>NW_026622808.1:41890474-42515474 GCF_023065955.2 Ursus arctos | reverse complement strand
AGCAGATCAGCCAGTAGTAATTCATTCCTCTGATTCATTCTGAGTTGGAAGTGAGTTAAGGGGAAGCAGGCCCCAGTTGTTGTGTAACAGCTTGTGGGAGAGAAGCCAGTGAGGCTGAGGAACTGGGGGCAGGGGCAGGCATCCCTGAGGGGTCACTGATTCTTGTCATGAGGTGGAACTTCTGTGGTTGATATGTCCTTTCTGTTCTGGTGGTGCCCAACACCCTTTGGTCACCTACACGGGAATCATTATGGGGCTGAGAAGGGTCAAGGCTTGATCCCCGGGGCCTGTCCACATCCAGCCCCATCTGTCTTGGTGGCTGCCAGCGGCCGTGAGGGGAGGCAGGATGTGGCAACTCTAGTTATTATTCCATGGTTTTCTTTGATTTCCTTCCTTGTTTCCATTATATTCAATATAGCTTGCCTGCTTCTTGTCACCTCTTTATTAAACGTGGGTTTGGATTGCTGGGTTGAGTCCATGGATGTGGGAGGGCTAGGGAAGGTTTGCATTAGCTCTTTTTTCCTTCGTTCCTCTGGTAATTCAGAGGTGCCTTCTGGATTCCCCCAGAGGAGCTCAGATTTGCCAGATGGATAACGTGGGAAGGAGAAGGTGCCTTGTCTTATTTACCCTGAGAGCAAAGGAGAGCCTGACTTCAGACAGTAGAATAGGGAACTAGAAGGGGCAGCTTGAGGACAAGGAGGATCTGTCATTGGAAATGGGAGCTGAAGAAGTCCAGAACAAGTCTAGGAACTGAACTAATTGGGGGCAAAAAAATTATCAAGTGTGGGGCGCCTGGGTGGCACAGCGGTTGGGCGTCTGCCTTCGGCTCAGGGCGTGATCCCGGCATTGTGGGTTCGAGCCCCACATCGGGCTCTTCCGCTATGAGCCTGCTTCTTCCTCTCCCACTCCCCTTGCTTGTGTTCCCTCTCTCGCTGGCTGTCTCTATCTCTGTCGAATAAATAAATAAAATCTTTAAAAAAAATTATCAAGTGTATTTTTACTATTAGATACAGAAAGAAACATTTTTTAAAACTGGTCTGCCCTGAATTCTGTCATGACTAAAAACATGATCAGAGTGGCTTTCTGGAATCAGAGAAATATTGGAAATGGGGAGAAATACTTAACTTATTGTGTGTAGGGCTCTATGAAATATACAGTTTGGGATCTAAGAAAGAGCCAAAGCTACAGTATTAAGAAAAATTAAGGTATGTTCCAACAATGTAGCACACCCCCCTTGTTTTTACCTGTGGATAGAATTATTGTGCTGCAGACTCTTTATTCATTCATCCCATAAATGAACCTAGCAAAATGTGCACATACTATCCCTTGTGACAGCTGTGAAAATTAGGAAGATGGCATGCCCAGTTTATGGATGGAGAAAATGAACTTCAGAGGGATTAAAAAAACCTCACCTCTAATTACACATTGCAAGTCAGTTGTGGAGATGGGATTCCAACCCAACTTCGATTCCAGAACCAGTGCTTTTTCTACTATGCCATCCTTTTTTTCCTCTCCACTGGTGGTAGAGGTGAAGGAAAGGGAGGTGGGTGAAATCCCTGTAACGAAGAAGGCTAAGGGTAGGCCAGTGCCCCAGATCCAAAGAGTGGCAGTGGAGCATCCCATGGGATGCCAACTTGGGTTTCCCCTAAGAGCAAAATTGCAGAAGCTGAGATCCCACCCCAAAAAATCAGAGTTGGCATTTTAACAAGTGTGATTTATAGGCACGTTAAAAATGACGTAGTGTGATTTATAGGCACGTTAAAAATGACGTAGTACCCTAACCACCAATAGGCTGCTTCTCTCTACTTGCTTTATCTTGGATCCTTTAAGGACCTGACTCAAGGAAGGCATGTAGCTGGTTATTGACTTGGTATCAACCGACCGGACATATCCACACCCAACAGGGGACACACTTATGTTTTCTTTCCCTCAACACTCCCTCTTTTCTTTCCAGTCTTTTTCACTTGCCCAAATAGAAATGAAGTAAGGAGAGAATGGAAGAAAGAGGATTAGGGAATAAGGATTTCTGATGAAGTTTTTCTCTGCCAGCCTCATGCCTTCTTCCAAAACTGTGCTAAGCAACATGGCTAACAATGTCTTCCTTAACAGAGGATGCCTGCATCCCGACTGTTCTGCATACCAGTTTGGAATTATTATAGCACCTACAGTTATGTGGATATCTAATCCCTCTTTCAATCTGCAGCTCTGTAGGTTTTATTTCTCTTTCACACATAGCCATACACTCAAGCATCTTAAGGGTGGCCGAGCATAACTATGATAAATTTCAACCTTTAAGGACAAATTTGAGAAAACCACCATTGACTGCACATCAGAGTTTAGAGTGGACCATTTTGGTCATAATGAGGAACCAGCCATGCTGTAACATTGGTGCTTTTTACCACACAGGTTCACTCTTAGCTCTGAGGATTGTGCCATTTGCTTCAGCTTTCAGCTTCAGTGAGAATGGGCTTACAAGATTTTGCCTCTCTGTCTTTTTTCTGTGTGTGATTATAAATGATATTTGAAGTAGAAAGAAGACCAAAAAAAAAACCAAAAAAACAAAAACAAAAACAAAAAAAAAAAACAACAACCCAAAACTCACAAGCTGGGTCTACCCTGTAGTCTCAACAGAAGTTTAGCAAATGTGATATGGGAGTCAGCAGGTAACTCACCAACCCATCATCAGTCTGTCATATTGACAGGGATCACCATGTCCGATTTCTGCAGGGAGTACTTTCAAACATACCAACATGTAAATTCTTAGGCAGTAGTTAGTAGAGGAAGTCCTTTTAATAAAAATGCAAATCACATTTTTAAAAAGGGGGTAAAAGAGATATTCAGGGCATTGGAATTTTTAGTTAATAGAGGATCTGGAAAGGAAATGTTCCTTCCCAGCACCTGCCTCCAAGGTTTAAAAAAAAAAAAAATTAATCTCAGAGAGGGGAATTATCATAAGGTTCAAGCTCTAAGAAAATCTGGGGGAGCCAAATGATATATATACTGGTGTGGAATGAAGAGTATTGTTTTGCTACATGCCACATTTGTCATTCATCAAATCATTGTCTTCCTCTAGGTTCATTAAAGCATTTTCTTCACAGAAATAATTATCAACAGTAGTTGATACCATAAGGTAAAACAGAATAGAAAACAAGATTACTTCTTCATTACATTAGACTATTACCCTGTGGCATTGCATTTCACTGACTTTTATAGAGACATACAGTTAAAAAGAAAACAAAAGGTTAGTGTCTTTGGATCAAATCTGAGAGCATGAGATTACATCGGGTTATTTCAAAGTATGTTCAGAGGGATGTTCTAAATGAAACATTTCACTTTAAGCGCTTTATGAAAATATTTGGTGAAGTTAATGAACATTATAAGAAACTCCACTGTGTAGAGTTGATTTGATTTCTTTTCAGAAAAGTCTTAATTGAAATTAGTGTGGTGATGATTTAAATATGTCTAATTCTCTTAGTCTAAGCTGTGTTATATGTTTTAGTGATGCCAAATTGTATGTTTTATATTTAGTTGTAAGTTATTGGTGAGTTGTGAAGACAATTTAGTGATTTGCAATAAGCATTTTAATGGAATGGAATGTAATAAAATAGAGTAGAATAGGATATAATAGAAAATATTTGAGCTCATTTAAAATATAAAAATTTATTTGAGAGAGAGAGTTGGGGAGGGGCAGAGGGAAAGGGAGAGAGAGAGAATCCTAAGCAGACTCCACACCCAGCACAGAGCCTGATACAGGGCTCGATCTCACAACCCTGAGATCATGACCTGAGCCGAAATCAAGAGTCAGACACTTAACCGACTGAGCCACCCAGGTGCCCCATACGTTTTTTTTTAATGTGCTAGTATATGTGATCACTTTATACACACATGCACACACACACATGCACACACACACACACACACTAAGGCAGTGATTTTCAAACTTTTTTTGAATAGAACCTACAGTAAAGTTTAAAAACCACTGTCTTGGTGAATTTTTGGCCCACTGAAAATTCTACTTTAAATAACAAACAAACTTGTCATTTTTCTTTTGACTTCTCATTTATTTTGGGGTTTTGAAATTGCTATAAAACTCCCCAAATCTTTCTCTCTTTAGTCTCTTCCTTCTGAAAATAGTGATTAGTTATGAATGAGGGAAATAAAGCCACACTTCAGAGTTTAGTATATATTGGCAGAGCAGAATTTTAGGGAAAGGATTATTTCATCTTTTTTTTTAATTAGTAATTCTGACATGTACCTTCCTTATGCCTTTTCAGTTCCTGACTCACCTTGATTTCACCTGCATACCACTGTTTGGCATTAGATGACTCTCCAGAAAGGAAGAAAATCATTCAGAAATTAGGTGCATAAAGGTTATTGAACTAATATTTAAAATTCTGGTCTTGCACATTTTACTTTACTCATAATTAAATGCCATGGGTAGAAATGTGTGATCCCCAGTATGTGCACATGTTTGAATCTATGCCCACTTAAAGGACAAAACGATGCTGAGGAATTCTTATTTCATTTGAAGCCTTTATCCTAGGAACATTGCTGATGGCTACCAAAAACAACCATTGTGGTAAGCCAAGGCTGAAGACAGAATTTTAAAAATATAAAACACACAAAGATTCCTCCATTTCTTGGAATCTTTTATAACTTGCCCCAATCCCACAATAACTAAGCATCTGTGAGGAATAGGTTAAAATGCCAATAATAATCTATCATTGGAACTTCAAGAATGGAATGATGTCATTTAGTATCACTGGTAAATGTTCATGTCTCATGTCTTGGGCATAATGTAAATGGAAGTGGGAAATGAAAACATTATCAGTGGAATGGAATAAAGTTTACCATGTACATGATAAGTGTTTCTAATGCCACTGCATCATTTTAAATAGCAGCTAGAGTTTTGTCTTAAGCTGGAGTGTTAATTACTCTTACTGACAAACTCAGTTGCTACCTTGTACTTTTTTGATGTAGCACAAGTAAGGACTCTTATTTATAGGTCTGAAACTCAGAGTCTTATGAAGCTGGCTTAAGCAATTCTGGGCAATTTTTTGACTCACGTAACCGAAAAGTTCTAGGTAGTTTTAGCTTCACTCTAAGGTGGGACTTCTTTATGTGGTGATCACCGCACTGGGCCTTCCATTCTACCATTTAGCAATTCCAGCAGACTTTCTCTTTCTAGTAGTTTTTATAAAATCCAAGTACTGAGTCTCATCAGACTAACATGGATTACATGCTCATTGCTGAACCAATAACTGTAGCCAATGGATTAGAGCAGTGATTGGCCAGGCCAGAGTCACGTTCCTATATCTGTATTCCAAACACAGGAGGAGGAATAGGTTCTACAAAGGGAAGAAATGGGCTGCTATTACAAAGGTTTATGTAAATGCTGAGCAAGAAAAAGCAGAAGATGCTATTAGGTCTTATTTTGACTTTTTAAAAAAAATCTTTGATGTTTTTAATTTTAAAAACCAGTGAAATTATCTCTATCTCCCCATTAAATGAATTATCCATTTAAAAAATAAATACTGAGCTGGGCATAGATGTTCCCTTTAACTTCTCTGAGCATATGAATAGTGAGCATGATTTTGAACAAGTGTCTATAATATTTTATTAAATGATTTTCATCACTCTGGGTAATAAACAGGTGATTTGACTTAGCAGAGTACAGGTGCTATTTTTAATACTTAGTGCTCTCTGGAGAGCTTCCAGATAATAATAGCATCTTTAAAAGCTTTGGATTCCCCAAGGAGCAATAAAATTGTGCTGAGTATTATCTGTGATAAATAACACATCTCCCTTCTTTCTCTTCCATATTCCTATTTGAGAAAGCTCCAGATTTTCTGACATTATCTGAGGGTTGATTGCTTAGTGAAGGTCAATACTTTTTTGCTTTCTATTACTACATGTTTCTTTGTGTTCATTTTGGAATAAGAAAATGATAGGCTTTTAAAAATACTAAAAATCAGGGAAAATAAAGGCATGAACACATAAATAAGGTACATAGCTTAATTTTTTTTTTCTAAAATGGAAAAAGCTTAATTTTTTCCCTGATTGGTAAAGCCTGAGGAACCAAGATTCCACAGGAAAGGAATAAGAGAAAGTTGAGTTAAAAATGCTATGTGGAATTTTCCTTAAAGACCTTGTTGTGTACTTCTAGTGTGAAACAGCAAAAAATAAAGTTGAAAACATCTGATAAGAGAGTAAAAGGCAGAACAGAGATTTTGGCAGTCTCATAGAGTCTTATAAAGTTCAGAGCTTCCAAGGAGATATGATCCTGGTAAACACTCGCAGCTTTTAATTGAGGCCCTTAAATAGCTACATCCTAGGATAAGACTGAACTGGAAATAGATCAGCCTTAACTGAATCAAGATGATTTACTTGTACTCTCTCTGTCTGACAGAGGAAAATCAAATCATCTCTGGAGGAAGATAACACTGTTCTAACTTGTAACACACTCCATAAACAGTGTATCTATCACAAAACAATTAGGGGCGTGCAGGAAAACAGGAACAAATGACCAAAAATCAAGAGAGAAATATAGCCAAAAGTAGTAGATTCAGAAGTGATTCAGATATTGGGGTTTTCATACATGGATTTCCAAATAATTGATGAATACAGAAAATTTCACCAGAAATCTGGAATCTATACTAGGAATCAAATGGACAACTTCAAACTTAAAATTATGGAAACTGAAATTAAGAACTCAGTAGATGGATTTAAGAACATGTTCAACACATCAGAAGAGAAGATTAGTGACTTGAAAGATAGGTCAGTAGAAAATATCCAGATTAAAGTACAGAATGGAAAAAAGAATGTATAAATAAAGAAAATTCCATAAGAGACATATTGGATGATGTGAACATCTGGGCCTTGTCATTGAAGTTTAGAGAGAGTTTAGGGGCAGAATAAATATTTGAAAAAACACTGGTCAAGAATGTTCCAAAACTGATGAACAACATCCAGCCATAGGTTCAAGAAATTCTATTAGCAAAGAAAATGAAATAAAATATGTAGGCGTAGTATAGTAAAACTGTTGAAAAACCAAAAAGAAATAAAAAAATCTTAAAGTACCCAGAGGGAAAAAGACACAGTTTCAAAACAACAGCAATTAGATTTATAGCTAATTTTTAAACAGAAACTATAGAAACTAGAAAATAATGGGATGGCATATTTAAAGTGCTGAAGAAAATAATTGCCAATCTATAATTCTATACTCAGAGAAGGTATCCTTCAAGAGAGAGAGAGTTTTAGAAAAATTAAAACGATGAGAATTAATTACCAGTATATCTACACTGAAATTGTTAATGGGAGCTCTTCAGCCAGAACAGAAATGGTCCAAGATGGAATTGTGGAAATGCAGGAAGGTATGATAAGCAACAAAAAGTATAAATATATGAGTAAATATAAATGAAGATAGACTGTTTAAAACAATCAGAATAATGTCTAATGAAGTTTAATTCCCTGTCACCAAAGATGGGACAATTTAAGCATCCATCAGAATAGGAGATGCAATGGATTGAAATATAAGAAATACATTAAATCCATGAGTTAATGAATACTAGTTAATAATAACAATAACAAGTGGTTACCATGGGAGGGTGTTAGTGAGCTACAGTTTTATTTTGGTAAATAGTAAGGATGCAGGCACTGAACATTAATGGTTATGAATATTACAAAAATATAAGTAGGCATGGTGTGCCTATTAAGAGAAGCATGCACAGAAGCCATGAGGTAGTCTTGCGAGAAACAAAACAAGAAAATGAACCTAAATTTGACTAAGTCTCTAGACCTAAATACCAGCAAAAAGAATTTACAGATAGGCAGCATTTTATTTAATACAATACCATTGGAAAAAATCAGATAGCAGAAAAGCTCAATTCCAACAAGACAGTTTCTCCAATGGGTAAGTAGCAAGGGAAAAAAGATTTAAGGGTATTGAAAGGTTAAATGTGCCTTAAAAGACATATCAGCCAATTACAGTGTGCAGAACTTATTTGGATCTTGATTCAAAAATACGTTTAAAATAGTTATGATATTTGAGACACTTGGCAATTTGAACATTAACAGAATATTTGATGGTATTCTGGCATTGTTAATTTTTCTATATGTTTGTTACTGATATTATGTTTATATGTTTCCAAAAACATATTCATCTGTTAGAGATACACACTAAAGAGTATATTACAAGAGATAGTTATGAGAAATATGATGTTTGGGATTTGCTCTAAAGTAGTATGGTTGAGGGAAAAGTGGATGGAGATAAAGAAGGAACAGAATTGGCCATGAGCTAATGATCATTAAGCAAAGTGGTGAATATGGGGGTTTCATGTCATTATGAAGTCTATTTTTATGAATGTTAAAACTCTCCATAACAAAAAGCTTAAAAATAAAATATAGAATTAAAAATAAAATTTTAATAAAATTTAATTTTATAAAATTATAAAAAAATTTATTTTTGCAATAAAAAGCAGTAATAACACATAAGGGGCAATGGGATGAGGGGTAAGTGAAGTTAAAATCATGTAAAGTCCTTATCCAGGGAGTGGTAAAAATGTCAATTATGGTAGATTCTAATAAGTCAAAGGAACACATTTTATTTTTGTGATAACTACTAAAAAAAATGTATAACTAACAGCTGATGGAAGGGGAAAACGGAACAGTTAAAAAAAAAAAACAAAATAAAAACCAAACATTTGTTTAATTGAAGACAAAGGAGAATTAAGGAACAAAGAACAGACTAAGATAGTGATTTAAACACAAATGTAAGAGTAATTAACATTAATGTGAAAGGACTAAATATTTCAATTTAAAAACAAAGATTATTAGACTATGTTATAAAAACAAGACAACTGTATGATGACTACATGAGACATACTCTAAATGTAAAACCATATAAAGAATAAAAGCATATAAGAAACAGGCACACCTGGGTGGCTCAGTTAAGCATCTGCCTTCAGGTCCGGTCATGATCTTGGGGTCCTGGGATCAAGGCCCATGTCGAGGTCCCTGACTGGCAGGGAGTCTGCTTCTCCCTCTCTCTCTTTCCCTCCCTCCTGCTTGTTCTCTCCCTCTCTTAAATAAACAAACAAACAAACAAACAAACAAATAAATTCTTTAAAAAACCCCACAAATACCATGCAAACACTAACCAAAAGATGCACTGCAGCTATTTGTATGTATACAAATAGCATGACCTCAAAATATTAAAAAGTAAGTAACTATAATAGTAAAAGAAGAAATATAGAAATCTTCAATCTTAATTGGGATTTTATCATGACTTTTTCATTAATTAATAGAACATGCAGAAAAATAAGTTAATAAATATATAGAAGATTTAAATACCACATTGGGCAAACATGACCTAATTGCAATATACAGAACACTGCACCCACCAAATGAAGAATATATAGTTAAAAAATTTTTTTTAATATTTTTAGGAATATATAATTTTTAAGTTTTAAGCGCATAGGAACATTTAGCAAATAGTTCATATGTCTAGACAAAGGCTTTTCTCAACTAATCTCCAAGGATTGAAACCATAGAGTTTCTTTTCTTTTTTAAAAATTTTTTATTTAAATTCAGTTAATTAACATATGGTGTATTATTGGTTTCACAGGTAGAGTTCAGTGATTCATCAGTTGCATATAACATCCAGTGCTCATTACATCACATGTCCTCCTTAATGCCCATCACCCAGTTATCCCATCCCCCACCCACTTCCCCTCCAGCAACCCTCAGTTTGTTTCCTATAGTAAAGTGTCTGTTATGGTTTTTCTCCCTCTCTGATTTTGTCTTATTTTATTTTCCCTTCCTTCCCCTATGATCCTCCATTTTGTTTCTTAATTTCCACGTATCATATCATATAATAATTGTCTTTCTCTGATTGACTAATTTGCTTAGCATAATACCCTTTAGTTCCATCCATGTCCTGCAAATGGTAAGATTGCTTTTTTTTTTTTTTTTTTTTTTACTGAGTAATAGTCCATCGTGTATACATGCCACATCTTCTTTATCCATTCATCTTTAGTGGACATCTGGGTTCTTTCCATAGTTTGGCTATTGTGGACATTGCTTCTATAAACATTGGGGTGCAGGTGTCCCTTCAGATCACTATGTTTGTATCCATTGGGTAAATCCCTGGTAGTACAATTGCTGGGTCGTAGGGTACCTCTATTTTTAACTTTTTGAGGAACCTCCATACTGTTTTCCAGAGTAGCTGTACCAGCTTGCATAGTGTAGGAGGGTTCCCCTTTCTCTGCATCCTCGCCAACATTTGTTGTTTCCTGACTTTTTAATTTTACACATTCTGACTAATATGTGATGGTATCTCTTTGTGGTTTTGATTTGTATTTCCCTGATGCTGAGTGATGTTGAGCATTTTTTCATGTGTCTATTGGCCATTTGTATGTCTTCTTTGGAGAAATGTCTGTTCATGTCTTCTGCCCATTTATTGACTGGATTTTTTGTTTGTTGGGTGTTGAGTTTGATAAGCTCTTTATAGATCTTGGATACTAGCCCTTTATGTGATATGCCATTTGCAAATATCTTCTCCCATTCCATAGGTTGGGAGTTTAAGTTTTGTTGACTGCTTCCTTTGCTGTGCAGAAGCTTTTTATCTTGATGAAGTCCCAATAGTTCATTTTTGCTTTTGTTTCCCTTGCCTTTGGAGATGTGTCTAGCAAGAAATTGTTGCAGTTGAGGTTAAAGAAGTTGTTGCCTGTGTTTTCCTCTAGGATTTTGATGGATTCCTGTCTCACATTTAGGTCTTTCATCTATTTTGAGTTTATCTTCGTGTATGGTTTGAAACGATGGTCCAGTTTCATTCTTCTACATGTGGCTGTCCAATTTTCCCAACACCATTTGTTGAAGAGACTGTCTTTTTTCCATTGGCTATTCTTTCCTGCTTTGTTGAAGATTAGTTGACCATAGAGTTGAGGGCCCATTTCTGGGTTCTCTGTTCTGTTCCATTGATCTATGTATCTGTTTTTGTGCCAGTACTATATAGTCTTGAAGAGTACAGCTTTGTAATACAGCTTGAAGTCCAGAATTGTGATGCCACCAGCTTTGGTTTCCTTTTTTTAACATCCTCTGGCTATTCGGGATCTTTTCTGGTTCTATGCAAATTTTAGGATTATTTGTTCAGCTCTGTGAAAAATGTTGATGGTATTTTGATAGAGATTGCATTGAATGTGTAGATTGGTCTGGGTAGCATAGACATTTTAACATTTGTTCTTCCAATCCCTGAACCTGTACTGTTTTTCCATTTCTTTGTGTCTTCCTCAGTTTCTTTCATAAGTGTTCTCTAGTTTTTAAAATATAGATCCTTTACATCTTTGCTTAGGTTTATTCCTAGGTATCTTATGGGTTTTGGTGTAAATGGGACCGATTCCTTAATTTCTCTTTCTTTTGTCTCATTGTTAGTGTATAGAAATGCAACTGATTTCTGTACATTGATTTTATATCTTGCCACTTTGCTGAATTCCTGTATGGGATCTAACAATTTGGGGGTGGAGTCTTTTGCGTTTTCCACATGGGAGTATCATGTCATCTGCAAAAAGTGATAGTTTGACTTCTTTGCCAATTTGCTGTTTTTTTTCCTCCAACTCCTTTAGGTGTAAGGTTAGGTTGTGACTTGAGACTTTTCTTGTTTCTTGAGAAAGGCTTGTATTGCTATATACTTCCCTTTTAGGACTGTGTTTGCTGCAGTCCAAATGTTCTGAACTGTTGTGTTTTCATTTTCACTTGCTTCCATGAATTTTTAAAATTCCTCTTTAATTTCCTGGTTGACCCATTCATTCTTTAGTAGGATGCTCTTTAACCTCCATCTGTTTGTGTTCTTTCCAAATTTCTCCTGTAATTGAGTTCAAGTTTTAAAGCATTGTGGTCTGAGAGTATGCAGGGAGTAATCCCAATCTTTTGGTACCAGTTGAGACCTGATTTGTGACCCAGTATTTGATCATTCTGAAGAATGTTCCATGTCCGCTTGAGAAGAATGTGTATTCTATTAGTTTAGGATGAAATCCTTTGAATATATCTGTAAGGTCCACCTGGTCCAGTATGTCATTCAGAGCTCTTGTTTCCTTGTGGAACTTCTCCTTAGATGATCTGTCCATTATAGTGAGTGGGGTGTTAAGTTCCCCTACTGTTATTATGTTATTATTGATGTGTTTCTTTAATTTTGTTATCAATTGGCTTATATAATTGGCTGCTCCCAAGTTAGGAGCATAAATATTTACAATTGTTAGATCTTCTTGGATAGACCATTTAATTACGACATAGTATCCTTCTTCATCTCTTATTACAGTCTTTGTTTTAAAATCTAATTAGTCTGATATAAGGATTGCTATCCCAGCTTTCTTTTGATGTCCATTAGCATGATAAATTGTTATCCAACCCCTCACTTTCAATCTAGAGGTGTCTTTGAGTCTACAATGAGTCTCTTGCAGATAGCATGTCAATGGGTCTGGTTTTTAATCCAATCTGATACCCTGTGTCTTTTGATTGGAGCATTTAGCCCATTTACATTCAGAGTAATTATTGAAAGGTGTGAATTCAGTGCCATTGGATTGCCTGTAAAGTCGCTGTTTCTGTAGATTGTCTCTGTTCCTTTCTGATCTTTGTTACTTTTGGGCTCTCTCTTCACTTAGAGAATTTCCTTTAATATTTCTTGCAGGGCTGGTTTAGTGATCACAAATTCTTTTAGTTTCTGTTTGTAGTGGAAGCCCTTTACCTCTCCTATTCTGAATGACAGCCTTGCTGGGTAAAGTATTCTTGCCTACGTATTTTTCTCATGTAGCAACCTGAATATATCATGCCAGTCCTTTGTGGCCTGCCAAGTCTCTGTGGACAGGTCTACTGCCATCCTTATGTTTGTACCCTTGTAGGTTAAGGACCTTTTAATCCTGAGTTGCTTTCAGGATTTTTTCTTTCTCTCTGAAATTTGCAAACTTCACTATTATATGTTGAGGTGTTGCCCTATTTTTCTTGATTTTGAGTGGTCGTCTCTGTGCTTTCTGGACTTGCATGCCTGTTTCCTTCCCCAGATTAGGGAAGTTCTCAGCTATAATTTGTTCAAATAAACCTTCTGCCCCTTTCTCTCTCTTTCCTTTTCCTCTGGGACCCCAATTATTCTGATATTGTTTTGCTTTATGCTATCACTAATCTCTCGAATCCCCCCCTCTTGATCCAGTAGTTGTTTAGCTCTCTTTTTCTCAGATTCCTTATTCCCCATTATTTTGTCTTCTATATCCCTGACTCTCTCTTTTACCTCGTTTATCCTACCAGTTAGAGCTTCCATTTTTTATTGTATGTCAGTGATAGCCTTTTTTATTTCAACCTGATTAGATTTTAGTTCTTTTATTTCTCCAGGAAGGGATTCTCTAGTGTATTCTGTGCTTTTTTCAAGCCTGGCTAGTATCTTTATAATCATTGTTTTGAATTCTAGTTCCAACATCTTACTTATATCCGTATTTATTAAATCCCTGGCAGTGAGTACTGCCTCTTGTTCTCTTTTTAGGGGTGATTTCTTCTGTCTTGTCATTATGTCCAGAAAAGAATAGATGAAAGAGAGGGAAAATACAAAAATATCACAACACCAAAAAAATATATGCTACACAAATCAGAAGAGAACAGAGACCAAAAAGAAAAGAAAAGAAAAGAAAATGAGAATAAAGTCAAACAAGAATTTTATATATATATATATTATATATATATAATATATATATAATATATATAATATATATAAAACATAAGTAGAAAAATGAAAATTATAAAAGATTAATAAAATGATTGATCAAAGTAGAAAATAGCTGAAAAGGAAAATAAAATATAAAACTGATGGCCTGAAGAATAATAAAACCATGAGTGCTATATACTTCTTTCCCCAAGAGCTGGAGTTTTACAGTTCTGTATGATTAGTAAACTTGGTATTAGTGGGATGTTCCTGCTGGTCTTCTGGGAAAGGGGCCTGTTGCACTGATCCTCAGGTGTCTTTGCTGGGCAGAATTGCACCCCCCCCCCCCTTGCTAGGGGGCCAGGCTCAGTGTAAGCGGCTCCAGGAGCTGGCGTGGGGGATGAAAATGGTGGAGCCCCAGTGTTTAGCCCAGAGCTGAAAGTTTGCACCCCCCACTCTTCAGTGCACCATCACAGAAAAGCAGTCTATCCCTTTTGTCTCCTGTTCGAACTCTGTTAACCCAGCCTGTGACTGAGCATTTTTATCTCAGTCATGAGAGCCTGTCTGGAGTCTCCAAACTTTATGGACTCTTGGGGTGCATACCTATGCCACTTCTCCCCCGGGGAGGGACGGGGGGTCTTGCCGCAGTTCTGCTTCTTGCTGGGCCCCTGCTCAGAGAGTGTTGGCCTGACCTTACAGTGGTTCCAAGTTTATGGCAACACCGAGCAGAAAGCCGGGGCCTGGATTCGCTATTTGCAACTAGCTTCCCCACTCCAATGCTTGGGAACTCTGCCACACTCAGACCCCCTCATTCTTTTTGTGACCCTGGGGATCCTGAGACCACATTTTCCCACCTGGGATTCTGCCCCACTTCACCCCCTGAGCAACTTGCAGGCAGATTTCTAATGCAATTTTGTAGTCTGCTGCTTATAACTCTGTTTGTCAAAGAAAATAATCACAATGAAAATTAGAAATATTTTTAACTGATAATGAAAATACAACATATCAAACAGTGTGAGTTGCAGTTAAAGCAGTAGGTATAGGGACAATTGATAGCCTTAAATGCTTATCTTAGAAAAGAGGAAAGGCTAAAACTTAGTGATCTCAAGGATCAGTTTCAAGGATCTAAAAAGCAAACTCAAAGAAATTAGAAGAAAATAAAGTTAAGATCAGAATAATTGAAATAGAAAAAAGGAACAATAAAAAAGTTGGTTCTTGGAAAAGGCTAATGAAATTGATAAAAGTCTGGTATAAATAATTGATGAAAATGTAAGGTAGATTGTTAAAAGTCACAAATGCAAAAAGGATAACACTGAACTGTAGGTATTAAAAAGATAATAAAAAGATATTACCAAAATTTTATGCCAATTAATTTGAAAATTTAAAGGAAATGGTTAAATTCCTTAAAAACACAACAAAATTCTATTACACACACGCACACAGACACACACGGATATTATTCAGCCATTAAAAAAAAAGAGAAAATCCTATTATTTGCTACAACATGGATGGACCTTGAGAGCATTATGCTAAATGAAATAAGTCAGAGAAAGACAAATGCTGTATGATATCACTTATATGTGCAATGTAACGACAAAAACAAAAACTTTATAGAAAAAGAAATCAAACTTGTGGTTACCAGAGGTGAAGTGTGGGGGAGGAGGAATTGGAGGAATGTGGTCAAAAGTGTACAAATTTCCCGTTATAAGATAAATAAGTACTGGAGATGTAATGTACAATATGATAGCTATAGTTAACACTGCTGTATGATATATAGGCAAGTTGTCAAGGAAGTAAATTCTAAGAGTACTTATCACAAGAAAAAATTATTTCCTTTTTTCCTTATTTTTCTTTCTTTTTTAAAATTATATCTATATGAGAAAATAGATGTTATTTGAATCTATGGTTGTAATCATTTCACAGTATTTATAAATCAAACCTTCATGCTGTATGCTTTAAACTTATATTGATGAATGTCAGTTACTTCTCAATAAAACCAGGAAAAAATTGAAATTGATATAATACATTTTAGAAAATCTGGATTATCTTACATTTATTAAATAAATTAACTTTGTAATTATAGATTGTCCTGTAAAGAACAAGCTAGTTAAATTCACCAGCAAATTTTTCCAAATATTTAAAGAAGAAACAATACAAATCATATGTAAACTCACATTATTAGGCCAACATAACCTTGACCCTAAAGTTGAAGAGTATTCAAAGAAAAGAAATTCACAGTCCAATTTTTCTCATGAAGATAGATGCTAAAATCCTAGCCAAAACATTAGTAAATCAAAGTCGGTGATATATATAAAGGGTAATATATCACTACAAAGTTGGGTTCATTCCAGGAATGCAAGTTGATTATTTGAAAATCAATCAATACAATTTACCACATTAATAGAGTAAAAGTGAAAAACCATATCATCATCTCAATAGATGAAGGGAAAAGTGCCTTTGATAAAATTTAACACTCATTCATGATAAAAACTCTTAACAAAATGTGAATGGAGCAGAACTTCCTTAATTAGATAAATGATATCTGCAAAAAAGCTACAGCAAACTTCATACTTAATGTTGAAATATTGACAGCTTTCTTGTTGAGATTGTGAATAAGATAAGGGTGTTGGTTATTTCTACTTTTATTCATCATTATATTGGATAGTCTTGCAAGTTCAATCAATAATGTAAGAAAAATAGAATATTTTCATAATCATGGGATAGGCAAGGATCTGCATTTTTAGTAAGCCACAAAGATGATTCTTATGAATGCCCATTTTGGGAAACCTCGTAACTGGGTTGTCTAAAATGTGATTTGCTTATCTTGAGGTGGCCACAGCCTAAAAGTAGGGAAGACATGAAGAGAATCTTATTTCTGCTCTCTAACAGGACTGCCATTGTTGACACATCAAATTGATCAGATTGAATGTGGATTTTGCCACTATCCTTTAAAAATTGTTTCTGTTTACAAATATGGCATTCACCAGATCTCTTAATATTTTCAATCAATTGGAAACAAATAATCCCCCATACACATTGTAACAACCTACTTCTATTTACCTATAATTTGATTTAAAATGTTAATGTGAGGGGCACCTGGCTGGCTTGGTGGGTAGAGCAAGCAACTCTTGATCTCAGGGTTGTGAGTTCAAGCCCCAGGTTGGGCATGGAGCCTACTTAAAAAAATTTTTTTTGGTGGGGGTGGGGGGTGGCCTGGGTGGCTCAGTCAGTTAAGCATCTGCCTTTGGCTCAGGTCATCATTCCAGGGTCCTGGGATCAAGTCCCACATCAGACTCTCTGCTCATCGGGGAGTCTGCTTCTCCCTCTGTCCCTTTCCCTCCACTCCTGCTCTCTCTTGCTCTCTTTCTCTCTCTCACAAAAATAAATTTAAAAATCTTAAAAAAATTTTTTAATGTTAATGTGAGTTTAATATGTTCAGATCTTTTCTGCATAGATGGAACTCAAATACAACTGACCCGTTTTTCAATGTCCATGGTTAGTGTGTAGATAGATATATACCATGGACCAGTCAGATCATGGGCCTAGAAAAATAATTGTACGTAATGAAAGTCTACTGTAATGCATTTAGCTTCTGTGATAAATGTTGCCCTGGCATTACCAGTGACATTATTTTATTGATCTTGTTTTTCATATCTGCCCTTTTTTCTTCTATTTTTATTACCAAAAATTTCCTGCTTCTAAAATTCAAACAGTACGTAAGCATTATAAAGTGATAGGCTAAGTCCCCTATACTTGCAACACAAACCCATTCCTTGGAATTAAGCACTGTAAATATTTTATCTCAAACTTTTCATTTATGTATTTATATATACTTTGCTATACTGTTTTTAAGGAGTTATCTACTTGCTACCTAAATCTTTTAAAATTAAAGCATATGTATGGAGACCAAGTTCATCTTTTCTGTCAGATTTGATGAGTGATCAATATACTAAACTCTTATATATTTGTAATGCTCACTTTTTTTTTTTTTTTACCATGTTCTGTTTCTTTGTTTAAGAGATTAAGAACTCTTAAAGGAAGGAGTGATAACAACCAATATAGTGTAACAGTACTGTTCATTTTGTTCCCAGAGGAACGTTCATACATACTCCTACTAATAAATTTGTTCTTCTCTTGAGTTATTGGCAGGAACAAGAAGTGCACATACCAGTACTGATGGAAAATGGGTGAGGAGGAGTGAGCAACACAATTTACAACCTATTAGGCTAAGAGTAACAATAATGTAGTTTTCCAAAAAGATACTGCATATCTAAAACATATATTTAAACTGTTTCTTTGGTAAACAATATAAAGTTGTTGCTTATAGCTAAATTCAGAGAGGATTAAATTTGCCTCATATGGCCAACTGAGCTGGGGGACTCTAGCAATCCCAAATCATGTTCTCGTAACCATTCTTGTCCCCCTGCAATCCATTTTCCAAATGTAGCTTGAGGGAGATTTTCACATGCTAGTTTGATCATGCCACTGTGCTGGTGGTAACCATTTCCACCATTGAAAAAGCTAACATGCCCCCTGTTTTCCTCTCTTGATTTTTTCACATCATGCCTCCTTAGCCCTCTGAACTCCAACTACGCTGCCCTTTCTTTCTCTTCCTCAAAATCATTGTCCTCCCTCCTGCTACAGGGCCTTTGTGCATCTTGTTCCCTTGGCCTGTTAGATTTTGTTTCCTTCATCTCCATTGAGTTAGTTCTTTCTCCTCAGATTTCATCTTCAATGTTTTCCCTTCTACAGACTATTTTAGGACCCTTGTTATAGTCTGTCTTTTTGGCACCTGCTACTAACCTATGTTGCTCTATTTCATCAGCGTCTTCCCAACAAGGCCATCAATTCTGTGAGTTCAGAAACCATCTTTGTTTATGTCCAATTACCAGCTCAGCCCGGCATATACTAAATGCTTAACAACTGTTCATTGAATGCATAGAAGAATGTGTATAAATTTGTAAATTGAATAGAAGATGAATTATTGCAGCTGAAGATGTTATTATCTGTTACTAATTATGGGAAATAACTTCAAAGGGAAGTCAAGGGCAGAACTTTTGATGATTTCTCAAATGAGGGAACTGATACTCAGAGGGGTAAGAAACTTGCACATGGGAATGCTGCTACTAAGTGACAGAGCCAGAATTTCAGCTGAGCTTTGTTCAATAGCACTGCTCTTCCCAAGAGCAGTTACATGTATAAAGACTTTATGTAGACAATAAGCATGGCAAATATTGAGTACTCCATCCCCATCCTGAAAATCCACAAGGACCATTATGAATATTAAAGACTGACAATACCTGGAGTAAGGAGATATGTTTAATTTAATATAACCCAATATCCCTTTCATTTGGTACTACTCTTGAATGGAATTCTTGGCAAATGCTGCTGTTCATTTCTTCATACATCCATTTGTCCTTCAGTTTGCTTTATCTATCCTTATGACACTGATTATAATCCCATTGCTAAATAAGTCTTTCCAAAGAAGACATTTGCCAAATACTTCCATCTAGCTAGAATGAGAAGACAAGATGTCCCCCTGTTCAAGATAAAACATTAAGTCTTTTAAAGTTAATTTGTCCTAACTTAGGGTCAAGTGTCTGGAGACGTGGACCTCACTTAACATTCTTTCTGGCACAGATACACTTATAGCTTTGAAATAATCTCTGTTTCCCCCACTTTATTTAGGCTACCAAATTGCACATAATGAAGCATCACCAGAGCTGGGATAGCAGTAAAAATTGGAACATTGCATCTATTTTTCATGAGCAAAGGGAGACATTTGGTCAAATTCAGCCCAATTACCAATGATAAAACATACTAGTGTCACCTTCAATAATTACTGGAGAACAAGACTTAACTATAAATAATACTACATCTATTTCATTTTTAGGCTATTTCATTTAAAGATTAATTCCTGCTCAACAGTTCTCAGTACTAGGGAAATTTGCCAAGACTCATTTCTTTAGAATGAAACATAGTCTTACAGGACATGCATATACTATACTTCTCCAAATTTCTCATAAGTTTAAATATATGGATTTTAGGTTCTTAGGTAGAAAATTTTACCATGTCCTATTCCTCTATACCAGGTATATTTATATTTATAATAATATAGGTTTACTGGGAAAAGTCTATACATATCTATATGCTGACAGAATGTGCCTTTAAGGATTTTTAGCCTAAATATGACTACATATTCCCCAAACTCCTACAGCTATGTGATTTTGTGTTTGTAATTATTTAGCATGATATATGCACTTCTTGTTTGAGTAAAAGGTTTATAGCATTTTTAGTGGAAACCTTGAAGTTCATACAAAATAATAGGGAGGAATTGAGTCTAAATTCAACTTTTTTCTGAATTAACTGCAAAAAAATAGAAACGAAAATTTCAATGTGTCTGATTACGTGTATTTATTCAACAAACAGGCACTGAGGAATAAAGGAGGACTAGACATTATCCCTGCTTTCAAAGAACTCACGTCACCTCCATGTCAGAGACAAATGGACAGCTACACACGTACAGTACTGGGAGTAGGTGCCATAGGAAGGAGGTGGTGAGCACTGTGCTGTGGGAACACCCCAGGGGGCACTTGTCTCACCCAAGATCAGGGAGTCAGACCACACTTCCCAGATGAAGTGATATCTAAGCTAAGGAGTTGAATTTAGACTTGAATCTGTATCTAACCATTCTGGAATGCTGAAGAAATGGAGACAGGAGCCCCTGGGTCATCCTTAGTCAATTGAAAAGAAGAATCTGTAATTGCTGGGTAGTGAGTAGTCTTTTTATGGAAGCATTTTTGGCTATGCCTAGAAAAGAAGAAGATGCTGCTTTCTTTTTCTGGCTCTCATTTGCTTTGTCTGGTTTCCTTGTACTTTACTGCCCTTTTCTATGAACCACCTGAGCCATATAGAGCCACCTGAGAATTCTCTCCACCCAGTGTAGCCCCTGATCTTGAACAAGCCATTTTTAAAAGTTTAGCTGAAGTGTGTTTTGTGTGTGAGAAGGTGTATGTGGGAGTAGTGTGTCATCCAAGCTCTGTTGGGGAGAATGACTGACCTCTGACCCTTGCTGCGGGAACTGTCCTTCCACCTGAGGGGCTGGTACCTACAGCCATGATTGCCCATTCCGGATCTGGAATTCCCACAGTTCATTCTTTGTGGGACACTGACAGCAGAGGCCAGTGGCCTAATCTGGCCTACAGATATGTTTTTAAAATCAGGAAATTTCAGTAAAAATCTGGATTTCTGTCATTAACATAACTAGACAGCAGAAGCAGCATGATCCCTGTTTGTCATAGGACCTTTCCTTTCAGGTTCTTGTTTCATAGCTAGTCAGCCTCCCACCTTTAATTACCTGCTTGGCCCCCATAGGTGTTTGAATCGGTAACTCCTGATGTATAGTTGTGGGTGATGAGACCAGCTGCGGACTGATCTTGACCATGGCTGGGCTAAGCAGATTTTTTTCTCTTCATTTTGAAGTGGTGCCCAGGACACTACTTTGTTTCCACTGAAGCTTCAAAGAGATACAGATAGTTGGTCATGTCAATGTCAAAGCAGAGAAAGCACATCTAAAAGTAGAGGCGGTAGGTCAAATATTCCAGAAAGAAGTAGAGACACAAGCCCTGTAGCCCCAGAGAGTGAGTGTGGCGATATTGGATCTGAATGACGTCTTACTTCCTGGCTCTGGTTCCTCTGAGGCCCGGCTATACTTCCTGTCCTTTGTGCTATGGGATACCTCAAATTCCTCATCCAGAATCACATCCAGAATCGAGCTCCTCAAATGGATCTTTGTTTTTGTAACTAAATAAAGCTTAATTCAGAAGCAACATGGTTTTTACAATATTTCGTTTGCATGGGAAAATGGAACTTTGGGTTTCCAGTAATTTGTCATGAATACTCTAGTTGGATTAGAACAAAGTCTTGTAATCCTCAAGTAGGGTATTCTAATTGATTATTAGAAACCCGTGGACTATGTTGAATTAGCAGAACAAAATCTTGTCATCACTGCGTAGCATTTTGACCTTTAGAAATCTTGGGTTCAAGCTTTCTTTAAGAAGTTGTACCTATTCTTGAGTTGACATATTGAGATTCTACTGTGAAGTGATTCTGAATAAACTAGAAAGTTGCCTGGCTTCTTAATCATGATGGTTTTTAAAAATGTATTATATTTTATAATTATAAAACTATATGTTTGGGGCACAATAAACTAAACCCCCATGAACCCACCATCCAGTTTAAGAACTGTAACATTACCATTTACTTACATGTTCCTTCCCTGTCTGCTCTCCTGCCTTTCCATTCCAGCAGTACCCATTGTGCTGCAGGAATGAATGTACTGCATACATTTTCCACATACACTTCCTTCCTTTTCTCATAAAAAATAATTTTGTCACATTTGTATGTATCCCTAAACAAGATATATTTTAGTTTTTGAGCATTATAAAAATGGCTTTATACCATATGTCTCTGCTTCCCAGCTTTTTCACATCATGGCACACATTGAACTTGAAAATATTGTACAGTGCCTTGGGATAAATGCTATCTATATCTCATCACAGGACTGCAGCTACTATTAATCCCCAGAACAGAGGGGTCAGTATGTTAGGACCTCTGTAACCTAGTCACTGAGGCACACCACTTGAAAGCACTGCTCTATGTAGTGTTCTCTCCACTTGATTTTTTGTTTCTTAGATTTATCTTAGATTTTTTGCTTCTTTAGATTTATGCACATTGGTTTTCACTGCTCTATAATAATCCTGTGTCAACATCCAAGAATTTCCATCTTATTCTGTTTAGAGCCCCTCTTTACTTTTCACTTATACTACTGATAGCATACCATGACTTATGGAAAACTGCTGAATTTGGTTTCATGTTTTTCTAGGATTCAGAGAGGTACTTTTAAATTTTGGTTTTAAAAATCTGTTTTGTTTTAGATTGGGTCTTAGAGTATAAGGCAGCAAGAGATAGAATTAATTGGACCATTATATATAAATACAACCTTTTCTATTTAATCACATTATTAGGACAAAAAAGCAATATGTACCAGTGAATATATCTTCAGATCAGTGGAAATTGACTTTTTGCAGGCAGACTAGGGAGTTCTGAATTATGAAGATTTCATAATTGCATTAATGTTTTTAATAGTTGATATATATTTTGATCTGAAGTAAACGGTATGATTATTTAGTTCAGCAAGGGCAAATATATTTCACTTCATGCTCTAAATTCATTTAGTTGAGAGTGTTCACCTGGAGTACTATTGGAAAAGTGTTTTCAATTCATATCAGGGTCTTCGGCTAAGAATTCAGTGATCAATTATTGATGTCTGCCCTGGGTTTTCATACTGGGAGTAAGGACATATGTGCTAGGTATTTGCATTCCCTAATCTTCCCATTTGCTTCTCCTGTGCTTATCTTGAACCCATCTTGGTCATGTGAATATGATTTAATTTGTAGCTTACCCCTCTTGGAAAACCAAAGTCATTATTTAAAAAGTTGAAAAGCATCACATCACATGGTTGTGTCCTTTTCTCTGGTCATTTATTATGGTCTCTAATTACCTGCATCATAGGATACTTTTCTCACAAGTATCCAAGATATTCCACTCCTTTGGTAAAGTGTATTTTACCGTTGTTTTTGAGCCCCAAGCTGAAGAATAGATGAAATGCCCTTTAATACCCTTAGGTTCAGAGTTTTGAACTTAGCTTTACATAGATAGATCTTGTTCACTGGAATTTAAAACAATTAGAGCTACAAAGCTTCTTTAGAGTTTCCAGATCCTATTAAATGTTATTTTTTAAGATAACATCTTTTCTTGTCCTTCATTTATGAATGTTTGGTCAGGAAGTGGTCGTAAAAAGCTTCAAATCCCAATTGAATAATGCGTTCTCAAAAGTAGCTGCCAAGTGTAAATACCACTGATATACATTCATGCATATGATAGTATATAAATAACCAGGAAAGCATAGCAAAGGTCAATCAATTATGTATAGGTCAGAATGCTTTCCATCTGGATTGAGTCATTTTAGCAAATGACATCATGTGTCCTTTGGAGTCTATTGTGAAATGTGGCTTGAGTCATTATAGATTGGCTTCTTCTCTGGGTTACCAGGATGGCAGTGGTAAGGCTCAATAAATAAATGTATTGGAGTCTGCAGGAGCATATTTGCATAATTGGGGTGTAGTGATGAAGGCTTCTTAATCTAGAGAAAACCTTTGGGCCCTATCCACCAATTTCTAGTTTTTTATCCTTCTTGGTTGATTTTTTTTTTTTTTTTAAGGACTTGAAGACAAAAGAGTTGGAAATGAGCCAGATGCTCTTTATATAACTGCAGTGGATATCTTTCCATGAAATTGCCAGCAGGGAATCAATAGTAATAAATCTGGTACCCTTCTAATCTCTTTAAACTTCACCATTGCTCTTCTGGAATGAGGCTACTTGGACCCTGTAAATTTGGTTTATAATTTCTATTTGATCTGATGGGGAGTGCTCTCACCAGATTGCCAGACTCTAGAGTGACTGGTAGGATGGGATGTTGTATGAGTTGGAAGGGATGTTGGCATTTTCCAGTTGAAACAACAGGAACTGAATTTAGCTTGTAGACCAAGTGGTAAAAGTAGCTGCCAAGTCCAGTCATTTCTGATTAGTCAGGGCCTAAGGAGGTAAATGTTACTTGACAGAATTGAATGTGTGATTTTTCCCTCCCTTCAGGATATTTTGAAAATGTTAAAAAGTTGTTGTTGTTGTTTAAAATAGGATGACTTATATAAGAAGGACTTAGAGTCAAATGTTTTATAGGCATTTATAGGGGGGATCTAAGTTTGGTTGAGATCTTGGAAGGAAGAAGGCTTGGCCATCTTTAGGAATGATGAAAGGAAATGGTCCTTGCCTTTAGGGAACTTATAGTCTAGTGGGAAGACAGACATGCAAACACATACCACAGTAGAAAATAATAGCTGCTCTAATAAGAGATATATGTAAAAATCCAGGCATATTTCTGTCACTTATTTATATTATATTACCCTTTACTTACTTATTTGGGCACTTAATGGCTGAGAAACATGCCTATACATATTATCGGGGTACTTTGAGAGTGAACTTTCAGTTTTCAAGATGGCTACTCTGTGTTTTGGTGATCCAGAGGTAATGTGGCTTCCTTCTCTTGGAATGGTACTTACTGTTCTGTACACAACCCAAAGCCTTAACTTCCAGTAAAACTCCACAGATTCCTAGGGACTATTCTTTGATCACAACTACATGGACACCAAAACAAATGGGGGAAAAGATGAATATAAAGTTCAAGTTGCAGTTGTTTTTTGTGGTAACTAACAGCTGATTTGCAAGGTTTTATCTTCTTCCCCCACTAGTATCTTTGAGATTGTAATCTGTGGGCATAGGTGATCAGCTGATTCAGAGTGGTATAGATCAGTCACACAAAAAGGGGCCTACTTGACCACCTGGCAGACTTCTGCTTATATCTCATTTTACGAAATCACTCATAGTTGTAAGGGGTCCTGGAGAGAGGGGGTTGTTAACAGAGACTGGGTTGACCAATCAATGACTGCTAAACTTTCTTATTATCCAAAAATAACCAATGTCAACACTCTACCTACTGTTTTTGCAATGTTTTACCTCTTAATGATACCATGAATCTTTTTTCATGTTATTAAATATTCTACCACATAATTTTAATGTCTGCATAATATTCCTCCTTTTGGCTGTACCATAATTAATTTGAACAATCTTCTTTTTTTTGAAATTTAGGATTTCCAGTTTTTACTATTATAAATAGTACAGTGGTAAACATCCTTGTAGTTATATCTTTTTCAGAATTCTTTTGACCGTTTTTCTTTCATTTTCATTCTCCCTTTAAAAAAAATCAGCAAATAACAATAATGTAAGTAAATATTTAGTTACTCTCTTTAAACAGAGTTTGGGGGAGGAATTCTTTTTTTTTTCTTTTTTTTTTAGAGAGAGAGAGTGGGAGAGCATATAAACATGCACATGGGGAGGCGGAGAGAGGGAGGGAGAGAGAGATTCACCCAGTGCAGAGCCCAGTCTCACTACTCTGAGATCATGACCTGAGCCGGAAGCCAAGAGTCTGATGCTCCACCGACTGAGCTACCCAGGAGCCCCGAGGAATTCTTTAATAACTCAGATAACTTAGATCATTCTACAGGATGCAAAATATCTTATTGATTTGACAAAATCAGAGAAGTAATTGGTAAATATAGAGATAGGAGAGGGAGGAGGGAAGTTACCAGTTTTCTGATGGAATCAACTGAGTTGGTTCAGTTAAAATGGCTTTAATGAGTTTTACAGGTCTGATTAAGGGCATCTGGCAGTATGTTAATTTTCAGAATCCCTTCTGCCTGAAAATGTATTTTCATCTGACATTGTGTTTCTTTTTGTACAAAGGTTGTCAAATGAGAGTGTGAAAGTAGTTCATCTCACAACTCACCTGCCAGAATGTATCGTGGGCATGTTGAGGTTGAAAGCCTGGCAGCCACACCAGCTAAAAGCAGACACTGTAGAGAAGTCTGGCTTCCAGAAGAGTAAAAGGGGAAATGCTGACACTGTCCACCACCACCCCCAACCCCTGTCACTGCTGTGGTCTTTGGGAGGGAATTAATGGTGCCTTTCCTTGTTTGAAAACTAAAAAGGGATCAGCAAAACCAAGAGCATAGGGCAGAGAGTTCTGGTACTTGCTGAGTACATTACCTCTTAGAACAGGGTTTTTAAATGTCAATGCTTTTTCTAATGTATATGAGGAATCCTGATTGAGAAACTGGCCCATATGCTTAGACTATATCCAACTCTGTTTCTTTTTTTAATGCTGCAAAATAAGGTTAATTTTTATGGTGAATATTTTATGGCTTGCTTTCTGTTATGTGCCAGACAAATTGAAGGCAATGCAAACTGATGGGTGGTGGAGATAAAAGAGCAGTGTTGACCTTTTGGTAAATCATTCATCAGACTGCTTCATCTGTAAGTGGTTTTCCAGTTGCAGCTCATATTTGCTAATCACTGCATTTGACTCTCACTTCTACAGGGGCTGATTGTCTTGTTGTGGATTGCCTCCCCGCCCCCCACAGCCGTCTACCCCCCACCCTTTTTTTTTTTTTTAAACTTTAGCTATTGGTATTATAGCTATTTCATTACCTGTTAGTTCCTCCACCAGAGGGGGCTTGTGGGCAGAGAAACAACTGGAAATTAATAATTCAGTCTCTTTTTGCTTGTCTTCACTGTGACTCTTAAGGTTTCTCCTCAGTAGCTGAGATGTACTTTAAGCATTTCATTCATTTACTCTCCTTTGAGTGTTCTTGTTCCCAATGAAATTAAGTTACAAAACTGCTGTCTTTGGCAGTGACCACAGAATAGAATAGTGAATTAACTGGTTTTAATGGTTTAGCCCCAGCATAATTTTTGGCTTCCATGTTGATCAAAGTCCCATTGGGAAAACCAAAAGTGAGAGCAAGAATAGTCTTTGTTTCACCCTGGGCCAAATACTAGAAACTATGGACTTTACTATGGTGGAAGCATAAATCTGTGTCCTAGACCCAAAGTGGATCCAAGGCTAGGCGTCTCATAGAATCAATTTCACCAATGCTGTGGGCCTCTGTGGTTCTTCATCTCTTGATACTGCTGCCTGATTCTGGCCAATCCCTAGAGTTCAGAAGTGTCGTTAATACAGAAGATCCTTTGGGGCGCCTGGGTGGCTCAGTCGGTTGAGTGTCTGCCTTCTGATCAGGTCATGATCCCGGGGTCCTGGGATCGAGCCCCAAGTCCAGGGCTTTTCTTTCTGCTTGCTGCTCCCCCTGCTCCCTCCTTTCTCTGTCAAAAAAGACCCTTTAAGTCTGAATTAGCCTACAAGCTATGGAGGACAACATAGACATGCTTGGCCTCTGATCTAGGCAAGAATATTTAGGAAAAAGATTCTACTTTAGGACCAAAAGAAATTGACCTTTGTCCACTAGGGAATCCAACCATTTATAGTGCTGTGCTGATTAACCCCACAGAGGTTGTTTCTTAATTATGTGTTTTAGGATTTTTAAACCAGGAACTGTTTCCCCTTTCTGGGGACTGAGAGCATTTTGATATTTTGATTGTAATTAAATAGAAATTGGAAACACTAAGAGACAGAAACTAATCAGAAGTGTTTCACTGTTCCTTTATTCCCAATCAAATGCAGTGTCGAGAAATATCCAGATATTACCTGCACTCTGCCTGTCTCCTGCTTGAACCTGAGATTCTTCCATTGGGTGAGTGGTCCTGGGCCCAGATTGGCATTGCCCATTTGGTTGATGAGGGCAGTTTGACAGGGTTTTTGCTGATATGTTTGCTGCTGAGTCTCTAAGGGCATGACCTTATGCCTTTCTGAAGTCTGTGTGTGTGGTGGGGTGGATTGTGGGGGTGCATGATCTTTTTTATTATTTTGTTAAAACACTATAGTTTTATGGCTGCAGCCAATCATAATACTTTTACCTTTTTTTGGGTAACAAAGAACATATTTCTTTATATTCTTTTGTAAAAACACAAAAAAGCAAGAAACATGATTTCTAAAGAGCAGCGTCTTTTAACAGGGAATTCTCAGAAGTTACATTTATTCTCCCTTTGTTTGAGATAGAAAGCCAGTCTTTGGCAAAGGGACACTTAGGTCCCAGAAAAACAGGCAATAGTGATAGTCTATTAATACCAGATCGTTCTTATGAGAAGGAATAATTTTTACATGGTGGTGACATTTTAAGTTTTAAAAGGAGATTTTCTGTAGTGTTTTCCATAACAGTATGGTCCAGAAGTTAGTCTGGGAGGAGACAGAAATGAATTAAAATGAATTTTTGGAATCTTGCTTATTGAAAATGCTGATGCTGTCAAGCGTGACTTATCTTACCATCCTGCTCCAGACCCACAAACTTAACTAGACTCACATCTACCCTTGTCCCTTTTCCTCAAGACTCAGAGACCAAGAAGAATTTCCTGTATCTTTAAACTCATCTGTGAATGTTCCCTTCACCTTTTACTCTTCTCCACCATCCATTATGGTAACCACTAGCCATGTGTGGCTATTTACATTCAAATTAATTTAAATTAAACAAAATAAAAAATTTATTTCCTTAGTTAGCCTAGCCTCTTTTCAAGGGCTCGCTAGGCACCGGTGGGTATTGGCTATCTTATTGATCAGCATGGATGTAGAACATTTCCATCATCACAAAAAATTCTGTTGGACAGCCCTGCTTGGATACTCTTGGACATCCCCCAGAGGGTATTGCTTCCCTCTCACCCTCTCAGGTGGTCACTATTTTTTCTCAGTGTCTGGAGTGGAGTTGGTGTTGTTCTTCATCCTCATCACCACTTCTAGACGGCTGCTTTCCTCTTCGTGCACAGAAGGGCTTTGAAAGCAGATGCTATCAGACTATATCCTACTGCCTACTCTTCTGAATGTATTGAAAATTTTACCCCCTAGCTCACTCACTATCTTTATGTCCATCACCCTCCTGCCATCATTGTTGGTAAAAAATACCCACATGGAAGACTCATCTCTGGCCTCTTGTTTCCTTGAGTTTCCACTGGCAGATGTCTCCCTTCTCTACCTATTGGTCATACTCCAGACCAATGGGTCTCAATTTAGGAAGTTCCCCTGTCCTAGAAGGTATTTGCAAATGTAAGGAGTGCTGCTGGCCTTTAGAGGACAGGAATTAAGGATGCTCAATGTCATTCAGTACCCAGGGCAGGTCTACACAATGAAGAATTGTTGCATCCCAAATGTCATAGAGCCCTTGTTAAGAAACCTAGTGCTGGGGCACCTGGGTGGCTCAGTTGGTTAAGCGTCTGCCTTTGGCTCAGGTCATGATCCCGGGGTCCTGGGATGGAGTCCCACACCGGTTTCCCTGATCAGCGGGGAGTCTGCTTCTCCCTCTGCCCCTCCCCCTCCTCATGTTCTCTCTCTCTCAAATAAATAAATAAATAAAATCTTTAAAGCAAAAAAAAAGAAACATTGTGCTGACCTTCAAAATGCATTTCAAAGCATCTCTCTGACCACCACCTCCTGTCCTTCTGAGGATATCATCTCATGTGACACCAACATTTCTACTCCAATACGAATTCTTTGACTCCTTGGGCCTCCAGTCTACAGACCTCCTGCTATTCTGCACTAATCATTATTCCTCTCCTGTCCTTACTTCCCTCCTCACCTAGCTTGGGTGCCGTCATCTCTATCAGCCTCATCTGGTGTAACCCTTGACTCTCACTGAGCTTTCTGTTTGCTTTGGGCCTGCGTGCAGATGGGTGGAGAACAACGCTAAGTTTTACGGACTTACCTTACATTGATGTCTGCTAATTTCAAGTAGATCCTCTGCTCCACTTGGCAATCCTACCTTATTTATTTAGTACTCCTACTGTCTGAGACAACTGTTTTACACCTTCACCTGTGCCTCAAACCTCCAACTCCCATCCCCAATTCTCCCACTCACCTGATGCCCTCACTTTATATTTCATTGGGAAAATAGAAACAATCAGAGCAAACCACCTCAGCTCCTCCAGCAAATTTGCATTCCTGTTTCCGAATCCTAGTAAAGTTTCTTTTCATTTGTGTGCCTTTACTACTCTGAGCCATATGATGATTCAATTCTCTCACTGCTTTTCTCTATTTGAAAGATTGGGAAACCTTCTTTTGTACAGTGTCCCATAATATCATTTGGCTTTCATTTGATATAAACACATCATTTACATATTAATTCTGCCTTTGTTCTTTTCTCATTACTCCATAACAATTAAAATAGGCCATTACTCTGCCACACTATGAGTTTTTATGATGTCATATCAAAGTCTCCATTAATTAAATAACTTCATAAATTAAAGCCTTATTTGGTGACAATATCTTTCAGTTGCAAATCATCTCCACTAAAGAGCACAATGGCAGACTTGGGACAATTTTAGCATTAGGACACACCAACCTAACAGCCAGATGTGCTTACTGACACATTGAAAGTTAAAAGCTGTCAGTTGAGGTGATTGTTTGGTGCCAATGACACTGAGAGCAGTAGAGAGTGGACGAGGGGAAAAAAAAGGACACACTCAGGTACTGCTATTGGAAAGCACAGCTCAATTATCAGGTTGTCATTTAGATTCTTTAGAATGTTCATTAGATTGAACCACAAATTAAAATAAAAATTCTCCCCAGATGTTTGGAGCTATGAGACTATGTCATGGGATTTCAGTTTGAGAGGCACTGACCTGGCTGGGTAAAGTTCAAATTTCTTACCTGAAAATACTAAGCCCTCATTTAACTGGAGGGTGAATTTGAGTAGAAGGGATAAGATGAAGACAGTAAGAGAGAAGTTATAAACGGGGTTGTTGGGGTAAGAGAAGAAGAAAGTTGGAGTGGGGAAGCAGTGCAGAAGAGGGAGAGACAGAATAAGAGCGGCATCAGATAGAAATAAAAAAAAATAATGGGGGAGAGGGAAGAACAGCAGCATCCAAGGTAGATGACAGATTCTTTTATATTCATGTTATAAGTAGGGAAATACAGTAGTGGACTGGACATCTTAATTCGGGATTTTATGTGTAGATGTTGTTGTATAAGGACTTATTACTCCCCTCTTGAAGAGAATATAGTTTGCTGATCAGTGCTTGCTGTGGTGTGTAGTACTTGATCCATTTAAATAATCCCTACTTCTGGGGAAGTTGTAGATCAATTTGATGGTTGAAGTAAGGTCAAACAGGAATCATAATACGAAAGTGATTAATTTTAGCTGTCAGTAGACAAAGATTTTTAAGTTGGATGGGGAAAGGAAAACAAGTATATACTCTTTATAAACTCCTTACAAGGGACACCCCTATTAGGCATAGGAAGATTGAAAGAAAATAGATGGAAATTGATATAATACTCCATGCAAATACCTTTCAAAAAAAAAGCTATTGGATGCTGTATTAATATTAGACAAAGCATGCTTTAAAACAAACAGCATTAATATGGTTAGAGAGAGTTATTATTTAATGACAAAAGAACAATTCACCAGGGAGATATATTAATCTTGAACCTACACTACTGAGCAGCATCCTTTCAAAAATAAATAAAAATCGACAGAATCATCATGAGATATTGAGAATATAGGTAATCATAATCGGGGAGTTCTAAACATATTCTCTCGGACACTGATAAATAAAATAACTTAAAAAATTAGAAAGGATGAAGATTTAAATAATATAACTGATTCGCTTGATCAAATGGACGTGTATAGGATGTAGAACTCCATTAGCAGAGAATATTTACACGTAGAAAGTCTGAACACTGACGAATACAAATTCTATTGACTACATATATTTTATCCCAGAGAAGAAAAAATTCAGAGGTGAAAAACCAATAGACATCAAAAATTTCATACATTTGGAAACTCAAGATCATACTTCCAAATGATTTTTGAGTCAAAGAAAAGTGATGAGAGAAATTAGTAGATACTTTAAATCTTGTAGGGTATAAAGGGATACACAGAGGGACATTTATAGATTCGTAAATTCATATATTAGAAATAAAGGAATGCTAGTTATTAGTGAGTTAAGCATTCAACCAAAAAGGGATAAATAGCAGAGTAAACCCAGATATGTGTAAGGGATAATACAAAATATTACAAAAACCAATGAAATAGAATACAAAAGGAATAGTAGAAAAGACCAACAAAGCAAAAGATGATTCTTTGAAAGATGCTCCAAACACGTACACATCCGGCAAATATGATAAATTACAGAAACAAAGAGGGAGGGGGAGGAGACAAATAATATTAGAAATGAAAAGGGAGTCCTAAGTATAGAGACAGTAGACTGTATTACAAGGTCAAAAGAATATACTGTGAATAACTCGATGGTACTATATTTGAAAACAAATGTCTAATAAACAAGGGTGCCCAGTACACAGATGATAATAGGTATTCTAAGCTTATGTCCCAACAAGAGACATGAGAGACATGATGTCTAACTCGAGTCTGGCGCCTTAGACCATTCAGCCATCCTGACACACCTACCTGACATCTCACTGAGTTGGGTTGGCTTCTTGGAATAAAAAATTATTCATTTGTGCAAATATTTATGAACACTTATTGTCTATTTGGAATTGTGCTGCTGCTAGCTTATATTTTCATGAGGGAGGTAAACATTAAGCAAATCAATACAAAAATAGATATTTACAATTGTGATAAGTGCAATAGGAAAGGTAAGAGTGTTTAACTGGGGAACCTAATCTTATTAGGATAAAGGGCAGATTGGCAACGGTTTCCTGAAAAAGTGACATTGAAGCTGTGACCTAAATTATGAGAAGGAATTATCCAGGCGAGAATGTGGTACAGAGTCCAAAGAAATAGATCATAGAGTGGGAGGGTGGAAAGGTGTGAGATTCCATTTTGCCAATTGCCGTTGGAATATGGTAAGTGTTTGTATGAGCCAAATGCATTAAATTCACACATCTCTGTAAAACACAAACACATTTTCACTTGTTAATAGATTTATGTAAATGCTTAAGAATATAATCTGTAGAGAAAGTATAAAAACAAAGATGGGAAGGAAATAAACCAACTTCATTCAGAATAGTGATTGCTTCTAGAGAAGGGAGAGCAGAGGGGCTTCTTCTACATCCATCCCTTGTTATTGGCAATTGCTTTTCTGAAAGCAAGTATGAAGTTAGCCATAGTCATTTCTTTATAGAAGTGTTGGCCTTATCTGCAGTGGAGCCCTTAATTATAAAACATCAGGCAGGAAGTGAAACTTAGAGATGCCATTCTGAAGGGAACAGTGGTTTAGACAGTACTACTCAAAGTGGGAAGAAGGAGGTGCCAAAATTGAGAGTAAGGGTTTAGAGCTGTGCTGTCCAACGTGATAGTCACTGGCCTCACATGCCTATTGGGTACTTGAAATGTGGGCAGTATGAACTGAGATGTGCTCTAAGTGTAAAATATACACCAGAGTCGGAAGACACTATTTTAAAAAGGCAAAATACCTCAGTAATATTTTTATAATATTAATATGATACATTAATAGTATAATACTTATATAGTATGTTGAAATGATATGATTGTGGATATATTGGGTTACATGAAATATTACTAAAATTCATCTACCTGTTTCTTTTTACATTTTTCAATGCGGCTCCTGGAAAGTTTAAAATTACACAAGTGGCCAACATCACATACCTATTGGACAGTGCTGGTATGGAAATTTTGTAGCGGTTTGGTTTTGCCACAGCATCCAAGTGCATCTTTTAGTTGTATTTTACACATGTATCACAGCCCACAACGAATTGGAAATAAAAGATATAGTCACTAATATTACATCACAGATAGTTTGCAAAGCTCTGCTTTAAACCATTTGCCTGGGTGGCTCAATTGATTAAGCCTTTGCCTTTAGCTCAGGTCATGATCCCAGGTGGGGTCAAGACCCACACTGGGCTCCCTGTTCAGCAGGGAGCCTGCTTCTACCTCTCCTCCCCACTTACTCTCTCTCACTCACTCTCTTTCAGATAAATAAATAAAATCTTTAAAAAAATAAAGTAAAATAAAAACAAACCATTCAAATCTTCCAGAGTGCTTTAGCTGCTGTGCTTACTGTAGGAAACATTTATTGTCAGTTTCCTAGAGCTCTGTGAACTATTCTAAGGAAGTGACTGTAAAATTGATTTGGCCCCCTGAGTATGACAAAAGTGATTGATAATGATGTTCACAAGTAACCCTCAGATTTGCTCATATTTATTTTCAGTTACGTAATTTGTGTATTGGAATTAGAGAGAATATGACAAAACTATTATAAAGAATACACTTTTTAAAAGTCCAATTGAAGGATCTGTTTGGCATCAACCAGTGGTTATTTTAAGAATTGAAAAACAGAGGGTGGGGAAGCTTATATCTCAAATTAGTTACTTTGCAGCATTGATAATATACTTAAGTAATTGTCTTCCTTAGGTTTTGTTCTATAAAATTGACTTATTTTTGTTGGAATGGACTAGTTAACATTAGACTTCGAGTTTGGCACATGTGAGCGTGTGATTTACGGGGCAATTTTTCTCATCAAAACCTGGGCAGAACCATTTATTTTAAAACCAATATTTATTTTACAATGGGAAAATGGAGCAGATTAAAGGAGCATAAAACCATGATAAATCACCCAATCTTTATCCCATAGAAAATCTTTTAAATGGCTCTTAAAGTAATGGCAGTAAAACCGTCTCACAGAGTTTGTATTTGGATGGTTTTCTAGCATACGGTATAGTTATGTAGATTAAAATCTAATTAACGAGGAATTTATAAATTTCAGACGTTGTCTGTGCGATTCTTTTTCAATAAAAAGTTAAGTGTGTTTTTTCCTTAGCCAAGTTTCTGAGTCTTGCTCATGAGTAAAGAGAATCTAGTCTGAAATTTTCAGCTGTTGCAAATCAAAGGCCCAAGAAATGAAATCTCTTTTAGTCTTTATTTAATTCAATAATCAATTTTTATATCGAAGTTTAAGAACATGTATATTTATGTTTATTATAGATTATTATGCAAGAAAGGAATTTTTATAACTTATCTCATTTTGTTTGATTTAGTTCCCATTTATATCTTAGGTTATAATAATTTCTGTAGTTAAAAAATAATGGAGCTACATTTCTCTGATAGTATTCTTTAGTACTGTTGTAATGATAAGTGAAGTTATATCCCATAGAATCTTTGGACTGGTTAAAAAATGCTAAAGAGTAGAAAATAATTGAAATAGAAGAGATCTGCTTATAGTCATGGTGTATGTGTGTGGAGGTCTGTGTCCTATTGTGGATGGTGTCCTGTTGTGAATGTTCTGTCTCTAGCTAATCATAGACTCTTGGTCTGTGGTTGGCGAACTTTTTCTGAAAAGGACCAGAGACTAAATATCGTGGACCTTCTTGATCTCTGTTCCAGTCATTCAACTCTGCTATTACTGGGTGAAACCAGCCTTAGGCAATATATAAATGAATGGGTGTGTGCCTACCCTTTGACCCAACAATTCTATATCTGGGAATGTTCCCCAGGAAATAATCAGAGGATTTGGCAAAGATGTGTACAAGAATATCTATCATGGTATTATTTCATGGCAGGGAAAGCTATTTATGAGCCCTGGTTAATTAAAAGGAAAGCAACAAGACAGAACTCCAGGTGTGCTCCTACTTTGATGTACCATAGGCCTGTATGTTGGGTTGGACCATGGAAATGCAGAAGAAGGAGTGCATATGTGGTCCTCTTTGGAGGAGCTGGATTTCCTATGAGGAACTTGGAACATTGTTGTTCTATTGGCAGTGCTGTCCCTGTTATGGCAACGGATGCAGAGAGCTGCAGCCAGCACACGCTGTGTTTTCTCCCATTGGTGACTCCATTCTCCCTGGTGCAGTTTAACATTCAATTCATCAAATGAGCTCCTCTTGTTGAGATTCCTTACACTTCAGATTGTTGTCTGATTGGGATTTGGCACTGCATATGGAGGACATCTTCAGAAAGGGAATGTACTGGTCATTCTGACATCTGTGTGACAGGTAGACTGCAAGCTGTAGACTCCTACTTTGACGTTCTGGGTTTACACATTGGTCTTGTGAGCTTGTTGAATGAAGCCCACCACCTGAGAGATGGACTCTGTACCGTGTGCCAAGAACCCGGTGAAGGACCTTCCTCACGTACGATTGATGACCTTCAGTCTGGCCCTCCTGCAAGTGGCGTTCTGTATTTCCACACGGTAGAATGCCCAAGCCTTTTCCTATTCGAAATTTTGCTCCTTTCTACTCGCAAGTTCTGCGCTTCTTTGGTTTTTCTCTCTTCAGCCCTGGCTGGCTTGGTTTTCCTTATTGCGTCTTGTCACCTGATAGAAGCACAGTGGAGAGAGACTGGTGCACAAAAGACATTTCTGCTGCTGGTATTTTACTTTCTCCTGGAGCTTTTGTGGGATGGCATTGATTTCGAGTGCAAAGAGCGCTCGGCTTTGGAGCAGGCCTGTGGAGAAGTAGAGTCCCTGCTGTGAGGCCGGAATCCCCTTGTCCCAGCGACAGGGATTGGCATTTGTGTGAGACTGTGGGACATGCCCCTGATGCCAGGAGCTTCTGGCAGTGACAAGCAGCGTGAGGAAAGGCAGCGGACCTCCACCTGAGGGAGGCAGACATTTTGTGAGCTCTCAAGATTTTTCTCATCAGACTCTGAAACAGCATTTCACTGTATTTTGATACAAATGTTCAAACTACACATTAGGGATAATTTCTACCTCATTTGGAGCACAAGTCAGAATGATCGTATCTCCATTAGAGAAAATGAAGAGGCCTCTGCGTCTGACACTACTTCATTAAAGAGAAAATATTTTCCCAGTAGGCAAAAGCTGCTGGCTAAATACAGCCCCAAAATCAAGATCATTTCTACCAAGAACTCTTATGTCAGCTTCCTTTCTCATGAATTAACGTGGGTCTGTGGAATTTACATTTCTTACAAAATATTTACCCATTTTCCCTTTTCAGCAGGTAAGAGAAAATCCTAATTCAGGACACATTCTTCTGTTACTTTGGAGGCTGATTGGGGATGAGAGTTCTTTGATTTAAAGAAATCCCCAAAGCAACCAGTAAAACTGCTTATAGAATTTGAGGTTATATATCTCGAGGAAGATTTAGGTCTGAAAAGTTAAAGACTTTAATTTGTGAAGTGTTGATTGCATCCCCTTGCTTAGCAATACAGCGAAGTCATTGTTTAAAAGTCGAGTGAATACGTTTTGGCCTCATCAATGGAATGTATCAAGTACCATCAAGTAGTGAAATGATGTCAAGAAAAATAACATTTCATTTTTTCTTTGCATTCTTTGTACTGAAAAAAATGAAAATTGCCCTCTTTCTGAGTTCATGCTACAAATGCTTATAAATTTTACATTGAATATTTAGATGTTTATGTGAGCGCAAATCAATTTATAAGTCTGAACGCTATCAACATGACAATTAATTTTAGAAAATTGTCAGTCAGCAGACATGCTGGGGCTAGAATAAGATGATTCATTTGCTCTATAGGCAATAATGTATGTTATAAAAAATCAAGAGATAGGCACACAGAAAGGGAAAAAATGAATGTAGATCAATAATTTAATTTAGCTCTGACCTGGCTAAGTTCTATAGCATGGATCATAATTTTTCAGTGATAGACCCTTAACATTTTATGTATAGTCCTTCAGTTTTGTATTGATCTTTCCTAATGTGTTTAGAAGGAATAACATCTCAAATCTTTAACAAAAACATGTTTTGTTGGCCTGCAAATGTTAAGCAAAATATGTCACCCTATTTACCTTATTTATTCTGTTTGCAGAACTACTTTTTTTTCCTGGCTAAATAATTTTAAAACTTAGAGGAGAAATGGATAGTATATGAGCGATGACTTAGAGGGCAAGTTCATGGAGTGCTCTCTTAGTTAATAGATTCTTAGTCTTTCTGCATTACTTAATTACTTATTAACACAGGATCTCTTGATGTTCTATGTATAGTGTATATTTATTCCATGGAAAATTATTAATTTTTAATGGAACTAAGTGGCCGCTTGGACAAGGGACCGTAGCTATTAATCAGGAGGCAAGTGATTGATTGACTTTCATGTTCATTAGTTATTCAAGAAAGTTCATTTATGAAGTCTGTAACACTAAAACAAAGTTTTTATAAGTGAGTGTGTTTGCAACAGTATATTTTAGTACTGTATAAATTTGTTTGTTTAACAAATATTTAATATGTGCTGTGAGCCATGCACTGAGGATTCAGTAATGAACAAGCTCATTGTCCCTGTCCTCATGAAGCTTCCAGGCAGTGAGTAGAACAGAAATGCATCAGTGCTGTGAAGGGAAGTGCAGAGGGCTGCTCAGCAGTTTGGGAGACTCTGTTTGGCGTGACTCCTCTCCATACACAGAAAGTGATTCTTCTCTGCGCAAATTTCCTGAGTCTCCTAGAAGTAATGATTGCCTTCTGAGAAAATATTTTGTTTGGAATGCTGGAGTCCTAGTTTCTTAGAGCTGGAAGAGACTTGAGAAGTCATCAAGGGGCTTCCCCCTTGCATTTCCCCCCCGCCCTTAGCCTGGGCAGGTCTAATACACAGAGGGAAGTATGTTCATTCATGGGGCCATTTCTGTGTGGATTGCTTGAAAGTTCTTCCAAATAATGAAATAAAGTTCATTTCCTTACAAACTCTCTTTATTGGTTCCAGTTTTCTATTTTGGATAAAACCATAATGTCTCATTTACCTACTGTTTGGAGCACTTATTACAATTTTTCACGTATTTGTGTGATTTGTGACCCCCCCCCCCATTAGACGTATGTACTCTGACAACAAGATTGTGTCTGCTGTTGCTCACTGTTATTTCTCCAGCACTATCTTAGTGCTAGGGAATGAACACATTAATAAATGAATGTTTCGTCCCAGAAAGTTTTAGGGAAGAATGAATGGGTTAAAACCTTACCTATTAGTCCCTTACCTATTTGACAGCAACTGTCATGGTTCTTTCCCTTCTCCAGTTTTTCTCATCCTCAAGTCAAGACTCTCATTTCCCGGGTGCCTGGGTGGCTCAGTCGTTGAGCGTCTGCCTTAGGCTCAGGGCGTGATCCCAGAGTCCTGAAATCAAGCCCCGCATCAGTCTCCTCCGCTGGGAGCCTGCTTCTTCCTCTCCCACTCTCCCTGCCTGTGTTCCCTCTCTCGCTGGCTGTCTCTCTCTCTGTCAAATAAATAAATAAAATCTTAAAAAAAAAAAAAACCCTCTCATTTCCTTTAACTTTCTTTTACACAGGACATGGTGTCTTGTCCTTCCCTCCCCATGCACCCTGCTTTGTTAATAGAAAAACTAAGTCTCTCACCAGGAGCTTTGGGGAAGGCTTCACAGAAGAGCTGCACGTTGATTCTGGGCCTTGAGGCGTGTGGAAGTGTTCTCCAGGCTGGCAAGGTCAGGAAGGGCACTTTCAGGGGTACACTTAGAGCAACAGAATAAAAACATTCACTCAGCTTGCAGGTTTTTTTAGCAGGCCCCCCAACTTCCTAGTTGGAGTCTCTTAGGGGCATTGTTGCTCTTTTTTTGTCCTTCTTCCTCATGAACTTCACCATCTGTTCACCTTGATCACTTCCCTGACATGGTCCCACCTTTCAGGGTGGCCTGATATTTAGAACTGATGTTAGGGAGTTAGTCTGTGTTCATATGTGGGTTCCATCCGTGTTTTTCACCACCTCTGGCCATGTAGGGTACTTCTTTGAGATTTAGTGTTTTCTTTAAAATGCAGAAAATAAGAATACTCACCTTATAAAATCATTGTGAGAATTACCAATAAATTACATGTGAAGCGCCTGACCCATAGTAAGTTCCTGACGCACTGTGACTCTTACCCTTGCCCTTCTCCCCTCTGGGGAACTGCTGTAGCTCATTTCCAGTGGAACAGCTACTGGTCCAGAGGCCCCACGGACACCCCATCAGGGGTCAGTAGAGGTGGAACTATTTCAGTTTTTTCCACCTACTCAGCTGATGGTTTGCGTCTCGGTCTTTGTTTCTTTCAGCCTTTGGGCTCGTGGGATCCAGAGATTTTTTTTTTTTTTTTAATTGGGCTCTACAGGAATGCGATTCGACACATTCCACCTTTAATTTCTCTCCTTCTGGGTCTCTGCTTCTCCTGGCCATTACAAGGGCCTGGCTTTCTTTGGTCTTGCCTCTCTCCGCTTCATCTGGGTACCCAACGTACTCATTTCATTCTGGTCAAGATTTCTCTCAATAGGTTTATTGCAGATTGCTGCAGCTGCAATCAGTGTTTACAATCTGACGGCGAGTTGGAGATTAAGGCTTGTCATCACTATTTAATTAACCTCAAATTAAGCAGTTTCTGGTCCTGTTCCGTGCCCTTCCACACACCCGAGAGAGCTGCTAACACGGTGCCTGGAGTCCTAACAGATTCCGGGTGGCGCCCGTGGGAAGCAGGGCCCGGTGTAGCAGCCACTTTGAAGAGCAACACTATTTGATCCCTACTTCTGTGCCGGAGGACAGAAGCAAGGCAGCTTTTTCAAGTGTATGTAAAGGGAGGGGAAGGGAGGAGAGTGGTCTTGTTGTTCTGGGAAGCATGTGGTCCAAGAACGGCAGAGAGGATGAGCCAGAAAGTATTCCAGAGACAGAAAAAAAAAAAAAAACCTGTTCCTAAAATTTAAAAAAAACTTTGTTTTTCATATTACAGAAATAGTATGTGCCAATAGTAAAATTATAAATGGTAATTGTAAAAAAAGCGGGGGAGGGGAAAATAAATTCATCCAAATTCTTTTTCTTCATGGATGCTTTTAAGGCTCACCTGAGCTGTTCAGTGTGGTTGCCACTAGCCACATATGGCTTGTGAATATTTAAGATGTGCCAAGACTGAACTGACATGTGCCAAGTATAAACTAAAAACCAGATTTCGAAGGCTTAGTATAGAAAAAAAATTAATAATTATTATTTTGGTATGTTGGGTAATATAAAATATCATTAAATGAATCTCACCTAGTTCTCGTTACTTTTTTAAATGTGACTACCACACACTTTAAAAGTGACAAATGTGCCTTGTATTACGTTTCTATTGGAGAGTGCTATTTTAGAGCTTTTTCTTTACATATATAAATTTTTTTAAAGAAAAACTGGGTATTCTACATATTACTTTGTATCTTCCTTTCTCAGCTCATAATAGATTATGAATATATTCATGTCCTGAACTATATGATATGGTGCAATTTTTAATCATTTGTAATATTTCATTATATGGTGTGCCTTAATTGATTAATCTAATCCCCTATGGTTGAACACTTAGGTTATTACCATTAACATTTATCATATTATTTATGAATGTACTTCTGACTATATATTTGGCTTTATCCTTGATTATGCTCCTAGGATTTGTTTCTGGAAGCCAAATAATTGAGTCATAGGCTTGCCTGTGGTGTTTAAGCAAATTGCCATATAGAGAGGTGGCATTGATTCATACTTATTTGGGTGGTTTATGAGAAAGCTCATTTTACTTCACCTTTATTAGCACCAGATATCATCATTCTTTCTTTTAATTCTTAAAAAAAATTTGTTTTAATTCTTAAAAAAATTTATTTTTAATTCTTAATTTTTTTTTTTTGTTAAAGTGTAGTTGACGTACAATGTTGCATTAGTTTTAGGGGTACAGCATAGTGATTCAACAAGTCTGTAGGTTATGCTCTGCTCACCACAAGTGTAACCACCAGCTGTCACCATACAGTGCTATTGCAATACCATTGACTATATTCTCTGTGCAGCACCTTTCATCCCCGTGACTTCTTCGTTCCATGACTGGAAGCCTATATCTCCCCCTCCCCTTCACCCATTTTGCCCATCCCCCCAACCCCTGTAATCTGGCAACCACTGATTTGTTCTCTGTGTTTTTGGGTCTGTTTATGTTTTATGTGTTTGTTTGTGAGATTCCACATTAAGTGAAATCATATTATCATTGTTCTTAATTCTTATTTTAATGAGCAGCATTGTTATCGGTTTGCTCAGCAAATTAAGGAGCCTTAGGCTTGCTAGCTTCTATACTGGTCCTGTAGGTATTTCAGATGACTTTCTTTTATCCATCAATTATTCTTTTATCCATCAACTATTCAGCATCCATAGTATGTCCAGCACTGCCCAAAGATTGTAGAATCCACAGTATCTGATTTCTGGAAATCCTATATATATATATATATATATATATATATATATATATATATACACACACACATTTATTTATTTATTTATTTATTTATTTATTTATAAGAGAGACAAAATGAGCAGGAGGGGCAGAAGGAGAGGGAGAGAATCTCAAGCAGATTCTGTGCTGAGTGTGGAGCCCGAGGTGGGGCTCGATCTCAGAACCCTGAGATCATGACCTAAGCTGAAACCAAGAGTTGGTTGCTTAACCAGCTGCACCACCCAGGTGCCCCTGGAAGTCCCTTATATTTAATATTTAAGTTGGAAAAGAAGAGAAAATAAGTAGGGCAGGGAGCATGGGAGTCTTACTTACCACAATATTCCCAGCACCTAAACAGAGTATCTGGCATGTGGTAGACTCCCAGTAACTATTGTTGGATAAATTCACAAATAAGTGTATGATAATGTTTACACACATGATGTGGAAAACAAAAGGGAGATGATTCTAAGATAGGAACAATTAGGGAAGGTTGCCTGCCATTGTCTTAACCCAACAGAAGCCAGAGGGCTTGGGAGCTGAGTCTGCAGAGCGCTGCAGGAGAGAGGCCACCAACAGAGCAGACAAAGGATCCCAAGGGGTAAATGGAGGAAAGCCAGGACATCAGCTCAGATACCTATTCTCTGGCGTAAGGCATTTACCCTTTCTGAGCTTTGGTTTCCTCCTCTGTAAAATGTGCATACGAATCCCTACCTCAGAAGGTTGTGATGAAAATAAATGAAGGAGAGCCCTTAGTGCATGGTTATTTCTTTACTTGTATTCCTCAGTGGCTTAGCTATATCAACTTCTTACTGTCTGTTCCTTTAGCATTACTTATAAGTTAATTAGAAGGGAAATCAGAGGAGAAACTTACCCTGATAGACCCAGACCTTCTATTTAGACTTGAAAAGTTCTACACACCCCAGTGAGGTGACCGTTTGCGTGCTGAATTGTGCATATCAAACCCTTACACTCTGCTAAAAATCTGTAGGATTTTTTCATGTGGTTGGATAATTAGGCCACATGCTGTTGGCTCTGCTCAAAAATGGTCATTTAAGTGTCCTTTTATTATTTTTGGCATCCACTGGGAAGTTTAAATAGCCACTGCCAGTGTGTTTTCTATAGACTCTTTAAAAAATGCTGAAATTGAACAGAGTTTAATAAAATTGCCGGACTGTTAGCTCTAGCAAGCTCTCCCAGAGATAAACCTGAAAAAACAAACCCCAAACCCCAAAGTAAATACTTCCATAAATCGGGGGCTTTCACACGTGCTCTCAGGGGAATGTAGTTTGACTCCTACAGGGTTAGGTTTACACAAGGGTGGAAGCTGGCAGCTCCTGAGCTGTTCTGAGCCCCCTCATTCCTCTTTGCTTAACAGAGATCCGTACTAAAATGAGTGGCAGCATTCGGAACCAAGGGACCCCGAAATAGCATCTCCCTAATTTTTTACGTAAAAAAATGAATAGTAAGGTGATGTAAAATAAATGAATATACTTCAAGTGTATGAATTTCTTAAGTCACCAGGCCCTTTTAAGGAATGTAAGTTTTAAGTGAATAAGACATCCAATAGGAAGAACAGCTTATATGTGTATGCCACCTTCACAAGGTCCTTGTCACTATTTAAAATGCTTTATGCATATTATCTCATTTAATCCTCATGGCTGCCCTGTGAGTGAGGAGCATTTTCTTCATTTTGCAGATAAGAAAAGTGAGTGTTGGAGAAACGAAGCCAAGTGATTGCAGTCTCCTGTTTAGTAAGTAGCAGAGGCAGGGTCTTGAGTCTGGAGTTGAACTTTCAACTGATGTTCTATGCCATTTCTCTTCTATGAAGTAACCCGAGAATGTGAGATAAATTTTTTTTTCAAGGTTTATTTATTTATTTCAGAGAGAGAGAAAGAGAGCGAGAGAGTTGGGGGAGGGGCAGAGGGAGAGCCTCTTTGAGCAGACTCCCCGCTGAGTGCAGAGCCTGATGTGGGGCTTGATCCCATGAGCCGAAGCCAAGAGTCGGACACTGAACCGACTGAGCCACCCAGGTGCCCCTGTGAGGAAATTTTGTTAAAGATAATAGCTCAGGTGAGCCTGTGTGGGAGACTTGGGTACAGTGTTTATTCCCACAAATTACCTGCATATTATAGACATGTTCTTTGGTTTGTTACTAGACAACACCTTCTTAATGGATCTCAGTATCAAATCTGCTACACTAGTTAAGCTAAAGGTGTTTTATAGCCAACGAAGCAAGATGTTTACTGAGCATTTGGTTCATATTAATGATTTTTGATTTTTAACAGCCAAATGTTATTAAAAAATGTGACTTGCACTAGTTATATCATGTGTTGAAAGGTATTTTTAATTGCACTTTTATTGACTCTGAGAGGATGCATAGTGGATTCCGCAATTTTAATTAACTGTTCGTCCTCTGACATTTCATTACTGGTTTCAGAAGTGATAAAGGATGCCAGAGTTACCTGTCAGAATTTTTCTAAACAGAAGCTAAGATGGAGAAATGTTAGGGTGTCTTAGTAATTGGAGAAGAAAGACAGAGAAAGGAGGGGGATGGCTGTTAGCTTCACATGTTACTAACATAGTAAACAAAAGTTCCATCATTTTAGGTAAATTTTTTTAAGATTTATTTATTTATTTTAGAGAGAAAGAGAGAGAGTGAGTGCACACACACACGGGGGAAGGGGCAGAAGGAGAAGAGAATCTTAAGTAGAGTCAGCGCAGAGTGTGGAGCTGGTCTTGGGACTCGATCTCACGACCCTGAGATCATGACATGAGCTGAAGCCAAGAATCAGACGTTTAACCAACTGTACCACTCAGGAGCCTCATTTTAGGTGAATTTTTAGAATTTGAGCAAGTAACAGAATAATTGAAATTAAAAATAAAGAAATCACTTCCTTCAACTCTTATTTTTATATTACAAAAACAAGAGCTTCCTCCTGAAAGTGAATGCCTCCCAGGAATCATATATCTTTACCTGAAAGAGTTTCTGAGGATTTTCTGTGAGTCAGAAGAGGCAAAAATGTGAAGGTCAAAGATAATGGGTCCCCATCTAACACTGGACTGATTTGCCAAGCACCTAGGACTCATTTTTATTTCTTTTTTTTTAAATAATAAAAGCCAGAGAGAACACAGTGGAGTTTAAACACAGTTTCTGTATCTGGTGCCCACATGGGCAGATGAAGGTAAGGAGGCCAATTTATCCAGCAAATTGCCCAAGCACATAATTACCTCCCTTGACATCTGATGAAACTCTGCCACATCCCCACAGAAGAATCTCTGGGCAGTCTTTCTGAGTCATTTTCAGAGATCTCACCGTGGCAGGTGAGCTTATTTATTTATTTCCATTTTGAGACCTTCACCTTTCCAGGCTCTCTTTTAAGGTTTACCTCCTGTATAATGAATGGAGACAGCAGGTACTTCATTACCAGGTATCTCCCTGCTGCAGGCGCTGCCCAGAGAAGTTTCTCTCTGTTTGGCTTGCAAGCCTCATTTATTTTCCTGAGCTTTCTAATGTGGGCTGAGCCCAGCCGACTACATTATTAAATTACCATTATTACACTGTGATGTCTTGGCATGATCAGGGACTGAGTTGGAAAGGTTAGTGTTGGAAGGGGACCATGTTTTCTCCTTTTCTTGAGCTGCCCCAAATGGACCTTAGCTGACTTGCTGGGTCAGTATTAGCATCAAGATACTATGAAGACAAGGGCAGATCTGACCCCAACAGAGGCATTTCTCCTACAGTGTAAGGAATGGGCAGTTCACCCTCTCTCGCTGTGTGTCTCTCTGTCAAATAAATAAAATCTTAAAAAAAAAAAAAAAAGGAATGGGCAGTTCACTTTTAAGGAGTTTGATTTGATTTGGGATCAACTGGACAACCCATGATTGGAATTTTTGGGGGGGAGGTGGCATGTGACATTCAAAATTATTTGACATTTAGAAGGTATAATGTCATTTTAAAAGCTATAACATCACTAATATATTTGCATGTAACTCATTTATGGTTTACACAAGCTTTCAAAGACTGTCTATTCTCAGCAGAGAAGTTTTAATTAAAAATATTTCATTGCCACTTCAAGCCTCCTTAAATTAAGGCACTGCTCTTTACTTGCGTTTTTCTGCGTCTCACACTCTTGATAATCAACCCAGTGTTATCTGCAATGATAAAAGTTATTGTTGTCTTTCTTTAAGTGTTTTCTCCTTCATCACTGTATCACCAGTGCCTGAGCAATGCTAACACATAATAGGTGCTCAGTAAATTCTTGTCACATGAATGGTTTCATGCTGTCCAGGGATTGTATGTTCTAACCATCCTGCAGTATGTTTTCTCCCATGCGCTCCACTGGCTCCCATCTTTGGAATTTTACCCACTTCTCAGAAATGTCCCTCGCCTTTCAAGTCTTAGCCCTGCTTATTTTGCTTATTCGTGAGTTTTCTTCTCCCGTCCTTATGTAAACTCACTTTCTGGTATATATTACTCAGTAAACACCTTAGTGAGTTATTGAATGACTCTACACATATATAGTTAACTCAAGAAAAAATTATGTGTGACATTTTATAAATAATTTTTATGATAACTCAAAACTCTTTGATGGCTCCCCCATTCCCTTTAGCAGTGTTTTCTAAGTGTGGCAGTCTGATCGTGGGATCTTGTCTTTTCCCTGCTTAACATCCTTCACAGGCTTCTCATTACCCTCAGGAAAATGTAATTCAAACTCTTTAAACATGACTGGAAGTTCTGCCTCTCCAGCTGCAGTCGTCACCAAGCCCCCTTTCCTCTTTCCCATCTTGATCCTACAGGTCATTGAACCTGTGATGTTTTCTCTTCCCCAGAGCTGGGACAGTTTGAGTTCCCTTGGTGGGGAGCACTGTCACGAGCCTCTTTCCTTAGCTAGTTCCTGTGAGGCTTCAGGTTGGTCTCGTATTAAATATCACCTTCAAGAGATGGCCTCTACTGCCAACTCTCTGCCACCGCCAACACAACACCCACCTCGACCACCACCATCTCCAACACCAACACCATCTGCCTCTACTAGTCCAGGTAATTTTCCTTCTTTGTATGCCTTTGAGATACTGTATCAATAAAATAGAATAACGTGGGATTTTTTTTTTTTTGGCCAAGTCATATGAAGTATTAAGTTTATGCAATTTAAATTGAGAATTTCTGCAATTTTAAGCTTTTCTCCACAAGTTTCTCTTGAACGTTTTGGTGGTCAACATGCCCCTCTCTCACCCCCCTGCATAGACCCACAATTGTTGTAGGCAAACACGACGCTGAGAGCTTTACGTACATTTACTCATTTGCTTCTCAGACCAGCTTTATGGTGAATACTGCTATTATCCTCCGTTTTATTGAGAAGACTATGTTCAGTGACATAAGAAACTCACACAGCTAGTGAATGGCAGGCTGAGGTTTAAGTCCAGCCCATCTATACTCTTAACCTATGCAGCCCAAAGCCCAACAAAGTGTTAGTGATTACACAGTGGTAAATAAATACCCAGCAGATACTTGAAAATAGTTTTGTTTCTGTGCTGGGTATCTTCCATTTATCATTTCATATCCACTTTCTACTCAGCTCTGTACCTAGTAGGTTCTCCTCTATAGATTTTATAAATGGGGTCTTCCCTTATTCACATACACTATGAAGTTGTATTTCCTTCTTCTTCTTCCCCTCCTCCTCCTCCTCCTCCTCCTCCTCCTCCTCCTTCTTCTTCTTCTTTTTTTTTTTGTTTTACTTTATCCTTAAGTTTGTATAATGGAATTGAAGATTGTTATATTTCATGCTGTCTTGAAAATAAGAGACATGCCACACTCACATACAAAGGATGTTTTGAAGGAATTTAGCTTTGTAACAAGTTGGGAAACCATAGGCTTACATAATATTTTTCAAAATCCTTAACTTGCCGTGAAGTGTCTTGCTTTGACAAGAGTTTACCTTCCCATTCTTTTCTGCTGAGCCCCCTTTGCTTCCTTTAAAGATGGGCTCTGTTGGGTCTGGGCAGATGATGTCCTAGCCACGTGGTCTGTGATTGACTTAATGGCTGGCTTTAAAACAACTCACTTCATTTACTTAAATAAGCTAATAGATAAAGAAACTCATTTATTACTCCCTAAATAGAAAATAGAATACCTCACCACAAATAGGGGAGTAAAACTTTAAAGAAAAATACAGCAAAAATAAAATGATGTTATTCAGATTAGCAAGTGTTACAAAGGTGTTTTGACATATTAGCACTAATTAATACTTACTCACTGAATGAATTTGAAAAATTAAAAGAGGATCGAAGGGGATATAACTTTATTAGTTTTGGCTCTGCCCTGTCAGTGGGGCATGTAGCATCAGGGTTTCCTGCCCTGAATTTGGGGGAACACTGGTATAATCTATATTTTCACCCATCCTGTGTGCTCACCCTTCTGGTTTCCTTTTCCGGATCCACTCTATCTTTCTTTTTGAAGCTTTCCTTCACCCTCTTAGCCTACACAGATCTCTCCTCGAACTTCTTGACATTTATTGTTTCAATAGCTTATAGTTTGCATCTTGTCCCCCAAACTCCGTGTAAGTTTCTGTCTCCAGGAATAGATCCTGGGACCTATGTTCCTGGAACCCCATATATAATTAAGTGTTTTATATATATATATATATATATATATATATATATATATATAAATATGTGTATATATATATGTATATGTATGTATGTTATGTTATATATACACATACATACACACAATGTAATAAATATTGTACACATAATATATAATAATCCCATGTATAACTAAAAGTTCATTAAGTGTTTGGTGAGTTGAATGAATTTGAATCAAAGTAAGCTAGAGGATATTTCTTCCATGATTTTGTGTCTGGTTGGGATGCACAATTTGTATTTTTCCTTCTCCTTGTCTTCATAGAAATTTCATTCTAGAAGGGGATATACATAATAAATTGACACACATGTAACTACCTAATATAATGTAAAGTGGAGTAAGTGGCATAAGGAAAGTCAATCAGCATGCATTGATAGAGCTTGGGGTTGTTTTATAGATTGAGTGGTCCAAGAATCCCTCTCTGATGAGGTGACACTAGGGACAAGTGTGAATGAAGTAGGGATGCGTATGAATATCTGGGGAAACATGCATCCTCCTGGAAGCTGGGTCTTGCTGAGGATCTGAGTTGGGACTGTGCTTGGTGAGACCCGTGGGAATGAGGGGGTGGCATTGGGTCATGTCCTTGGAGGGGTGGCAGGACTGGATTGCGTAGGGCCTTTTTAGCCATGGTACGGACTTTAGATTTTGGGGAGGGAAACCACTGAAGGGCTGAAAGGAAGGAAATGACGTGATCTGATTTATATTTTTAAAAAATCATTTCAGCTGCTATGGATAGAAGAGGCTGCAGGAGACAAGAGGAGAGGCAGGCAGGCAATTAGGGGGCTGTGGTTGTATGTCAGGGGAGGTGAACATGGCTTGGAGCCCCGTGGTCCTAGTGGATGAGGTGAAAAGCAGCAAGATTAGGAATAAATTCTGAGGGTAACGCCAACCCTGTCATGCCTTCTAATTTATTTACTACTGTATCATGCTTTCACAGGAACATTCTCTGATGGCATTTATTTTCATCTTACAATTTTATTTAAGGCTTAAGTTTTTTTTTTCTATTTACCAAATATTCTTTTATTTATAGTTGTTTTTGAGATGACACTTAATGACTAATTAGTCAGTAAAAACCCGAGTTCTGTCTGGGGCCGGAATGTGTTCCCATGGTGAATTTATTTATCCATCTTTTTCAAAAGTAATTGCATTTTTGTATTCATTCTTGAATCCTGTTTCAGAAATGTTGTCATTTCCCCAAATGACTACTTGGGCAGTGGAATTTTTTAAATGCTATTCTAATTTTGTATCCTCTTTTAATACCCCCATCTCTACTTTGTATTACAAACTTCATCAGACCACTGCATGCTATTATAGCTGTCGTCACCATGGGGAGAAAATGACTAATTGAAGCTGCCTATTGATATAATAGAGCAGGTTGTGACACTTGGCGAGAATACTGACACTATGGGCTCCAGCTGATGTTATGTAAAAATATTCAGCCATGAAATATGCACTTGCGGATGGCTTTTTGCAGATGTCTGCAGAGTGCAGATAATCTGTATTCCGAGGAGGTCTGCAAATTAAAGATCTATCTGACCAGTTAGAATTATAGCACAGTGAGAACAGAATGGTGCAGTGGGTAATGAAATGGCCTTGAGTCTTGGACAATAATAATTATAACCTACCTACACTTATAATTAAAAGTAGGTGGTATTTACCCCCATCCCCAACTTTAGAGGGCAAGGATCATTTGACAGAAAAATGATAATGAACTTTTGGTTATTTTCGAATTCCTTCAATGTAAGGTATATTGGTATCAGGGATGGAAGTATGAATTGTTGCATTGTCTTTGGGATGCTGTTTGGCCATAACTATCGAAATAAAATGCACACAACCCTTTGATCTAGCAGTTTCATTCCTAGTTCTTTATCTTTGAAGTGTGGTCATGCAGGTGCACAAAAATCTATGTGCAAAAATATTCATCATGGCATTTTGTTTAATAACATGATTCAAAATGGCTCAAATGTCCAAGCAATAGGGGATTAGGTAAATAAATTATGGAATATCTATACTTTGTAATACAGTGAAGCCATTACAAAGAAAGTATCTATATAGATCCATCTCTGTGATATCATTAAGTGGAAAAAGGGTTAGACTATGCTATTATTTGTTGTCACAGAAATTTTTAAAATATTTGTAAAAATGTATGTGTTGAAGACTACAAAAGATTTTTAACAGCAGGGGTGAAAAGACTCATTTTTCACTGTACTTTTGGTATTGTTTCAGTTTTTACTTTGTGTATATATAATCTAGTCAAAAATTATAAATTAAGAAAACTGCAGAGATGGTATATTGGTATCTTTTTATTCTCTGACATAAAGATGTTTTTGGTTGATTCTGGGCTGTATTGCACCTAACTTCTGTTTTGAGAGTGTTTCTTGGTATGGGATTTTTATAACTTCTAATAGAACACCTTTTATGAGGATATCATTGCACTGACACTTTTAGTATTGAGGTGGTGACTCCCCTACTTTCTTTATTTCTTGCCATGACTCTACAGAATACAGCACAACCACTTTCTTCCAGCATTCCCATCCTTCCTGTCCAGGATAACTATTCAGAAACGTGTTTGAGTAAATGGCAAAATTGTCCAAATCCATGGGCTCTGAATTTCTACTGGGTCCATTTATGAAAATGCTAGAGTGTTCCTGGTTTCCTAGGCCTGGTCCCTTTCAACAACAAATAGAAGTTAAAAACTAGTAATAATGCTTATTATCAACTTTTTAAAAGCCCTCTCTACCCCCCAACAAGTTAAAGAGCAATTGTTTGAAATGTATGGCCCAAATTGTGTCATTCTCTGCTGTTATATGTGGTATCACGACGCCCTGAGAACAATGTTTTAAGTTGTTTTAATCATGAATGGGTGGTACTGTTCAGCAACCCCATTGCTCATGTTATGTTTTGGGGGGGAAGGAGGAGGGAAAAAGAGAAGGAAGAAAAATACATTCCTAGAAAAGTTAAATAACAACTTGTAAATTTCATTCTCTGTTGCTGGAAAACCAACTCATTATACATGAATGCATAATAAAACAAGTGTTTGGCACATTGAGGTGTATGAACTATGTAGTGTAATCAGAGCTTATTTTCCTGCAGTGGAGATTGAAATTTATATGTTTCTTCTAAGCAGCACCTTTCATTCCATTTTTATTTTCTAAGGGAGAGTGAAATTTACAAGTTGCTGCTTAACAATACCAAAAGTGCTAGTTCCCATACAATGAATAGTGAAGTTTACAAGTTGCCATTTGACGATGCCTACATTTCTGTTTGTTTTTCCTCCTCACCCCCCACCCCAAGGTATAGTAAAGTTTATAAGGTTAGTAAAAACCCTTCATTATTAATACAGGGTTATATTGCTGGTGGGGATTCCACAAATGGCTTATGAACATATCTAAGGGGAAGAGTAAAGGCAGAGGTTATGAGGCAGGAAATTCTTTCAGGAACATTGAATTTATAATCATCACCAAAGAACATGCAGAGACACTCATCATGGTCTCGCATCCCCATGACCCCATTCCCTTGGCTCTCTGGTTATGTTATCCTCCGAGTATATTTCACCGGCCCTTCCTTTTTGAAATCCATCTTTCTCTTCCTGTGCAAATCTTGTTCAGGCTGCACATCCCTCCTTCTGTGCACTTGCTCCTCCACTTCCATTCTTTTCTCTGAACGTTCAGAGTGGTTATTGTATGCAAAATTAATTAAATGAATGGTTCATAGGCTTAGGACATCATTTCTACTATTATCTTGTACTGCTACTTAAATATTTTATTATTACAGTATTTTATTGTTATTAAAGTTTCAAGTTATCTGTGCCTTGTTTCACCCATTTTATTACAACAAGTTCCTTCAGGGGAGATAGATATCATGCCTTAAAATTCCTCATGCTCCCATTGGGGGCTTGTATATAATTGTATAATTGAAACAAAGTGGATGTTTCACCAATCAGGAGGACAGGGAGAGGGAGAAAGTGAAAAAGTAACAGACACCCTGTGGTACCTGGTCTGGGAGACTGTTGCCAACAAATCCTTCTGTTCCTGTGTCTGCCTGGCTCGTCTCCCATAAAGAGATGAAGTCCCTCTTCCCGCCTCATTTGTGTTGGAATGAGATGAGCCACCCCCACTGAGCCCTGCCCACATTGAAGAGGTAGGGCAAATACATGGTTGTTCTTGATGTTTTAAGTCACTTAAGTTTGGAAGTGGTTTGTTATGCAGCAAAGATCATAGAAACACATCCCAAATAGGATTAGCTGTACAATGAGTTTTGTGGTATACAGTGGCCCTTTTCAAACTTCAGTGTGCTTACGCGCCTTGTTAAAATCTGAAGGATCTTGTTAAAATTGTAAATTCAGCAGGTCAAGGGTGGGGCCTGTGATTCTCCTTTTGTAAGAATTTGCCAAGTGATGCCGTCGTTCTGGTGTGTGGGCCACACTGGGAGTAGCAAAGGGCAAAGCAGGGAAGACTGTCCATCAAAGATTAATGAGTTGCTTACCACTGCCAGGAACGTTTTATTTGCCTTTCTGTTGAAATTCCATATCCTCTGCTAGGTCTGTTATCTCAACAATAGACGTTCCAATTCCAACAATACGTGGGCAGTTTTGACCAAGGTACTGGCTAGATGTGTTATCTTCAAATCTCCCTCTCCTCCGAGTCACTTAAGGACTCCAGGACTGGCGTCTGTGTAACCAAGATGCGTGCTCTATGACAATCATTAACAATAACAACCACTTTACCTACTGAATGCTTCGTTGTGAGCCAGGCTCTACGAAGTGATTTATGTCCATTTCCTCATTTCATCCCTGTAACAAACATGACTGTCACCAGTACACAGATGAGGAAACTCGAGGTCAGGGAGGTTCAGTTGATAGTCCTGTCACTCAGTAAGAAAGCGAAGGATGACCTGATCAGTAAAAGCTGGTAACTCCTGTGCACCCCCCACCCCTCCCCACCTGAAACCCAGCACGCCCAAGCTTGAGGCGTCAGAGTAAGTGCACCATGGCTCACAATATTTCTTTGTTGTTCCTTTAAAGCAGCAACATTAGTAGTATAGATCCCTCCCCGTAGCATAGTTGATTTTGGGAAATCCTGACAGAGAAGCTGAAATGTGTGTGTGTGTGTGTGTGTGTGTGTGTGTGTGTGTGTGTGTGTTTAAGGCAGGAGCGGAAGCGCCTTCGAAACCCATCAGTTGAGAGATTTAATTTTTTATAGCAACATTCACATAATTATTGTCAGCATTTTACAGTGGTATTTAAAGTGCTGACATGGGGAAAGTCTTTACCAGAATAAATATAGATTATCCTTTTAAATTTCAGTAGCCTCTTGTTTTCACTCTGTGTTGCCTATTGCAACAAAATAATTTTGCCCCTCTCCCTTTGCTTTAGACTCAGTGTTTCACTCTCTAGGGCATTTATCAGACAGAAGCTACTATTGTTGGAGATTTCCATCAGAATACCATAAAATACTTCTTTTAAAAACCACGAAAGACTCTGATATAAAACCTACCTTGAAATTAGACTGCGAGACATCTCTGTACTTGTCAGTTGGAATGCTTCTGTTCTCTTGAACGTTAAAGGAACAGTGCTAGAAATGTCGGTACTCTGTGGTGCCAAAGTCAGTGTTCTACAGGGAACCCACTCTTGGTTTAAATGAAGCTACTGGGACCTCTGGCCAGGAGGCTTTACTTAGCTCTCAAATTCCTTTACTACCAACGTGGCTGTTCTCCAACATGGTGATGATGGTAGAGGTGGAGGTGGAGTTTTTGGTAGTGGGGGGTGGGTGTCTATGTGTGTGTCTGTGTAGGGCTCCTTAGGGCAAGATCATTTGGCTGCAGACTTTTTGATGGGGTCAGTACAGATTTTATTTGGGTGAGGATGCAAGGGGTTGGGGGTGGTGAAAGGACTTGATTAGGACTTGAATCATGGCTCAGAATAGTGATTTTTTTTTTTTCAAAATCATAGAATTAGTTTTTCTCCCACTGCCTGCTGTTCTTCAAAATAAGAGCTGGTTGCTCTCTGGTAACATGGTGATTTCCTTTGTCATTCTAAATGAATCATTTATAGATAACTGGTCCATTTTGATTGCTTTCCTGATCTTTTGGACATGAAATATTCTGTTTCTTTGGGGATAAATATCTAACTTTTTCTAACAAATGTAATTATAAGTAGGTTTCAAAAAGTCCTTAATAAGAACCAAGTTTCATTTTCTTGTATTCTTGAGACATGCATGTATGGAACCCCATGGAAGAAAATCTCTAGACCTTTACTGGTTTGCATGTTTCTAGTCAAAAGTGTGGCCTATCCTCTACTAATTTCTATCACTTTTTAAATTCTTTCTTCAATGAGAAATCCCAAGAAGGCAGAGTCTTGCTTAAATGAAATGTTCCAAAGATGCTTTTCTTGCAGATTTCCAAGAATCTTAGATGTCTAATTGTAATACGTCTGGGTGTCAAAGCACTGCTGGTGGGGTTTTGACACAGATCATAGTATTAGGAATTGATTCCTTAATAATCATGTGGACTGGCAGACAGATGAGAATTGAAATGGAGCTCTCAGTAGAGAATAAGTAAGTCCTCAGTGCCATGGAGAAGTAAAAATACATATTTGGTAAAAGCAATAGAGTACTAAAAGGATTTCGTGAAGTCAGACTTTTTGGTGTCATCTTAATCCTTACTATCATTTATAGTCAATCAAAGGAAATATCTTTGCAGAATGTGTAAAGACAGTTCCATGGTTTGTTTCCTGAAAATGGGTTACAAAGGAAAAAAAATTAAATAATAGCATATAATAGATATTCTGAAAGTTGAAATAGCATTGATTCCCATTTTTTTTTCCTTCCAGAAGTTAAGATCCATTATTTCATTTTTGTCTTTAAAATCTCCAGATGCTTTTGGTTGTATAGGGGAGAAAGAATAATTTTCAACCTACCCTTCTGAGTTTTAGCTGAGACCCCCTGTAATAAAAGACATCTTAACAAAAGAAAAACAAACAGACTTTTATTAAATGGTATATCTCTTATGTACATGGGAGATACCCAGGAAAACTGGGTAAAACTCCCCGAGATGGCCAAACTACCTCCTTAACTACCATCTTCAGCTAAAGAGAAAGAGACAGAAGGGTAAGCAGTGATGGGAGGTTACCAAGAAAAGCATGGTAAATAAGGATAAGATTTCTTCTGCAGGGTTAGTGCCTATTCCATTGATAAGATTGTCTTACATTTTAAAAAAGATTTTATTTATTTGTCAGAGAGAGAGAGCACAAGCAGGGGGAGTGGCAGACACAGAGAGAAGCAGGCTTCCCACTGAGCAAGAAGCCCAATGTGGGGCTCGATCCCAGAACCTTGGGATCATGACCTGAGCCAAAGGCAGACACTTAACTGAGCCACCCCATAGCTCCTGTCTTATAATTTTTTTTGAGATTGATTTTTTTATTTGAGAGAGAGAAAGAGGCGGGGGGGGGGGGAGGGAGAGGGAGAGAGAATCTTGAGCAGACTCTCCACTGGGGGTGGAGCCCAAGGCAGGGCTCAATCTCAAGACCCTGAGAGCATGACCTGAGCCCAAATCAAGAGTTGGACGCTTAACTGACTGAGGCACCCAGATGCCACTGATTTTTTAAAATAGTTTCATTTATTTAAGCAATCTCCACATGCAACATGGGGCTCAGACTCACCACCCCGAGGTCAAGAGTCACATGCTCTACCAACTGAGCTAGACAGGTGCCCCAAGATTGTCTTATGATTTAGAGTCATCCTTCTCTTCCTACTACAGAGAGAGAGAGAGATCCTTAGAAATGGATATTTCATTTATAAATGTAAACATCTATTACAAATGGGTAACTTCTACCCTGATTTAAAGCTTCTCCTGTGTTTATTGTTTCTTAAAAATAATCAGCTCAAAATAATCCTTATACCAAGGAGGCATATTTTGGGGTGGCATTTTCTTTTTTTTTTTTTTAAAGATTTTATTTATTTATTTGACAGAGATAGAGACAGCCAGCGAGAGAGGGAACACAAGTAGGGGGAGTGGGAGAGGAAGAAGCAGGCTCATAGCAGAGGAGCCTGATGTGGGGCTCGATCCCATAACGCCAGATCACGCCCTGAGCCGAAGGCAGACGCTTAACCGCTGTGCCACCCAGGCGCCCCATGGGGTGGCATTTTCTGTTACCCTTCAGTTGCAGATGGATAAAACCAAACTCAGATTATCCCAAGAGAAAAGAAAAGGGTGAATATTGGCTCCCATAATTGCGGGATCCATTGGGTGAAACTGGCTCTTGTTTTGGATGGTGATGATGGGTGCTTCACTGTATACTTAAAACTGTCTCTCCCAGGGGTGGACATAGGTTTTGTGTGTCCTGAAGCTTACATAGTTTAGAGACCCTTCTTTATAAAAAGATTACAAATGACCACGTTGCTAGAAAAGGACTTGTGAACCAAAACTGTAATAAATTCCTGGTCAATTTGCCTGTGCTCTTTCCCCACTTCATTACCCATTTCTTCTCTATTAATTTTCCCTTCAGTCTCAGTCCTGTGGTGGGAAAAATGGTCCTCAAGTCGCTTCAGACTTATGTGACTTCTACTACCCACAATCTCAGAAACCCCTTTTTCTTCTAGCTGATTCATACAACCCCCCCCCCCCCCAAAAGACTGATTGGTTAGCTTGACTTACATTCCTGCCTCCAGTAGGAGAGATGAGGACCCTCAATTGCAATTCCAGAAGAACCACAGTGAGTTGAGGAGAAGTGCCCCCGAAGGAATCACATGTTAAGCAGTCAAAAATAAAGGGTGCTCTTCCATGCTCTTCACCCTCTCTTGTAGATCTGGGGGACAGGGAAGGAGGGTGTTCTAAATTGGATGTATGAAACACCCATTCCTACTTGAATTCAGCTCTTCTCAGGGAGTCTGTCGACCTTAATAAGAGCTGAGATCATACACAGAGGCATACTGGGAAGTCAGTTTCTACATTTTCCGAAATCATATATCAGTTAGGTACCTTTATATGTGAGGTACTAGGTAAGGATATCTGGTTGGGAGCTTCTTCCTTGTTGTATCTTACCTTACTCAGAATTCACTCTCAGATGCTATATGACAAATACTTATTTCCATTGGTCATTACTGCTTTTTGTCATTGAAGTCCTATGGGACATCACCAAGCAAATGAAAATCTGGTCCCTAAACTCCTCATCTGCCTTTCCTCTTTCTTTAGCTTACTTTGTCTATGTTGTCCTTTGTTAATGTTCACCTCCCTGGAATAAGATGATGGGAAAAAAAAAAGCAAAAACAAGGGGACAATATGAAGTGTGCTATATCCAAAGTTGAAAATATTCATATATAGCACTAAAGATGCTGTTTTGTATACTATCTATGTATCAGAAATACAAACATGTCTCCTTTCCGTAACAAATGTACTTGTTCAGTACAGCAGCTGCCCTTTAAAAGTACCCCCTTTTATAGATGATTTAATTGTCATAATTTTTGGAAGTATGTGTTGAGTGTGAGTATATTAGTGTATTAGACGGGTTCTCCAGAGAAACAAATCCAATAGGATATATATATGTGTGTGTGTTTGTGTGTGTTACTTATTATATATGTCATATATATATATGTATATATGGCTCGGTCCCAGAACCTTGGGATCATGACCTGAGCCAAAGGCAGATGCTTAACTGACTGAGCCACCCTAGCGCTCCTGTCTTATAATTTATATATATATATATATGTGTGTGTATGTGTATGTATATGTATATGTATGTATGTATATGTATATATATATGACTTATTATAAGGAATTGGTTCGTGTGCTTAGGAGTCTGGGAAGTTGCATAACCAGCCATCTGCAACCCAGAGACCCAGGAAAGCCAGTGGTATAGTTCTCAGAACTGTGGGACTGATGATGTAAGTCACAGTAGAAGGCAAGAGGAGACTGATGTCCCAACTCGACAGGCAGGTAGAGAGCATGAATTCTCTCCCTCTCTGCCTTTTTGTTCTATTCAGGCCATCAGGGGATTGGATGATGCACACCCACATTGGGGAGGGCCATCTGCTTCACTGAGTCCACTGACTCAAATGCTGATCTCATTCAGAAACACATTCGCAGACACACCCAGTCATAGTGTTCTAATCTGGGCACCCTGGGTCCCAGGCAAGCGGACACATAAAATTAACTATCACAATTAACTGAGGTGTGGCAGCAATCATTAAAATTACATGTGAAAAATAGGAACGTGCCACAGTGAGCATCTGGGCTCTTTGAGGGCGGCAGGCCCTGCTTATTCATCTTCGTGTCCCTCAAAGCTCGGCAGAGCACCTTTTGCGTTGTAGGTGTTCACCAAACGAGTAAATGAGCAAGCAGTGGAGTGAATGGCTCTGCTCTTACTGCTTCTCTTTGTTGCCTTGTGTTTTTAGGCTTCAACACTGGTCATGATTTTTATCTCCTCACTTGTCCCTTTTCTTTCATAAGACACTTCTATATCTTTTTTTAAAAATCCTGATCTTTTCTCTTTTAACCTTTGATTCCTGACATTTCCCTTTCCACTTCTCACTTTCTTTCATAGCACAGCTGCCTTTGTCTGTTTTAGTCTCTTTTCTCTATAGCTTTTCATGTCTCTTCTTTCATTCTATGACTTTCCCCTTTTTTAGATACTGTTGGTGAGCTGGTTGTCTGTTGAGTTAAAGAGGGCACCCTGGTGTGCTATCGTGAGAGAAAACTGATTAATTGACCAATGATGTAATTTCTGCTCCATCAGGGTCTTCTGTGGGTACCACCTAAGGAAATGGACCACTTTATAATGGTATTCAGACAATCCAAATCTCAAAGCACCTGTACTTTTGCTCTTTTTCTTTGATTTAAGCTACTGGATATAAATATTGATCCTTTGATTTTTTCCCCTATAGTCTCTATTTTTAAAAATAATATCTATAACTGAACATACTAGTTTTGAATGCTGTACTTATAAAAATCAACCCTCTCTCCCCCACTTCAGGCTGTTTGTTGGTGTCCAGTTATTACTGATTTTATTTTCCAGCACAGGAAATAGAACTAATCAGAACAAATTGAATCCTCCAGAATTCTGTGCTGGGCACATAGGAGATATCAGATGCATATAATCATTATGCTGATATGATTAATGTGGTTATTCTCCTAATCAGATTATTTCATATTATTCGATAAGTGTGTTTCAGTAATCTGATTTATTGCTTTTGAAGGGCAGAAAAGTATCATGGCTCTGATAACGAACTATGAATCTCAATTACTTAGGTTCAAATCTTAACCACTCTGAATACTAGCTCAGTCAAGTTATTTTACCTCTGTAGGACTTAATTATCTCATCTATGAAATGGAGATATTATTAGTATCAATCACATAGAATTCTGAGATTTAATGAATTATTATTGCAACCTCCTCTGAATGGGACCTGATACATAGTGGGCATTTAAGAAATGCTAGTTATCCTTGATGTCTCCCAATTATTCCCCCCCATTTTTATTTTGAAAATATTAAAATTTAAGAAAAGCTAGGAGTCAAAAAGAGTAGATATCCAAATACCATGCACAAGAATTCAGTTATTAATGTTTTCTCACAATTGTTCATTTGCTTTCTTTTTCTCATTTATATACTTTTAAAAACACCATTCACAATTCATCTGTAGGCATCATATTACACCCTAGCATTTAACCTTGTATCTCCTAAGATCAATATGTAATAACACCATTATTATACCCAGGAAGTTTAACACTGATATGCTATCAAATATATTCAAATGTCCCCATTAATGTCCCTTGTACCTTATAATATCTCTTTTTCCTTATTTTTATTTTCTTTTTTTAAGTTGAATCAGGGCTTACAAATTTAATTTAGTTGTTGCATGTCTTTGGACTCTTTTAATTTGGAATAGTTCCCTGCCTTTTGTTTGTCTTTCATGAGTTGATATTTTTGATGATTCCAAGCCAATGTCATGTAGAGTGCCATGCTGTGTGGATTTGCCTAGTTGTTTCCTCACGATTAGATTTAGCTTCAACGTTTTTGACTAATATATTACCTAGTTGATATTGTATACTTCATATTGCATCGTATCAGAGACACGTAATTTGTTTGTTCCATTATTGGTGGTGCTGTTTGATCACTTGATTGAGATAATATTCTCTGGATCCCTCTATTTTTGGAAGTTATATGTGGATTGGTTTTTTGTTTTTGTTCTGTTTTTTTCTTTGAGAATTGTTTTTTGCTTTGTAATCAGTAAGCAATCTGTGTGGTAATACTTTGAGACTGAGTGTATATCCTGTTTCCTAAGAACCTTTCATACATTGGTTTTATCATCCATTGATGAATCTTGCCTAGTGGTGTTTTCGTAATTGTATTATTCTTATACATTTATTACCTGACATTTCTTGGGAATAAAAGAGCTCCCCCACCCTCCCCACCATATCCACAGTAAGATTGGATAATTTTCATAACAGTCGGAACAATTTATTCATAGTATGATCCTTCTTTAAGCTAAAATAAAATACGTGTCCCTTTATTGCTTGTATTATAGCTTTTTTTTTAAAGACACTGTAACCTTTGTATTGAAGGATAACAAGCCTATAGAAAAATGCACAAATCATAAGTATATAGCCCAAGGAAGTCCTACAAAACAAATATAACTATATGAACAGCTGCTTATTCTTTTCTGAGTTTCAAATTATCTTCAGTTTAGCCAGTAGGATCCCCTGTAAGCCAGTTTTTATGTCCTCTTGACATGTCTCCATCAGTTTTTGAGTATGCCCTTGAGCAAAATAAGATATTTTAGGCTTAGTTTATATTTTCCCTACCCGTGATCAAGAATAAGTCATTTCTTCTTAGAGCCCGGCCTGGCTTCCTTTGTTGGGGGTGGGGTGGGATTTAGAAATGAAACTTAGGCTACTAGGTGGTCTCAGTGCTACTTGGGTATCTTTGCTTCTAGGATATATATCTGTATCTGTCTGTCTATCTATCAACATACATATATCAACTATATATATGTATATATATATAGTTGAATTATAGATTATTGTAGATAATTATACATATACTATAGGTATACTAATAATCTAAAATTGAACAGTTCAAATCTGATATCACAGGATTCTTCTTTACCTTCCCTCATTCTACATTTTTTAATCGTCTTTATTCCACAGTGAGAACCCAGTGTATTGATTCATTTGCTCTATCCCGTAAGACATAGAAAATAGTTTCAGAATTACTACATCAATACCGCTCCCAACAACCAATCTACTAAGTAAAGTTCAGGATTTATTTTCACTTCTTTTTGTCCTAATATTATAATATAGACATACATTCGGAGTACCAGATTCAAAAGTTATTTGGATTCATTTTTGTCCTCTGTGATTATTTTTATGAATATATCATTCATTTCCTATATTTTTCTGTTTGTATGCAAGTTTACGTTTTGTTTTTAAAATCTTTTTCTCTTTTTTTATTTTGTATATGTAAGACTTTATATGGGCCAAAAAACAATGTGAGATAGTTGTTCAAGGAATTCCCATTCCATTTTTATCCCTCCAATCTGTACTACCCTCTATAGTAAACATTTCACTTTCTGCTTTCTGGTATATCTTTCGTGTGTTTAGCACAAAAACTAGCAAATACATACATATACACATATGCACATATACTTACTTTCTGTTCTTTCTTTTGCAGAGGTTAGCATATTACTCATATTTGTTTTTGCCTTGCTTTTTTTTTTTTTTTAAAGGTTTGATTTATTTATTTGACAGAGACAGCCAGCGAGAGAGGGAACACAAGCAGGGGGAGTGGGAGAGGAAGAAGCAGGCTCATAGTGGAGGAGCCTGATGTGGGGCTCGATCCCAGAACGCTGGGATCACGCCCTGAGCCGAAGGCAGACGCTTAACGACTGTGCCACCCAGGCGCTCCTTGCCTTGCTTTTTAATCCTGGAAATTATTTCATATCATTTTATGAAATCCCCCTCATTCCTTATTACAGCTGACTGGTACACCTTTGTATGACATAGCAAGGTTGTTTCTGTGGATGGTTGAGTTGCACCTAGTATTTTGTTGTTAGAAATAATGCCACAGTGAATAATTTTGTACCCATGTTTTGTCATATGTTTGAAGGTGTAGGCTCAGGGTGAATTGCTATATCTGACACTGCTGGCAAATAAATGTATAGACAGGTAGGTAAACAGATACAAAAGTAAATAGTTATGTGGTTTCCATAGCTAATACCAAATTGCCCTCCATACAGGTTGTATGCCCTTTTGCACTGTCACTAGCAATGCATGAGAGGGACTGTTTCTCCATACCTTTGTCCATAAGCTTTTGAACCTTTGTGAAACTGGCAGTAAGAAATGGCATATCAGTGTAGTTGCCTTTGATAGGCTTTTTAAAATTTTAGTAGTTTTAGATTAACAGAAAAGTTGTAAAATAGTGCAAGGAGTTCCCATGTACTCCACACCCAGCGTCTCCTACAGTTATTGGCTCCATTACTATAGTACAGTTGTCAAAATTCTCACTGTAGTTTTAACTTGTTTCCTCTTATTATTAGGACAGTTAAGCATATTTTCATATTTTTAAAGGCTATTTCTATATCCTTTTCTGTGAGCTGCTTATTCTTCTGCTCATACTAAAAACTGGATTTTGAACCCGTATTTCCTTCAACTTTGAAGAATATACATTTATATTCGGGTGATTGACACTGTATCTGTAATTAAGTGTCATAAATGTTTTTTCCTAGCATGCATTTGGTTTTTGACTTTGCTATGGTATTTTTTCTGTGCAAAAGAATCTTTAAATTCTTTGGTCAAATTTTCCTTTTCCTTTTTATTTTCTTAAACATTTGTATTTGACTTATAGTTAGAAAGGCTTTGTGCACATCCAAGTTGTAAAAAAAAAAAATTCACTCATGTTTTCTCCTAATACTTGTTTCATTTATTACAGTAATAGTTGCTCTTAATTTTAAAACTAATCATGCTGAATCTCAAGGACTTTCAAAACTCAATGGATTAATTCCAGAAGATGCTGGTGGTTGGAGGGAAGGGGGAAAATGGAGAAGCCAGATTCCTCACCTCTCATAGACTCTTAGATCCTTAGCCCAAGGCCCAGCAAATAAAAATCATCATTGAGTAACTGAAAGAATGAATGAGCAAGTGAAGTTTGAAATGGGAGCAATGAGAGGCTTAAAAATTAGGCATTCTCTGGAGACTTTGATGAGCACCAAAGCTAGAAAAGTAGAAATGGAAGGACAAACAACTGACACTCTTTTTGGTTTCTAGGCCGGGCTGTCAGGTCTAGTAATGATTACAAGTTCCTGGTATCCTGAGGGGAAGTTTCCACTTTTGACGAGCTCCCATCTCATTCATTCTTGTTTCCTCTGTGGAGTCTCCTCAATCCTGGTTACTTTGGAAACAATTCTATTTTGGGTATTTATCCTTTAGAGAATATAGACTAGAAAAACCTGACTTCCTCCTTATAAGTCTAATTCTTAGAGCCGTTTTGGTGCCGGTTGTACAATCATTTTTCCCTTATGGATTTTTGCTGTGTTTATGACACCCAATAGCTGACTTAAATGTGTAGAATTGGCTCAGAAATCCAGATGTCTAGAAATAGAGTGCAACTTCATTTATTACTGTGTGATAATATTATATGACTAGACTATGTCTTATACACTATGCATAGTTATGCATAAAGCAACAGAGTTGCTAAATTAATTGTAGGATCATGGTTTTTATTACTTAATTGTATTCTACAGTGTTGGCTTCATGCCTTCCATTTCACTCTGAAGTGTGCATTGGCTTTGCTGGCCCAGTGCTGAGTTTTTATTTTGCTTCTACCAGTTGCTATTTCAACTTAGAACGTGTTTTATGCTAAGTCTCATGTAAAATTGAGGTTTAAAGTTCCTTTAGTGTTATTGAGAATGATAAATGAGATAATTATATAAATGTTTAATGTGTGTGTGTATATATAAGTACTTAATGTATATAAAGTACAGTTCCTAATACAGAGCATATACTCAATAAATGTCACTAGTTGTACTGACTGTTCACTGCTCCTTTATAATGCCTCTTATTTTCTCTCTCATCATCACCTACTACATTTTTGTGTACAAATTATTTTGTATGTATAACAATCATAATAACTTTTATTTTTCTTTTGCATTTTAACCAACATAGTCTTTTTTTTTTTTTTCCAAAACAATATTGTAGAATGAGTAAGAAATTATTTTTTCCAGTTTGGAAATGAGGGAATACAGATTTACAGGAGTAAAGAGAATCCTTGACACCATGTACTTATGAAGTGGTGAACTGGTAAAGCTGGGATGCCTGATGTGAAATCCACTTATGTCTTATTTTCAAAACTCTCTTGTAAGCTCACTGATGGATGAAATATACGAGATTTCTTTCCCTGCTATAGAGTTAATAGCTTTTAGTTTCAAGAGTCAGGAGCAGACCCTAAATGAACTTAGCTAGAAGGACTTATTGGTTTGTGTAACTGACAAGTCTAGGGGTAGATCTTTAGGCATGGCTGGATCCAGGTGCTCAAACTAGCTCGAAATTTGTCTCACCCAGCTGGTTGTACTTTGCCTTCCATTTGCCTTTTCTTTTTTTTTAATCGTCTTTATTCCACAGTGAGAACCCAGTGTATTGATTCATTTGCTCTATCCCATAACACATAGAAAATAGTTTCAGAATTACTACATCAATACCGCTCCCAACAACCAATCTACTAAGTAAAGTTCAGGATTTATTTTCACTTCTTTTTGTCCTAATATTATAATATAGACATACATTCGGAGTACCAGATTCAAAAGTTATTTGGATTCATTTTTGTCCTCTGTGATTATTTTTATGAATATATCATTCATTTCCTATATTTTTCTGTTTGTATGCAAGTTTACGTTTTGTTTTTAAAATCTTTTTCTCTTTTTTTATTTTGTATATGTAAGACTTTATATGGGCCAAAAAACAATGTGAGATAGTTGTTCAAGGAATTCCCATTCCATTTTTATCCCTCCAATCTGTACTACCCTCTATAGTAAACATTTCACTTTCTGCTTTCTGGTATATCTTTCGTGTGTTTAGCACAAAAACTAGCAAATACATACATATACACATATGCACATATACTTACTTTCTGTTCTTTCTTTTGCAGAGGTTAGCATATTACTCATATTTGTTTTTGCCTTGCTTTTTTTTTTTTTTTTTTTAAAGGTTTGATTTATTTATTTGACAGAGACAGCCAGCGAGAGAGGGAACACAAGCAGGGGGAGTGGGAGAGGAAGAAGCAGGCTCCTAGTGGAGGAGCCTGATGTGGGGCTCGATCCCAGGACTCTGGGATCACGCCCTGAGCCGAAGGCAGACGCTTAACGACTGAGCCACCCAGGCGCCCCCCATTTGCCTTTTCTTTATGGTGAGAACTCCCGTGTGGGATTAGAATAGCTACCAGAAATACCAGCTTCATATCTTTTGCCATTATTCCAGGTCAGTGACTTCTTGTCACTAATAGTTCTGTGATTTTCCTTGCTTTGGTTATCATTAGACTACACTGGACTGTGTGCCCATGTCTGAACTTATCCCTTTGGTAAAGGTGATGGGAATATACTGGTTGATTAGATCTGGATGTGGATATCCTGTGAAGTAGGGTTGGATCAGCTTTTTATAAACTGCATCACCTGAGAGAAGGTTTGGGTGATTTGCTAAATCAAAATCAAAATCTTATTACCGTAGATCAACAAACAGAGGTCCACATATACAGTAGAATGACACTCGGCAATAAAAAGGAACAAATTACTGATACATGCAACAGATGGATGAATTCCATTTGCTTTACACTAAGTGAAAGAAGCCAGGCACCAAAGGCTTCTTCTTTCATTTATATGATGTTTTTGGAAGTAGGCAAATGTATAGGGACAGAAAACAAATTAGCGGTTGCCAGAGGCTGTAGAATAAGATGAAGGCTTGACTACAGCAATGTATGAGGGAACTTTGCAGGGTGACGGAAATGTTTTATATCTTGATTGTGGTGTTGGTTATATAAGTACATGTGTTTATTAAAATTCGTGAAGTATACACCAGAAAGTGTAAATTTTACTTTTTAAACATTATACCCCCATAAGCTTGGCTAAAAAAGTAAACAAAAATATTACAATTATTGAAAAGAGGGGATATTGAGCAGGACCCCCAAATTCCCCAAACATAATGAAGGGGTTCAGGACAGTGCGTGTCCCCAGGGACAGTGCCACTTCGGCAAGTGTATTATTTGGATTTGAAGGCACTTGAGACCCTACAAGAGAAACTTTGTCCCTCCCTTAACCACACAAAAGAATCTAAATTGGAGGACTTTCCCAGAATAAGGGTTATTAAGAGAGATAAATTTTATCTGAGTGACCGATCTGTATGGTAGAGCAAACATCTAATTATCAAACATTTGTTCTTCTTATTGCCCTGTGAAATGTATATCTTTCCTCTGAAATTCCAGACCCCTGCCCCCTTCTCCTTAATTCAGAATGACATATCTACCTCATTCTGCCTGTCTTTGGAATTTCCACATCTATATGGATTCTCCATACGTATGCCTATTAAATTTCAGTCTCTTCTGTTAATCTGTCTCATGTTGATTTGATTCTTAGTCCAGCTAAAAGGACCTTGAAGGCAACAAGAGTTCTTGCTCCCTGTGGAGGGGGTGAGGCATTCTTGCTCCTGGACAATAACAAAACGCAGTGCCTCCTACGTATCTTAGCCTATATAATAGGAACTTACTACTGCCTAGATAAGTGGTTCTCAGTCTATTTTTCACCATGATACATATTGTTGTTGAGATGCCCATGAAAGTCCCTTGAACCTATGGTGGTTGCTTCTAGTTCTGATACACCTGCTATAACTCCCCCACTTCTCTCACTCTCAAAAAAAAAAAAGTATCTAGCTACAAATGAATGAAAATAATATTACCATAGGGATAATCTTTCAAAGATATCAAACGTTAGCAAAGAGTAATACTTGTTATTAGTAACATGTTACTTGGGTACTGCTTGTATTATTTTGTGACATCATGATTAAGAACCTCTTGTCTCAATGACTACATTCTTTATCCTTTACCATCCATGTATATTTGATGTATAATGACTTAGTTCTTAAAAAAAATAAACACAAATGAGCCCATTATTACATATTATTCTTCAACATAATGCCTTCGTTTAATGTATCTTGTGCCCCTTTCCACATTTAGAGTCATTTTGGTTATTATTTTTCTGAACTGGCTGTAGCTTTGACTTGGAGGGAACAGGCAATGCACAATTTTTTTTTTGAAGTTTTTATTTATTTATTTGAGAGAGAGAGCATGAGTTGGGGGGAGGGACAGAAGGAAAGGGAGAAGCAGACTCCCTGCTGAGTGGGGAACCAGACCCAAGGTTGGGGGGGGAGCTCTCTCCCAGGACCCTGGGATCATGACCTAAGCTGAAGGCAGATGCTTAACTGACTGAGCCACCCAGGGGCACCAGCAATGCACAATTTAAAACAGTGCCAAAATACTCAGTAATCAGGAAAAAATATTTTAATTCAGTATTTTTTTAATTAAATAAATGCAACAAAAAATCCGCAATGAATAAAAATTAAAATTTTTAAATAAAGACCATTGAAGTGCTGACCTGTATTGGAGCTGGAGGCAAAAGAAAAATGAAATTAATTAAATTCATGAAGTTAACTAAGTTAATTCAAAATTATTTAAGATTGTCAATTTTTGAGGAGAAAATGTCAAACATGGTGATTTTTTCCATCGAAAACAAGATAAAGTAAATATTGAAAATATTATTGACTTTGTACTTTTGTACCTATTAAACCCAGAAAATTGAAATTATAATAAATTCTGGTTTCATTCTACTTAATATGGTGTTGTATTAATATACCTGCTTTTCAATTTTCCAATATTTTTAAAACTACTTTAATGTCTTCCAAAAAAAATAGCTTTTAGAACAATACATGAAAACATGTAGGTAAGAGTGTATATACAGGCTCAAAGTGGTTCAGCATGGCATTAATCTTTATTTAAAATTTCAATATTTTGTTCATCATAGAGTTTTTGCATTAATTTTGATTTTTAAAAATACTACATTTAAGTGTTACCTTGATTACTGAGGGTTTTTTAGCAGCCTTTAAATTTTGCACCTGAGGCCAGTGACTCATTCGCCTCCCGCTAATCCTGGCCCTGGACTCCAACCCTGCCTTTTGACCAAATTGGAGATGGGCTTGAAGTAGCAGAATAAATTAGAGCACTGCAAGGTGTGGCAGAAGGTGATTTCTGTTGTGATCTGGGGTATTTATCCCTGTGGTGAGGAATCTTGGAGCGGCCCCCAACTTTTCCCTTGGATTGCCTTTTAGGTTCCCTGGCTTTGACTAGATTGTCAGATAAGCAGAGCAGCTGCTGAGGGCTGAAGGGAGCAGAATAGGCCTCCCCAAAATAGGCTTCTTTAGCATAAGGATTATATTCAGCTGATTATTTTCAAGAAACTGCAGACATAGGAGAAGCTCTGAAAACAATAGAAGTTACCATTTTGTAAGGGAAATCTACATTTATAAAGGAAATTTACATTAGAAAGGAAGCCTATACCAGGAAGAGCCCATTACCAGACAGAATATTTTCCCCTGAGAGACTGATGTGCAGGGCAGGACTACCTTTGTTTACCGAACATCTCCTCCTCTCACCTTCCTGTGAATTGCTTGCCCCCTTTGAAGCTCCAGACTACTATCCTTTTCCTTTAGCTCAGGATGGTATATAAGCCTCATTGTCTGGCTGCCTTTGAGTCTCATATCTTTGTGGGCTCCCATATGTATGTGTGTGTATATGTATGTGATATATATATATATATATATATATATATATATATATATAATTTTTTCTCCTTTCGTTCTCTGTTTACCATGGGGGAGGGGTTCAGCCACAAACTCAGAAGGGTAAAGGGAAAATTATTTTTCCTTGCCTGCAGGGCAAATGACTGGGGGATGATGCTTTGAGGCCTTCAGTGACTTTTGTCTAGTGTGGTATGTAGTATTTCCAGAGATTTCCCTCTTCTGCGTTTGGTTTGCTTTTTGGAGCTTCTCAGCTGCAACTGATGCCTACTTCCTCTTTCCCTCGACCCCTGCCATCCTTTTTCTTTGATTATCGTCTCATTCCCACTCCCATGTGCCCCAGCTGGAATTTTAAAAATCCTGGAATCATTGTCAGATTTTAACGTCTGACAAAGATGTATTCCTGAGAGAAAGCAGTCTAATTGTCACCACCTGGTTTTGGTATCCTGGTGGTTCAGCCACTCTTGCATAGACATTGAGTGATTGTTGAAAGTGTCCTACTTGGTGAAGGACATAGGGCATGTTGTTGGATATGCCAAGAGCACCATGAACTCTGGCCTTTTGCTCCAGTTTTAGGACCATTTCCTTTATTCGCTGGACAGCCTTTATCATTATGAATCTTGCCTTTTTGCAAGACCAGTGGATTCTGCAAAGGTTTATTAATCATGATTTAATGTATTCATACGAAAAAAATGTAACAGCGAGAGAATAAAGCTTATGTAGGCATTGCGGGGGTCCCTTTGGGGGTTTACTGTATATTACTCATAGCAATGAAAAGTAAAAATGGCAAGTTATATTAGCTAAGTTCAAGATACAAAAGGCAATATTAATTTCACAGGAAGTGTAAAAGGATATGCAAATGTGATCAGCTCCCAGGAAAACATTGCAATATACCACTCCAGGCTTTGAAAGTATGCAGTTTAATAAACCCTTGTTAAGAAGCTTCACACAGCAAACATCCAATTTTAAAGCAAGTGTTTCTGATCACGTACTGTTTTTGTGGAACAGCATTATTTTCCTAAGCTTTTCGAACCTTAAGATTGGGTTCGATTGGGGTGTACAAACTAGTGGATTTCTCAGTAGCAGTCACAGTGTTCTTGGGAAAACACAGATGGTTCAAAAAAGAAAAATCCCATGTTGTTGTTTTTCCATTAAAAGTGTAATTTAGAAGTGTGGGCCATTAGACTAGAAGCTGAAGTAAAAATTTTAGCCAAGAATTGACAGAAGAGAATTATCATGGAGTTTAAGTTAGTAAAGTCTTGAAAGGAGAAACTTTCCCATAAGTTTACTCCCATGACTTCCTTAGGTTGATCTACCTGTATAGGAACCTTCCTGTTCATTTATAACCAGTACCAAACTTTGGCTCCTACTACTGGGAAAGGCAGTTAGAAAGTTGTATGAGGGGGTGCCTGAGGGGCCCAGTCAGTTACGCATCTGCTTTCCACTCAGGTCGTGATCATGGAGTACTGGGATCAAGCCCTGCGTGGGGAGCCTGCTTCTCCCTCTCTGTCTGTGCCTCCCACCCCGTCTCTCTCTCTGAAGTGAATAAATAAAACCTTAAAAAAAAAAAAAAAAAAGGAAGTTGCATGAGATTTTAAGATTTAAAGACTGAGATTTACAAAGTAAAAAATCTTCATTTTTGAATGAAATGTTTTCTCAGATGTTTCAATAGATTGTTTAGAGCCTGGGAAAAGTTTTACAGTGATTTTAGACACACATCTGTAATGTTTTGTTCTAAATGTGCTTGTCTTGTGCTTTTACAGAACTTTACACCGCTGTTTAATCTTGTGTTAAAAAATCAGGAGATAGAAAACGGAATGATAACACTAAGTGTGGGTGGGGTGTGAGTGAAGGAAATAGTTATTTTCAAACACTGCTGGTGGCAACGTGGCGTATGTATCCAAAATCTTGTTTACTGTTTGATCCAACAACTCCTTGTCTAAATATTTATCTTAAATATTTGGACAAGTTCACAAAGGTGTACATCTTTAAGTAATTTTATCACAGAGCTGTTTATGATATGGAAAAAAACCCCAAACAACCCAAACATCCTAAGCCCACAATATTTGTTTCAATGTTTTCTGTCTTTTTACAGTAGAATACCATGTAGTTTTTTTTTTTTTTTTAAGGTTGTTGTAGACAACTTAGCAACACGGAAAGATTGTTGCAATAAGTGAAAATGGAAACAGATTACAAACAGGAAGTATAGTTAGCAGGATCTAATTGAAATGGGAGTTTTTTCCCCCCCCATAGGCCTTTAATGATATAGTAACACGTTCTCATTGTTAACAGTTCTGAAATTTTTATTTGCTTTTACTAAACAATAGTTTTACTTTTTCTAAAATAACCATGCATCCCTTTATAATAACCATGGTAGGAGAAAGTGCACACATCATTGAGATACAATAAGATATAACGCAGGTGATCCTTGCTTTCCAAAGTATGTGATATAAAAACAGATTTGCACTTCCACATTCTTATTTGCTCGAGAGAAAGATTCCTGTGGCTGTGATGAGTGAGCAGTGTCTTCTTTGGCAATTTCGGCTTAGTTCACAGCTCTCTGGTGAAGCTGGCCTGCCAAGGAAACCTGGAGTTAGGGAAAATGAAAGCTGTGTTGTTAGGAGATGAAGGTTCTATGGAAATAAAAAGGTTTCACGCATCTTTGAAATTGCCCAGAGGTCAGTAGGCAAATAATATTTTATTCCTATATACATGCCCACTGAAATTTAACCAGTAGGGTTTTTGTTTTTGTGTGTGTGTGTTTTTTTTTTTTTGTAACCTGGGTGTAATGAGAGGCTTTCTATAATTCAAAACCCAGATGTACTGAAACTTGATTGTATAAAATTAAAAATTTAAAAAAACATCTCTTTTATCTGTCAAAAAACATGAAAAAATGATAAGCATCAAGTTGGGAGAAGATATTTGCAAGATATATTACTGAGAAAGAGCTAACGTGCCTAATACATAAAGAGTTATAAATTGAGGAGAAAGGGACCAGCAAAAATCCAATAGGAAAGTAGCAAAAGTCCTAAATAATTCACAAAACTTGATGTAAGAATGGTTCTTAAGCATAAGAAAGTATGTTCAACTCCTAAGAGACATGCATGATTATTTGTCCTTATGAAATACTGGAAACAACCTAAATGCCTGTTAGAAAGGAGACTATTTGAGGGGCGCTTGGGTGGCTCAGTCAGTTAAGCGTCTTTCTTCGGCTAAGGTCATGATCCTAGGGTTCTGAGGTCATGATCCTGGGGTTCTGAGATCCAGCCCTGTGTCAGGCTCCCTGCTCAGCGGGGAGCCTGCTTCTCCCTCTCCCCCTGCCCCCTGCTCCTGCTTTCTCTCCCTCTCTCTCTCTCTGTCTCTCAAATAAATAAAATCTTAAAAAAGAAAGAAAGGAGATTATTTGGATGAGTCCTGATATAGCCCATACAGTGATATGCTCTGATATAGAAAAAGGAGGGTCCTTATGAGTTGATAGGGAGTGAGTCCCAGAGATATTATTAGTACCAAAAGTGAAGTAGAAAAGAGTACATATAACAGGCTACATTTTATGTAAGAAAGAAGGAGAAACAAGAGTGTCTATCATCTATCTATGGATCGATTAATTGATTGGTTATTTCTGCAAAGGGAAACACAGGAAGAATAAACTGGAAGAAATGAAATTAGTAACGTAAAGGGTGGGAATGGGATCAGAGAAATTAGGGAAGGGAGTGATACCACTCTGATACCTTTTTTTAAAAAATAGTTTTGACTTTAAAATCATGTATTCATGTTTTGTATGCTCAAAAAATAAAATTAAATTACAATATTTGGGGGAAATTGAATAAAAGCAGAGGTAAATGAGCCCAACTATATATCAAATGGTTGACATGATAACACATTAGAAAAAAAAACAAAAACACACTGATTGAAGTTATTTTGAGCGTAGTACCTTGACCGTATACCCTCCGTCTAAAGATAAAAGAACCAGAAAACAATCTTGAACTTTATACATTTGCTTTTGATAGTAGTATTGGTGGAACAATTCTGAAATTATTCTGTACATATGGTAGGATTGGATAAATACATTAATTTTGGGGAGAGCCAGGACTTTTAGAACACTGAGCTGTTGGATTGAGATTATAAATGTCAATACGAATACATGATTTTATATATATGTTTATATATGTGATTATATTATACATACACATTTTATTTATTTGTTTGTCTGTTTGTTTATAATTCCTAACTCTGTCTTCTGTAAGAATCTGTATGCAGTGATACTACCAGCAGCGAGCATACTCAGTTCCTGCTCTTGGTTTCTAAACACAATTCCCCAGCTAAAGGAACCAGTGGCCCTTGGGGAAATGGCTGGTTCAGAGCAGGGAAAATACAAGAAAAGCCTGAACATTTTGTTGTGCCAGGAAGTGAAAAACTGCTCAAAAAAAAAAAAAAAAAAAATGATGAGGACATGTCTGAATGACAGAGGAGCCAGCTTGAACCAGCTCATTTAAAGATCAAATGGATATGGTACACTTTAAACAAAAATAAGTAATTAAAAAAAATAAGTAAATAAAGAAGGGAGGGAGAAAGAGAAGTTCTTACAGTGGAATACCAGTTACTAGATGGGGAAGCAATGATAGAACTAGAAAATCACTGTTTTATAACTAGTATTGTAATAATTCAGGCTAGAATCATCAATAGGTATTAAAACCATTGAAAGAAAGTTTTTGGGGGTACAAAATATTTGGATAGTTTCAGAATATCTCTCCACACTTTACTTATTCTATATATCTACACTGTAAGGGAGGAAAGTTTTCCTCAACCATCTTAGAGACCCTGGCTGTGTTACAGTATTTTCTCCGCGGTGCCCACGGTTCATGGTCACGCCACTTGGAAGAATGAAGAGGTAGACCAGACAAAGAGTGGTGGGCAGCAAAGCAAGGTTTATTGAGTGATAGCAAGGTGCTAGTACAAAGCTCCCAAGGAGGGAGGGGACCTGAGAGGGTTGTCGCTGGAGTTCCCTGGTTTAGGGGTTTTTATGGGCTTGGTAGCTGGCTGTTTTAATCTGATTAACTCTCCCTGCACCTGTCATCCAATCAGGTTTTTGTCCCTTATCTATCACATGGGAAAGGGTGGAGGGCTCCTTCCAGGATGGTGTAAAATCCTTTTAAGGGTGCTTTCTTGGTGGGGGGGGCTCTTGTCCCTGCCTACCGGCCTTCCAACTATCCTTCATCAGCTGGCTCTGAAAAGTAAACTGACAGACAGATTGACAAGAGAAAAGCGTACAGATTTATTTAATATAAGTTTTACATGATGACATGGGAGCCTTTTTTAAGGAAATGAGGGCCTGAGGAAACAGACCTAAGTATTTTTACGCTAGGCTTGATGAAGAGCAGGCAGTCAGTTAATAATATCTTAGGTCAGAGAGTATGAGGTAGGTGATGAGGTTGTGGAATACAAGTAAGGTTCAGTGGGGTGGAGTCCGGAGCCGATGACCAAGAAAGAATTCTGGAGGCGTCTTTGGTGCAAAATGGTGGTTTATTAAAGCACAGGGACAGGACCCATGGGCAGAAAGAGCTGCTGCACTGGGGTTGTGAGGAATGGCCCATTATATACCCTCAAGCTGGGAGGGGGTTAGGGATAGTATAAGTCTCTAAGGAATTTTGGAAGCAAGGTTTCCAGGACCTTGAGGGGGCTAGCTATTGTTGGGAAAAGGTCATTTATTACCGTCTAACGAAACCTTAGTCAGGAGACCCTTCAGATGTATATTGGGGGGCCATATGCTTGGGGGATGATTGCCAACATGTATCTTGCGGGGGGAGGGGTGATTAGAGATAAAGGAGGTTTCCAGAGTTTTTATACGTTAAAGTAGACTTACAGGATCTTGGTGGAGGGGAGGGGGTCAGGCTAGGACTGCCTTTTGCCCTTAGCAAAGTATTAACATTGAGGCAGCTGAGTTCCTAAGGGAATGTCACTGTGTCTGTTTCAAGGACTTGTCAATGGGCTATAGGTAGTAAGGAAATTTAATTGTGTCTACATACATTCCCTTCTGGAAGCTAGGTTACTGATAGCTTTGTTCTTGTAAACTGCTAAGACATTGTAAACTGAGGGAGACTCAAGTGTTGCAAGATTGTGGTATCTATAGGTTAACTGTTTCTTTGTCCTGTAGGGCAGCCAGGAGTGCCTGAGGAATGTTGCATACATCCCAGGGGGAGGGGGTTGCAGGGTGTCAGCTTCTGCTTTGTCCTCAGCTTGCCTTCCGTTCCCTCAACAGTAGGTGTAGCCCAACTGGGGAAAACTTAGTAAGCATTCTTCTTGATGTCCCCTGTGTTGAGAGACAGGGATGCTTTTTTCCTCCATGAGTTAGGAGGGCATCTCTCACGTGAGGATTTTATGATCTGTTTTGGAGGAGAATACATACACACACAGATACAGGGGGTAACCTGGTACATATTATCTCAGCCAGAGGATCAAGGTTAATGCCACCATTCCATCAGCTTCCTCCTGATAGAATGCAAGAAAACTCACATAAGTAGTATGACTTTCAAAAATGTATAGTGTGAATCTAATCCTTAGGAAACAATCAGACTAGCATAAATGTCCTACAAAGCCACAGGTCTGTCCTCTTTAAAAATGATAATGAGTGGGAGGCAAAGAAAATCTGAGGAGAGGGGCACCTGGATGGCTCAGTTGGTTAAGCGTCTGCTTTCAGCTCAGGTCATGATCTGTCCTACAAAGCCACAGGTCTGTCCTCTTTAAAAATGATAATGAGTGGGAGGCAAAGAAAATCTGAGGAGAGGGGCACCTGGATGGCTCAGTTGGTTAAGCATCTGCTTTCAGCTCAGGTCATGATCCCAAAATCCTGGGATCCATCCCCACGTTGGTCTCTCTGCTCAGTGGCACCCATTTCTCCCTCTCCCTCTGCAGTTCCCCCTGCTTGTGCTCTCTTTCTGTCAAATAAATAAATAATATCTTTTTAAAAAATTTGAGTCACTATTCCAGATTCAAGAAGATAAAAGACATATGACAGTTAAAAGCAGTGTGATCCTGGATTGGGGAAAAAAAAGGATATCCTTGGGATTGAAGAAATGTAAATGCAGACTATATGTAAAATAGTATTTTATTAGTGTTAAAGCCCCTAACTTTCATCATCACATTGTCGTTCTGTGAGAGACTGTCCTTAGTCTTAGAAAACTTTGATATCACACTGTAGGAGAAGGAAAACCTGTTTTTCTCTATGCTCCTAGGTTCAGTGCATGGGGCCCATAGCCAAAGGACAAAAGGGAGATTAACAAGAGAAAAACAGTTTTAATTACTTCTGTACACAGGCACCAGTCTGGAGTTCATGAAGACAAATGTGGCTCTAGGAGGTGGCCAGATGGTTGAGGTTTACATAGCATCTTAGTCTAAACAAAGGAAAGGGGGTTTGGGGGCTTCTGGGCAAGGATGTGGGGGCAAGTTATGGAACGTGGGGATGGAAATGTAAGGCAAGGAAAAAGTTATGCTGTTATGCAGATGAGAGACTCTTAGGTAATAAGACTTACCTCCTGGAGTAGCTCTCTTCCTGGTAAGAAAGAAAGCTTTACAACTGGAAATTTCCTATATAAATGGAACTTCCCTTTTACAAAAGAGGAAATTTACACTTTATTTTCATACAAGTAGAAGGAGGTAGGTAAAGAGCTTTCCCCCCTGTCTGCTTGCTCTCAATTGCCTTTAGCTCAAAATTACCCTTCAGTCAAAGTGGGTGCCAAATACACCATTTTGGAGTGGTATTCTAAGACCATATTCTGGAAACTTTCAGCACTTACACTCTAGTGGTTTAGAAAAAAAAAATCTTCTCGTTTGAGGGAGAGGGAGATGGGGAGGAAGAGATAAAATAAATGTGGAAAAACAGTAGCAATTGATAATCTTGAGAATCTATATGGAAATTCATGATATAATTCTTGCTAGTTTTCTATAGTTTGAATATTTTTTTCAAAAATACTAAAAGCCCCAGTGACTTTAATCTTTGACATTTTGCCAGGCCACAGAGCTTTGCATCTCAGGAATCCTAACTTTCCAGATGCAGTGACTGAATTTCATCTGCATTTCAAGATAGCTCAGAAAGTACTCATTTCATTCTCTTCAACCTTTGCCTCCAAATGACTCTCAGAATTATTGTTGCATCTCACATTATATCTTGACTAACAGAATTGTTTCACCCATTCCCATGCAATTGGGTCCTAGTGGTTAACAAATAACAGAATTCGCATAATCCTTTCCTCCTGTGGCTTTAGAATAGATGGGGTCTCTGCTGAAATAGCCAAGTGTATAGTGTTGGCACAGGGGACAAGGTGGCTGATGATGTCTATCTGAAATAAAACCATTTGGAACTCATATATATTAATATTTCACTGTATCTAACTAAGCCTTTTCTTAATTGGTTAATTATAGAGAGGTTAAGAAGTGATTATCACCCTTTGTCCTGTTGAGTTTCAGATACCAAATAAAGCAACCCCCACCCCCAAAAGCATGCTAGATGTTTAATGCAGTTGGGGAAGATGAATTGGGAAGTTGTCAGAACCTAAGTGTTGATTTAAGGGGTGCCCAGCGTTCAGAAAATTTAGTTTTGACATTCTGATAACAGTGAAGCTTTCCCATTATTCTAGAATAGACCTCACTAGGAATACATGAATTGTATACTTCCCTGCTTGAATTTCTACTTGACTTTGATATTTCTTCTGTGAACTCCTATGTTGCTTCTTGATTTCTTTCTCTTGGTTTGTATTAGTCTAGTAATTTGTATAGTATCCTTGACCTCAGTTTGGTTGAAAGGTACCTGCCCAGCATGGCTTTCCAGATGGGCATGCCCTAGGCCAAATAGGAAAGGCTCAGCCCTAAAGCTAGTTTCAGGTACAGTGGTGGTCATTAGATATGAAGGATGGCATTGAGAGACACAGCTGCCTGGCTTACTACAAGTTATTCTTGCTGGCAAGAAAAAAAAAAAACCAATGCAAATCTTGCCTAAATTTGTGGCAAATCTGTCTTGCAAAGGAAATGGTCAGGAAAAGGTATGGCTTTTTTTGGCATTCACAGGATAAGTAATCAGTAAATATTGGCTGTAAAAATAAGTAGAATGAAATTTATAAATATATTTTTCTACATTTAAAAGTAGTGTGTTCCCATTGTGGAAAATCTAGATAACAGAGACTTCTCTGAAGAGAAAAACAGGTATTACCTGGGGCACCTGGGTGGCTCAGTCAGTTGAGCATCCCACTCTTGATTTTGGCTCAGGTCATGATCTCAGTGTCCTGAGATCAAGCCCCATGTTGGGTTCCCTGCACAGAACAGAGTCTGCTTGGCCCTCTCCCTCTGCTCCTCCCCCGCTCATGTACTCTCTCTCATTCTCTCTCTCTCTCTCTCAAATAAATAAATATCTTAAAAAAATAGATATTACTCATAACCCCACTGTGCAGTTAAATCTGTGTGGACAATTTTATAGTTTATCCATGAATGGACATTTTAACTTAGCTGTGCTTTCACAGTTATGTGTCTTTTAACTTAACCTTACAATGTAAACATGTCCCCCATATTATTACAAAGTCTTCATAATGATAATTTTCATGACTGTATGTTATTCTTCCATATAGGGGAATTTAATCATCCCTTTATTGTGGAGTACTTAGAGCCTTTTTGACACTTTGATGCTTTAAGCAATGTTGATATCAATATTTATAAATTTACTTGTTTGAGATAGGCAAATATTTATTTATAATTCTCTTTCCCATCTTCTCAAGAGGAAAGATAGCCTCTTCTTGTGTCTGGCCCAAGGAGGTGAGCAGAATAACAGGAGGAGATACAGATTTGGGGAAGCCAGAGAAAGGCTACTTTAATCTCTTGTACAAAAGACAAAGGAATTCCCCAGTGGGAAATCTCTAGAAGTGGAAAGCAGCCCTTAGAGGTGACCTGAGAAAGAGATGGGGAGAGGTATAAGTGAAGAAGAAAGCAAGTGTGGTTGTCAGCACTGAAACTGAGAGCATTGAAAACAAACGGGTGGCTTGGGTGAGTGGGGGTGTGGACTTGCCTACTTTATATTTCACCAAAAATATTATTTATATCTACTATTCGTATTATTTCATAAAAGAGAACATGTAAACACCAAATCTTAGAATTTAAAAATGAAATGACATAAGTTCACTGAAACCTTAATAGAGTCTTTATTTTCCTCATTGTTCTATAGTGGACTGTTGACGATTTGGCCACACTCTGGCAAACGTTCCCAGTGCATGGACTGACATTTGGGAGCCATAAGACCAAATGATCTGAAAGGTCCATTGATTGAAGCTGAAGAAGTTTGCTTTTAGTGAAGGGCTGAGTTCCAATCCTACGGCCATGTTTGACTTAATGGATAACGTTGAGCCCTATGTCCCATGAATAACTCTGTTTTGTTATGGCCAAGTTAACTTTATGAAGATCGAGTATGATATTGTTTGTAGTAGTGCTGTTGTCTAAATGCCTTGGCACTTTTTGATATAAGGCTCAGAACAGGAGTGTGATAAATTGCATAGTTCTAGAAAATAAATGGCATTCCCTCAACCCACAGTTTGCACACTAGCTCATCTTTTAGCAGTTTCTGAGAATGATTGCAAGAGATAGAAACTACAACTCAAAATGGACTAAATGAAAAAGGTATTTTATTGGCTTATATACTGAAAAAATATAGGCACATGATTTCTAGAATTGCTAGTTCCAGAAGATCGAATGATCTATTCCATTGTTTGTTCTAAAGCAGTATCTCACCCTAATGGCAAGAGGGCTTCTAGTAATATATACCCATTCCAGCCTTCCAGTTCAGCTATCCCAGCAGCAGGAGACAAGAGATCACGTTTCTCATAGTCCTAGTGAAAATTCCAAATTTCGATCTTATTCACACTGTCCCAAGGTAATTGACCACATCTAGGTTATGTGTCGACCCTTGAAGCTGTGGGTGAATCAGTTCGTCCTGGGCAATTGGACTGAGAATAGGGGTGGAATAGTTTCTTAAGGGAAAGTTGGGTTGCTAGTGAAAGAAGAAGGGGTGGGGGGATGTATGATGGACAGGCAGAACAACAAAGACCTACTGTAAAGTAGAAGTAGCCTGCCAAGTCAGTATATCCAGCCAGTAGAATTTCCTGGCATATCTGGGAAGGCCTGTGTGTAAGACATTTTCTACTGACTGCCACAACATCATTGTCTACTGGCAGGTGGTGTCTTTGGCATCAATTAAACCCTAATATCACTAAGCAGAAATTAAAAAGCTTTAATGGGATCTTGGACCTATTGATGAATTCTCAGGACAGTAGCTCATGCCACTGATGTGTGGAGTCAAATATCTTTACCCACTGGGGATGTCACCATTTAAATGGCCCTATTGATTTTGGGTTTTGGCTGGCCTTCTTTGACCCTGGAAGGCTCCAAGTTGCCTGAGGGGCCTAAGATATAACTCCATGTTATGTAGTCCCGAATTGGACCTAAACTAACTTAATCATCTGTCCTAGGGCAGTCTGACCTAGATAGGATCTCTGGGAAAACTAGAGCAGTTAATTTTATCTTTTATGTTTATTGATGAATTCATTTGGAAACGCTGCTTCTGGGCATTCCACACATTCTAATCATATAAGAAGGAGTACTTGTTTGGAAATGTTTAATTATTGTACCAACAGGTTTATTTTTTATTTTTTCAGCCTTATTGAACTATAATTGACAAAGTCACAATATATTTTAAGCATATAGTGTGTTGATTTGATATATGTATATATTGTGAGAGGATTCCAACTTTGAGTTTAATTAACACAACCATCACCTCACATATATTTACCTCTTTATTTATTGATCTTTTTGGTGAGAACACAAGTTCCACTCTCTTAGCAAGTTTCAATCACACAACACAGTGTTATCAACTATAGTCACCATGTTCTACATTGGATCCTTAGACCAAAATCATCTTCTAACTGAAAGTTTGTGCTCTGACCAGCCTCTCCTTATTTTACCCTCTCTGGTGACCCTGTCCCCTGACAACCACCATCCTACTTTCTGTTTCTGTGAGTTTGACTTTTTTTTTTCAAGATTCCATTTATTTGTCTGTTCATGTCTAGCTTATTTCACTTAGCTGAATGCCCTCCAAGTTCATCCATGTTGTCACAAGTGGCAGGATTTCCTTCTTTTTAAAGGATAAATAATATACCTTCTTTTTAAAGGCTCAATAATATTTTAAGACTAAATGATAATAATACCACCTTTTCTTTCTTCATTCATTTATCAACAGACACTTACGCACTTTTCAAACCTTAGCTATTGCAGATAATGCTGCAGTGAACATGCGAGTGCAGATACCTCTTCAAGATGATTTCATTTCCTTTGGATATACACTCAGAAGTAGGGCTGCTGGATCATATGGTACTTGTATTTCTAATTTCTTGAGGAAATTGTCTGCAGTGTTGTCTATATACCTGTACTACTTTACATTCTCATCAATAATGCACCAGGGGTTCCCTTTGCTCCACATCCTTGCCACATCCTTTGCTCCACCATCTCTTGTCTTCTAGATCACAGACATCCCAATAGGTATGAAGCACTATCTCACTGTGGTTGTGCTGCATTTCCCTGATGATTAATGATGTTGAATTCCTTTTCATGTACCTATTGTCCATCTGTATTTCTTCCTTAGAAAAATGTCTAGGGCACCTGGGTGGCTCAGTCGTTAAGTGGCTGCCTTCAGCTCAGGTCATGATCCCAGGGTCCTGGGATCGAGTCCCATATCAGGCTCCCTGCTCAGCTTGCCTCTCCCCCTGCTTGCTCTCTCTCTCTGTCAAATAAATAAATAAAATCTTTTTTTAAAAAATGCCTACTCAGGTCCTTTGCCTTTCTTTAAATTGGGTTATTTGGTTTTTGCTATTGACTTGTATGACTTTACTGTATTTTGGGGGTACTAACGCCTATCAGATATGTGGTTTACAAATAATTCTCCAATGCTATTTTCATTTTGTTGATGGTTTCCTTTACTGTGAGAACCTTTTTAGTTTGACATAATCCCAGTTGTTTATTTCTGCTTTTGTTGCCTTTACTTTTGGTGTCAAACCCCAAATATCATTGCTAAGACCAGTGTTAAGGAGCTTACCTGCTATGGTTCCTTCTAGGAGTTGTATAGTTTCAGATCTTATGTCAGCCCTTTAATCCATTTTGAGTGGATTTTTGCATGTAGTATAAGATAGGGGTGCAGGTTCATTCTTTTGCCTATAGCTGAGTTTTCTCAACATCTTTTTTTACTGAGAAGACTGTCTTTTCCCCATTGAATTTTCTTGGCTTCTTCCTCAGAAATTAATTGACCATGTATGTTTTGGTTTATTTTTGGGCTCTCTATTCTGTACCATTGATCTGTACGTCAGACCAATACCATACTCTTTTAATTACTGTATTTTTATAGTATAGTTTGAAACCAGGAATTTTGATTTCTCTAGCTTTGTTCTTTCTCAAAATTACTTTGGCTCTTTGAACTATTTGTGGTTCCATATGAATTTTAGGATTGCTTTTTTTCTATTTCTCTGAAGAATGTCATTGTAATTTTGAAAGAGGATTACATTGAATCTTTGGGTCACAGGGACATCACTACACAAAGTAGATCACTTTGGGTAGTAGGGACATTTCAATAGTATTAATTTTTCCCTTCCATAAGTGTGAAATATCTTTCCATTTATTTGTATCTTCTTTAATTTCTCTTATCAATGTTTTATAATTTTCAGAATATAGGTCTTTCACCTTTTTAAAGGTTAAATTTATTCCTAAGTATTTTATTCTTTTTGATGTTATTGTAAATGGGATTATTTTTAAAATTTCTCTTTCTAATATTTCAGTTTTAGTGTACAGAAACAACTGATTTTTATATATTAATTTTGTATATCCTGAAACTTTACTGAATTTGTTTAACTTTTTCTTTTTTTTTGAGTGTGAAGTCTTTAGGGTTTCCTACATATAATACCATGTCATCTGCAAACAGACAATTTTACTTCTTGCTTTCTGATTTGGATGTCTTTTATTTATTTTTCTTGCAAATTGCTTTGGCTGGAACTTCCAGTACTATGTTGAATAAAAGTGGTTAGAGTGAGTATCCCTGTCTCGTCTATGATCTTAGAAGAAAAGCTTTCAACCTTTCACTATTGAGTATGATATTAGCTGTGGGCTTGTCATATATGGCCTTTATTATGTTGGGGTATGGTTTTCTATACCCAGTTTGTTGAGAGTTTTTTTATCGTGAAGGGATGTTGAATTTTATCAGATGCTTTTCTTGCATCTATTGAAGTGATCATATGATTTTTATCCTTCATATGCTCTATCACATTGATTGATTTGTATATGTGGAACCATCCTTGCATCCTAGGAGAAATCCCATTTGATCATGGTGACTGATCCTTAATGCACTATTGAATTTGTTTTGCTAATATTTTTGAGGATTCCTGTATCTAAGTTCATCAGGGATGTTAGCCTGCACTTTTTTTTTCCCCTTGTGTTCTTGTCTGACTTTGGTATCAGGATAATGATGGCCTCATAAAATGAGTTTGTAAGTGTTCCCTCCTCTTCTATTTTGTGGGAGATTATGAGAAAGATTGATATTAATTCTTCTTTAAAGTCACCAGTGAAGCCATCTGGTCCTGGATTTTATTTTACTTTATTTTAACTTATTTATTTTTTTGGTGGGGAAGTTTTTGATACTGATTCAGTCTTCATTAATTACTGATCTGTTCAGATTTTTTATTTCTTCATGACTGAGTCTTGGTAGATTGTATGTTTCTAGGAATCTATCCATTTCTTCTCAGCGACTTTGTTGGCATACAATTGTTCATTATAGTTTTTTATGATCCTTAGTATATCTGTGTTCTCAGTTGTAATGTCTCCCTTTTCATTTCTGATTTTATTTATTTGAATCTTCTTTTTTGTTTCTGTCCAGCTAAAGGTTTATCAACTTTATCTTAAAAAAACCAGCTTCATTGGTCTTTTTTATTGTTTCATTAGTCTCTATTTCATTTATTTCCACTCTGGTCTTTGTTATTTCCTTCCTTCTGCTAACTTTGGGCTTAGTTTTTTCTTTTTTTCCCCCAGTGCTTTGAAGTTGGGGATTTTTTTTTTTTTAATGTAGGCGTTTATCAATATAAACTTCCCTCTTAGAACTGATTTTGCCGTATCTCGTAAGTTTTGGTGTCTCATGTTTCCATTTTCATTTGTCTCGATATTTGTTTATTTTCCTTTTGATTTCTTCTTTGACTCATTGGTCACTCAGGAGCCTGTTGTTTAATCTCTACATATTGTGAATTTTCCAGTTCTCTTGCAGTTGGTTTTTAGTTTCATACCATTTTGGTTGGAAAAGATGCTTGATATGATTTTAATCTTCTTAAATTCATGGACTTGTTTTATGGCTTAACATATCATCTATCCTGGAGAATGTTCCATGTGTACTTGAGAAGAATATACATTCTGCTTCTCTTGGATGTAATGTACTATATATGTTTGTTATACACATCTGGCTGTATGCATAGTTTAAGTCCAACGTTTCCTTATTTTGTTTTTCTGTCAGGGTAGTTGTAAGTGGGATATTGAAGGTCCCTACTATTATTGTATTTCTGTCTATGTCTCTCTTCAGATCTGTTAAGATTTGCTTTGTGTATTAACTTGCTTTCTTGTTGGGTGCATAAATATTTACAATTGCTATATTCTCTTGATAAATTGACCCCTTTTCCTTATATAATAATCTTTGTCTCTTGTTATAGTCTTTGACTTAAAGTCTGTTTTGTCTGATATAAATATTGCTACTTTTGCTTTCTTCTTATTTCTATTTGCATGGAATATCTTTTCCATCCCTTGATTTTCAATCTATATGTATCCTTAAAGCTAAAGTGAGCCTCTTGTAGGCAGCATATAGTTGGGTCTTTTTTTTTAGCCTTTTATCCATTCTTTGTCTTTTGATAAATAAGTGTCTTTTGATGGAATAAATAAATAATTTCATTTGCATTTAAAGTAATTATTGATGGTTATGGATATACACTGCCATATTATTAATTATTTTCTAACTCTTTTGTAGTTCCTTTGTTCTTTTCTTCCTCTCTTGCTTTTTCCTTTGTGATTTGATTATTTTCTGCATGGGTATGCCTTGATTTCTTTCTATTTTTTAACTGAGTATTCTAGGTTTTTGTTTTGTGGTTTTCATGAGACTTATGTGAAACATCTTATATTTATAATATTATGTTTTAAGCTGGTAGCAATTTAACTTCAAATGCATACAAAAGCTTCATATTTTTCAGTCCTCCCAAATTTTGTTTTTGATATTGCAATTTACATCCTTTTATATTGTGTGACCATTAACAAATTATTGTAGCTATAGTTATTTTCAATACTTTTGTCTTTTAACCTTCATTCTAGATTTTTAAGTGGTTTACCCACCACCATGATGATATTAGAGTATTCTGAATTTAACTATATATTTACCTTTACCACTGAGTTTTATACTTTCATGTATTTTTATATAACTGATTAGCATCTTTTTATTTCATTTGAAGAACTCCTTTCAGCATTTCTTTCTTTTTTTTTTTTTTTTTTATCCATTATGCCTTTCAGCATTTCTTGTAAGGCTGATCTAGTGGTGATGAACTCCTTCAACTTCTGTTTGTCTAGAAAACTCTTTATCTCTTCTTCAATTCTGAAGGATAGCTTTGTAGGGTAGAATCTTCTTGGTTGGCAGGGATTTTTTTTAAAAAGCAGTTTAAATATGTCATCCCACTCCCTTCTGACCTGCAAAGTTTCTGCTGAAAATTCCACTGATAGTCATAGATTTTTTTCAAGTAACAAGTTGTTTTTCTCTTGCTCCTTTTAAGATTCTCTCTTTATCTCTAACTTTGACAATTTAATTATAATGTGTTTTGCTGTGGATCTCTTCAGCTTCGTCTTTATTGGAAATTTTTGGCTTCCTTGATCTGGATGTCTCTTTCTTTCCCTAGGTTAGGGAAGTTTTCAGCCATTTTTCTTTGCATAAGTTTTCTGTCCCTTTCTCTCTTCTCCTTCTGAGTCCCCTATAACACTAGAATGTATATACCAGTCTGCTTGATGGTTCCTTAAGATATTTTCACTCTTTTTCATTCTTTTTCTTCTGCTACTCTGAATGGATGAATTCCACTGCCCTGTATTAAAGTTCACTGATCCTTTCTTCTGCTTGATTTTTCAGTTCTCTTATTGTGTTCTTTGGTTCTATAATTTGTTTGGTACTTTTCAATATTTTCTGTCTCTGGGTTGAAATTTTTACTTTGTTCATGCATTGCTCTCCTGACCTTGAGGAGCATCTTTATGACTGTTATTTCAAACTCTCTGTCGGGTAAATCACTTATCTCCATTTCATTTAAATCAGTTTCTTAAGATGTATCTTGTTCTTTTATTTGGAACATATTCCCCTGTTTCCTTATTTTTCTTGACTCTCTGTGCATTAGATAAATGAGGTATCTCTTCTGGTTTTGACAGACAGGTCTTGTGTCAATCACAACGAACCTTGTCAATCAGTCCAGGCCAGTTTTTCATTGCCTCTCAACCCTTTGTGGTTGTTCAAGCTGCTGTCTTTGTTCTTAGTGGCTGTGAGCACTTGAGAATGTGCCATGATGACCCTTCAGAGTCCCAAAGGGGAGGATGGCATTCAGTGCCTGGAGGCAGGTTGATTAGAAACCAAAGCCTCAGGCAGAACTGGGAAAATATCCAGTTAAATCCATTCCAAGGAGAAACTGGAAGATACACATTTTTCCCTGCTTCCTGTGTATCAAGCCTGAGTGTATAGCTATGGAGGAAGGGTGTTTCTGTACCTGTTCTAAGACTGCTTCTTTAACTGCTATAGTCCTGTGCGACTCATGAGTGCAAGTCCATTGGCTATCAAAGCTACGTGATCTGGGTGCCTGTCCCTCGGATGACAGCTACAAAAGTTTTCAGCACCAGACTTGTGTACCAGCTCTTCCCAGAGAGATTCTGGCAACCTGGTTTTACCACTGGAGTAAACTGGAGGGAGAAGGTGGGTGAAGTGGCTGCTGGCCACTTCCCCTGGATTCTGTGGAGGATTGCAGTTAGCTCCTAGATACATACGTCTAAACTTGCAAACTTACAGAATGAATTTTTGGATTATATTTTGGTCATTATTTTAGTTATCAGTTGTCTTAACAAACCACCCTAGAACTTTGTGGCCTAGAACAATAATGACTCATTATTTCTCAAGGTTCTATGAGTCAGGAATTGGAGTGTGACTTAGCTGGCCAGTTGTCTGCTTCATTTGGAATAGGCTGGATCTTTCATGATGTTGCATTTAGCTTGCAGCTTTTCCAGCCAGGATGCTCAAAGAAGGATTTACTTATGTATCTGGCATGTTGATGCTGCCCATATCACCTCAATCTCACCACAAAGTGCTTTATCATTTAGTAGTCTAGCGTGAGCTTTTTTACATCATGGCAGCTAACTTTCAGGAAGCTCCAAAGAAGTTACCAGGCTTCTTAACTACTACACATGGAATGAGAACACTGTTACATGTCAGCATTCTATTGGCCAGAGCCGATAGGCCAGCTGAGCCCATAGTTAAGAGGAGAAATAGACTCTACCCCTTGAAAGAGGAGAAACATGAGTGTATAGGGGAAGAAGTGATAGTAGTCAATTTTGGAAAGTAGAGCAGATATCTATCTATAAATAAAATAAATATAATAAATACTTAATAATAAGATTAAAAAGAATAAATATAGTTATATGTAATAAATGTACATATTTAATTGAAATATAGTTGACACAATGTTACATTAGTTCAGGTGTACAACACAGTGATTCAATGAGTCTATACATTATATTATGCTCTCCACAAGTGTAGGTACCATCTGTATGGGGTGTGTTTTTTAGAAACAGTTTTATATTAAGCCTACCTTGGCTGGTATTTATGAACTTTAATAAAAAAATGAGATGAAGCAAGCATGGGGCATATGCACATGCATATATACATTTTTAAATTTCCGCATCCTGAAGACAATCAATGTTTTCTCCTCTTTGACAATAAGGATTATATATCTCACCCTATTTACCTTTTTGCCCTGTCTACCAAGAAACTCAGAGCTAAACTGAGTTATATTAACCTTATTTCCTTTTCTTTTGATTCATGATTTTGATATTCTCCTTTGTTTTACTTAACTGTTTTTGCCAATATTTCGTTTGAGTATTTTGAGGAATAGCTACATACAAAATTCTGAAAATGAACCAAATATACATGCAGACTTCTTACATCTACTGAGTAGTATAAAGAACTATGCCTTCAGAATTAAATAATAGAGTTTCACATCCTTACCATTGCCTCTTGTCTTACTTTCCTTATTAATAAATTAGTTTTTGTAAGGACTAACTGGATCATAGAAGTGCTAAATAAGTTGTAGCTATTACAAATGGATCTTCAGACAAATGCGTGAATGTACAACTGGTGAAATTTGAGTAAGGTTGATGGATTACATCAATGTCAATATCTTGAGAATGAAACTTACCACAGTTATGCAACCTGTTACCATGGGGAAAAACTAGGTGAAGGGTACACAAGATCTCCCCATATTATTTCTTACAATTGCATATGAATCTATAATTATCTCAAAATAAAAAGTAAAAAAAAAAAAAAAAAGGTTACAGGATTATTGCTTCTATATTATCCAAACAAAATTCTTCTTCTTTTTTTATATGGGCACTATGCTGTCTTTGGATGTACCTACTTATAAAGTTATTGAATGCAATTGAGTATTACCTTAAATGTGTTGAAATATGCATCAACCAATTGGTTGCCAACTATGAAATTTTCATTTATACAAATACTCAATGACTTTATTTTTCTTGCTAAAAATCAGTAAATAGAAAAAGTTTGTGATGTTATTGTAAAGCTAAGATTTAAAGGAGACGGTAAATCTATACATTATTTCTTGAAAAAAAATTATAAAAGAACTGAAGCTCAGGATATCAGGAGGAACTGGGAGATGCTGATGCAGATCACGGAAGAAATTCAGGTGGATTGGAACTTGACATATGGAAATTTAATCATAAACTTTGTATTCCTCTATTGAATGTGAAGCAGCTTTCCCTTGTACTATTATATTACCTCCTCGCTTCCATTTGAAACATTTAGGAAATGTTTTTACTTAAAATAAATAAAGAGTAAAATTCATACATTGAATATAATTGAAGAAAAAGTAAGTGCTTAAATTTATTTTAACTGGTAATGTGCAATTTTGCTCTGTCTGTAGAGCACAGAACTTGCCCTTTAAAACTCTTGTCAGACTAAAGCCTTCCTTCCAGTGTTCATAGTTCCTCAAGTAGTAACAAACCCATAGCCTGGAAAGCAGGACCCAGATTCCACACATGATTCAGTTACCAACTTCCTATTTATTTGGAAGAGTCATTTAATCTCCGTGGATTAAATGGATTTTATGGATTTAGACTTTCCATAGTTCCAATCAAAGAGATTGGAATAGAGATCTCTAAGATTCCTTTTTTTTTTTTTTTTTTTTAAATGATTTTTTATTATATTATGTTAGTCACCATACAGTACATCCCCGGTTTCCGATGTAAGGCTTGATGATTCATTAGTTGTGTATAACACCCAGTGCACCATGCAATACGTGCCCTCCTTACTACCCATCACCGGTCTATCCCATTCCCCCACCCCCCTCCCCTCTGAAGTCCTCAGTTTGTTTCTCATAGTCCATAGTCTCTCATGTTTCATTCCCCCTTCTGATTACCCCCCCTTTCTTTATCCCTTTCTTCCCCTACCGATCAACCTAGTTCTTATGTTCCATAGATGAGAGAAATCATATGATAGTTGTCTTTCTCTGTTTGACTTATTTCACTTAGCATTATCTCCTCCAGTGCTGTCCATGTTGTAGCAAATGTTGAGAACTCGTTCTTTCTGATAGCTGAGTAATATTCCATTGTATATATGGACCACAACTTCTTAATCCAGTCATCTGTTGAAGGGCATCTCGGCTCCTTCCACGATTTAGCTATTGTGGACATTGCTGCTATGAACATTGGGGTGCATATGGCCCTTCTCTTCACTACGTCTGTATCTTTGGGGTAAATACCCAGTAGTGCAATGGCTGGATCATAGGGTAGCTCAATTTTTAACTTTTTAAGGGACCTCCACACTGTTTTCCAGAGTGGCTGTACCAACTTGCATTCCCACCAACAATGTAGGAGGGATCCCCTTTCTCCACATCCTCTCCAACAATTGTTGTTTCTTGCCTTGTCTATTTTTGCCATTCTAACTGGCGTAAGGTGGTATCTCAGTGTGGTTTTGATTTGAAATTCCTTGATGGCTAATGATTTTGAACATTTTTTCATGTGTCTGTTAGCCATTTGTATGTCTTCATTGGAAAAGTGTCTGTTCATATCTTCTGCCCATTTTTTGATTTGTTTATTTGTTTCTCGTGTATTGAGTTTGAGAAGTTCTTTGTAGATCTTGGATACCAGTCCTTTATCTGTAGTGTCATTTGCAAATATCTTCTCCCATTCCGTGGGCTGCCTCTTAGTTTTTCTGACTGTTTCCTTGGATGTGCAGAAACTTTTAATCTTGATGAAGTCCCATAAATTCATTTTATCTTTTGTTTCTCTTGCCTTTGGGGATGTGTCATGAAAAAGGTTGCTTTGGCCGATGTCGTAGAGGTTGTTGCCTATGTTCTCCTCTAGAATTTTGATGGATTCCTGTCTCACATCGAGGTCTTTCATCCATGTGGAGTTTATTTTTGTGTATGGTGTGAGATAGTGGTCAAGTTTCATTCTCTTGCATGTAGCTGTCCAATTTTCCCAGCACCATTTATTGAAGAGACTGTCTTTTTCCCACCGGATGTTTTTTCCTGCTTTATCAAATATTAGTTGCCCAAAGAGCCGAGGGTCCATTTCTGGGCTCTCTATTCTGTTCCATTGGTCTATGTGTCTGTTTTTGTGCCAGTACCATGCTGTCTTTGTGATCACAGCTTTGTAGTACAGCTCGAAATCTGGCATTGTGATGCCCCCAGCTTTGTTTTTCCTTTTCAACAGTTCCTTGGAGATTCGGGGCCTTTTCTGTTTCCATACAAATTTAAGGACTGTTTGTTCCAGTTCTTTGAAAAATGTCCTTGGTATTTTGATCGGGATAGCATTGAAAGTGTAGATTGCTCTGGGTAGCATGGACATTTTAACTATGTTAATTCTTCCAATCCATGAGCATGGAATATCTTTCCATCTTTTTATGTCTTCCTCAATGTCTTTTAAGAGTGATTTATAGTTTCTAGAATATAGGTCCTTTACGTCTCTGGTTAAGTTAATTCCAAGGTAACGTATGGTTTTTGGTGCTATTGTAAATGGGATGGATTCCCTAATTTCTCTTTCTTCGGTCTCGTTATTCGTGTATAGAAATGCAACTGATTTCTGAGCATTTATTTTGTATCCTGCCACGTTACTGAATTGCTCTATAACTTCTAATAGTTTGGGAGTGGCTTCTTTTGGGTTTTCCATATAGAGTATCATGTCATCTGCAAAGAGAGACATTTTGACTTCTTCTTTGCCAATTTGAATACCTTTGATCCCTTTTTGTCGTCTGATTGCTGTTGCAAGGACTTCTAGTACTATGTTGAATAATAGTGGCGAGAGTGGGCATCCTTGTCGAGTTCCTGATCTTAAGGGAAAGGCTTCCAGCTTTTCCCCATTGAGAATAATATTTGCAGTAGGCTTTTCATAGATGGCTTTTATGAGATTGAGAAATGTACCTTCTATTCCTACACTCTGAAGGGTTTTAATCAGGAAAGGATGCTGTATTTTGTCAAATGCTTTTTCGGCATCGATTGAGAGGATCATATGGTTCCTGAGTCTTTTCTTGTTGATATGATGTATCACGCTGATTGATTTGCGAATATTGAACCACGCTTGCATCCCAGGTATGAATCCCACTTGATCATGATGGATAATCCTTTTAATGTACTGTTGGATTCTATTAGCAAGTATCTTGTTGAGGATTTTGGCGTCCATATTCATTAGGGAAATCGGTCTGTAATTCTCCTTTTTGATGGGGTCTTTGCCTGGTTTGGGGATCAAGGTAATATTGGCCTCATAAAATGAGTTTGGTAGCTTTCCTTCTGTTTCTATTTTTTGAAATAGCTTTAGGAGAATAGGTATTATTTCTTCTTTGAATGTTTGGTAGAATTCCCCAGGAAAACCGTCTGGGCCTGGAGTTTTGTTATTTGGAAGGTTGTTTATCACTGACTCAATTTCTTCATAATTAATTGGCCTGTTTAAGGAATCAATTTCTTCTGGTTTCAATCTTGGTAGTTTATAGGTTTCCAGGAAGGATTCCATCTCTTCCAGATTGCTTAGTTTATTGGCATATAGCTGTTGATAAAAATTTCTAATAATCCTTCCAATTTCAATGGTGCTCGTCGTGACCTCTCCTTTTTCGTTCATAATTTTAATAATCTGGGTCCTTTCTCTTTTCTTTTGGATAAGTCTTGCCAGGGGTCTGTCAATTTTATTGATTCTCTCAAAGAACCAGCTTCTAGTCCTGTTGATCTTCTCTACTGTACTTCTGGTTTCTGCTTGATTGATTTCAGCTCTAATTTTGGTCAACTGCTTCCTCGTGCGTGGATTAGGCCTGTCCCTCTGTTGCTGTTCCAGCTTCTTGAGGTGAGAATATAAAAACTGCATTTTAGATTTTTCTATTCTTTTGAGTGAGGATTGGATGGCTATGTATTTCCCCCTTAGGACTGCCTTTGCAGTATCCCATAGGTTTTGGACTGTTGTATTTTCATTCTCATTGGTCTCCATAAATTGTTTAATTTGATTTTTGATTTCCTGGTTTATCGAGTCATTCCTGAGCAGGATGGTTCTTAGTCTCCAAGTGTTTGAGTTTCTTCCAAATTTTTCCTTGTGGTTGAGTTCCAATTTCAGAGCGTTGTGGTCTGAGAATATGCAGGGGATAATTTCAATCTTTTGGTATCGGTTGAGACCTGTTTTGTGTCCCAGAACATGGTCTATTCTTGAGAATGTTCCATGGGCATTAGAATAGAACGAGTATTCTTTGGTTCTGGGGTGTAGTGTTCTATATATATCTATGAGGTCCAACTCGTCGAGTATGGCATTCAAAGCCTTTGATTCTTTGCTTAGTTTTTGCCAGGGTGTTCTGTCTATTTCTGATAGTGGAGTGTTGAGGTCCCCTACTATTAATGTATTTTTATTTATATGTCTCTTTATTCTGGTTAAGAGTTGGCTTGTGTATCTTGCTGCTCCCCTGTTGGGGGCATATATATTTATAATTGTCATATCCACTTGTTGAATACTTCCCTTAAGAATAATATAGTGCCCTTCTGCATCTCTAACTATAGTCTGTAGTTTAAAATCCAATTTATCTGATATGAGAATTGCTACCCCAGCTTTCTTTTGAGGTCCATTTGCGTGAAAGATGGTACTCCATCCCCTTACTCTCAGTCTGAATGCATCTTTGGGTTTGAAATGAGTCTCTTGTAGACAGCAAATGGATGGGTCATTTCTTTTTATCCAATCTGCAACCCTGTGGCGTTTTATGGGATGGTTCAAACCATTTACATTAAGACTGATTACTGAGAGATATGATTTTAATGTTGCCATGTTGCCAGTAAAGTCTTTGTTTGTATTGGCTGTGACTTTCTGTTCTGTATCACTCTTGGGGCCTTTTTACTTTTATAGAACCCCCCGTAATATCTCCTGTAGGGCTGGTTTCGTGGTTACGAAATTGGTTAGTGACTGGCGATTCTGAAATGTCTTTATTTCTCCATCAATTCTGAATGACAGCCTTGCTGGATAAAGGATCCTTGGCTGCATGTTTTTCTCTGAAAGAGCTTTAAATATGCTCCCCCAACCCTTTCTCTCATTCCAGGTCTGTGTAGACAGGTCTGACGTAATTCTGATGCTTTTGCCTTGGTACGTGAGAAATTTCTTTGCCCTGGCCGCTTTCAATACTGTATCCTTGCATCTAATATTTGCGAATTGCACTATGACGTGACGTGGCGTAGGTTTGTCATGGTTGAGCTTGGGAGGGGTCCTCTCTGCCTCTTGGACACGAATTTTTGTTTCCCTTGCTAGATTAGGGAAGTTTTCAGCTACAATTTGTTCAAATATCTCTTCTAGACCTCTGTTTTTCTCCACCCCCTCGGGGATGCCGATGATTCTAACATTGGATCGTTTCATTGAGTCAGTAATCTCCCGTAACCTACATTCGTGGGCGTGGATTTTTTTAAGACCATCTTCTATTTTCATTTTTTCCTCTATTAATCCATCCTCCAATTCACTAACCCGTTCCTCTGCTTCTGCGACCCTGGCCGTCAGAGCCTCTAGTTTTGCCTGCATTTGGCTCATAGAATTTTTAATTTCTGTCAGATTCGCTCTCATTTCTGTCCTTAGGGATTCTATATTCTCAGTAACCTTTTCGTTAATAGTTTTTTCAATTCTACTCATCATTTTGACCATCGTTACTCTGAATTCCATTTCTGATAATTTGGTTACATCCATATCCATTATTTCTGTGGCAGAGGCCACAGAATCACTGTCTTTTCTTTGTTGGGGGGGGCTTCTCCTTCTTGTCATTCTGATGAAGAGAGGTTGCGGGGTTTCCAGAGCCCAAATTATTGACTGGGTCCCAGGCCGTGCCCCTTGTTTTATAGGGATCTTAGGGATGTGGGCTTCTTCTTTAAAGATTTTATTTATTTATTTATTTATGTGGCAGCCAACCAGCGAGAGAGGGAACAGAAGCAGGGGAGTGGGAGAGGAAGAAGCAGGCTCCCAGCGGAGGAGCCCGATGAGGGACTCCTTTCCGGAACGCCGGGATCACGCCCTAAGCTGAAGACAGGCGCTCAATGACTGCGCCACCCAGGCGCCCGGGTTGTGGGCTTCTTGATTTTTCAGCCTGCCTTCTGTGTTCTGGGGGAGGGGCCTGCCGCGCCGATACTCAGGCAGCCATGTTTGGTTAGAGTCTCCGTGTCCCCTGCGAGGGGGGATGGGGAGGGGCACTCTCTGAGCCGGTATTTCCAGGCTTTTGTTCTCTGGCGGCTTTCCCTGGCGGTTTGCTGTGCCTCTTCTGAGAGTCAGAGCAGCAGCGGCCGAATTTCAGCCTCTGTCACAGAACAGAGGGATTGCGGCCCGTTCTCTACTAATGTTCTGGCCACTTTAACTCTGTTTCTGTTGGTGCTGCTCAACCCTGCAGCGTCCCGGGATGTGCGCCCCACACCTGGCGTCCCAGCCCTCACTTCCAGGGCCGGCGCGTCTCTGTCCTTTGTGTTTCTAATGCCGCCAGCCGCCAGCCGCCCCGCGCGCGCTCCCGGATCTCCCGGTCTCAGTCTGGATCCAGTGAGCGCACCGGGATTCCGGGGTTCCGCGAGATGCCTGGTGGCGCGCGCACCTGGCTCACGGTCTCAGTCTGCTGTTTTGCGGTGCCGTCCGAGAGCCCGCCCGCTCTCCCGTGTAAGTGGCTACCGCTTCCCGGCACCCGAACGCGGCGGCTCCCTCCCCCTTCCGTTTATCTTCCGATATCTGTGCACAGTTTCATGGCTCCCCGCTTCGTACCTCAATACTCAGCGCTGGAGATGTTCATTTGTAGAGATCCAGATGCGTCTTCCTGCATCTCAGGCTGGTTCCGTGGTTGTTTAGGCTGGTCTGGTACCTATCCAGCTCCACTCGGAGGACTGGCTGAAAACGGTGTCTCCTACTCCTCCGCCATCTTAACCCAGACCTGTACTCCCTCTAAGATTCCTTTTATCTCAGATATTCAGTTATTTTTTCCATATAGACATCCACTTACAGCAATCAACCTTTACATGGAAGTTTTCCTTTTATGCTTCCTAGAAAATAATAGTTAAAAGTACGCTAAAATTCCTTGTTTTTAAATATTCTTTGCTCTCCCATCTCCCAATTCTCTGGAGATACCTCAGCTCTGAGCTATTTCTGGATGTTTACTGCAATCTGGGGAAAACCCAGGACATACTCTATTTGGTAAAATGGAGTTTCAAGATTTAACTAAATTATTCATGGTTTTTATCAGAAAACATTTCCAAAGCAAATTTTACCAACTCATAAGAAAAGACACACCTCGAAAGAACAACAAAAAAGTCTAAACAGATCTCTACATTTGAGGTCAAAGGAGGAAAAAGGAGAAGGAGGGAGGAAGTTGTTTAAGACAATCTAAACTAATAATAGTCCTGTTCTGAGCTCTGAGCTTCTTGGATGACTAAGGCAACAAAGAAACAAACAAACGAGTTATGTGATTACCATTAGCTACAGAAGGAAACATACCACTTTGTCAGGAGGGACAAATGATTTCTTAACTAAAAAAAAAATTTCCCTATGAATTCTTTTATGTATATATAATGTTTAAAAATGTACAATTGGTAATGGTTGCAAATGTCAGTCTAACAAAAGATGCTATAAGATTATTGATCTAATTGCTTCTTAGATTCATGCTGGCTCATAGACCAAGGTGCATTATAAACTGGAATTCTGAGCAGACATTTCTATGAAATGCTAGTATATTATAGTTTAGACGATACAATTATGTAGAGATAGAGATAGAAAGTTAAGAGAATGGAGGAAAGGATTAGCAGACATTCAAGACCAGTTTCTCCCTGACCAAAGCAAAAAGAACTATGAAAAAGGAACACCAGGCACAGAACATGGGACTCTGATCCCATTATTTCCCATGGCCCATGAGTACTTGGAATTTGTCTCTTCCCAGGCATTTCCAGAACATGCTTTCCATTTCTAGATTAGCTTATACACCTACCTTTCTGTCTCGATGCCAGCTGTTTCTATCTTCTTTCTGTTTAGTCAGTTTCTATATTCGTTACCCTCAGATTTGGGATTATTTTCCTTTATCAAAAGTCACTGTGGTATATTGTGAAACACCATTGTTCCTATAAGTGTTGTTATATGAAACAATGCTTTTATCATCCTGATCTCTTAGCCTTGTGATGATAATGACATATTAATTATGGAAAAGCCAAGATGATTTCAGGCAAAAATAATGGCTTTTCAAATTCTCATGAATATTGGATCACTTTCTTATTAGCATAGGCATCTTGCCAAGATTTTTGAGTGCTTATAATTTGAATGTCCTGGGGAGGGATCATATTTGCTTGTATGCTCTGCTTGGCATTTGGCCTATTTTCAGAAATTCATGGACATTAACCCCAAAGTAACATAATCATATTGTCAAATAACCCCCCAAAATTGGGTCTTACAGACTCGGTGTCATGAAGGGATATGTTTTTAAAATAACTCAGCATTTAAAGCAGAGGCAAGTTTTATTTATTTAAATGTATTCATTCATATAACAAGTATTTATTGAGCACCTAGTATGTGTGAGGCAAGACAGAGAAGGTTTTCCTTTCATTGATCTTTTATTTGGGGAAGAAGGAAAATAAACATGTGAACCAATAAATGAGCACAATAATTCAGACATTGAGGATACTTCTAAGACTTTTAACTATAATACTGTGTCAGAGATTATTGGAAGAAGGGACAATTAGAGGAGGCTTATGGAGGAGGTGACATTTGAGCAGAGAATTAAATGTTAAACAGGAGCCAGCCACGCAAAAAAATTTAGGAGAAGTGTTCCAGCTAGAGAGAACAGCAAGTATAAAGGCCTTGCTGCAGTAATGAACTTGCGATGCACCAGGGAGGGAAGAAAAGGCCAATGTGTGACTGGATATAGTGAGTGTGCTGGGGAAGGAGGAAAATAATTGAAGATGAGGCAGAATAAGTGTTCAGGGGTCAATTCTACAGGGCCTCATAGACCTTGGTTAGGAATTTGGGATTTCTCCTAAGTGCAATGGAAAACCAAAGGGGATTCTTGGCTAACGTATGACATGACCAGATTTATGCTTTGGACAGCTTACTCTTGCTTATGGGTCTGCCAATGTGAGTTTTTAGTGACTAAAGGGGCACTTTTGTATGCAGAAAGGTATATTTATACTAGTTTGATTTTTTAATTAATGTTTGTTGAAGTTAGATATTTTTAAATGAGTTTTTACAGCACTTAAATTAACTCAGAATCTTTTCGTACAATTTATGAATGCCATAAATTAACTACTGCTACTTAACTAATCTTTTACATTTACTTAGTTACATTTCTTTATCAATATTTTAAAATACACTAAGAATTTTAACACTTTAACTTTCTTTGTAAATACTTCAGATGCCTGCCAGAGCAAGCTCACAATCCTAACCAAGCTTCTAAGCTTTTAAACCGTATTTTGAGTCAAATATACTAAACTCATAAACATAATAAATCCAATTATCTTAAACATTTCAGTACCACCTACAGTCAAATTCTCTTGAAACTTTCTACCTAAAATCAGAAGTCAGTAATCAATCACACATTTAAAACTGGAATCATTGACTTAACCTGTTAGGTTCTTAAATATGGTATAAATTCTCTTAAAGATGACAAATACTTGACACCAAACACTCAGATTGTCCTAGTGCCTAACTTAACTAAAACATGTGAACACCATGGGTTTCAATGACTATGTGATCTGTTTAATTTTATCTGTCCCAGGATTGAAAAATCCCTTACCTGCTAAAGGAACAGTGATATCATCTCAAGTGGGTTGAGGTTAGGTTATGTTTTCATATGTAGTTGTAGAGTCAACAATTTATGATCACAGTATGGTCACATTGGGGTGCCTGAGTGGCTCAGTTGTTTGAGTGTCCAACTCTTGATTTGGCTCAGGTCATGATCTCAGGGTCCGGGGATGGAGCCCCTTGTAGGGCTCCATGCTCAATGTGGATCTTGTTTAAGATTCTCTCTCTCCCTCTCCCCTCCCCCACTGCACTCCCCAGTCTCTCTCTCTCTCTCTCTCTCTTTAAAATAAATAACTAAATCTTTAAAAAGCAAACAAGCAAGCAAACAATATGGTCACACCTTCAGAAAGCTCTAACTGATGAACCTTGAAGAAATATATATAAAATCAAATATGTATATGAAATGACTCTTCTTAGCTAGAGAGGTACACCCTGAAACATTTTTCATACTTATTTAGAATGGGGACTCTCTTGTTAATCCCATGTCTGTGTTACTTATTACCTGTGTTATTTTGGGCAGTTTGCTCAATGGTTGCCAAGTCTCCGTTTCCTCATCTGTAAAGTTGAGATTATAATCACATCTGCTGCACACAGTTATTATGAGGATCATATGCAAAAATATATGTAAAATGCTTAGGACAGTGTCTGGCCTATACTAAGAGCTCAAAAAGGTTATATTTACCATTATTATCAGTTATACTGCCTTCATGTTTTACTCTTAAATAACCAGGGATCTTTTAGTTTCTATTAACCTGCATTTGATAAATTTCATGATATGAAATGCCAGATGCCCATTAAATCAAAGGTCCCTTTTAAACAAGCACAGTGAACAAGGGCACCCGGTGGCTCAGTCGGTTAAGCATCTGACTCTTGATTTCAGGTCAGGTCATGATCTCAGAGTTGTGAGATCAAGCCCGGTGTCAAGCTCCACACACTCAGTGGGGAGTCGACTTCTCTGTCTCTCTCTCCCTCTCTCTTTGCCCCTCCCCATTCTCTCTCTCTCTCTAATAAGTAAATAAGTCTATATTTAAAAAAATAAACAAGCATAGTGAACCAGTTGGCACTGTGGTGGTGGGATCAAGCCAATGAGGGCCAGAGCTCATTCCTTGAGGGATTTGGGTCCCAGGCAGGTGACCAAGGTACCCAGGTTGAAGCCCAGGAATGAGAAGAGAGTATTGTTGAACACCCACTCTTGCCAGACATATGCTATTTTTCTATATTCTCCACATTCTCTCATTCTCTCCTCAAAGACTCAGAAAATAAATCTTCCTGCCTGTGTTTTACTGATGACAAAGGAATGATGAAGTAAACATTTCCAAGGTCATACATCCAGCAAGTGGTAGAACAGAATTAAACACAAGCCTTCTTATTTCAAAGGTCATGATCTCTCTATGATAGTACAGAGCCACAGAGCTGACTGGATGTTACCCAGAGCATTGGCCCAGGTACTGGTAAGTCCTCCTGCCCTGTGTCACCATTAGTCCTGAGATGAGCATGCGTTGAGACCGCGGAAGGGAGCTGGGTCTACGATCACAGGATGGGGAGAGGAGGTTAACAGAAGCTGGGACAGGGTGGAGCCTAAGCAGCAGCTGAAGCTCAGCTCCTTTGTCTGCCCCTGGACACTCTGCGCTGAAGAGGACTCTGGTTCTCCAGCGGAAGAAGGGATGGTTAAACTAGATGACTTACGGCAGTGATTCTTAACCTCTGAAGGTGAGAAACGATGTGAAGAGGTGTCCTAGAATAGTGTACCTGGCCCCACATTTAGCTTCAGAGGGTTCGCAGAGCTCTTGAAGCTGCTCAAGGATTTGGTTGCTAGCCCCAGAGAATCTTTAGAGGAAGGAAGTCTTTAGACCAAGGATGCAGAGCCTTTCAGAAGTGCGCCAGTGCCCTTAAAGGAGCACTAGTGTTCCTGGAAGATGATGTTGCTGCTGCTGCTGGCGACAAACATTTATTTAGAGTTTAATAAATATCAGCCTTCATTTTACTTAATTCTTTCGTAAATCTCACAACGCTATAAGGTAGGTATTAGCATTAGCATTGTTTATAAAGATGAGGAAAGGACTCAGAGGCTCAATGACATGCTCAAGGTTACAGAGGTAGTAAGTGGAAATGTGCTCAATAAGGTTCAATAATTTCGTACCTTGAAAAAATGTGTGTGAGTTTTTGATCTGGTATCGTTGGCAAGTGGGGATAATGTTTAACATATGTCTTATAAATAACCCATGATATTGGGTTTTTAGGCAATTGCTTGGGAGTGACAAATGTCACCTACCACATTTTATTCTTTATTTTTTTTAAAGGTTTTATTTATTTATTTGTCAGACAGAGACAGAGAGCGAGCACAAGCAGAGGGAGCAGCAGGCAGAGGGGGGAGCAGGAAGGAGCCCTATATGGGACTCAGGACTCCCTCCCAGGACCCTGGGATCATGACCCAAGCCAAAGAGAGATGCTCAACTGACTGAGCCACCTAGACATCCCAGACCTACCACATTTTAAAATTCTATCACACCAATCCCAGCTGCTTTGGTTTCTCTTCAAATGTCTATACATCACAGAAATTTATCTAAACTCTATAAAGAAATTTCCTAGTGAAAAATACTTTCTGAAATGAGAAGCACTCATTATCCAAGTAAGATTTCTTTTCATTTGCAAATTATAAAATTAATACTTAGTATTTTAAACAGTGCTTTTTCCTTCAAACGGCTCTACAGCTACGTGCCAGCTAAGCTTCACCACGTCCCCTGGGGTCAGCCAATATGATTTTCTCCATTCCCGTTCTGTAGGTCACTCTTAGGACCCTGTGGTGGCAGGATCATCAGATAGAGCCAGCTTGGCTGGTCTGTGTACTTTCAGACAGTATTCACGCAGACAGAATGGTGAATCTATCTGCAGAAGAAGGCCAGGCCTTTGTGAGAGAACACACAAGGCAACAAAGGAACTTGTTGAAAGAAACATTACAAACAAATCCGCAGCTCCCCGGGGCAGCTGTGAGTACTTACTTTTACAAGGCTGTTACTAAATATTTTCCTGACAGGACAGAAAACAACTTGCCCAACTTTGCATGTGTCTCTTTGGAGAGAGCCAGGGGTGGTTATCAGAAAAATCATTCAGTGGTTTCAAATCTTTCTTCCTCCTAGTATAATCGATTATCTAGCGGGAAAAATTGTATCCTTCTGTGTTCTGATTCATTCACTTTGGTGCTGCTTTGCAGATTTCTTTATGAAGCTGTTGGGAGTGTTCTCTCTCTCTCTCTTTTTCTCTCCTTACAGAACAAAGCAAAGCAAAACAAAACAAAACATACACAAAAAACAAAAAACAAGTTGGTCGGCTTACTACCCTACTAGTTTCCCCATGTATGCCAAGACCTTGAAGCTCAAATCTAAGAACACAAGAGTTATAGTCATGTTGCAGGACTGTCTGACACACAGGAAGGTAAATAATAAATATTTTTCAAAGGGGAACAATTTAAGCATCTTTGCCTACAAACTCAAAGGCAAAACTCTTCTGGACTTTTGTGAGTTGTTGCCAGTCCTTGGTTATGTTACTACCCTATAATTCAGAGATTCCTGAAAGGAGTTAAACAATTTTAAAGCCATCATAAATTTTATTATTATTTCCTGGGATGTATTACTGGGGTTCTCAGGGTGATCATTAAATTTGTATTCTCTTTGAATCATTCTGAATGAGGGTTTATTTCCAAAAATGATGATTATGTTTTGTTAAGTTTTTAAAAAGGAAAATTGGTGTTAATCAGCTAATGACTGAGAAAAATGATTTTTGAGAATAACGTGGGATTATTTTTGAGGCATGATTTTCTGTGTTCAGTAACCCCAGAAACCTGGAAGCACAACTGGCCAGCTTATAAAAATACAGAGAGGGATATATTTTTGCCTCTTGAGAATTTTTTTCAGTAGAATTAAAAAGAGAAGGGAAGAAGGTGTGTGTGCGGGGGCCGTGGGGGTGGAGACAAAGGGAGAAGGATCTCACACTGATGTGAAATACCCGATTTTCCTCTTCCCAAGGTGTCTCACACAAAGTATGTATTATTGAAGTCAAAGTGTAGAGGTATCACACTGAATTACAGGATGAGAGACCCCTGAGCTAGACAATTCATGTTAGAAAACTAGCTTCCTGCCTTCCTGCTGTAAGTTTTTAATATGTGTGGAGTTAATAGCTTCAGATTTTTTTTTTTCAACAAGTGCTCATGAAGATTTAGGAACAACTGAAAGCATTTGCTTATAGCAGGGGATTCATAGAACAAACGAAGCAAAGCAGGCAGTTAGAGCAACTTAAAGCCTTTTTCAGGAATGTCACCAGTAGGGACACACAGCAGGTACAACCGAGGGTCTTTTTCAACATGATTCTGCAAAATATGTTTGCCTGCTCAGATCATCAGAGAGATTTTCTCTCCTGATTTCAACTCCTTTGGTATCTGCCTCAGCACAGTCCTTTTTAAAAAACGCAATAGGATATTTAGGTTCCTGGATGACATGTTGATTACGTCACCAATCCTGGACACCTTCCTAATTTTTACAGAGCCCTTTAAAAACAGAGTGGCATTTTGAAAATATCTCTGTGTTCCAAAAAGTTGACTATTTTAAAAAAGTTGAAAGTATTTCCGTGATGAAAAAGTTGACTATTTTAAAAAAGTTGAAAGTATTTCTGTGATCTAAAAAGTTGACTATTTAAAAAAAATGCTGAGAATGCTGTGGTGAGGCAGAATCCCAGTGGACGGCTGGCGGCATTATGGGTAGGTGAGTTGCTTTTGTCAGCTCGACAGCATGCAGGCTGATGAGAAGAGATGGTCCTCAAAGATAGAAATTCTAGGGGACTTTTCCTAAGAACCAAAGAGACTTACTAATACATTCCATGTTGCAAAACAATGGCATAAGAATAATATTCCTCAAAAATCAGAAGGATTGATATTCCAGAGGAGTTAAAGGATTTAGGCGAAATCGGTATGATCTTCGAGTTTGTTGTTTTCTGGATACTTTGAATCTCTAGTAAAACTGTGCAGCTCAACTTTGCCTGTTGAGTTGCCAGAACATTTATTTAGATAAGGGACTAATCTGAGGTTAGTTCCTTGGTACTTGGTTAACCTGGCAAATCCCTTCAAAGCTATAATAGTACAGTGTTTAAAGGCCAAAGACTGAGACACTCTAAAATGTACACAATTAAAGTGAGTTTTTTCAGAAGTACCTTCTTTTCCTCCCTCACTCCTCCCACCCCAATTCCCCCCCCCCCACACACATATATTTAAAGATATTCAGAGCTTAGATATGCCTCTGAATTTCTACCTTCATCCTGAGATGACTGGCTTGGAGCTTTGCTTTGGGAATAATCGGTAGGAACGGCTAGGCTATTTGATTTCATCTTTAGACTCTTAAATTCTATTTGCAAATCAATTTCAAAGAGGTTTGATTTGAGGAGGTAACACGGGAGAGATAATGTCCATATGAAAAATTCAGCTAAAACAGATCACCATGTTCTCACTGAAGACCATTTGCTACTCGTGGAGAAACAGTATTTTACAAAGAAAGTGAATTGACAATGAGTCCCACCCATGAATTGATTGGAAAGTATTATTTGTTCCTAGAAAACAGGGAGCTCTGATTATAAAAGAAAGGGCTTCTTGAGCCTCTCTCCTTCTTATTGGTTGCTTCAGTGTTGAATTTAATAAGGCACAAACAACTAGGAAGAGAATAGGGAGTGACAGGCATAGAGCAGTAAGTGTAATATACAGCAAGAGAGGGGAATTCATCACACAGGAACACTTTCTTGGTAGAGAGAGAAAGCATTGCTCTGTAAAATGGGATAGCTTTGAAGGAATTCCAAGTCTTTATTTTTGGCCATTCAACTGTAGACTAGGGTTTCACAGGACTCATGTTAGGTTTAGAGGTTATGAAATACTGTTTTCCAAATGGAAATATATGACTTGTAATCTCAAAGAAAAAGAAAGTGAAGAAAAAAGAATGCTGCTGGCCAAGGCATCAATAATCCTGTTACTCTGAGATCTGTAATGATCCCCCGAAGGCAGTAGCTCATTCTCCTGCTGACTTTCCAACCCTCTTTATGTTTTTATTTAAAAACTTTCAATTCTATTAAGATATGTCATAACAAGCTATGTCCTAGTATGTTCCTAGATTTGTCATTGAGAAAGGTCATATTACACACACCTTTTAAGCTACTTCTACCATTGTGTGCATTTCTCCACCTCTCTCCACATCTAAAGATTATTAGCAATCCCCTAACAATCTTTCTGTTTTAGTTAAGAGAGGCTAGATTATGCTGCAATAACAAATTAATTCCCAAATCCCAGTGATGTAACATAAAGGAAGGTATATTTCTTGCTCATGGTACATGTTCAACCCAGGTCGTCAGGGGGCTTTGCTGATGGTAGCTATTCAGGAACCAAGCTGCTGGAGCCACCAGCATCCTGTGGCTGCACCAACCAGAGTATGTTACCTTCTTAGGAAAGACAGACTGGAGAATAAAACATGGATTTTCCCCTGATTTAACCCTGCAAAGAAATACATTGGAGCACCCAGGTGGCTCAGTCTGTTGAGCATTGGATGCTTCGTTTCAGCTCAGGTTATGGAGGATTGAGCCCCACAGCCAGCTTCATGCTCCCCACTGAGTCTGTTTCTCTCCCTTTCCCCCTGATCTCCCTCCACTCAAGCTCTCTCTCTCTCTGAAATAAATCTTTAAAAAGAGAAGAAAAATAAAGAAATAAGTTACTTTTTCTCATACCCCTTTGGGTACAGCTAATCACATGGTTCTGCTGAGACCACAAGAAGCTGAGATGTGCAGGCATCCCTATGCCCAGGACAATTGGGTGAAACTGGTAGCATCTATAATGACATCTACCACCGTCATACTTTCTTAAGACTTTGTTCCTCCATAAGGCCTGCCCTGATCAATTCAGCTCACAGCAGTAACCTGTCCCTTTGAAGATCCATTAACACTCATGTATACCATTCATTTGGCCCTCAGCTTTCAGTCTCTTTGATTTATTAATGTACTATTTAGGCATACAAGTTAATATCAGTAAATATTTGCATCTTTATGATAAGTCTCCTATATGTGATTATGAGTTCCTTGAAAACAGACAATATATAGTCCTTGCATCACCCATCCTGCCTTACATGTCTAGTAAGTGTGGAATGAATGTAATTTATGGGTGAAGCCTATATTCAGGAGAGAAATAGATAATAAGCACATTTGCTAATGTAATTTATTTCACCCATGGGTAGCAGCTTACTGATGGGAGGAGGTGTTCATAACATATTTATCAAGGGTCCCTGCAATCCTTCTCTGGTCATTGAAAAGGCTACGTGGTCTCTTGTGGCTGAGTGCCAGGTACATTTTGTGATTGTGATAGAGCATGTTCAATTTTCCTGGCTTTTGCTCAATTAGGGAAAAAAAAAAAAAAAAAGAACTCCAAAGAGGAGACCCAAGAGTTGAAGAAAATGATTTTAGTAGTCAAAGGGGAAGAAGGAAAGTCACAGGAACCCATTTAATCAATAAGCATGAGAAGGGAGAGTGCAACAATGTAGAAGTGGTGCTTGCCTGCAAAAGGCTTACAGCCTGGGTGCTAAGAGAAGACATAATTATGGAGAGAGAGCTTGATGTATGTAGTGGTGTGAGAGGTGTTTCATCTGTAGAGTTGCCACCAGACAAATTTGAGAAACCCTCTGTGTTATCTAATCCTGAATAGCAAATTATACTGAAATGCATTAACTTAAAACTACAGTAAACATTAATTATCTCATATGATTTCTGGGGTCAGGAATTGGGGACGGGCTTAGCTGGGTGGTTTTTTCTAGGTCTCTATCAGGCAGGTCTGATCAGAAGGCTTGACTGAGGCTGGAGGGCACTTGCAGTGTCTCACTTAAATGGCTGCAGGTTGGTGATGGTTGGTGGAGGCAAACCCCCACATGGACTCTTCTCCACAGGCTGTTTGAGTATCTTTATCATGTGTTGACTGGCTTCCTCCAGAGAGAACAAGGTAAAAGCTTTAATGTCTCTTAAGATCTAGCCTCACAAGTGACATGCCACCATTTCTGCAATATCCTATTAGATACACAGGTCAGCCCTATTCCCTATAGGAGATGACCACCTGGAGGCAAAAATCACTGGATGCCATCTTAGAGGCTGTGTATCAGACCCCCCCCCCCCATGCTTATGTGAAGGGATAATCAGGTTAAAAATAAATGCCAAGGGGTGCCTAGGTGGCTTAGTCAGTTAAGTGTCCGGCTCTTGATTTCGGCTCAGTTCATGATCTCAGGGTCGTGAAATTGAGCCCCAAGTCAGGCTCTGTGCCGGGTGTGGAGCCTGCTTAAGATTCTTTCCCTCCTTCTGTGCCCCCCCAACCCCTACTCTTTCTCTTTCTCTCTCCAAAAATAAAATAAAATAAAAGGAAAGGAAGGGAGGGAGGGAGGGAGGAAGGAAGGAAGGAAGGAAGGAAGGAAGGAAGGAAGGAAGGAAGGAAGGTAGGTCAGTCCAGTACATTCATTCCAGAGATTGGAGAAGAGAAGTTATAACAAAGTAACTCTGGGTATCTTTCTGGTAGAAGTATGGAGCCTCTGGGGACCAAAGATATGCATATCTGACTCAATGTTTCTAGCTGGGCAGACTTCCTTTTTTCCCCTTGCCCTATACTTCTCTGAGTCACTTCTTAGCCACTGCCAGAGCAGGATGATTTTGACAATGAAAAAAAAAATCCATAATTGTATGAGAGAGCACTCTGATTTCCCTCTAAGTTAACCTCATCTGTGGGAAGCTTAGCTGTTCAGCCTGGGTACACTGTTTCTTCTGGGAGCAGTGGGTCTACTTGGGAAGAAATAAATGTTAGTTTCATCTGTGAAAAGATGTGATGCCCTCTCTTTGCTTCAGCCTTATAATCTGTAAAAGGGGGATAACCATGCCTTCCAGGGAGTCATGAGACTTCAGTGACCTAGGAAATGTGAAATGCCCAGCACAGAGCTTAAAACAGAGATGGTGCCTAATAGCTGCTTGGTCTTGATTATTGAGAGTCTCGTGGTGTAGAATCTCCAGATGCTAAGTGGAATGAAATACATATAGATGATTAAAAAAACATCAGAACCTCGTAAGACCCTACAATAGATCAATTTAATCATATGAATTTAAGATAAACTGAATCACATTAGGCATGTCTAATAAGTCACTACTTTTATCTAAATAAATACTTTATTTATTTTTTCCCCCAATGGAAATTTCTGCAATGGTGCAGATGTTTCCTATGTATGCTGAGCAGTACAGTGGCCACGAGCCTCACGGCTGTTGAGCACTTGAAATAAGACTGGTGGGACTAGGGTGCTTGGGTGGCTCAGTTGGTAAGCGCCTGCCTTCGGCTCAGGTCATGACCCCAGGGTCCTGGGATCGAGCCCTGCATTGGGCTCCCTGCTCAGTGGGAAGACTGCTTCTCTCTCTGCCTCTGCCTGCCTCACCCCCTGCTTGTGCTCTCTCTCTGTCTCTGTCAAATAAATAAATAAAATCTTGAAAGAAAAAAGACTGGTGAGACTAAGGAATGAAACTGTATTTAATTTGACTTTATTTGAATTTAAATAGTCACATAATGATTAGCAGCTACCATAGTAAATAACACAGATTACAATGCCTAATGCATGTGATGACTCTATATCAGGCAAAAAAGTGGAAGAGTATTTGAGTTTTTTGATCGAGTGCTTTTGCGTCTATGTACCATGTTTATCTACTGATTTGAATAGTTGGTTTGTTGCCATCAAGAAATGTTCCCCAAACTAACATATAGATTTGCTGCCTATTTTGTTGTGAACTAAGATGATTCGGAATCTGAGCAGTAACTGTGGATTTAGATATGAAGAGCTTCACAGATGGAAGATAGAGCTGAATTCCTCCATGCATCTGTACTATATCATTACACTTGAGGGCTACATATTGGGTGCCTAAAGAGTATCTACCAATATCCCCTGAAAAAATGTTGAAAATCATATTCAAGTTGCTGGAAATTATTTGTCTTATCATGCTCTCAAATAGGTTCTTTCGATAGCTTCAGAATGAAACCAAACAACTGATTGGTCCAAGACCTTCAAATTAGGACAACATATGCTTCAAACTCATCTGCCATCAGTCCTTCTTCATCCCGATACCCTCCCTTCTTCCCTGGATATGCCACGCCATGCACCTTCCTCCTGAATCTGTGGCTTTACTGATATTTCCTTCTGCTGCCCCTTCTCTCCTTGATGAAGGTACTCATCCCCAATCTGAGCCCTGCTCTGGAGCCACCCCGCTCTTCTGCATAGAGAGAGAGAGTACAGTAATGTGTGTAAAAATCAGGGCTCTGGAGTTAGACCCGCTGGGTTAAAATCCCAGCTTCACCACCTCCTGACTGTGATTTGGGCCTGGTTTCTTCACCTGCCTGGGCCCCAGCTTCTTCATTTGCAAAATGGGAAGGATTATGGTTCTACCACGATGGCTTGTAAAGATGGGTGAGACAGGTGTTCAATAAATGTTAGCTATGGTTTTTAATTCCTTTCTCCCTTATACTATGTTCATCCTTTTATCATATGTATATTAAGGTTGTGTTAAGGTTCTTATGTATTATTGTTGTTTCCATCCTCCACTTCCGTTATGAGCAATTAGAAGTAAAGGACAGTATCTTTTTCACTATTGTATCCTTAACACCTCACGCAGTGACTAACAAAGAGGAGGTGCTCAATATATAGTTTTAAACAAATGAATGAATATAGGAATGAATTCATTTATTCCACAAATGAGCACCTATCAAATACTTAGTGAACCTGAGATTGATGAAGGATGAGGCATATTTTAATATTCATTTTCTCCAGCCCATTCTCTTGTGCAATATTTAAGGCATTAGTGGTGTATTAGTTTTCTGTTGCTGCCATAATAATTTTCATGAACTTTATGGCTAAAATCAAGGTGTCAGCAGGGCGGTGTTTGTTTCTGGACGCTCTAGGGAAGAAACCACTGCCGAGCTCAGGTTGCTGGTGGAATTCAGTTCTTTGTGGTTGTACAACTGAAGCCCTTCTTTCCTTGCTGGCTGTTATCTGGGAATGACCCTGAGCTCCAACTGGCCTCTCTTCAGTCCTCATATGTAGCTCCTACATCTCAGACCTATCATGACACATGTAATTTCTTGTACTTGGAATCTCTGACGTCCCGTTGGCGACATCTCTCCTGCATCTTCTACCATCTCTGACTGACTCGTCTACCTTCCGCTTGTGCTTTTAAAGCCTCATGTGACTACGTTGGGCAACTTAGGTAATCCAGGAGAATCTCCTCCTGCGAAAGCCAGCGGTCTAGTCATCTAAACTACATCTGCAGAGTCCCTTCAAAGAAGCACCTAGATGAGCAGAATTATGGAACAGGAATCCTACGGGGGCATCTGTAGAGTCCTGTCTGTCACAATGGTCTGGTAATTGCTATGTCTAGGCCGTTAGAAAAATCTGCCATCTTTTTATTTACCTTTCATTTAAATGAGGATAGGAGCTATGTCTTTTTTATTCACCATTCTGTTCAGCGCAGTGCCTATCAGATAGTAAATATTCTATATGTATTTGTTAAACACATGGAATGCCCTAGACCTCGATGTTTAGTTTTCTTTTTAGAAAAGGTAATTTTGTTCTAGGCTATCAAAATGATCAAACCAGCTTTTTATTTTTACTTTTTAAAAAATTATTATGTTTATTGTGGTTTTGACGTTGTTCTTTGGTCCTTTATAACTCTGAATTTATCACTGAACCCTTGTCTTCTTTTAAGTTTTGGTGCCATTTAACATTTTCTCCTAAAAAATTATCCTGGGCCTATAGTTGGAACTTTGGGTCTATGATTATAAAGGGGTCGTGAGGGGCTAGACTATCAGTAATGAGGATAGTGAGGACAACAGTGCTGATGATCTTCCAGTTTTCAGCCAGGGTGATTTTGCCCCCGCTCCCCCTCCGGTGACATTTGGCAACGTTTGGAGATAGTTTTGGTTGTTTACATTTAGGGGAGAGGGTCCTACTGGCATCTGGCTGTTAGAGGGCAGGGCAGCCACTGAATATCCTGTGGTACATGGGACAGCCCTCCATAACAGTCACATAGGACAAAGTATTAGTGGTGCTTGGTGGTGCCAACTTACCCAAGGTAACTTAACCGAAAAAAAAGGTTTATGTCTTATTCACTCAGAATCCATTGCATATGTTTCTGAAGTGTGGCTCTCCTGGGAGGTTCTTGGGTACTATTCATGTTCCTTCCCCTTTATGGTTCTACCTGCTTCAACAAGTAGCCATCGGGTTTGTTGAGAAAGGAAAGGAAAGAGTAAAAGACAGAGCCTGGAAGGTTTCTGTGGGCCCTTCCAGGAAGGGGTGTGCATCACTTCTGCCATTTGCATTGGTCGGAATTCAGTCATTTGGACCCACCTAAGTGTCTCGGCACTGGGAGCCATGGCCAGGGGTGTGCCTGGGTGAACACTAGCGGTCTCTGCCAGAAGGAATAACAGCCCCAACAGAAACATCAATGCCAAAGATATGTAACATCTGTTGAGCTCTTGCATTGCCTGGCATGCATAACATAATTTGTCTAATGGTGTAACTGAGGCTCAAGAAAGCTGAATACCTTGTCCAATTCATGCCCAGTTCTGTGGTGAGCCGAGAGGGGAAGCTGGTCTCTATCTCATATCAAAGGAGATGCACTCACCCACTCCTGGATGTGCTAGCTGTGGCAGGAGTGGAAGACTGCACTTAGTGGGGCTTAATTTTTATGACATAGAACTTTTACCTATACACACCATAAATGCAGAATGTTTGAGTTTCCAAAACTGCTTAAGTAATCTTTCCTGAAGAGCTGCTGAAATCCTTTTCAGGGAATATCAATATACAGATTGCATTCCAAGTTTTTGTCTGGATCACAAAAGAATAGACAGGAAGAGATGAATATCATGGGGGAAGGCTATCGTAGTGCTTTTAAATCATCCTGTTGCACTTAGGCATTGCAGCCCGTGATTATATATATTTCATATAAGCCTTCAGTAGTCCAGGGGGACTGCTAGCCGAGGTAATGAGCACTGCTAGGAATCCTGACAGCAAACTCTAAATGGTTTCAATGCTGCAGAGTTTCAAGAAAGTGGGCCTTTCTTTAAGTGAATGGCTTTTCTATCCTGTTTGGGTAATTTATTCTTATTCGTCTTATATTAGTGGCAGGCCTTGTGTCACATGTAATAGTTATAATAAGGCACTCACTAGAGCTTCCTTTTAGGGGTGGAAAGCACTTTGGGTATTATTGTCATGGAACAAGATGGAAGAGAGAACAGAAGCCCTCACTTGATAAAGGCCACGCTGGCAGAGAAAGCAGTATCAGTGGGTGAGAGGTGTGAGCAAGGTTCAGTCTTCCTCTAGAAGGACACGGGAGCACTTTCCTGGAATGTTCTAATCAACTTTTCAGGGTCTGAAAGCTGGTCATAGATGTGATGGTTCTGAATGCTGCCGCCTTTATTATCGGCTTCTGCTTTGACCACATCATAGCACAAAATTCTCAACAAGTTCTCTTTTGTGCCAATAAATTGAACTTCTTATCTTATTGCTTAAAAGCCTTTATTATTATTTTTTAAATGAAAGCAATCCTCTTCCTCTTTCCTGTCTCCTCCTCTGCTGAACACTGTCTTCCTCTTCGTATTTTCTTGTAAGAATGTCTGCATTATCACACTGGTTTAGACCTTTGATTCAAGTACCGATTAAGAAAGTGTTTTCTGCATTGGGCCAGAGTAGTGACCCAGACAAACAGAGCCAGCCACCTGTAAGGAAGCCACGTGCTTGGGTGAGCACTAGTATTCTTTGGCCACAAATAACAATAACAACAACTGTAACAGTACTGTGTAACATTTGTTAATGTCTCTTAACAGTTTCAATCTAGTCATATTTATACTCTGTCTCTGATAATAATGGCCAGAATATTAAAGAACCTCCACTAACATTCAACCCATGCCCATTTTGTGGCAAGCCCTGGGGTAAGGACTTTCCATATATCATGTCAGCTAATCCTCATAAACCCCTATTGGAAAGGTTTTATCATTTCACAGATGATGAGACTGAGGCTTAGAGAAATTAGAGGTTTATGTCAAATCACATAGTGAGCAGTACAAATGCTGGGATCCAAATCCAGGGCCGTCCAACTCCTTTGCTCATGCCCTAAACTTGGTTGTACAGAACTACAGGTGTGTGTGGAGGGACACTGACTTTTTCTTGATTTCTAATTGAAATAAGAAAAGGTTTATCCCACTCATGAAAACCATCCTTAATAATTTTTTTGTCTTTATTAATTTATCATGAGTCTGTTTTTCATATGTGTCCTTGAACTGTTGAAAGCCCTCCCTTCCAAGATGGTGTCAGCATAATGGTAAGTTACCACTGGTCATTCAGTGTGTGTACATGGAAGCTTACTATATGCCAGAATCGGGATGGAAGAGACAGGCATTGTCCTTGCCTTCATGGCTCTTACAATTTAGAGGAAAAGACAGTCATTAACCAATTAATCCCAAATGTCATGAGCATTATAATGGGGGAAGAAGAGAGTGCTTACAGGAAGTATACCACATTGGCTTTGGAGTGGAGTGTGGTGAGGGATGACCTCCCTATAAAACAGTATAATCTCGGAAGCCAAGTGTAAGTAGCCATTAGATGAGTGAAGATGCCCATGGTGTTGCATGGTCTTGCAGCCTCACAGAGTAGGGTAAGATCTATGCACTGAAGGAAGGTGGCAGGTAGGGCATGGAGGGGATAGTGTGGTAGGAAATAAAGAGGGTGAAATGGGCAGGGGCAGATCATGAAAGGCCTTGTGGATGCTGGTAAAGTTTTGGTGGTTTGTTTGTTTTGTTTTGTGGGTTTTTTTTTTTTTTTTTAAATCACAAAAGCAATGTTGAGCTGTTGCAGATCTTTTTGGGGGGCGGTATGAAATACTTGAATTATTAAATGATCACTTTGGCTGCACTTTGGCCAGAGAAGGGGTTAAGCTGAGGAAAACCGGAAGCTGAGAGAGAAGTCTGAAGTCTTGCCTGAGGGTTGTTGTAATTCTGCAGTCCTTGGATTTGGTGAATCAGCCCTTGTTTCCCGGTATCTGTGCCTTTTGTAATTTTGAAGACATCAATTATATCACCTCCTGTCCCACCTCTGTCCACTCAGAAGCAAATTTTTCTGCCTTGGATGCATTACCATTTTGGTTGATGACCTCGGGATATTTCCATCACAGTATTCCCCTGCCCAAACCCACATCCTCTGCTAAATTAAATGTGGAGAACAGTCTCCCTTTCCTCTTCATCAAACACTTTCACTGACACACCCTCATGATTACAGCTTAATTTTGCTAGTCTAAGCCAAGGTGATGCATCTTCCCACCAAAAATAATAAGACTCTTTAAGCTTATACCCTCATGTAACCCAGCATAGATATTTATCTGATTCTTTGCTTTTCTTGCTTGCTTTTATTTCTTCTGGATTGGTTTCACCTTAATTCTAGCTCATTTATCTTGTGAGTCTTAGATTTGCACTTCCTTAAGGCTGGGAAGAGGAGAACATATAACCTTCTAGGCTGTGGCAGATCCACTGAGTGCCAGCTCCCTAAGGGGGTGCCATAAAGATAAAACAGTGAATGCCATTACTTTTACCCTGTATTGAGTAGAGGCTAATGTTAGGGTGGTTTGTGAATTATGAATGCTTTCAGCTGCAAGTAACAGAAAACTCATGTAATATTGGCTTAACCCATAAGGATATTTATTTGCTTACAAGACCACAGGAGGTAGAAGTTTCTAGGGTTGGTTTGGTAGCTCACTGATGTCATGAAGGACCTAGTCTCTTTTATCCTCATGATTGTTCCTCTTTTGGCTTATTGCCTCATGGTCATGGTTATCTCATAGCTAGCACAGCTCCAAACACAAAGTTTCTACACAACAGTGTCCATAACGGGAAAGAAGAGGCATATGGGGGTAAAGAAAGGTCTTTCTCCTCATGCAGCTCTGGCTTTTTCTCAGACATGAAATCATTCATGGGAACCCTGATCTATTTCTACTCATTGGTTAGGACTAGGTCACACACCCATTACTAAAGATCAGTTAATGGCAAAGGAAATAGCATTGCCATGGTTGGCTTAGATCAATCATCATCTGTTATCTGAAGCTGGGCACGTTGCTGTCCATCAACATTTTGGTTCTCCTATGAAAGAAGGAGAACATGTTTTGTCATGTTTTCATTAAGAAATGATAATTATAAAATTACTAAATTTAGGGTCTACAAGGAAGACTATTGCAGGCATTTTCAGAGGTAAGGAAATGGAAGCTAGTGAGGTGACTAGCTCCCTAGTTCCCTGGCACAAAAGCAATCTTGAGTAATTCTCTTAGCCCTCCCAGATGTCAGGAGACCCTTAGCCTGTTCTCCTCATCTCACATACATACCTATGTGCCAGACATTAGTGGTTTCCTTTCTGCGATCCATTTTCTACACTTTCCTTCAACATTAAAGTCTGATTTCATTTGGATCAGCCATGTCCCGTTTCCCACACTCCCTTACAGTTAGGAGACCCTGTGTGATCCCCTTCTGGCCAGAGACATACATGTGAAAATCACTGGATGGAAATTCCCAGTAGCTTTTAGAAATGGACGGACTCCCTTTGTGTTTTGCCCTTTGCTCTTACCTCCTTCTTGCCTAGAGTGAGGATGCCATGCCTGGAGGTGCAGCAGGATCCAGGACAATGGAAGTGAAAGCCCTATCAAAGGATGTCAGAGCCAAAAGATAGAAGGAGCCTGGGACATTTAAGACACAGTAATGTGCCATCTCAGTACCAGACAGCTTACCTTCAGACATCTTGCTACATGAAAAAAAAAAGTGACAGAAAGGAAACCTCTGTGTATTTAAATCAGTCTTGGGCTGCTGTTCACAGTGGGATTGCGTGCAGCTAAAGCCCTCCAAACCTGGAAGCATGGCACAAGAGAGTGAAAACACATGTTAGTCAGGGTTATTAACTGCCAAGGAAAACCTAAAAAGCTTTATATGACAAAAATTAGGGAGAGAGGGGAAGGGAAAAATAGAACTGGCCTGACGTGAGTATGATATGTCCCAGTGTTGCAGCACTTCAGGCTTAGTCATTTGGTTAGTCAGTTTTATTAGGGTTGCCATATGCTTTGTGGGAGCATGATACTCCAGTGGCCGGATGATTGGGAGGAAGCACAAACAAGAAGTTTACATTCCGGTCCCACTGGTGAATCTGAACATTTACACTTCCTTCAACCTGGGTGTTATTTTTTAAAGATATTTGGATATTGTGTTTGCTTTTGTTTGGTGTTTATGGTTTTTCAATAATTGGGCCCCAAATTAATTTTACAGAAAGTTGTCTTCGCTATATTATTGAGGACATTGAAGAGATGATGTTTAACATGTTTGGAGGGTGGAAATTGGATGTTTGTTTATATATGGAGCAGAAAATACACTGGAAGTGAACATTAATGCAAAAACAAGCCTTTCATTATTGTTAGTGTTTGCAACCCAAAACAAAACAAAACAAAACAAAACAAAACAAAACAAAACGTACTTCTTTTTCTTTCAGGAAGTTCAGGTTTACTAACTAGTGGATAAATAGATAAAAGAAGAAATGAAGCCTGGGGTCAAAACTGTCATTAAGTCAACTGACATTTTATCTTAAAGCTAGAATTGTATTCTAATACACCAGCAGGGGTGACATTTGCTTTCTCCTCAAATTTATTATCCTGTAGAAGAGACAGCCTTGCTTTATGTTTGGGTCCTTTCAGGTGCTGCTTCGGGCAGTCACAGCGGGCTGAATGGCCTCCCCCAATGTTTGTTATGGGTGCTTGTGAAAGTCATCTGCAGAGATCAATAAAAAAGGAGTAAAGAAATTGAATATGGAATTAGTCACGATTTGGGGGGCTGTGACTTCACAATTATAAGTAGTGAATATTCTAAACTGACCTTCTGAAAATCACTTCAAAAAACAATACAAGAGATGGGTCTATCATGGACATCAAAATCTATGCCTGTAGGAGGATGAATTTTTATTTAAAAGAAAAAGCTGCTTATATAAATGGGAACTTGTGCCTTCAGAGACAACTTCCAGAGATAGCAACACACATGATTCAAGGAGTACCATGTCTCAAACCAAGAGTAGCAGATGTGCTCTGGAACACTCCGTTGGAGGAATAAAAGGCAGTGAAGACACCCATGCCAGAGTTTGAATTAAATTTATGCTTTTAAACATCCACTTAATGAAATAAAAAACAAAAGTAGGTATTTGAACTATTTTTTTTACATATCCCCACATTTTTTATGTATAAGCGCACCATCCTCCCTTTTGAAAATTTTAATCTTTTCACTGAGAAAATGGAATATTGCTTTATGTTTAAGATTGCCCTATATTTGGCATTGCTAACTACTCTTTCCAATTTAGTCTCACTATATCCTTCATTGATGTTTTACATTTTAATATATAAGAAGTTTTAAACACCTAAAGAGCGTTCCAGATTGAGTGATGGCGTGCCATATGCTAGCTCATGAAAAGATTTTATATAGTTCATAAAGAGACATACAGTTAGATACCTACCTGATAAAGGCAGTTATTAATCTTGGGGTTTGAGTTTAACACTTGTATTAGCCAGGGTTCTCCAGCAAAACAGAACCAATTGGATATACGTAAATTTATTATAAGAAATTGGCTCATGTAATTATGGAGGCTGATAAGTCCCAAGATCCGCAGTTGGCTAGCTGAAAACCTGGGGTGGGGTCGGGGTCAATAATATAGTTGCAGTCTGAGTCCAAAGGCTTAAAAACCACTAGAAGCAATGTTGTCACTCCGGTCTAAAAGTGGACAGGCTCAAGACAAGGGAAGAGCCAGTGTTTCAGTTTGAGTCTGAAGGCAGGAGAAGACAGCTATGTCCCAGCTCAACACAGTCAGGCAGGAGAAATTCCCTCTTACATGGGGGGAGGGTCAGCTTTTTGTTCTATTTGATTTGATGAGGCCCACTCACATTGGGGAGAGCATTCTTCTTTACTCAGCCTATCAATTTATTTTTATGTTTTTAAATTTTAATTCCATTGTAGTTAACATACAGTGTTATATTAATTTCAGGTGTACAATATAGTGATTCAACAATTCTATACATTATTCTGTGCTCATCATTGTAAGGGTACTCTTAATCCCCTTCATCTATTTTCCCCATCCCTCTGATAACCCTCAGTTTGTTCTCTATAGTTAAGAGTCTGTTTTCTTGTTTGGTCTCTTTTTTTCTTTGTTTTGTTTCTTAAATTATACATATAAGTGAAATCATATGGTATTTGTCTTTCTTTGACTGACTTATTTCACTTAGCATTGAACCCTCTAGATCCCTCCACATTGTTGCAAATGGCAAGATTTCATTCTTTTTTCTGGCTCAGTAATATTCCATTCCATCTATCTATCGATCTATCTATCTATCCATCTATCTATCTATCATCTATCATCTATCTCACACCTTTATCCATTCATCTATTGATGGGCAGTTGAGCTGCTTCCATAATTTGGCTATTGTAAATAATGGTGACATAAACATAGGGGTACATATAACTTTTTGAATTAATGATTCTGTAAATACACATATTGTATTTCTATTTTTAATTTTTTGATGAACCTTTGTTCTGTTTTCCACAGTGGCTGTACCACTTTGCATTCCTACCAATAGTGCACAAGAGTTCCTTTTTCTCCACATCCTCACCAACACTGGGGTCTTGTAGTTTTGATTTTAGCCATTCTAACATGTACAAGGTGCTCTCTCATTGTGATTTTGATTTGCATTTTTCTGATGATGAGTGATGTTGAACATCTTTTCATGTGTCTGTTGACGATGTGTATGTCTTCTTTGGAGCAATGTCTGTTCATGTCTTCTGCTCACTTTTTGATCGGGTTATGTGAGGGGAGGGTTTTGGTGTTGAGTTGTACAAGTTCTTTACATATTTTGGATACTAACCCTTTTTTGGCTATGTCATTTGCAAATATCTTCCCTCATTCAGTAGGTTGTCTTTTAGTTTTGTTGATGGTTTCCTTCACTGTGTAGAAGTTTTTTATTTTGATGTACTCCCAATAGTTTATTTTGGCATTGATTTCCCTTCCCTTGGGCAACAGACAGGTCTAGAAAAATGTTGCTATGGTTGATGTCAGAGAGATTACTACCTATGTTCTCTTCAGAGATTTTTATGGTTTCAGGTCTCACATTTAGGTTCTTATTTTTTTCCATTTTGAGTTTATTTTTGTGTATGATATAAGAAAGTGGTCCAGTTTCATTCCTTTGCAAGTAGCTGTCCAGTTTACCCAACACCATTTGTTGAAGAGACTTTTTCCCATTGTGCATTCTTGCCTCATTTTTTGAAGATGAATTGACCATATAATCATGGGCTTATTTCTGGGCTCTCTATTCTCTTCTATTGGTCATCTAAGTTTTTGTGCCAGTACCATTCTCTTTTGATTACCATAGCTTTGTAGTATATCTTGAAATCTGGAATTGTGATGCTTCCAGTTTTGTTCTTTTTCAAGATTGCTTTGGCTATTTGGGGTTTTCTCTGATTTCATACACATTTTAGGATTATTAGTTCTAGTTCTGTGAAAAATGCTGGTGGTTTTTGATAGAGATTGCATTAGATCTTAGATTGCTTTGGGTAGTATGGACATGTTAATGATATTATGGTCTATGAGCATGGAATATCTTTCTCTGTGTCATCTTCAGTATTTTATAGTTTTCAGAGTACAGGTCTTTCACTTTCTTGTTCGAGTTTATTCCTAGGTATTTTATTATTTTTGCTGCAATTGTAAATGAGATTAACTTTTCTTTCTGCTACTTCATTGTTTATTTGAGATTTTTCTTGCTTTTTGAGGTAGCCCTGAATTGCTATAAATTTCCCTCTTAGAAGAGCTTTTGCTGCGTCCAAAAGATTTTGGATTGTTGTGTTTCATTTTCATTTGTCTCCATTTGCGTTTTGATTTCCTCTTTGATTTCTTGGTTGACCCATTCATTGTTTAGTAGGATGTTATTTAAACTCCATGCTTTGTGTTTTTTCCAGATTTTTTTCTTGTGGTTGATTTCTAGTTTCATAGTGTTGTGGTCAGATAAGATGTGTGGTATGACTTCAATCATTTTGTATTTATTGAGACTTGTTTGGTGGCCTAATATGTGATCTGTTTTGGAGAATATTCCATGTGCACTTAAAAGTGTGCATTCTGCTGTTTGGGATGGAATATTCGGAATGTATCTGTTAGGTCCATCTGGTCCAATGTGTCATTCAAAGCCACTGTTTTCTTGTTAATTTTCTGTTTGGATGATCTGTCCATTGATGTAAGTGGGGTGTTAAGGTCCCCTACTATTTTTATATTACTATTGATTATTTCCTTTATGTTTGTTATTATCTACTTTGTGTATTTTGGTGCTCCCATGTTGGGTACATAAATATTTACAATTGTTATCTTTTTGCTGGGTTGTTCTTTTTATGATTATATAGTGTCCTTCTTTGTTTCTTGTTATATAGTCTTTGTTTAAAGTCTATTTCATCCGATATAAGTATTGCTACCCCAGCTTTCCTTTCACTTCCTTTTGCATGATAAATGCTTTTCCACCATTTTAATTTCAATCTGCATGTGTCTTTAGGTCTGAAATGAGTCTCTTGTAGGTAGCATATAGATTGGGTCTTGCTTTATTTTTTTTTTTTTAACCATTTCATCACCCTATGTCTTGATCTGAGCATTTAGTCCATTTACATTCAAGGTAATTATTGATAGGTATGTACTTATTGCCATTTTGTTACTTGTTTTATGGTTGTTTTTGTAGTTCTTCTCTGTTCTTTTCCTTTCTTGCCCTCTTCTCTCACAGTTTGTTGGCTTTCTTTATTGATATTCTTTCTCTTTATTATTTATATATCTTTACTGTTCTTTGATTTGTGGTTACCATTAGCTTTATATGTAACATCTTATGCATATAGCAGTCTATGTTAAATTGATGGTACCTTAAATTTGAACCCATTGTAAAAGCACGAAGTTTTTACTCCTCTTCCCTCCCCACATTTTAAGTATATGGTGTTATACTTTACATCCTTTTATTTTGTGAATCCCTTGACTGATTTTTATAGATATAACTAATTTTACTGCTTTTGTGCTGCTTACTTTTCTTACTCCTGCTTATGGTCTTTCCTTTCTACTCAGTGAGTCTCCTTTAACATTTCTTATAGGTCTAGTTTCCTGGTGATGAATTCCTTTAACTTTTATTTTTCTGGAAAACTTTTTATTTATCCTTCTATTCTTAATGATAGCCATGTTGGATGCAGTATTCTTGGTTGCAGGTTTTTTCTATGACACTCTCTTCTGGCCTGTAAAGTTTCTGCTGAAAAATCAGCTGATACCTTATGGGGTTTTACTTGTATGTAACTGTTTTCTTTTCTCTTACTCCTTTTTTTTTTTTTTTTGATTAAAGATTTTATTTATTTATGAGGGAGAGAGTGAGAACACAAACAGGGGAAGGGGCAGAGGGAGTGGGAGAAGCAGACTCCCCACTGAGCAAGGAGCCAGACACTCATGACCTGAGCCGAAGGCAGATGTTTAACTGACTGAGCCACCTGCCCCTCTCTTACTGCTTTTAAAATTCTCTTTTTATCACTACTTTTTGTGATTTCCATTATTCTGTGTCTTGGTGTAGACTTCCTTGGGTTGATCTTCTTGGGGGCTTTCTGTGCCTCCTGGATCTGGATTTCTGTTTCCTTTGATTCAGGCAGTTTTCAGCTCTTATTTTTATTTATTTTTTTAGATGGGGGGAAGGGACAGAGGGAGAGGGAGAGAGAGAATCTTAAGCAGGCTCCATGCCCAGTGCAGAGCCCAATGTGGGGCTCAATCTCACAACCTTAGATCATGACATGAGTTGAAATCAAGAGACGGATGCTCAACCAACTGAGCCACCCAGGTGCCCCATCAGCTGTTATTTTTTCAAATACATTTTTGTGCCCTTTTCTCTCTCTTTTCCTTCTGGGAGTCCTATAATGCAAATGTTATTACACTTGATGGTGTCACTGAATTCCCTTAGTCTATTTCCATGCTTTATTATTATTTTTTTCTCTTTCCTGTTTAGCCTGATTGCTTTCCATTACTCTGTCCTCCAGGTTGCTGATCTGTTTTTCTGCTTCCTCTAGTCTACTATTATTCCAACTAGTATATTTTTCATTTCAGTTATTGAGTTCTTCGTCTCTGTTTGGTTCTTTTTTATGTTCTCTATCTGTTCATTAAGGATCTCACTGAGGTCTTCCACTCTTTTCTCAAGTCCAGTGAGTATATTTATGACCATTAGTATAAGTTCTCTTTTAGATATTACTTATATCCATTTCATGTAGGTCTCTTGCTGTGATTTTTGTCCTTTATTTTCATTTAGCACATATTCCTCGGTCTCTTCATGTTGTGTAACTCTGTATATTTTCCTGTGTGTTAAGAAAGTCAGCTATGTCTGTTGCTCTTCAAAGTAGTGGCCTTATGAAGAAGGGGTGCTATAGTGCCCTGTACTGTAATGTCTTCTCTTCACCAGAATCTGGTACTTCAGGGGTATCTCCTATGTGTGTTGCATACACTCTGCTATTGTGGGTGAGCCACTTTTTCCTTTAGTACAGTTGTCTGCAATGGCTCTTTGTCTGTTGTAGGCAGGGTTTGGTCACTGTTGTTAGTGGGTCAGTTTGGGGCCACCTTAGGCTTGAATTGTGTCAGACGAGGTGTGTGCCAGAGATGTGGTAGCACTGAACTGTAGGGTGGCTTTCCTTGTGTGGTTCCCTGAGAAGCTTTTATTGGTGGACAGGGCCTGCAGTCAGACCTGGTGTCTGCCTCTAGCCCTCTACTGGAACCACAGTTGGATTGGTGTGTGAGGTTATCTTCCTCTCTTCCTGGGGCAGGAGTCACTTTGGAGTGGTGCTGGGTGCTGTCGGGCTGCCTGCATGATGCCAGGCTTGTGACATGGCTTTGGATGGGCTCTGGTCAAGGGTATATTGGAGGGAGCAGGTCCACAGGAGAACACAGGAGCAGGGTGTGGGGAGCCAGTAAGGTCTGTGCAGGTCTGCTGTAGGGGAAGAGCTACAGCTGCTTGGGAAAGTCTTGCCCAGACTGTGATGGAGAGGGTGGGTCTGCAGGAGAACATGAGGTGGAGTGTGCTTTTGGTGAGCTAGGTGGAGAGTGTTCATTGTGCACTTGTCTGGCAGGTGTCCATGTAACTAGGCTGGAGAAAAGGGGAAGGGAAGTGTGCCCACCAGCCCTTTTGTTCTTGGAGAAGTCTCCTAAAGATCCCTGCTTCTCTAGCAACTGGGTCTGTGATTAGTAAATAAGTCTCCTTTCCATATATACCAGGTGGTTTCAAACTGTGCTTCTATGTTGTATCTCAGCATGGCTGTTTTGCTGTCTCTTTAAGGATGGAGACTATTTCATATTGCCTTCAGCTCTCCCAGAACCATACTCACTGATTTTCAACATTCCAGGTATTAAGCCCCACTGATTGTAAGTACTCATGGAGTTAGGCCCTTCTAGTTTTCAAAACCAAATGTTATGGGGATTTGTCTTCCCACTGTGGGTCCTGCATGCTTGGGGTGCCTGGTGTGGGGGTCTGCTCCTCTTCCTGCTCTATGCCTGCAGCGTGCCTCCCTCTCATGGACAGTCCCATGGGTCCATTTGGTTCCTGACCACTTCTCTACCCTTTCTACCCTCTTAGATATGGTCTCTTCTCTACATTTTGCAGTAGGGAGTCTGTTCTGCCAGTCCTCGGGTCATTTACTGGATCACTTACACTGATGTGGGTATTATCCAGCTGTATCTATAGGATGAGGTGAGCCTGGATCCTCCACTCCGCCATCTTCTCTGGACCTCAGCCTATTGATTTGCATGTTAAACTCATGCAAAATACCCTTACAAACATACCCAGAATAATGTTTGATCAAATATCTGGGCACACATTGATCCAGTCAAATTGATATATAAAATTAACCCTCACAACACTTATAGAAATTTTGGTTTTATTCTTTTTTTTAAGGGTTTATATCAAGCCTACTTCCAAGAAAGGTGTGTATAAGCATTGTTAAGGTTTAACTATATCGTAGAAAGGCACAGGTCTGCTTATTTGGTTCTTAAATTAAATATGCATGGAGATATTTTTTGCACCTTCTCTGAGTATGATATCTGTCTACATTCTTTGTCCATGAAGTGGGAAAATGGGGTCAGGTTGACCGTTTTTTGATTTTTAATACAAAGACATTATGCTGTAAAGATGAGTAGTTTTGAATAGAATGGAATTGTATCTTGTGTACGTTGAACTTCTGCTATTTTAGCCCTACAGAATTGGCAAACTATAGCAAAAGTAAGAAGTATCAATTCAAAGAATATAGTCCATGCTGCTAGAGATTCCCCTCAATGAATATATGCTTCTTAGTAACTGTGAGATGGGAGCTGGGAGTCAGTATTATTCTCCTGAATCTCCTAGTATAAGCATCTTAGTGCTAAGTGTGACTCTGATATTGACATATTCTGTTACACATTAAAAATATATATTTGGCCTATATATATATTTTGGAGATATCTATCTATCTATCTATCTATCTATCTATCTATATCTATACCCAAAAACTCATGCCAACTACTTCAATTCATCTTCAGCAAAAGAAATAGCTATCTTTTCTCATGCTAGGGGAAAGCCTTGGTTGGACCTCTGGAGGAGCTCTGCCTTATTTTATTTTGTAGAGAAATGAAGAGATTTCTAAGAGACTCTCTAAGCTCCAACTTTTAAAAATCCCCAATTTAATATGTTACTGGGCTGTTTTTTGGTGTTGCTGGGATTGAGACTTTCTTAAGAGAAAATGTTAACTGGCAATGTTTTCAAGAGCATTATGATTTTAGTTTAGCTCTTTTCAATGTGTATTTCTCTGCCTCGCTGCTGGAGATTATCTGGAGTGTGAATGTGGGCTTTCCCACTGTGTACATATGTGTATGGGGCTGGAGGGTGCATGGAAAAGTGCTTCTTTGGGACTATCCTTGTGGGTAAGAAAGGCATCAGCCACTTTATCCTTGGTATATAGGAGCACTCACTAAGCCGTGTCCCTTAAATTGGAATTTATTTAAAAAAAGACAAATAGAGTAAATGGAACAACATACTGTTCAAATAAAGAGTAGGTTATATAAATTCTTATTAGTGAAAAGAAACTTATAAATAAGAGAGACACCTTATTTCTGATTTAGAAAGCCTATAGTATACCAGTGCAGGAGAAGAGCTTTTTAAAGACTTTATTGGACTTGGATGGGCATAGGAGGTAGCAGGACCAGGTGTGAGAGGAAAGGGTAATGATAGCTATGATTTACTGAGTACCTATTTTGTGATAGTTACCCAACTCTGGATAACTAAGCGGTGAACAAGACAGACAAGAACCCTGCTTTCCTGGACCTCCCTTTTAATAAAAATGTTTAGAAAGGAGGTGGGGATGGGCAACAAGCCAACAAATGAAGAAAGTAATGAAATGGGATGAAAGCCATTAACAAAATAATAGATTGATATAATAGAGTGACTTGGTGGTAGTGAGGATGCTATTTAAAATTTGTTGATTAGGGAAGGCCTCTCTGAAGGGAAGGCTTTTGAACTGAGACCTGAATGATTTAAAGTTCCATAATTTCAAGTTGCAAAACATTCCAGAGATAGGGAAGAACAAATGCGAAGTCCCTAACATGGAAATGGTAACCAAGTTGGGCCAGTACCCAAGACCTTCGAGTGTAGAACACTGATAAAGGTAGGCTGACCTGGAAGGGCTCATAAGTGGGACTTCCTCCCACTTCTTAAATAGCTCCTTCCAATGAACAGCATGCTGAAGAATTCTGAGTGAGGACAGTGTGAGGTAGCAGGACAGAATAAAAGTGTGGGGGCAGGAGCTAGAGCTCTGGATATCACTTTAGATCACAGATGCTATTGCCTAAAGTTGGAAAAAAGGCAGGAGAGAGAGAAGAAAATGCTTAGCCTTCCCTGAGGAATCACTTTTCCCAATTTAGAGGGGGAGGAAGTGGAGATGAAGGAAGGAGGCTTTGTTGTATAGTGATGCTGCCCTTTAGTGAGAACCAACGTGCTTGAGTGTGGCCCATCTGATTAGGAATTTCTCCTTTGAGGGATGTGGGAGCCCAGGGAGAGAGAGAGAGTGACAGGCCTGGTACCCTCCTCCCCACAGGTATTTTCCTATCTAGGTTAGGTATGAGGAAGTCAAACACATAAAGGATCAGTTAACTTGCCCAACAAGCAAGTGGCAGAAATAGCATTTAAAAGACAGTCTGTTTGCTACAAAAGCGGATCATACTGCTCTTTTTACAGATCAGGATCAATGAATGAATTTTTTATTTCTCTGCCTTAGAAGATTTTATTCATCTCCCAGAGTAAAAAAAACCTCACTTACTCTGGTGAATTGGACCCAATTAATTTCATCATTGAGTTTAGATATTTAGCTGATTTTTAAAATCATCGTAATAATTTACATATATATGTATCTCATTTAGGCAGAAGTCCTGTAGGAATTGGCAATTTTACTCTTTTTGAGTTGAGAGGTAGGAGGCATCCCATTGTTCAGTTTCCATAGAGAGAATTGATAGCAGTCATAAATGGTATGGTCCTCCTATCTGTGCTGGTGTAGGAAGGGCCAAAAGCCAAATACTATTCCTCATCAAAACTTTTCTCTCTTTTTCTCTTTTTCCTTTCCTTCTCTTCCCCTCTTCCTCTGCTTCTCAGCCTCTTGCTCAGGGTCGACTTTTTGTTCTTGCCTTACATAAAAGGTTAATGTGTGCAGTCGGCTCTAGTTATAATTACACGATTTTCCCCTTCAGGAGACAGTTTTGCAACTGATGATAAAAATATTCGGTCTCCATGGGTAACTGTAGTAAATATATTTTAAAAGAGACGTGCTTTCTTTCTTTCTTTTTTTTTATTATGTTATGTTAGTCACCATACAGCACTTCATTAGTTTTTGAGGTATGTTCCATGATTCATTATTTGTGTGTAACACCCAGTGCTCATTGCTGAACATGCCCTGGTATTAAGGTAATACGGATCACCAGGCTAACCCATCCCCCCACCTCCCTCCCCTCTGAAACTCTCAGTTTGTTTCCCGGAGTCCATAGTCTCTCATGGTTCATTAAAAGAGACGTACTTTCTGAGAAGAGAGGCTCTTAATGATATGTCCAAATTTATGACTGGTTATCTATTGCTTTGGTTCCAAATACTGACCCTCTGTGTGTCCTCAATTTCAATTTAAAAATATTTACTGACTTCCCAAGTGTGAAAACACTGAACCAAGTGGTATTCGGGACTGGGGGTCTACTAAATAACATATTGATGTCTGCTCTAAGGTCAGCTTTGTGAACTTCTTGGAAGACAAATGCAGTCTATGCAACATTTTAACTGATAAGAATAAAAATGATGGCTACTGACTTGGACTGCTTACCACATGCCAGACTTTGTGTGTATTTTACAAAGATTACCTCATTTCAGCCTCACAATAATTTAATTTGGTGGGTATTTTCATTCTCATTTTTCAGTCAAGGCAATTGAAACTTAGGTGAAATAACTTAAGGTTGTACTCAAATTAAGTGCCGGAGGCTGGATTTGAACCCCTATCTGTCTAAATCCAAAACCTGGGTGTCCAATCTCCTGAGGACTCCTGGTTAGAACCCTAGGGGGCTGAAGAGTGGCTGTCTTTGGAGAGATTGACCTGGGTTGAGAAAAGGTGCCATAACACTGCTCATTATCTTTCCACGTGATGTTAGAGCAGACGTCTGAGACTGGAGCCCTGGAATTCCAAAGATTTCCTCTTAGTTAACCTTGCTAAAAATTACCTTAGAAAAGGCAGTTGGGTAGTAAAGTTCTCAAGAGTTGCTAAATTTGAAGATGTAAACCCCTGTAAATGTAGAGTAACTGTGCTGAGGGCCCAGGAGAGTATGAAAATGAGGGGGAGACATAAAAGAGATTCAACTTAAGGGAAAGAAAAGAAAGTGAAAATATCTTATGAAAAATAATCGGAAGCAGATTTCAATCAGGAAGCGGAATGGTGAATAGACTCATGCCAAAGGGGAGCCGAAGACAACGATATCTGGGTTAGATCATTTAGGAGCTGCCTAGAGCTGCTGCCATAGGCTCTCTATAAATTTATGATGATGGTGATGATGGTGTGCAGCAGTAAGTAGGAAGTGCAAACTAGGGAAAAGAAGAAAAGAAAGTGGCTGAGTTGCCTTACACCATAAATCCAGGAGAAAAATATTCTCTCTTCATATGTCAAGGGTAAAATTGTGCCTCGAGTTCTCTATTTCATTTGGGATACCTTATTCCCATAAAGAAGCGCCTGGAGGGAGTTCATATGAGGACCAAAAAATGAGTATATCACAAAAATGTCCACTAATAGGAAAATACATTTGACTTTCTTTCTTGCTGTGGTGTTACTGTACGCAGAAATTTGAAGGAAAAGAAGGAAGTGGGGGAAGGACAAGGAAGGAAAAAGAATTACAGTTTCTAGATTTTTGTGCCATCCCATTGCTAGTAAGTGCCGGCGAAAGGGACCTATGGATGGATATGTGGTGTAAGGTAGGAAAAAATGGATTTCGTGAGTTCATGTGCTTTCCTGGTAGCGTTGATAGGAATGCCTTTTTGAAAAAGAAATGGACACTCCTAGTTTGACAGTCTTATGGTTTGAGCCTAATGAATCTTGCTGTGGCTTTGGAAAGAGCAGGCCGAATTGGGGAGCCCATCTGCTGAGATGTGACCCAAGCATAAAGATGTGCTTCCATGGGTAGTGGATTCACCTTATACCCACTCAGAACTCATCCCCAGGGTGAGTTCACCTCTACTCTATGCTTCAAGTATGCAAATGATGGCTGTTCATCATGTCTCCCCGGCCCAGCCGGAAATGCCAGCTCAAAAAGGACAGAAGCAGTTGCCATGATGTTCTCTACAAGGTTTCAAAGAGCAGTGTGTTTGTGGGTCCAATGAAACAAGACTTAGATTAAAAGCCAGCCTATCTACTGGGCATCTGCCCTGTGCCAGTCAGTGTATGTGGTGCTTTTTGTATATATTACCTTATTTACTCTTATCTACTAATATATTAAAGTTATGAAATTTTCATGTTAAAACAGGAGAATAAATCTGTTGGAGGGTTTACAAGGTTACACTTCACCACCTGTCTGGTACGGACTCCTTGGTGGAGACTTGGTAGTCTCTTAAAGACAAGGTAGTTTGAATACCCAGATATGTGTAGGTAGACTTTTCTGTGCTTTCTTTCTGTAGCCTGGCTCAAGTGTTTGTTGCCAGATATTTGTCATCAGGCTTGAATAAACAAAGCAACATAACTCACACCTTGCAGGTGTTTAAAATGATATTCAGTGTTAAGTTTGACTATATGCACCATTTGCCTTAGGCTCTGGCTTTAGAACTCAAATCCCCTCTCTTAAGATACGATCTACTATATTGGTGTCTAGGCTGCTTAGATCTTTGAGAATACCTTGGAGTTTTCATTTACTATATATGTGTATATGTTTCTGAAACCTCCATTCTCTCTTGTTCATTCATGTATACCCTTGCTATGTGGTATATCTTATTGGTGACAGGTTTAATTTACAAACATATAACATATTGGTCTGAAGGGTGATAGATTTTTAATTTAGTTAAAGTGCTTCTTTTATTTTATATGCTTCTTTAAGAATAATAATTACTATGGGGCACCTGGGTGGCTCAGTCGGTTGAGTGTCCGGCTCTTGGTTTTGGCTCAGGTCATGATCTCAGGATCCTGTTGAGCCCCGAAATGGCTCCGTGCTGAGCATGGAGTCCACTCGGAATTCTCTCTCTCCCTGTCCCTCTGCCAACCCTCCACTGTTCCTCCCCCCACTTGCACATGCTCTCAATCTCTTTCTCTCAAATAAATAAAGTTAAAAAATCTTTTTAAAAAAGAATAATAATTACTATGTTATGCTGTGTAGATTTTTAATAATAGAATTCAACTAAAAAAAAAGCATGAAAAGCCCCCATAGTTGAAGTTGTGTCCATATTTTGCTGGGTGATCTGTATAGCAAAGTACTAAAGCCATAAGTGCTTATTGTTTGCTTAATAATCTTATGTAAGATGCTTATCATATAAGTTACAAGGTTGTTCTTAACTTTCTTCTTATATGTTTGTTTTAGATGCATTGCCAGTAGTTTAAAACTGTATTACTAAGCAACAACTGTTGCCTCCCACTGTTGTCTTTTTTTATATTTGATACTAACAGACTTCTATTTTCAGTATGTTGTCATATAAATTTATTAATTACTCACATAGCTTGAGAAGTTATCCCAGACCTTGACCTGTGAAATTAACTAATGGAAATTCATTTAAAGCTGACTGAGAGCTCTTGAAAATTTCTGGGATGATCCAGTTTGTTTCTGGTCTGTGTTTATTACATTTAAAGGAAATCAAAGTTCAGGTATAAATGAATGAACATCAGCACTGGAAGATATTTGTATAACCTACGTAAGTGCTGGGGCCACATGTGGTTCAGTCTTACAATAAGATAGCAACTGAACTTATTGAAAAGTAATTTTCAGTTTTACTTATGTCTCTTCAAGAACTTTGAAAATCGTTTTATTCATTACACAGGGCAACTATTCCTTTTTTTTTCTTTTTTTTTTCATAGAACCAGTTCCTGGTTTCATTGATCTGTTCTATTGTTGTTGTTGTTGTTGTTGTTTTAGTTTCTGTATCATTTATTCCTGCTCTAATCTTTATTACTTCCCTTCTTCTGCTGGTTTTAAGATTCATTTTTTGTTCTTTTTCTTAGCTGCTGTAGGTGTAGGGTTAGGTTGTTTATTTGAGATTTTTCTTGTTTCTTGAGGTAGGCCTGTATTGCTAAAAACTTCTCTGCAGCACTTGCTGTATCCCAAAGATTTAGGACCATTGTGTTTTCATTTACATTTGTTTCCATGTATTTTTTTTTATTTCTCCTTTGATTTCCTGGTTGACCCATTCATTGTTTAGTAGCATGTTGTTTAACTTCCATGCATTTGTGGTCTTTCCAAATTTTTTTCTTGTAGATGACTTCAAGTTTCATAGCATCGTGGTCAGAAAATATGCATGATATGATCTCAATCTTTTTGTACTTGTTGAGGCCTGATTTATGACTTAGTCTGTGATCTATTCTGGAGAATGTCCCATGTGCACTTGAAAAGAATGTGTAGTCTTCTGCTTTAGGGCAGAATGTTCTGCATTTATCTGTTAAGTCCATCTGGTCCAGTGTATCTTTCAAAGCCATTGTTTCCATGTTGATTTTCTGCTTAGATGATCTGTCCACTGATGTAAGTGGGGTGTTCAAGTCCTCTGCTATTATTATATTATTATTATTTTTTTAAAGATTTTATTTATTTATTTGACAGGATAGAGACAGCCAGCGAGAGAGGGAACACAAGCAGGGGGAGTGGGAGAGGAAGAAGCAGGCTCATAGCAGAGGAACCTGATGTGGGGCTCGATCCCAGAACGCCGGGATCACGCCCTGAGCCGAAGGCAGATGCTTAACCACTGTGCCACCCAGGCGCCCCAATTATATTATTATCACTTAGTTCCTTTGTGTTTGTTATTGTTTTATATATTTGGGTACACCCATGTTGGGGGCATGAATAAGTACAATTATTAGATCTAGTTGGATAGTCCCTTTCATTATGACATAGTGCCCTTCCTCATCTCTTATTACAGTCTTTGGTTTAAAATCTAGTTTGTCTGATATAAGTATGGCTGCTCTGGCTTTCTTTTGACATCCATTTGCATTATAAATGTTTCTCCATCCCCCCCCTCCCCCCGCTTTCAATCTGCAGATGTCTTTAGGTCTAAAATGAGTCTTTTGTAAGCGGCATATAGATGAATCTTGTTTTTTTAATCCATTCTGACACCCTATGTCTTTTGATTGGGCGTTTAGTCCATTTACATTCACAGTAATTATTGATAGATATGTATTTAATGCCATTTTATTACTGTTTTGTTGTTTCTGGAGATTTTCTCTGTTCCTTTCTTTGTCACTTTTCATCTTTCCTTTCTACTCAAAGAGTCCCCTTTAATATGTCTTGCAGGGCTGGTTTAGTGGTCACAAACTCCTTTAGTTTTTGTTTGTCTGGGAAACTTTATCTCTCCTTCTATTCTGAATGGCCGCCTTGCTGGATAGAGTATTAGATTTTTCCCATTCAGCATGTTGAGTATATCATGCCACTTTCTTCTGGCTTGCCAAGTTTCTGTTGAGAGATCTGCAGCTACCCTTATGAGTCTTCCCTTATAATTTAGGGACTTCTTTTGTCTTGCTGCTTTTAGCTTTTTTTCTTTATTGCTATATTTTGCGAATTAAATTGTAATGTGTCTTGGTGTTAGCCTGCTTTTGTTGATTTTGATGGGAGTTCCCTGTGCCTCCTGGATCTGGATGTCCAGATTAGGAACTTTTCAGCTATTATTTCCTCAAATAAATGTTCTCTCTCTTCTTCTTCTGGGACTCCTAAATACAAATGTAGTTACATTTGATGGAGTCACTGAGTTCCCTATACATGTCAAATATTCTTAAAATCCCCTTCCATTCTTTTTCTCTTTCTAGTGCTCTTTCACTTTGCACTGCTCAGGAGCCAGGTTCTCTCTTTCACCTTTTTACTTTCATAGCTCTACCATTTCTATTAAGGCTACAGACTTAGACTTTTCCCCTCTTGTTTTTATCCCAATCTTCTAGTTCCATTTTTGTTATCAATCACATTAATTCTGCACCACAAAAATTAATAGTTCTCTTAGAAAGGGAGTGAAGAAAAAAGCCAAGCAAACTAAATTTCTTTTCTGGGGGAATGGAAGGTTTGGAACACTAACATTTTAACCAAATTTGTCTTTAGTTCACTTAAAAAATTGATTAAATACAGTGCTTATTAAATTCATTGTTCATACCAAGCTGAGAATAAAGCATTATTAATTCCTTTGAAAATAAACTCCATGTTCAATGAATTTAATAAATAGGAGAAGTTGAAACCAGAAAGAATGGAATTCATTAATTTGGGACAAATGTAGAGTAGAATATCAGAGAAAATCCTGCAGATCACAAAATTGTAATATAGTTAGTGAACAAATATGCACCCTCAGGGAAAAATGATCAGGGATCACAGAGGACATTGAATAATAAGGCAACTATGTAGCACTAATGAAGACCGAGCTGAATTCAGAAATAAATGAAGAGAAATGGCAAGACTTTTCTTTCCTTCATATTCATCCCGGAAAGACATTTTCTAGCTCTTGTACTGATTTTGTAGGATTCAGGAAAATTTCAGCAAAGTTTGGATGATAGTCACAGGTATGATTAATCACTTTTGAAAAGAAAAAGCTGAAGTGTGATTTTTACAAGAGAGGATGGAATCTGTCTTCACTTGTGGCTTTACAAACTGATGGATATAATAATGAGGCATATTTGGTTAGTCTCTGGGGAAAAAATTGTCACATGACATTAAGTGGCAGAAAACATTTAAAAACATTTTAAAACTTTTTTAATTTCTAATTTTTTAAGCCTATTTATTTAAGAGGGAGAGACAGAGAGTGTGCGTGAGTGTGCACAGGAGCAGAGGGAGGGAGAAGCAGACTCTCTGCTGAGCAGGGAGCCCAAGGTGGGGCTCAATCCCAGGATGCTAGGATCATGACCTGAACTGAAGGCAGACACTTAACTGACTGAGCTAGCCAGGACCCCACATTTTTTTTTTTTTTAATAGACAATGTGTTGAATCACATTCTGGGGAAGGCTTAGGAGATAAGTTTTATTTTGGGGGGGGGGTGGCTCTTAACAACTATGGAGGCAGGAATAAGAATGCTCTGAGTTAATATATGTAGGGTTTTTCCTGCTCTGGAGTCAATGATTTTGTGAAGTATCTTAAAAAATCTATTCCCTAAGATTGCACAAAACACCTTCATTCCTCTTTGTGCATACATGTGATTTATTTCTTGTTTCTGGAACTTACTACTTAATGCTTCTGCTAAGTTCATGAATATTTTAAATCAATTACCTAATCAATAGAGAAATTTTTCTCCTATTATATTTGGCTAATTTAACATTTGGCCAAATCAGAATGGTTGAATAAGATTCTACCAAATGTTATAGCATATCTTTGTAGTTTTTTTAAAAGGTATTTGCTAGGATTTGTATTTCCCTAAAGAGAGTTGAGTTTCTTCAACAAAATCATCCTAAATCACAACTGCTCTTGCCTTATTTTGAAATAAGCAGTACATCTTTTAAATGTGTATAGAAGTTTTATTTATTTTACCATTATCTCTCCCTCTTGATAACTAGGGAGGTGTACATACTTGTGTTAACCCCAGTGTATTAGGATTGATGTAGTCTATAACTTAACCTTATGTCCTGGAAATATGCCATAGTGGTAAGCTTTAAACTAAAACCCTCATATTGTTACCTTCCTTGGATGACAAGAGAAGGATGAATACTGTATCCTTCTTTCTTGTTTATCATGGCATGATTATGTTTTTCTTTAACACCGAGAAAAGGAAATTCATTATTGGTTTTCCTTCATTTCCTTTCAGACAAATGTAGGATTTTTACTAAGCTTGCAAGAATTGTAATTTGGGGGAGTGGCCTGTGCTATCAATAGATAAGGTTTCTAGTTATCCTTATTTATCTAGTTATCTAGGTATTACTGTGTTGGCCTTTTGAATTTCAGTTTGGGGAGTAAATGCTCAAAAGTTTCAATACCCAGCAGGACAAGAACTCATGGACTAAAGGGACTTTCTTCTGGTTGCTTTGGAGGGCAAACTATTTCCAAGACTTGCAAAGCTATTTTGGTTAGGTACACAGAAATCATAACTTTGTCTCTAGGTAGCATTTATAAGGAACTATTTATAGTGGTGAAAGTCTCTCTTTGGATTATGTTTTTATTAACCTTCTTCTATTGGATAGATTTGTGCCTTGATGCTATTTTAACATAATAAGATGGTTGTTTCATTTTCCTTCAATGAGGCAAATAGACCCCACCTTATAAGGCTTTCTACCCTGTGGCATCACCTGGGTACCTCCTAGTCACAGCTTCAGTTCAGCCCCTGAGTCAGAGAATTCTCTCTGGAGTTTTCAGCTGGAGTTTTCCTATCCTAGCTTGCTATCACATTGCCTGGAGAACTTTTTGACTCCATTCCTACTCTTGTTTTAAACCATATTCCCTTCTTCCCTGACTTTCTGGAGGCAAAGCCGATGCTTAGCCCGGCTTTGGAATGCCTGACTACAGGGCACTCAAATGCAAATCTCTGGTGCCTCTAAGATAGTATTCTGCCCCATAAACCTTCCAATCTGGAGGTCAAAGTAGTGGGGAACCTTAAGTTCTTAGTGGTGCTCCTGACTTTAGGTACCTCAGTGGAGAACCATGTCTTCCCAGCTGGAATGGGTAGCAGGGTTATAGGGATGTTCCCCTGCTCCTAAATTACCCACCACCTGGAAAATCTTTCAGATGACTGAAGCTAATGCCTTCTCCTTTAGATATTTTGCCCATGTTAATTTGAGTTTTCATTCTTTCAGGTTCCGTGGACGCTCATTTTTTTAAACGCCTGTCTCCTCTGCCTAGCAAGGTAAAAAAGATACATAAAAGCTCATTTAATTTCTCCAGATTTTTTAATAGATTTAATCAACTTTCTCATTCACCATTTGAATATGAAAGACTTTTTGAATATCAAAAATTTCACGTACCTTGAAAAGAAGCTTATGTGTGTCCTTGGCTGCCTGGTTGATAAAATGACTTTGGTGAGGGAGAATGTTAGCAATGTATGAATGAAAGATCCTGATTTGGGTGTTATTTGGACTAAGGTAAAAGAGAAGTCACACTCTGAATTATTTTTTTCTTTGGTGGGAGATCAATACTGTCTAGACATGGTCTCATTATGACTTTGCATTGACTAAGGCAGACTCGGTCAACAGTGGGGCTGACATTCCTGTAATCAGGCTGCTGGTGGGATATTTGTGTTGCCCGTTACTACAGAGAACCTTGGATTCACTGGTGTCCACTTTGTGTATCCCAGCATCATCCCTCTCAACTGTAGGGTTAGCCTAGATGACGGCATATGCCAACTCCTAACTTTTTTAAGAGTCTGAATCCTAGAAGTCCTGGAAGCTGCTCTTTAGGATTTTCTAGCATGTTTGGTGATAGTTGCATAGGGCATGAGAGGAACTTTGGAGCATTTGAATCCTCTCTGGTCTCTCAAACATAAAACTAGAGACAGTCATACGACTCACATGTAGAGGCCTCAGCCCACATCTGAAAGCCCAGCTATGTTCCCTGTCATACAGCTGCCTCCCCATTAATTTCTACAAATAATACCCTCACGGATGGAAATGTCACCATTTTTATATTCAGACTAATTCTCATTTATAAGAAATTTTCATCTATTTGAGTACATTTTTAAATTGAGGAAGTACATGATTCTTTGCCTAGGAGCAGAACTTAAAAATCTTGTCTTCTCCCTGTTAGATATTCTGACTCCTGGCCGTGCTGCTCTGCACAGCATCTTAAATCCTTCGTTTGTGGTTATTTGTTGGCATTTTGCAAGAGAGTGAAGCAATGTCTGAGCCACTAGAGGCCAGAGGTGGCCCAGCCTGACTGGGTTTCCAACAGTGGAATAAATGTGATTTGTCTAGCATCTTTACTTTTAAACTTTGGGAAAGATGACCATAGACTTTGAGAAATAATGCTGATTATATAAAGGATTGCTCATGATGAAAGATCTCTTTCTGGAAATTTAAGTGTTCTAGTATATTAGCATTATTGATCATTCTCTTTCCACATAGTCTACAGATGATCTTAGAATCCTGAAACTATTATTCTTCCTTGTCTAGTGTAATTACCAGAACAAGGAATAATCTAATTAAAAGACAACAAGAATGTGTTCTAATTGTTATAATAAATTATGCTAATACTCAATGCATTTACTTTTCAACAGGAATTTATTTAATGAGTTGACAGCCTGTCCTTTATTGCCACAATCTTAACTTTCATTTTTCCTAAACAAGACAACTTACAGTAGGATAGTAACTATCCAAGAATCCGTTGAGTCGTTAAGAGAATCTAAGGTCCCATGTAGTACATATGGATGAAGAAATGGGTCTGGAGTTTTCTAGATGAAATAATTACCCAAGACGGAAGAAGGTGAACTAATGACCAGTAGAGTCTATAGTAAAAATCAGTAACTGACTGTGGCACTGAAGACAATGGGCTTTTCATTTGTGTTTTAATTATCAAGTGTAGTGCTTCATGATAATATGATACTAACTCGTGTAATTGTGTTTGCTTAATTTTGGGCGTTTTATACAAATCTACTAGACACCATATTGTTTATTACATGTATGAGATGGTGCCTTCATTAAAGTAATGTCATGATGAGGCAAAAATTCAGGAAATCACTTTTGATAGCCCTTATGTTTTCTACAGAAGATGCCAGTCTCCCTGCTGATTTAAACATAATTCAGATATAGTGTGTTGTGTAACTGTATGAGGAAGGACTCAGTGCAGTATGGGAAAAGATGTCAAGAAGGATCTGAGGAGAAATAAAAATCTGTGTAGAGAATGGAGGGACGCATACAGATCAATTCTAAATAAATACAGCCACTCAACATATTTGAGAAAAGCAGATTCCCAGGTTGATTCCTTGTTATTCTCCCTTGACATAACGATCTTTGAAATTTAATTAACAAGCCTTCAGGTAGAAAGGGATATCGGTACTTAATCGAGACTAGAAAGTGTTTTTGGAAGGGACATTTTCTCAAGATAGGAATTCTGTGGGAATAATTTTCCACTTTTGAAAGATTAATCCATTCAAAGTGTCAAGTTCATCAAGAAGTATGGGGCTGGCAACACATGCAGATTCCAGTTTCTACTCCTGAAGTTAACTCACTTAAGAATAGCAGCCACCGAGACAAACCAAAACAACATGCACAGCATAAAAGAAATTAGAATTAAAAGAAAATGATCTTCAGTGGCAAAGGAATGCAAGCAAATTTCTTCCCATTCTGACGTGCATCAGTTAAACAGGTTGATGATTTTTTGCCTGCTTGCTCCCTGTCTTAATATTCTAGTTCACTTCTTCATTTTCAAGGGGAAACTTTCATATGTTCTTTTTTCTGTTCTAAAAAGGTGACATTTCTTTCAAGTCCACCAGGCTTCAAGATTTCTTTCCTTTAAAGGAGGCTGAGTTCTATAGAGCTCCTAACCCACCTGAAGACCCCTCACCACCAGGTCTAAATTAGATCAAGTACCCAGGTGGGTCTGACCTACCTTGTTTCCAAGGCATGGACAGTGTCTGCCTTTGAGAAGCAGCATGGATGGGACACTCATTTCTTTTCTCTCTCTCTTTTTTTTTTTTTAACTTTGACAATTTTTTTTTACTGTGGAAAAATATAAAGAACACAAAATTTTCCATTTTAAGCATTTTTAATATGCAATTCAGTAACATTAAATATGACTTTTTAAAATGATTTGAACTGAAAAGGAAATAAGCCTGTGCTCAAAGAAGCACTTATGTTGTGCATAAAGATTTTTTAATTTGTATCCTGCTTTATATTTGTTTCTACCCTTGCTGAAATTAATTATTACCAAAAGCGTGTGCTAGTTATAACCAGTGATACCTGTCTATGTGAAGCCAGAACAGAATTCCATCTACATTCTAGAAGAGACTCTAGATGCTCCTAGTGGGTTTGGAAGGGTATGTGGCTGGGGGTCTGCATAATAAATGGTGGCCATGTCTCTCTCTGAAGGTCCTGTGGGCATTTTTGGAGCTCAGAGTATAAATTTGACACGTTGTACATAAATCTGGTATTTTTTTCTCAGCTGCTGGCATTGGAAATTTTTGTTTAGTAAATAATGCAAAATACCCGTTAATATTTTGACAAAAACTGACAAAATCTGGGGAATTCAAAGCTACAGGGAAGCTGAAACTTGTCACGTCACTGAACATGCTGCCATCTAGCCATTGACTTGGGCCATGCTACTTCACTCACTGATCACAGAGACCCCGAAATCATTCCACAGGCAGGATGGAGCATGTTTAAAATGGGGTGCAGGAGGGAGGGGCTCAGCTGAGTCTTCTATTTTTATCGGCCCTTAACACTTCCTACCAGTACATAAATTAAATTTTGATACCTATGAGAATAAAGATAGTGTTAATAATTCATTGAAAATCTACATTTAAAAGCATGTAATACTAGCAGTCATTGTTTTGAATATTATGTTCACCAGTTTCATCTATTTGGAAGTTCTCTGTGGTACCTAGAATAAAACTTAAACTCCTTAGTAGAGGATGAGGGCCCCCTGGCACTCCCCCACTTACCTGTGTTTCCCTCTTCCTCTCCCCTTATTCCTACGAATGTTCTGTACTTCAGCCTGGCATTACTTCATATCATTTCCCAAACATGCTATGTTCACTTCTCTTAGGCTTTTGCACATCTTCTCCCTTTGCTTGGAAACTCCTTGAACTACTGAACCTTCAGAATCCAGCTCACACATCTCCTCCAAGAAGCTTCTGCCAGTTCTCCCAAACAGTGCAGCTCATTCTCTCTGTGTCAGCACTCTGACCATTACAGACTTGCATTTTTGCTCTTAAAATACGTAATTATTTTTACATGTCTACTTCTCCTGCCAGAATCAGAGTTCCTTATAGCCTACTGACATTTCAACTCAATAGGATCCAGTTTATATATATATATATATATATGTAGCTTTCCCTACATCTCTTATTTTTGAGTTTCTACTAAGACCTAGGAACTTAAGGCTTTCAAGTACTGAATGAAAATGACAGTCCACCTGGTGTTAACTCAGAATCCTGTAACCAGTGAAAACATCCTTCAGGAATGAAAGGGAAGTCAACATATTCTCAGTTGAAGGAAAACCAAGAGAATTTGTGACCAGTAGAGTTACTCCAAAAGAATGGCTAACAGAAAGGAAATGATTTAAAAAAGAAAAAAAAAAAAAGGAACCTTGGAACAGAGGAAGGAAGAAAGAACACAGTAAGCAAAAATATTGGTAATTAGGCTTATTTTTTTCCTCTTGAAATTTCTAAATTATGTTTAAAGATTGAAGCAAAAATTACAGTACTCTCGATGTGCTGCAAATGATTGCAATATTTAAGGTAATTATAAATGGAGACAGTAAGGGACATAAAGGGAGGTAAGATTTCTATAATTTATTCAGAGTGGTAAAATGACACCGGTCATTTTATACTCATAAGTTATGAATATATAATATAATACCTAGAGCAACCACTATAAAAGTTATACAAGGAAATGTACTCAAAAACACTTTAGATTCATTAAAATAGAATTCCAGAAAATGTTCAGATAACCTACAAGAAGGCAGGAAAACAAAAACAGAAAAACACAATCCAGAGAGAACAAAGAGCAAACAGAAATAAAATGCTAGGCTAAGTCCTAAAATATCAACAATTACATTAAAGTTAAATGGTCTAAATATATCACTTATAACAGAGATGGGCAGAGTTGTTTGAAAAACATGATCCCACTATATACTGTCTATAAGAAATTCACTTCAAATATAACAAAAGAGGCAGATTAGAAGTAAAAGGAAGTAAGACATATATCATGCAAGTATTAATTAAAAGAAAGCAGGAGTAACTGGTTCTTCAAAGAAGTTAATAAAATTGACAAACATCTAGGCAGACTGACAAAAAAAAAAAAAAAAAGGACAGAAGATACAAATTACCAATATCAGGAATGAAACAGGATATCACAGTGGGCCCAGCAGATATCAAAAGAATAATAAAAGAATGCTGTGAACAGCTCTACAGATGTAAATTTAACAACTTAGAAAAAATAGATCTCTTTCTCAAAAAACACCAACTTCCACAATTTACCCAGTATGAAATAGATAGTTTGAATATATATATTCCTATAACTATTAAGGAAATTGAATTCATTTAAAAACTCCCCCAAAAGAAATCTCAGGCCCAGATGATTTTGCTGGAGAATTCTACCAAACATTTAAGGAGGATTTAACATCAATTTTACAAAGACTCTTCCATGAAATAGAAGAGAATACAATTCATCTTGTGAAGCTAGTATTACATAGACACCAAAGCCAGGCAGAAACAATATAAAAAAAGAAAACTATAGATCGATAATCCTCATGTATATAGACACAAAAATCCTTAACAATATATTAGCAAATAGAATTCATCAAAAAAATAGACATGATAATGAATAGACCATGGGCTCTATTCCAGGGATTCAAGGCTAGTTCAATATTAAAAAGCCAATCCATGTAAGGCACCATATTTATAGACAAAAGAGGGGGAAAAAAAATCACATGATTTTATCAATTGATGCAGAAAAAGAATTTGATAAATTCAATACTGATTTATGATAAAAACTCTCAGAAAAATAGGAATAGAGGGGAACTTCCTCAACTTGATAAAGAGCATCTTTTTAAATTACCCACAACTAACATTATACTTAATGATGAAAGACAGAATGCTCTTCAAGTCCGGAAATAAGGCAAGGATGTCTATTTTTGCCACTCCTGTTCAACATAGTGCAGGGATTTCTAGTCGATGTAGTAAGGCAATAAAAGAAATAAAAGGCACACAGATAGAAAAGAAGAAAGAAAACTGTCACTACTACTGATGACATGATTTTCTACTTGGAAAATCCTAAGTGATCTAAAAAAAAAAAAAAGCCTCTTAAAGCTCAGTGAGTTCAACAGGTTGTAGGATATAAGATAAATTTTAAATATAAGTTGTATTTCTGTATACTAGTGGTGAACAGGTAGACACTGTAATTAAGAATACAGTGTATAGGGGGCACCTGTCTAGCTTAGACAGAGGAGTGTTCGACTCTTGATCTCAGAGTCCTGAGTTCAAGCCCCAAGTTGGGTGCAGGGATTACTTAAAATAAATAAATAATTTTAAAAAGAATACAATTTATAGTAACTCAAAACTATGAAATTCTTAGGTATAAATCTAATAAAACATTTACAGAACTTACAGGCAGAAAATGACAAGATACTGAAGAAAGAAATCATAGAAAATTTAAATAAGTGGAGAAACATACAATGTTCATGATTTGGAAGTCCCAACCTAGTAAGGATACCAGTTCTCCGCAAATTGATATATAGGTTTAATGTAGTTGCTACCAAAATCACAGCGTGATTTTTTTTTTTTATGTAGACAGGATTATTCTAAAATTTATATGGAGACGAAGGAACAATATTGGAAAAGAATAAAGTGGGAGCAATAGTCTACCCAATTTCAAAGCTTATATGATAGCTACTATGTGGCTATTCTTGGAGTGCTAAACACAGACATCAGTGGATCAGGATAGGGAGCCCAAAAAGTAGATCTAAATGAATATACCCAACTGACTTTGGACAAATGTGCAATTTCCCTCAATGGAGAAAAGAGAACCTTTTCAATAAATGGTCTTGGAACAGTTGACAAAAAAGGCACCTAAAACTTAATCTCACACCTTATATAAAAATTAACTCCACTAATGAATCATTGAACACTACATCAAAGACTAATGATGTACTATATGCTGGCTAACAACATAATTTAAAAAATTAACTCAAAATATGTCATGGACTTAAATATGAAAAAAATCCCATAAAACTATAATGCAGTAAGATGAAAACATAAGAGAAAATCTTTGGAATCTAGAGCTAGGCAAAGAGTTCTTAGACTTGACACCAAACATCATACATAAAAGGAAAAAAAAATGATATATTGGACTTCATCAGAAGTAAGACTTTTGCTCTGTTAAAGACACTGTTAAGAGGATGAAAACACAAGCTGCAGACTGGGAGAAAATATTTACAAACCACATATCTCACAAAGCACTAGTATCCAGAATACATAAAGATCTTTCAAACTCAACAGTAAAAAACCAAACAATCCAATTAAAAAATGAGCAAAAGTCATAGACATTTCACTGAAGAGGTTACACAGATGGCAAATAAGCACATGAAAAGATGTTCAACAGTATTAGCCATCAGGGAAATGCACATTAGAACCACAACGATGTATAACTCTCCACTTACCAGAATGGCTGAAAAAAAAAAAAAAATCCAGTGATAGCACCAAGTGCTGGTGAGAATGCAGAGAAACTGGATTACTCATATAGGGCTGGTGGGACTATAGAGTGGAAAATGTTAGTTTCTTATAAAACTAAATATGTACTTACCATACTCTTGGGCATCTTTCCCAAGGAAATGAAAATTTATGTTCACACAAAAACCCGTACACAGATATTCATGGAAGCTTTATGTGTAATAGCCAAAAACTGGAAATAATCCAGATATCCTTCATTGGGTAAATGATTAAACAAACTGGGGTATGCCCATACTATGGACTGGTACCCAGCAATGAACCTTTGATGCATAGAGACTACTTGGCTGAATCTTCAGGGATTTAGGTTGAGAAAAAACAAAGCCAGTCCCAAAAGACGACAATACTGTATGATTCCATTTATAGAACATTCTTGATATGACAAAATTATATAAATGGAGAACAGATTTGTGGTTGTCAAGGGTTAGGGAAGGGTAGGGTAGGAGGGAAATGGTTGTGGCTTTACAGGGGCAGTAAAAGGATCCTTGTGGTGATGGAAATATTCTGTATCTTCACTGTGTCAATGTTAGTATCCTGGGTGTGTTATTGTACTGCAGATTTGCAAGATACTACCATTGGGAGAAATTGGGTAAAGGGTACATGGAATCACTGAGTTTTTTCTAACTTGCACGTGAATCTCCAATTATCTCAAAATAAGATGTTTATTTTTAAAAAGGAGAGGGAGTCTGGACAAAAAGAAAAGGGGAAAATATAGCTGAATGTAATTGTAGAAGCTACCTTAAAAGGCCAGAGACTGGTTTAGAAGGTGGAGGTGGGGAGTTGAAATCTAAACAAAAATTCCAGAAAGGGTCAGGAATTAGTAGCATTATAAATTGATGAAAATGAGAGTGAGTGAATATGAAAAGAATGTTGAAATAATAATACATGGCTAGTAGATCCCCAAAGTCCTCCCCTACCCTGCATAGCCTGGGAACTGCTTCTCTCATCCTCTTCTTTCCTGACCAGGGAGAAGACTGAAGGGGGTGAATCACAGGGTCTGAGACTGGGGTTACCAGGCCAAGCTGAGGACAGGGGTATGATGATGAAAAGAGAGGTATTAAGTGAAAGTCTCCATAATTGGGCTCCCACGCTTTCCTACTTAGATCCCAGAATCTGTTAATTAATGAGAGGCAGGTTTATAAACCTGAGGCAAGAAATTGGAAGACACTTTTCTGGGGAATTTGACCAGCCCAAGAACACAGACCTAGAAATACTAACCATCAGGACTTCCTTCAAGCCAATCACACTAAGCCTACATTGTTCAATATGGTAGCCACTAGCAACATGTGGCTACTGGGCCTTGAAATGTGATTAGTCTGATCTGAGATGGGCTGTAAATGTGAACCACACTGACAATTTTGAATACTTCATATAAAAAAAGGAAAATATTTTATTAATTTTTATTACATGTTGAAATAGTATTTTTACATATTGGGTTAAATAAAATATTAAAATAATTTAAAGATGGGGCACCTGGGTGGCTCAGTTGGTTGAACATCTGCCTTCGGCTCAGGTTGTCATCCTAGGATCCTGGGATCGAGCTCCATGTGGGGCTCCCTGCTCAGCGGGGAGTCTGCTTCTCCCTCTGCTCCTCCCCAACTCGTGCTCGCTCCGTTTTCTCTTGTGCTCTCTCTCAAATAAATAAATAAAACCTTTTAAAAAAGAGTTTAAAAATGAATAACAGACTGCATTTCTCCCAGATAGAAAGCAGAAAAAACAACTTTTATGGAGTCTCAGTGTTTTTATTAGTAAACTTAAAGCAACACGGTATTAACACAAAGGGAGCAATCAGCCAGGAAACTGAGAAAAAAAAAAAGTCCTAGCCACATACATATGATATGTGTGATGCATTTTTCTCTAGCTATTTCCTTTTGGAGTTGCTGAAGCCAGAAGTAGGCAGGCCTCCTGGATACACTTATGGATTGTTTCGTCCTCCTGAGTTTATCTTAAAGTCTGGATAAGGCTGACATAGACTTAGGAAAATAACCAAGGTCCTTCATGTATCAGTAGGAGTACGTCCAATGTGTAGTGGTTTGTTGAGTGAGTCAGTCTGTTTGGATTGGAATCCTAGGTGTGCAATTTAGTAACTCCCTGATTTAAACCAAGTGACTTTCTTTGCCTCTATGTCCTCATCTGTAGAATGGGACTAAAAATAATAGTGTTCTTTAAAAAAAAAAAAAAGAAAGATTTATCTATTCATTTTAGAGAGAGAGAGAGCAATCCCAGGACTCTGAGATCATGATCCTAGCCAAAACCAAGAGTTGGGGGCCCAACTGACTGAGCCACCGAGAAGCCCCCAAAATAATAGTATTCTTAAGGTCATTGTGAAGATTGCATGATTTAATGTGTGAAAAATGCTTAGTGCCTGACACATACTAAGCATTGTATAAATGTTATCTTTATTATTGCTGTGGGCTAGTGGCTCTAATATCATCTCTAATCCCTAGGACGGCCTCTGAGGAAGTAGTGTTATGAGAATTGGAGGCTTTGAGAAAAACAAGAACTGCTCTCTTGGGCCATAAAGTCATTTCCATTATCCATCCTAACTTGTGTTATAATCGTAGCACCTCACTGCTGAAAGAAGCCTTGTATTTATTTATTTATTTTTTTTAAGATTTATTTTAGAGAGAGAGTGCGAGGGCAAGCATGAATAGGAGAGGCAGAAGGAGATGGAGAGAGAGTTCCAGGCAGATTCCATGCTGAGCGCAAAGCCTGAGCTCAACGGGGAGCTCGATCTCACAACCCCCCGAGATCACCACCTGAGCACAAACCAAGAGTTAGTCGCTCAACCGGCTGTGCCACCCAGGCACCATGAAAGGGGCCTTTTATTATTTTAAGATTTTACTTATTTATTAGAGAGAGTGAGAGAGAGCAAGAGCGGGGAGGAAAGGGAGGAGCAGATTCCCTGCTGAGCAGGGAGCCTGATGCAGGACTTGATCCCAGGACCCTGGGATCATGACCTGAGCTGAAGGCAGATGCTTAACCGACTGAGCCACCCAGGTGCCCCTGAAATAGCCTTTTAGATCATCCTAAGAGGATACTGAACCTGTCTGCCCGGTGCATGGTTAAGGGCTGGGCTCTGGGGTTGGGGAGTCTTGTGTTCAAATCTTGACTCCACCACTCAGCACAGTCGGGTGGTGCTGGATGAGCTACTCACCTCCCCTCTCCAACCTGACATCGTGAGAGTTTCTCCCTCAGAGATCGTTATAGGGATTGCATTAGATAATGCATGGAAAGCCCTTGGCATGCTAAGTGCTGTGTAATTGTTAATTTTTTATGATGTGATTTTTATTACAAATATGATCTAACTCTCATGAGCTAGTTAAGTGGTAGAGCTACAGCCGAAACTCTGGTAGGCCTTTTTATTCAGTGCTCTCTCTTCTCTACTTTGCTACTTAATTGGTTAGTTTTCATTCATCCTTTTAGAGTCTACATTTCTAAAGTCAGAGTTGTTAGTGAAGATTTTATAAGAACACTTTCCCAGAGTTTTTTTTGAACTGCCAAGTCCAGAGACTTAGGATGTAGCTTGGTGCTGAAGTAATTGGCTCTCTTAGTCTTGCATTCTAAGAAGTTCTCCTAGGGTAAGGTTGAGAACCATGAGAGGAACTCTCACATTTGGGTAATTGCTTTCAGGAATAAGTTGCCTTGTGAAAACATATGTGATTCAGCTGCAACTCCTTCCTTCCCTCACCACGCCGTTTTTGAAAATCTCATGATATATCTTCACAATCTTGTTTTCTGAGTTTCCCCTTTTAACTATTGCCTCAAGTACCATCGCTTAATATTATTTTCTTTTCAATTTATCAACTAGTTGGGGAAGTGATGTACTTGGTAGCATGAAGAGTTTCTTAAGAATACAGAAACGATTTAATCTTAGGAGGATGCAGAAATGATTTAATTTTCTACCTGTCAAAGGTTTGAAGCATCATGAAACTGGTGTTTGCCAGGTACTTGAAGAAAAGGGTACACAATTTACTGCCACTACATTACGTCAACAGCCAGTTCGTGGTTAGAGATTAATTCAGAAAGCCTCATTAATATGTTGTGCTAATGACAAGGATGACATGTTCCAATACCTCCTTCAATGTAGTGTTTGTTGTTTTTTATGTGTGTGTGAATTGGATTGATTTGGCCATGAACAAGACAGAAGCCTAAAGCACTCTAATATCTAATAGGTGTCTTCTAAATTTCTTTTAAATTTGTACCCTTCTTCCTGGTTGTTAACCACATAGATTATTACTATGGTTTCATCTCCCCAGTGTGGAGTTTTGATATAAAAGGACTAACAGTTCTTTTCCAAAATAACTGAGAAAACATCAGGAAATAGAATTGCACAAGTATTTCAATTTTGTCATAAAGAAGCTTACCATGTTCCCGTGTTATTTAGACATAAATTAAAACCATGGCATTATCTTGCTTTGACTAGCATGAGAGTAAGAGAAATGTTTTATTATAAGGGCCTCGTTCCCTTCAAAAAATCTCGAAGGATACCTTAAATTTCTCGTACCACTTTCTTCTTGTGGTTTCCACAGTTGTTTTGTTTGGTTAATGAGCTGCTTCACAGTGACAATCATGCTAAATTTTTCGGCTACTTTTTCAAACTCTCCCTCTCAAACTGGAGATTAGAGAGAAATAAGAAGTTTCAGACACACACACACACACACACCCGCCCATAACTGAATCCAAGTTGAGCTAGGTAAGGTTTGTAGTCTTCATTTATCCACATACCAATCAGAAATTATTGAATGCATTTCATTTAGAATCTATGTGAAGTACCGTGAAAACTTCAAAAGGTGCTTTGGACAGTTCCCAGAGCTCAGGAAACTTGCCCTTCTGTTCCTGTTTTACTTTCCCTTCCTTTTCCCCATCCACCAAGTCCCCAAAGAATTTGAAACTGTTTACTAAATTAAAGGTAGTGGACAAGCAATAGAACAATTAACCATAAAACAGAAATGTGACCATCTTTACTGCCGTAAGTTGGCAGGTCCTTGGAATGAACCAAATTTGATTGTAAGGCTCCTGGACCCTAAGGCAGAAAGGGAATTATTTGGCTTATATAGTATTCCTGGTCTCACAAGAGAAAGCATTACAGTTTTTCTATGCACATGGAATCTCTTGGGAACAAAACTAAAGGTAGAATTCTTGGTTGTAAATGCTGACTCTAGTGCATTTTTTAAACAAAGGAATAAGGTAAGACTCCGGGCATGGATCACATCTGCTTTGCTTACTGTTATGTCCCAGGGTTCTGCAACTGACTCTTGGGGGTTATTTGATACATAGTTGTTTAATTAAATTAAACTATTCAATGTAGAGTTTTACACTAACTTTTAATAACAACGAAGACACACTGTATACTCTCTGTCTTTGAATGTTGTGTTCTATTTTCCTAGAATGCCAGCCTTCCACACCGTGTTTAGCTCCTTCTCATCCTGCAAGCCTTGCGTTTAATTCAACCTCCTTTGTTTTAGTATCTCTTAGAGCGATCTCCTCCTTTCCTTTAGACCTATTGGCTCAACTGGAAAAGATACACTCCCTGGGGGAGTCTTTGACTTGGGTGCAGCTCCCCTAAGAGCCTCTACGAGTTAATGTTTGATTTTGATCACCTTAGGAGCCCACAACCTAGCGTAGTACTTAGAGTGACTTATTAGATACCCAGTAAATACTTTTAGTGAATGTAAGTAATTAATTACTAAACAATGCAGTGATGTGTGCTTCTAATGAACTTTGAATGAAAATGAGGATAATGGATGAAAATGTAGATTCTGTTAAACATAAAAAAACTGGTGGTAACTACTCTACTGAATTCTAACCATGTTCCAGGTCCTCTGCATAAATTGTCCCCCTCATAACTCGGTGAGGAAGGCAAAGTTACTGTCTCCATGTTTCCCATCCAGGAGAATGAGCACGAAGGTTGACAACTGGATAGAGTCATGTACTTGATTGGTAAAGCCCAGGATTCAAACGTTCTTATTAACCACGATGCAAAATTGTCTCCCTAAACTATTTTACTAAAGCATCCTGATGTTTATGTCTGGAGACACAAAGTGATAGTATCCTCCTGTGTCCTGAAGAATGTGGTAAGTCACCTTGTGAGAGACGACCCCCCCCCCCCCCCCCCGTGATTTCATTGTGAGGCTTCAGCTGTGTTTCTAGCCAGGAACAGAAAACGTAGAAGCAGAGGCCATACAATTCTTTCTTTTGTTCTCAGAGGATGGGTGTAGGATGTCTGTTTTACCCATCCTCTGTGGTGTGCAGCCCCCTTGCCGAATGCCCTTTGCCGCAGCTCCATTCATAAGGAGTTATCACATACTTCATTTGTTCATTTAAAAATCCCATGTTTATTGCAGTGCAGAGCAGCCACATTATTATAAGTAGTTAGACAAATTAAATGATTTTGTGTACTAGCTCTGAAAAGTCTAATTTCCATGTGCAGAATCATCACCAATTCAAAGGCACAAAAATAGCACATTTACATTGGTAACTTACTCATAGTGTTCCCTTCCTACCTTTTTTATTTTGTTTTGTTTTGTTTTGTTTTAATTGTTAGAAACCAACTCAAACCTTACCTGTAGGATGAGACATATGAGGATAATATTTAAATATTAGGGCCTTGATGGGGTGAAGCCATTAAGGTAAATCCAGCCCTGTACTGGTGCCTTCTGCCTCCTCAGTGCGTTCTATACAGAAGTGGGGATTGCCAGAGTTTTCTTTAAGGGTTCAGCTAACTGCTTCTTCAAGGCCTTAAGGTCTTTCAAGTAAATGTACATATAAGGCATTTTTAAATATACAATATTGACCCAGGAGGAAGCATTGGGTCTTTTGGGGCTTTCATGATTACTGTACTTTCCTGCAAGCTTTTTTCCTCCACCAATTCTCCCTCTAGGAAGAGGAGGAATGTTCTGGCTTCTTTAAAGAATGACCTCCTTGACTTGAGAATCCTTTGATTATTAGCAGCAAAAATCTTAAAGCTAACTCCAACTCTTTTTTTTTTAAATCCCAAATTCCATTTCGGAAGGGCAAAAAAAAAATCTCATCTCAAGCCCTAGAACATAGAAGGTTAATGGTGGACTTGCTTCAAGGAGAGAAATATGAAAAGCAAAATTGCTAAGTCTGCTGAGAACTAATCAAGTATATTGTTCCCTTGATTCTAGAAAATTACAACGAGCCTTTTAGAAAGGTTGAAAAGATGTCCATGGCGTGCTCTCAGTTTACTTTGTCTGTAAATGCATGTTTCCCTCTTCCCTGTGGTTCCAGAGGTGCTGGTAAGTGCTGACAATAATGGCTGTGGTGGCCGGCAGCCTTTCCCCTGGCAGAGGTCCGTGTCTTTCCAAATGACAGATGGTTCCCTCTGCTGGCTGAACTTAAAGTCAGCCCTCCATACTGAGCCAACCCGGAGGAATCACCGTCATTAGTCTCACTGATTCCTAAAACGTAGTGTTGAGTTTTATTCTTAAAAAACCAACCATCTGTGACCAGTTTAAGTGCACTTTTGAACTGGTGATGACTTCCTGACTCCCCTCCTTCCTCCCTCCTTCCCTCCCACCCCCACTTCTTTCCTTGTGTCTCCTTCCTTATCTCCCTCCCTCCCTCCCCTCCTTCCTTCATTTCGAGAAAATTTTAAAAGTATTGAGACCACACAAAGGAATACAATAAACATCTGTATTCCCACTATCAAAAAATGAGCATCTGTCTCTGTTTAGTCATAGCTGCTTACAGGTTGTTTGTTTAAGGAAATTATTGATGAAATCAAATTCCCTTTGAACTACCCTATTCTGTCTTTCCTTCCACTTTCTCTGGTGCCTGCACCTCCTGCTCAAAATTCCCCACCATAGATTTAGGATGTATTTGACTGGTTTGTTGTTTATATTTATACACACATATATATGTATCCACAACCAATACATACTATTGTGTTTGCGTGTTTAAAATTTTCCTTCTCGTTTTTTATATAAGACATTATTTACAAAACATATCTATATTGATGCTTATAAAACCAACTGATTTCTTTTAACAGCTGCATAATACTCCATCTTATAAGTATAATGCATTTTATTTACCTATTCCCTTTTCAGGGCACATTTTAGGTCATTTCCACATTTTGCTGTACTTAGAAGAAAAAACAAAAAAAAAAGCAAAACCACTGCCGTGATCTTTTTAGTATGTATCTCCTTGTGCGTATGTTTCTTGAGCCCAGTATACCTGGCAAGCAGATTCGCTATGTCATGGCATATGTGACAAATGTAATAAATTTTTGATAAATGTAATAAAATTTCTCACTAAAGTGATATACCAGTTCATTGTTCTGCCAGAAGTAAGCTAGAACATCATAATATTTTTTCCTGTTTTTTGGGCAACACTGAATTTTGTCAGTCTTTTTTGTGTTGACTTCTTTGATATAATAAAAATAGAATCCTATTATTTTGTTTTGCATTTTCTTCTAGTGAGGCTGAGCTTTTTTTTTTTTTTAAGTCCATTGAGATTTCTTCTTTGAACTACTAATTTTTCTATTTGCTGGTTCATTTTTTCCCTTGATTTAGGAGTTCCTTATATATTCTGTCAAATATATTGCCAATATCTTCAGCTGGTCTGGCACTGAGAAGATCATTTCTTCAGATGATTGGTACGGTGAAGTTGTTATGGTTTCTAATTTAATTCTAAACATTATCAAAAAGTTAGGCGTATCTCTCTACCTCTAGTCCCTTGCAGATCCTTTTGGCTCTACTTTCAAAATATGCAGCAGATGACGACCAGTATTCCCTATCTCCCATGCTTCCTGACTGGCATCTGTATTCACTAGGATTGCTACAGGACCTGCCGAAGTGGCTCTCTTCAGTTTATTCTCAAAGAACCAGAGAGATCTAACCAAACAAATGACGTCTTATTCCCTCTCTACTCAGAATTGTCCATTGGCTTTCCACCTTGCCACAAGTGAAAGGCCAAGTCCTCGTAATGGCCCAGAAGTTCCACTACCATCCAGGTCCCTGCCGCAGCTCTGACCTTGTCTCCTACCACTCTCCCCTCACTGTCCAGCCACACTGGCTACTGTGCTGTTCTTCCAGCACACCAGGCAGTCTCCTGCCTTGGATTGTGGTTTCTATTCCCTACACCTAGAACTTTCTTCATCCAGAAGCATCTTCATGGCTGTCTTCTGCACCTCATTCATGTCTTTCCTGAGATGTTACCTTCTTTGCTTAAAAATGCAAAAATTTCCACACACTTGCTGTATTAATTTCCTGGGGTTCCCGTAACAAAGTACCACAAACTGAGTGACTGAAGATGACAGGAATTTATTGGCTCGCCATTTTCGAGGCTACAGGTCTGAAATGGAAGTGTTGCCAGGGCCCTTCTTCCTCTGAAACCTGCAGGGGAATCCTTTCTTGCTTCTTCTTGGCTTCTGATAGGTCCTGAGCCTTGCCTGGCTTGGAGCTGCCTCTCTCCAGCCTCTGCCTTTGTCATCACATGGTGGTCTCCCTGTGTGGGCTCTGTATTCCCACGGTCATCTTCTTCTAGGGACTCATCTTAACTAATTATATCTGCCATGACCCTATCTCCAAATAAGATCACATGCTCAGGTTCTAGAGGTTAGGACTTCAATGTATCTCTTTTGGGGGAATAAGGCCATAATTTAACCGTAAGATTCATCCTGGTCACTTATTCCCTTTCCACTTTGTGTTTCTCCAGAGCACGTAGCACTGTTTAACCAACCATGTCTTTTACATTTTTGTTATATTTATGGTCTGTCTCCCCCACCAGAATGTCGGCATCGTGAAGGCAGGATTTGGGGCTATCATGTTCACTGCTACAGAGAACCGTCCTGACATTTTAGCAGGAACTCAATAAATATTTATCAAATGAATGATTATCTCTGTTTAATGACTACATTGAGCAGATCATGTAGCATGACATGGCCCAAAACCATTAGATAAAGAAAGGAAATAATTACCTTTAAACAAAATCTTAGGAAATGAATAGGTGTTTATAGTTGTGATACTTTAATTTCAAAGAAGGTCATGTGAAGAAATACCAGAGGTAGAGGTCAGAGCAGAGAGGAGCCAGCTGGAGGATTAGTACGTTGTCATTGAGTGATTTATGGGCAGTGAGGTCCCTCTGGCCTCCTTGTGACTTCTCTGCTTCCGAGTTATCCCTGCAAGTAAGGTGGGGCACAGGGCTCTCACTTCGCCTGAACACCCAATGTGTGCCAGAGACTGTGCTTGGTGCTTTATCTTCATTTAAAAAAAAAATTATCCTTCTGATAACTATAGTCCTCAGATATTATTATGCCCATTTGACAGAGCTGGCAAGTGAGGCTCAATGAAGTTGAGCAGCTGTATAAGACACAGAGACAGTAAATGCATTATCAAGATTCAAGCTCAGGACCAAAAACACACATTCCTTCCATTTTAAGATTCCCTTAGAGTCTTGTGGACACCACAGTTTCAAGGAAAGAGAGTAAACTGACCCATAAAATACTCTTTAGACAGATGATTTGGCATAGAGCACCATAAAACCAGAGACGTACTCTTCCTACCAGACTTGTGGTTCAGCCTCATCTTTTTGCAAAATAGAAAACCCCAGTGCCAGGACTGGCCAGCTCTTGGGAAGGTTCAAGTCATGCAACCAGAACAGTCCAGGACCAGAAGTGAGAAGATGTGTCAAGGCACTGTTCGCCCCTTCCTTTATGTGATCTTGTGTAAGTCACTTAAGCCACTCTTCAGCCACGATCTGGCTTGTGCTTAGTAATGAAACACCCACAGAAATCACGTGGGTGCCCTTATTCTGCCCTTTTAACACTTCCAGTGCAGTTGTGCTAGCTCGTATTCATGGTGACTGTCCCCAGTGAAGTTGCCTAGAGGCCATCCAGATCACTGCTCAAAAGATCACTTAAATTTCTTATTCATGGTGAAGTTATGGACTTCACCTGCCTGCCTAGACCCCCTATAAAAGCTCCATGCATCCTGTCACTGAGCATTCTGAAGAGATTGCAGTAGTTGGAGAGGTAGTATTTACTTAATTTTAACTGTTTTCATGGAGTTTGATATAATCCACCTGTTTTGGGTGCATCCTTAAAATAGTAGTGACATTCTTATGTACACGTAGAATAGAACTTTTAAAATGGTAACATTTCTGGGTTCATTTCCCTCGGAGAATTTACCCTCTCTCGACTTCTATTTGTAGCTGCCATTTTAAAATTGGGGTATAAATATTATGTCAGTTAAATAAAGGAGTGATGACTTCACTTCTGGAAGAAAGCACTACCTTTCCTTTCCATGAAATGCAGCTTAACTGGTACCTGATTGACATGCCATTATATGATTCTCCCCCCACCAGACAGTTACACACATTTAATAATTTTTTTGTATGAAAAGTAAGGTTAAACAGCTACAAAATCAAGTTGTTATGCTTTGCATAGCTTTGAGAATGATCGTGGAATTGAAATGAAATTCATGTGGCAGGAGGATGCTTCCGATGTGAAACCTGTCTCCCAAAATGTCAGGGGATTGTTCTTGGTCAGAGGAAGTCTAGTGGCTTACCTTGGGCATGTGGGATAAATCTTAGAAAAAGACTAGAAGATGGGGCAAAATAATCACTTGTATTTATATGTTTTTGAATGGTTTCACTGGAAAGGTGACTATGCATTTTAAAAAGTAACAATAAAGGAAGAGAAATGTGTTCATGTGGTAAAATCTTCCCAGCATGTTGTCTGTGGACTGTGTTCATTTAACCGCTCGCTAGAACTCATGTGCTTACTCCTTTCCTTTTCTACCACTGTTTCTCATTTTTATTCCCTTAACAGTTACTCCCATTGTGAGGTCTCAGCAAACAATATAGCATGTGTAATAAATATAATACTGAAGAGCCCCCATGTTCCAGAACGCAAAGATACTGTACTCCTTTCTTTGCTTCCAGTCAAGACCCAGTCTCCTGTTTCACTTTATATTATCTGTCCACTTACCTTTGGCCCTGCCTTCGTTTCCTCTCATTCCACAATTGCTTGAAGCCCATAGTTTATGCAATGTTTACAATTCAGGGGTTGCCCCTAAAATTTGTAGGACTGTGAGGCATTGCTACAATCTTCTAGGTGTACTCACCAAATGCAGATTTTGGCTGGATGGGACAGGCATCTTCACTTCTTAATGTGCCTGCTTTTCTCTGGTGAGTCACCTGCCTGTCTAGAAGGTTTACCTGGAAAACAGAGGAGGTTTAAGGAAAGTAAATGAAATGAAGTGAGGTATTACATCCTCTTACTATGACTCTTCGTATGGAGTGATTTGATCCTTGTGTTCTTGTCTGGTTGGTGTTTTTAAGCCCTGGAGCAAGACTCTTTTAAAGAAGTAAGTTGCCGGGGCGCCTGGGTGGCACAGCGGTTAAGCATCTGCCTTCGGCTCGGGGCGTGATCCTGGCGTTCTGGGATCGAGCCCCACATCGGGCTCCTCTGCTATGAGCCTGCTTCTTCCTCTCCCACTCCCCCTGCTTGTGTTCCCTCTCTCGCTGGCTGTCTCTATCTCTGTCAAATAAATACATAGAATCTTAAAAAAAAAAAAAAAAAAAAAAAAAAAGACTCTCTCTCCCTCTGCCTTAAAAAAAAAAAAAAAAAAAAAAAAAGAAGTAAGTTGCCAATATGAATTATGTATATCTGGATGTGGGTCATTTTAATATCAGTAATTAATAGAAAGAGGAATTGTAGACTATCGCTTCACGTTTTAGGCTCTCCGCTTACTCCTCTTTGCTTAGAAAGACTTCTTTTTCCTCTCCTAATAGTAACGGGCATTTGTTTCATGACACCAAATACCCACTCTTTGCTTTTTCTCTTCTTTAAGAGGACTCAGACTTCTGCTACTTACTGTGTGATCTCAGTTAACTCACTTAACCTCTCTGGTTGTTTCTTCCATAAAATGAGGCTAGTTATAGGAACTACCTCTTAGAATGGTTATGAAGGATGAGATGGCCACTTTTGTAAAATGATTAGCAAGGTACCTCACATTACAGAGGCTCTCAAGAAATGATAAGGATTATTCTTAGAAGGAAACGTGTACTTACCAACTCTGTGTTGGTATTTAAGGGTAATATTTTCAGTATTTTATTTCTCTCAGGGTGTTACCTATTGCAATTTTCAAGAAAGATATAGGAATATCTGAGACCAAAAAATAAGGTAAAATAAATAATGTGGCAAAGTACCATGCAGATAATCTTTGGTAGTCATGAGCCTGTATGAGTCTCATTACTTTGAGATTAAATGCTGCCAGTGTAAGAGCCAGCAGACCTGAGTGATGTTTTATCATTTTATCATTTAACTTTATGCGGTGCTTTTATTCCAAATCTTCTTATGTACTTGGGAAGCTGATCAAGGAAGCTCTGAGTCTGACTTATGTTTCTACTTAAAACCCAAACCAAACATTGCTAGATGAGATAATGAGTGGAGGTTAAGTGTTTTGCGGAGAGAAAATCAGAAATGCAAAGGAATATCTTCTAATTCTAATTGTTCTTACTTCTTTCCACTTGGCTCAGTAAGCTTTATTGAATCTGACATTCTCACAGATAGCAACTATAAAATATGGGACAAAAAATTACCTGAGGCCCTAGAGAGTGAAAATAAACAGGCAGATTCTTTTTTTTTTTTTTTTGCTATTGCTATTTTATTTATTTATTTTTTTTAATGATTTTTTTATTATATTATGTTAGTCACCATACAGTACATCCCCGGTTTCCGATGTAAGCCTCAATGATTCATTAGTTGTGTATAACACCCAGTGCACCATGCAATACGTGCCCTCCTTACTACCCATCACCGGTCTATCCCATTCCCCCACCCCCCTCCCCTCTGAGGCCCTCAGTTTGTTTCTCATAGTCCATAGTCTCTCATGTTTCATTCCCCCTTCTGATTACCCCCCCCCTTTCTTTATCCCTTTCTTCCCCTACCGATCATCCTAGTTCTTATGTTCCATAGATGAGAGAAATCATATGATAGTTGTCTTTCTCTGCTTGACTTATTTCACTTAGCATTATTTCCTCCAGTGCCGTCCATGTTGTAGCAAATGTTGAGAACTCGTTCTTTCTGATAGCTGAGTAATATTCCATTGTATATATGGACCACAACTTCTTAATCCAGTCATCTGTTGAAGGGCATCTCGGCTCCTTCCACGATTTAGCTACTGTGGACATTGCTGCTATGAACATTGGGGTGCATATGGCCCTTCTCTTCACTACGTCTGTATCTTTGGGGTAAACACCCAGTAGTGCAATGGCTGGATTATAGGGTAGCTCAATTTTTAACTTTTTAAGGGACCTCCACACTGTTTTCCAGAGTGGCTGTACCAACTTGCATTCCCACCAACAATGTAGGAGGGATCTCCTTTCTCCACATCCTCTCCAACAATTGTTGTTTCTTGCCTTGTCTATTTTTGCCATTCTAACTGGGGTAAGGTGGTATCTCAGTGTGGTTTTGATTTGAATTTCCTTGATGGCTAATGATTTTGAACATTTTTTCATGTGTCTGTTAGCCATTTGTATGTCTTCATTGGAAAAGTGTCTGTTCATATCTTCTGCCCATTTTTTGATTTGTTTATTTGTTTCTCGTGTATTGAGTTTGAGAAGTTCTTTGTAGATCTTGGATACCAGTCCTTTATCTGTAGTGTCATTTGCAAATATATTCTCCCATTCCGTGGGCTGAAGCAGGCAGATTCTAGAGGGGAATTGAGATTCAAAAACTTGGATGCAGGCACAAGTGCAGAGTAAGGTCCCCATTTTACAACTTTTAGATTGAGGGTATGGTGAAATTAATATCATTTGGGGTGGCTAACTCCAATAGAAAAAGCACAGTCTTTTTGATTTGAGGCTCCAACAAACAGAGTTCAGGGCAACCACAGCCCGTGGAAAATGAAGCTAGAATCCCAGAAAGGAGAGAGGCAGACAGGGGGAACTCCCAATTCTGTGTGTAAATCTTTGACTAGTCCCTAAACCATGCATGCGTGGAACAGACACAGCTAACATCTAAGAACTGAACTGAGATTTGAGTTGCTGCCCAAGAGATAGTTTTCAATTTGAGTATAACCAAATTATTTGCCTGCTATAACAAATAAATCAAGGCCGTTCAAAGAACTGTAATAGATTTCAGAGTCTTCGTGCCATCATATTCACATTCATATATTCATCTGCTACAACCCAAACTTATATAACATATGGAACCAAGAAAACATGACTGCCTTCTGAAGAAAAAAGGCAATCATCTGAGATGACTCCAAGATGACCCGGGTGTGGGAGTTAGCAAAGATTTCAAAGCAGCCATTACAACTACATTCAGTGAAGAACAGAAGAATACACTCACAATGAATAAAAACGTAGTAAATAGAAACTACAAAAAAGAATCAAATGGAAATTCGAGACCTGAAAAATACAATATGGGACACAAAAATTCACTGGTTGAGCATGCATTTGTTGGACGTAACAGCAGAAGATGGCAATTAATAAAAGTTTTCTTTCTAAAGAACAGGAAAAAAAAAGATTTAAAAAACTGAACAGAATGTCCTCACTGTATCTCTTAAGAGTGAAGGGGTCAGAAACTCTAAAATAAATAAATAAGTAAAAAAAAAAATAAGTAAAAGAATAGAAAAACTGAACAGAAAAAAAAAAAAAACCCACAAAAGCAAAACAGAAACTCAAGGACCTATGTGACAAAAATAAAATGTCTAACATGTATAACCATAGTCGTAGGAGAGAAGAAAGAGACTGGAACAGAAAAATATTTGAAGAAATAATGACCAAAATGTTCAAATTTGGTGAAAAAAATAAATGTATAGACCAAGAAACTCAGCAAACTCCAAACAGGATAAATTTGAAGAAAACCATGCCTAGGTACACTGTATTCAAATTACAGGACACCAACAAAAAAAGAGAAAACCTTGATAGTAGCCAGAGAAAATGGCATATTATCTTCCAGGGAGCAATGCTTTATAATTATAAATTATAAATAAGACTTAACATCAGAAACCACAGAGGCTAGAAAAAGTAAAAAAGTATTTTTAAAGTCTAACAAAAAAAAAAAAAGGAAAAACAAAAAACCCTGTTAACACAGAAATCCATGTATAGTAGATATGTACCAAAATATCCTTTGAGAATAGAGGCAAATTGAAGACATTTTCAGGTAAAAGTAAACTAAGAGAATTCATTCACTGCCAGCAGACTGACACCACAAGAAATGCTGTAGGAAGTTATTCAGGCTGAAATGAGATAACACCAGATGGAATCTTAAATCTTCAAGAAGGAATGAAGAATATCAGAGATTGTAAATATAAGAATATTTTTTATCTTAGTAACTTTAAAATATGTAGGATGCTTTACAGCCGAAATTATAATACTACCTTGTGGTGTTTATAATGTACTGTGTATAGGTGTACTACATATGACAGTTACAGCAGAGAGGATTGGGGGGCATGGTAAATGGACTTATTACCAAATTGCATAGTTTTCGAATTTTATATGAGGTGGTATGAAATTACGTAGATTGTGAAAAGTCAAGAATGTATATTTGAATGCTTAGAACAATCACAAAAAATCCAAAAGATAAAATAGAATCCTAAAAATTTTTATTTGTTTTATTTTATTTATTTGTTTGCTTTTATTTTTATTTATTTTATTGATTGATTTTTAGAATCCTAAAAAATTTTTAAATGACTCTAAAAGAATTCAGGAAATTAGGAACAGAGGACAAGAAACAGAAGAGGCAACAGAAAACAGATAATAAAATTGTAGCTGTAAATGAAACCATATCAGTAATTATATTAAATGTTAATGGACTAAATACTTTAAATAAAAAGCAGAGTTTATCAGAATGGGTTAAAAAAAAAAGAACAACTATATTCTGTACAAGATAACCTTTAAATGTGAAGATACAGATAAGTTTAAAGTAAGTTGATGGAAAAAGATACACCATGAAGATAGTCAGCATGAGAAGTCTAGAGTGGCTATATAATGTCAGACAAACTAAACTTTAAGATAAAAAATATTACCAGAGATAAAGAATAATATTTCATAATGATAAAAGTGTCATTACATTAAGGTGACATAAGAATTATAAATGAATGTAAACATAATAAAATTCCTAGTGAGATCACTTAAAGTATTTTTGAGTCCAGAATTTTTTGAAGACTATTGTGAGTCAAGAGACATGGGTGTATCATCATTTTAAGTTAACAACCATTTAATAAAATTGTGGAATCAAAACTCAAGATAAGTGAAAAAAAGGCATAATTGGAGAATATAGCTATCTGTATGACTCACTGCTTGTGAGTTTTTCATTACACATTGTTATGCATTGTGTGTTTGCTTTATTAATGCATTTTATATGTTTGAACACCTCCCATGATCCAGGATCAAGTGAGGAATTAATCCCTCAAACACAGTTCATATTTAATTGCTATGCACCAGAATAGCTATAAAGTCCATTCTGTTTAATACCCTCACCATTACTAGTCTTTAAATATTTTGAATATTACCTCTGCTTATAATACTTACATAAATTAGAAGCATTTCCCCCATTTATCAGTGGGAGAATCTATGGCTCTGAGATTCAGTATGTTGCCCAGTGCCATGTGACTGGTGACTGATGGATGGACAAGCCAGCCTTCAAATCCAAGTTTGTGTTGTTTCCAAAGCTTCACCCATTACACCATTTCTTCTGAGAAAACCTCATTGACCCATTGTTATTAGGGTATGCATATGAGGATCTATAGTTCCCCTTCCTGGGCTCCCTTTGGGACAAAGGAACGTTTTCATGGTATATCTGGCTACATTCTGGATACAGTCAGTGGCTGTGACTCATGGGGAAGTTTGCTATTTTAGATAGAGACACACCCATGACTTTGGCCCAGTTTTCTGGATAAACTAGTGTATGAATTATCAAACCTGAAAACTTCATATGTGTACATTCTTGATAGAGTTCTGTATTTCCAGTAGACATGTTTATAGTACAAATTTAGAGATTGTTGATAACTTCCCCAGGTTTCTATATACCCTATGACATGAAAGGTCATGACATGAAGGGTGGCAAGTATGGGTCCTGCACCAGCGGGAGGCAAACTTTTATATCAGTGGATGGAGTTCAGAGCAATAAGTGATTTCTAAATGATGTTTACGAGTTGTGCATTTGAGTTTTACTACTTCTGACTAATAGAATTTCATTTATATCTTAAAGGGTCAGTATTTCAGACTTTCAAATGTTACTATGCACCAAATAATGCACCAAATAACACTGGATACTTTTGCAAATGTTCTCTCTGAATCTTCACAACAATAATAAGAAATAGATATTATCCCCATTTAAAAAATTATTTATTTATTTGCTTTTAAAAGATTTTACTTATTTATTTGACAAAAAGGGCAAGAAAGCACAAACAGGGGGTGCAGCAGAGGGAGAGGGAGAAGCAGGCTCCCTGCTCAGCAGGGAGCCCAATGCGGGGCTCGATCCCAGAACCCTGGGATCATGACCTGAGCTGAAGGCAGGTGCTTAGCCAACTGAGCCACCCAGGCAGACCCCCCTCCCCCTTTTTAAAAAGATTTTATTATATTATCCCCATTTAAGAAATAAGGACACTAGGGGTGCCTGGGTGGCACAGTCATTTGAGCACTGGACTCTTGATTTGGGCTCAGATCATGATCTCCAGGTCTTGGGCTCAGTCCACCCCCTGGGCTCTATGCTCAGTGGGGAGTCTGCTTGAGATTCTCTCTCCCTCTGCCCACCCAACCCCACTCTCTCTAAAATAAATAAATAAGTCTTAAAAAAAGGAAAGAAATAAGGGCACTAAAACTTCCATATTCTGTCCTTTTAAATAGAAGGGTAATACATTTGCTCCTCTCCATGACATTGGACCTAAGCAATAAGTTATGGCTTCACTGTATTTGCTTGTGAGAATATTTATATATTTTCCATAATACATGTGAGGGTCCCTAACCTGCAATCAGGCAACATGAATCCTGGTCATTGCTTCCTTACCAGCTAGCTAAGAAATCTGTACCTCATACATGATGGCTTATAACCAATTAAAAGAAGATTAATAAAATATGCATAGAAAATCAGGAAACAAATCCATTAGCCAATATTGTGGATAGAATTGCAAATTTACATGGAGTACAAAAATTCACTCTTGAGTTTTCGGGTAGGTAGGGTAAAATGGGAAACACAGGAAGTTTCTTATTTTTATCATCAGGAAAGTTAAAACATGTCAGAAGTTTCTCATCTGATGTCTAAGTTCCTTTCCTGTTTTTGAGATTTTATAAAAACGGGATAATGACACCTACCTTTCAGAATCTTGGTAGGATTAATTGAGACCACATTGGTGTGTAAGTGTTAGTTTACTGTTGTCCTTATAGAATCCCAGTGAACGCTCCTGGTAGAAATCTCAGGAGGCTTAGGCTGTAGTTAACTTTGTTGAAAGTCCATACTCTGAACTTCTGTGGGTCATCTAGTTACTATTTATATAAGTCCCCCATGTTGTCAGCACCATGAGAAGCATTTTACAATCTTCTCCATACAAAGTAGATGCTATTGTCCACATTTCATAAAATAGGAAACTGAGCCCCAGAAAAGTGATGTCACTTGACCAAGGTCACACAGAAGGGTTTTAGTCAGAATTTGAACCCCTATTTCTCTGTCACCGAAGCCCATGTTTTTTTCCATTACATTACACTGCCTCTGAAATATTGAATAATTTAACAGTTTTGGCATTGTTTCCAGAAATCATTCTGGTTTATAAAGCGATCATTGTGAAGAACCAGTGCTTACTGGGTTAGAATTTGTGTAATGTGAAATTACAAATGGAGGCATGACTCAGAAGGCTCCGCATAACCCCTGACAACATCAGAGAACCTTTTGTTATCTATATTTTATGTTTATGCTTTGTTTTTAAAAAGTAATTTCTTTGTCAAGACTTGAGGACTTGGAGAGTGCCAGAGAGTAGGGTCACCCTGGGACCACAAGTGACAGCTTTGCCAGTACAATTGAAATGTTTCTCAACTGTAAAGCTTGTTTAATGAAAAGAGACCCCAAAAAACCTTTCTACTAATGTGTCAGTTTGAAATGAGCAAACTGTCAGCCTGCCGATTACCATGCATACAGTATGTGCTCATTAAATCATGCACTGTGGGTTCCTTCAGGTTGTCAAACTCCTTAATTGAAAAAATGTGTAGTGTTGCTCTTATGGGAAAGAGGCACCAATCAAAGGACTGGAGAGCTTACTCTTAATATTTTAGAGTTTGCTTTCAACTGCAGCCAGAAATCATTCCGTTTTACAGTTTTGATTAAAGGACTATCCCTTCTGCATCTTTTTTTTTGGTTTTGTTTATAATTCCAACACTGTAATTATAATGGAGTTGCTTTTATAACAGAGCTACTAAATCATCCTGCCAGCAGATAAAAACCAATGAGAAGGGCTCAGCTTCTTGTGCCATAAAATGAGGCTGACTTGGGGGTGTTGGGGCTGAAACAAACTGGGGATGAGATAGGGATGGTTTTTAGGTTTGCACAATTTCTGCTGCAGTGTTTTCATTCTGGGAGGCTTGAGCCTTATCATCACCTCAGTGGGTGGGTTAATCCTACCTGAGAGCTAATAAATACCTTTAGATTGTCAGTGTTACTTGATTTGTTTATAGGGTAGCTTTCAAAAAAATGCCAATGCCCAAGCCCTCCCCAGATAAAAGAAATCGGAATCTTTGGGGGTAACAGTTTTAAAATCTCTCTCCAGGTGATTCTAATGCGAGCCAAGGTTGAGAGGGATTGGCCTAAATTCACTCAAGTTGTCCAGTATTTAAAGCCAAGACTCATTCAGCAGCTGTTATCAACTTCATGGCCTCAAGCAATGTTTCCCCACAGGGTTTAAACCCCTTAGTGTTTCTGAAAGTTAAAAACTCTGATTTCTGGGCTCCAGGTAGACCTATTAAAGAGATTCTTTGGAAATAGGGCCCAGCAATCTCCATTTTTAACAAGAGATCTAAGTGATTCTTATGCACTAAGGTTTGGGAATTTGCTAGAGAAGCAAGATGCTCTTTATAAGTGATGTTGAGTGGAACTTCAGATGAAAGTACACAAATCACAGTAAAATCAGGGCAAAGTTGTTTGTTTGTTTGTTTAGCATTAGGGATTTTGGTCCATTCATGTGGGCTGATTGGGATTTTATGCTTGCTTATAATAGATAGCATCAGCTTTATTTGGGGGCTGCTCAGTACCTAGTGCCGTATCAGACCCAGGAACATACGCACATTCTATTGCTTTAACCTAAAGGTTCTAATGAATAGGGCCCATGCGTTTTTCAAGGGCTTAGGAAAATATTGAGAACTAAAAGAGAAAGAAAAATTATTTTGGTTTCATTGTATGGAGGAATTGCTGAATCAGAACAATTAGATATTTAATGAAATGGCAACGACATGAAATGTTATGCTTTTGTTATTAATTCCTTAATTTAGTAATTATAAAAAGTCTAGAGACACTTTATGAGTAAGCTTTCCTCTCTTCTTAAGAATTTCTGAAAATGCATGATGATTGCTGAGAAATTTTAGCTAATTTTAAAATCAAATAAACTAAATAATATATAACCAAATAATTTCAAATGCAAAAGTGCAAAAATTTATTTTCAAAGATTTTACATCCAACAACCCTTTAGTGTAATACATCTGGTATAAGATGGGGTTGAGCCTCCCTAAGAAAACATGCCTTGGGCCTGGGAAGGTCATGTAAGTATGCCCACATATCTACTTCAAAATTAAAGAATAGTTGATTGTTCTGGGCTTCATGCTCATTGACAAAGCTAAAAAACCAAGCCTAAGCAAGCTTCAAACAAATGGTTGAAACTAAACTTTATTGCTCACTTTCCCTCCGTCTAAAAAAAGAAGGCAAAAAAATTAAAGAAAAAAATTAATATTTGTAGTAACAGATCAAGCTATCTTTAAAAGTACATCACTTACATAAAAGTGGGGACTGTTAATGAGCCTCATATGAGACTGACAAGGCACATTGCTCACTATACCTCTTGCTCAGAAAATTACCCCTAAGAAACTGTGGTTATTAATAGGGAAACAACACATGACTAAAAAGAAAAGAAAGAAGATGCCACCAGAAATTTGGAGTTTCTGAGGTCAGTTGATAACTAGAGCTAAGTATGTCCTATTTGAATTCTCTATTTGCATATTTTGGATTTGATTGCATATGAAGTCACTAGTCTCAGAATTCCGATTCATGGTGATCCCTGCTACTAACATCTTACTTAAGGCATATCTTCCCCTTTTCTTAACCCCTCCCCTTGTTTTGTTTCTTTTGTAAAACTTAGCACATCTGTTTCACTTATTTGTTGGTTTACCCTCCTTTTTGACTATTTCTTTCCCTAGAATGTGTGTTCCATGAAAGCATGAGTTATGCCTGTGCTTTACCAAATCAATCATGGGGAAGAAAGGATGGTGGCAGTTGATCACTTTGTCCTTGCCAGCAATGATCAGTCAGGAATGTTTTACTATTAGGAATAAAGTTGCAAATGTTTAACCGGTCAGGAAATGTTTTAGAACATCTTTTTTTTTTTTTTTTAAACTTTGGATTCTATAACTCCATGCTATTAATAAATGAGCGATGGAAGAGAAGATATATTCAGATTTCACATAGACTTCTCTTACCTCCCTCCAACATCCAAAAAGCAAAAAACCCCCCAAACCAAAAAAAACCCCGAAACTGTCAAAAGAATAAGCATTTCTATAAATTCTCTGACTTCTAGATGAATAAAATGGTTAATTGTTCACTTGGAAATGACTACTTTATACTTTTGGAGAGAGGCCTGAAAATTTCTTGGCAGTATGTCAACTGATTAATAATTTAACATGATGATTGACTGGAGAATGGAAGTGGAGCTAATAGCTTCTCATTTTCCTCTTTATTATTTCAGACAAATTGGTAAGTCATGGTGGAGGTGTGGGGTGTTTCTGGGTCAACTGACTCTGGATTAAGCTCTGGATTGAAAATGGAGGGAGAGATTTGATCTTGCTAAGGTGTTGACCTCACCCCCTAATGGAGCTGGATGACTCTGTGATTGCTGCTTCTGATGCTTAGTGCCACTCTTACACTCCTAGCAAAGCCCGTGTGAACTCTAAGAAATTCTTACTACACCTCTGCTGTATGCCATATCGCACTAGACACTGGTTTGGTTAAAATACTGCATCCAACACAATCCTAACCTTAACTAGTTCAAAAATATGGCAGGAGTGGCACATACACCTACCAGCTAAAATGTATTAACTGTCTTAAGAGAGAGTTAGGAACAATTACCATGGGAGCCATTAGCTTATGGATTGATGTGAGGGACCTGCCTAATTGGGAATTAGTGAATTGAAACAGGGTAAGAGTCACACTGTCTAGTACAAACCGTGTATGTGGGTGGCAGCAACGAATTAGGAAGTGGCTGAGGAAGGAATGCTTGCTTGAGAACCTGGGTGAGATTTTTCAGGGCTCCTTATAGCTCCAGGTCTGTATGCAAATAGATAGGATTCAGATCAACTGTATCCTAGAAAGGCTGAAGTAAGCCCCATCCTAGAAAGTGTGTAGGGCATTACTTGGAAATTTCCAAGTGTTCTTGGGAGAGGGTGTGGCTTTAGTAGGAGCCAGTGTTATCCTCACTGCTGCCAGGGTACTGATGTTTTTCTATCTCTAAGGGAGGAGTAACTGAGCCCCTCAGATGCATCCCACAGATTCTGAAGAGAATTTTCATTGAAGTAAAAGCATCATATATTTGAATCCCAGATCTGCTTTCACTGACTGAATTTTTTGCTGTTATAATCAGGGCCTGAATGCAAGGACTTTTCCTCAAGGAGCAACAGGTTATGCATGCTCCCTGCCACCCACCTTTGTCCTGTGGATTTAAGTAACTTTCCAAATATCCATGTTTTGAGTATTTGTGTATTATATTTTGATGGACTGAATTTTGTTCTTCCAAAATTCCTATGTTGAAGCCAAACCCCCATTGTGAATGCATTTGGAGATAGGGCCTTTAAAGAGCTGATAACGTTAAATGAGGTCGTAAGGGTGGGGCTCTGATCCAACGTGATTGGTGTTCTTATAAAAAGAAATAAAGAGCCCAGGGATGCATGCACACAGAAGAAAGACCATGTGCACAGCAAGTAGGTCGCCTTCTACAAAACAAGGGGAGCGGCCTCAAGAGAAACCAAGTCTGCTGACATCTTGGACTCTTAGCCTCGAGAACTGTTGAGAAATACATTTCTGTTGTTCAGGCCAGGTAGTCTGTGGTATTTTGTTATGGCAGCCCTAGAAGACTAATACAGTTACTGACAAATCTCCCTGGTAGGCTTGGTTTGTAAGCCTAAGTCAATGACAAGTTATATAGAACTCTTAATTTGGGCCGCAGCACTATGAAAGCCCTCCAGAAATTATTCTCCTGTCCTTCTCATTAAGCAGTAACCAGCATAACCATTGTATAAAGCTACTCATTTATGTGGAGCAATTTTCCCACTCCACTATCTACTTACTCAACAAACACTCACTGAGTGCCTATTACGTGCCAGTGACACACAGATTATGCTCAGAAGGAGCAGTGAGCCTAGAAGAGGAAGCATAGCAGGCACAAGAAGGGCTGTCATTTGCAGGAATGCCACGGGCCCGCCCCGAGTGAAGGGATTCACTGCATCTGGAATGGCAGGGAAGAGTCCTGGCAGATGTGGCATTGAAGGGGGCTTTGGAGGATAGAGGGGATTTGGTCATGAAGAACTGGGCAATGGGGGAAGGACAGTTGAGGGGAAGGAACAGTGAGCAAAGGCTTAGAGATAGAAACCTAGGGAAGTTTATGGATAGATGTGCACTTTGACTAAAATGCAGAGTATGGAAAGGGAAATGTCCCTTTATAAGGGTGACTTATCTCAGACTCAGAGGGCTTCTTTCATGAAAGAGTGATGATATGCTAGGCACTGTTGTGTGTATATCCTTCCACTAACTCATTCACACTCTTAATACCCCTCAAGGTAGGTGTTAATATTATCCGGAAATAGGATTGGGAAACTGAAGCAGGGATGGGTTACATTACTTGCCAATTACTAGTAAATTATGCAGCTGAGATTTGAACCTGGGCACCCTGGCTCCAGAGTTGTTGCTTATAGAGAGAAGGCCTGAGCATAGATAGACTGGGACAAGATGCAGAGCTTTGAGAAAGTGGGTGACTTGTCCTATTTCCTTGAGTAAAGAGAAGGGCAGAGCCCCTGCCTCCAGTAGCCATGAGGGGAATCACAGTGCCCTTGGCCACCTTCCTCCAAGTTAGCCATGTTTGCAGCCATTCGTGGAGATAAATCGTTGGTACAGGGAAACAAAAGTGTTTTTCAGGCGCTTTGCTGCCATGATTAGCCTAGGACAGGGTTATGAAAGGAGCTTTTCTGCGTCCGCTGCCTTCCGGGGTTACATTCTTAGTGAATCTACTGCCTCAAAATGGAGCTTGTTAGTTGCGTGTCATCTGAGGGTGGCAATTAGTTGCATGTGTTTGGTTGGGTGCCAGCCCCCGGGGCGCCAGACCTCAGTGGGGGAGCCACTGTTTGTCATGAATTAGTCTTTAAATAAAAGCAAGTTTTTAAAATGGAGCATGCTAATTTGGGTTTTGCTAACCCCCTCGGAAGAAGGCTTGGCCTGTTCGGTGCCAGCTGGCTGAGTTGGCATTCAGCGAGAAACTGGGTCCCTACCAAAAATCGCATTGCTCCCGCCCTCCCCCTTTGAGAGCAAAATGGCAGCGAGGAGCTGGGTGGCACTGAGAAACAAGGTGAAACAGGGGCAGGGACAATGCAGGAATCAGACGATTAAAGGGAATTGAGCTGCCATGGTATTCCCACTTCTCCCACCACCTTAGAAAGGAAAGTCTGCCCCTCTCTTTCCCCCCTCACGCTGTCCTCAGCCACCCATTCAGTGACTCTCTACATAAAAGGCTTCCTCATCCAGTTGCTTATACACTGCACCTTTTATACTCTTCCAAGTCATACTTAAGGGATTATCACTGCAGCTTTTAACTTCCCCTAGAAAGAGCTGAATGAGTGTGAATGGGGCGGAAGAATCTTCAGTGAGAAAGTGTCCCCCACCCCAAAATGCTCACAAAACCCCTAATCACGATGTAAGAATGCCACCCTGTTTTTGGCGGCGGCTGGCTACAAACGCGCTCATTAACAATTACTGTACATATAGGCGATAATTACAAGGAGTTGGGTCGCGCACGCAACTGGTGGCAACGGGATGCGGCGCCCAAACCGGCCCCGGTCGCCTGAACACGACCCTCCTTCACGTGAAGAGCGAGCCCACCCATCAGGGCTTTGGGTCTTGAAACCCTGCACTCTGCCCAATGAGTGTTCGTTGGAAGATTTGTCTTCTTAACACTTTCCAGGTGGGGTGATCGGATCATGCGAAGTGGCAACTGTGAGGCGACCGACGGTTGAAAACAGGAACCGTCCCGTTAATTCATCTATTTCCGTGTTGATGGCAGTCCGCCCTCTGTCTTCCAGTCGGATGGCTGGGTGTTAGGTGTTAGGAGAGGAGCCGTGAAGGAGGCAAGGCGGAAAAGGAATTTCAATAAGTTTTACATTTGTCCTGAAGATTCAGGAAAGATGGAAACTTTTTTTTCTCATATGAATATATTTGTGCAGCAGATTGCTGAGAAATATGGGTCCTCCTGGTTACTAATGTGGTGTGCATTAAATTTCCTCGAGTGAGGTTTTTGCGATATATATATTTTTAACCTGTAATGTTTGCTGCTGATGCCTCTGTTCTTCTGAATGCAGTGTATAAAGTTTGCTAATAAACTGACACTCAGTTTCTCAGAGACTTAGCCTGAAAGCCCTCCTGACAAGACGGGAATTTGTTTGTTGTTGTTGTTGTTACTGTTTTTACTAATGTTGAGGCAAAATTGACAATGAAGGGCAGTTTGAATACTTGAGCACTGTAAATCGTTTTAAGGGGGATGATTTTATTTTCTTGAAGGCAATGCATTTTGGAGTTTGTTTAAATGCTCATTTAATATTTTGGGTCTCAGCAGGACAATGTGTTGCTTTTGAAAAGTAAGAGTCGATAATGAGTCCATGGAGCCTTTAATTTATGATGTATCTGACAGCGTTGTGGTAGATCTGATATGGGATGCATGCGACTATGTCTGCAAGCTGAAAATAAACCAGCTGGTATTTGTTCTGAAAACATTCCGAGAACACCCTCCTGTTAATGGCCCATGGCTTGATCCAGCATCTGGTAAACTAATATATTGTCATTTTTACCATGAAAGTCAGCACAAATCATTAATGATTCTGGCAGCCATTTGCGTTCTTCTCTTGTCTAGAATACACCAATTACCATGAAATTATTCCTATTAGCAACATGATTGAATGATAGTAACCTGACTGTAATTTGTTGGCAGAAATTCTTTCATAATGACAATAATGAACTGTGCGTTTGAGTCCTTGCTGGGTTCTGTTAAATAGGAAGGTTGGATATTATAGGCTTCTAACCCTCATGAACAATACTGTGTGAATTGAAGGAAATGTGCCATCTTGCAGATTTGTTTCAAGGTGGGAGCTTATCATTTCGTTCAGTTCTTTGAGAGAAGGAATCACTATTTCCCATTGAAAAGGGTGTTCAGGGACTGCTTTGAGATATGCACACACGATCATCATCAGTATATAGAACCTGGTGGGGTTCGTTTTTCTGTCATTATAGACGGTACCTGATTCTTCTCAATGAAATAGTCCACATATAATCATCATCAAAGAATGAAATGATACCATTCATTCCAGTGACTAAGAAAACTACAGAGAACTTGATACTGCCATGAGATGGATAAGTTAAGTGTCATTTTTCTTTTACCCAATCTTGATCTATAAGGCCACATGACCCGTCTAACTGGAAATGCCTATTAGGCTATTAGTCCAACATATATAAGAGGAATGAGGGAAAGAACAGCTATAGGTCTGTGAAAATTACTGGTAGGCATAAGACAGATTAGCCATATTCTCTAAAGATCTAGGGAAACTAATGAATGTCAGCACTTCTGTGGCCCACTTCATATCCTCTTGTCTCACTTGTTTCTTGGGCTACTGCTGTGGAAACCAACCTAGGGCAGCTGTGGAAACCAACCTAGGGCAGCTGTGACCAGAAGCCTCTTGCCTGCGATGCGTTGGGTATCCCCATCTTCCCCCCAAGAGCTTCTCAGACACTTTGCGTAGGACTGGCAGCCTGGAAACACAAGAGAGTAAATAAACCACAGAGTAATCCCTGACTCGTGGGAGAGGGAATAAATGGTGATTAAACGCTCTCCTCTTCCATGTCTTGTTCAAGCAATTCCAAAGCACATTATCCATACACATACACATCTGAATCACATCGGGTTTCTCAGAGAGGTCAAGACTGAGCCCCAGTTGCTCACAGTGGTGATTAACTTGAGAATCCACACTTATGTTGGATTTCCCTCCGTGGAGGATGTTGTTGCTGCCCCATCACCATCAGCTTTCCTGGGGCAGCATACCCGGACTCCAGCGACTTAGTGCTGGATGTTAACGTTTCACAGATGAACCCTTCTCAAGAGAATTTCCCTCCACTGACAGGAGCTACCTTCCCCAGAAATACCTGCAAGACTCCCCTACTCTTGACCAAGGGCAATCCATAGCCAATTTCTAACTGAAGCTGTCAAGGTGGGAGGCCTATGTGCTGCCATTAATACTCCAGAGTTCTTTGTAGGATCAGGCTAGACGTCAGCTAAAGCCATGGATTTTCTTGGCTTCTTCTCTGGCCCATTCAGTCCCTTGTTTCCTTACAGCTTTCTCCTGAGGGCATTCCTTTAACCAGTTACCCACACAAGAATGCCCATCTCAGGCTCTACTTCTCGGGAGTCGGACCTAAGATATCCTTTCCCTCTGTTTCTCTCTCTAGTCCCCCAATCCCTTTATCTAAAGTTCTTTCCCAAAATAAGCTACCTGCTTGTAAGCCTTTGTCTTAGGTACTGCTTTCTAGGGTGGGGTGTTGGAGTGGGATGGGGAACCCAGCCCATCATAGGAAAAGATGTCCATTATGTTTTGAGGCTTCACTCTGTGCTGCCTACTGGAGTAAGCGCACATGGTCCCTGACAAGTGCACTTAAAGAATTAGGTACCATAAGATTATACTAAAGTGAATGATTCAGATAATAAATGCAGCAGTTGAGATACCTATGATGTGGAGCATGAGGGTCTCAAAAACTTATTGGAGGAAGTGACTTGAATCCATAAAGACACATATGGAAGGCAGAAGGAGGTGGTGGAAGAAAATTTAGCTTGGAAAGACAGCAGGAACAAAGGCTCTGAGTGTGCTTGAAAATCATTAGCCCAAGGGACGCTGGTGTTGCCATCCCTGTGAATATAGGCTTCATGCTGAAGGAGTTGGGTGTGTCCAGAATATGCTTTGATCTGTTTGTTCCAAATGCAACTTTTGGGCATTATGGTAGGCACTGGGAGTGATAAACATAATAGAAATTGTCCCTGCTCTCAAAGAATTTACAGGACACAAGTAAACAGATAAACATTTATAATTACAGATTTTTTTTCTCACTAACACTCTGAAGGAAAAGGACAGGGTGCAGTGACAGATAATAACAAGGCGGTGTTGGGGGGTGGAGTGTGGCACCTGGGTGGCCCAATTAGATAAGCGTCCAACTCTTGGTTTCAGCTCAGATCACAATCTCAGGGTCATGGGATCGAGCCCCGTGTCAGGCTCCATGTTGGGTGAGGGGTCTGCTTAAGATTTTCTCTGCCCCTAACCTCCCCACTTTCTTCATCTCTCTCTAAAAAAAAAAAAAAGAAGAAGAAGAAGAAGAAGAAGAAGAAGAAGAAGAAGAAGAAGAAGAAAATCATAAGAGTCACTTATATCACCTATGTTAGATCAGGTGGACTGGGAAGTCGTCTCTGAGAAGATGACGTGTAAGCAGAGCTGTAAAGATAGAAAAAAGTCATCTCTGCAAAGTGGGTGGAGCAAGAGAAACATGGCAGTATGGCAGCCAGAGGGATGGCATATGCAAAGGTCCTGAGGCAAAAAATACCTCAATATAGTAGAGGTATTAAAAAAGGCCAGTATTACTATATTGCACTGGATAAGGAAGGGAGTGCACAAGATAAAGTTGGAATGTAAGGATGAGCAGGATTTTAGATGGCATCCTATGCTGTTGTATCCCGAATGCAATGGAAAGCAATTGGAAGGCCTTAAGGACAGAAGTGATAGTTTCCAATTTATGGTTTTAAAATATGACTGTTGTGTGGAAAATAAGTTGGGTTGGGGGACAAGAATAGATGTGGGGAGAACAATAAAAAGGCGGCTGTAGTAGTCCATGTGAGAAATGATCAACTGGTCTAGAGCAGAGTCAATGGATGTGAACTAGAATGTACTTGAATGTAATTCAAGACAGCTGGGATTAACTCTGATGATCACTATTGTATCCAGGCCTACACCTGAGGTTTGTGGGGACCACAGCAGGAGTCAAATGGAGACCACATCCCGTCTGTCTCAATGTTTAACAATGATAAATCTAGCTAATAAACTGTTAAAGAAATATTTTTATCGTTCTTCTATGAGAATATAACTTTTTAACAACAAAATCCAAAATATAGCTATGATTTTTATATGACTGAAAATTGGCAAGATATCAAAGATAACTGAATTTGATTATTACTGCATATGTTCTATTATTAGGGATGATATTTGGATGGGTTTTTAAAAAGACAGAAATGTTCATAAATTATTACATATTTATTCCAAGTAACTTATTTCTTATCTTCATTTCAGTAAAATAAATGTGGTGGCATAATAAAGGAGTTTTCATCCTTGTTTTTGTTTGTTACATAATTTGTGTCTATTGGCAGTAGTGATCTGATGCAGGGGACTATAACTGAGGTCATGGGGCCAAGGTTAGCCGCACTCTTTCATTCACACATCGTCTGTGGCTCCTTTTTGTGCTGCAGGGGCAGAAGTGAGCACCGGCAACAGCCTAAAATGTTTATTGCCTGGTCCTTTACAGAAAAGTTTGCTGGCCTCCCATGTAAAGAATTAAAAGCTAAGCTGCACTTGTATTTACAATATATAAAATATGAATATATTTTCATTAAGCTTCTAAATTAATGATAAATATTAGAAGGGTTAAATTATTTTTTGGATCTTTTCAAAAACGCTACTTCTTGTAAAATGTCCAAATGATTTATTAGAACTAAAAGGCAAAATGCAGACCATTTAACTAATAGAAAAATGTTAGGTCAATTGAGGTATGCTGGATTTTAAATTTTTATTTTTTGAGATTTAAATTCAGTCTTATTAAGTATTCTTATAACAATAAAATTGTTTTGTGTTCGGTGTCTAGTTGCCAATAGAAAGAATTGGTGTCAGATTTCATGCATCTTATGCCACTACATACATATATTCAAATTGTAGGAGAGCGTGCGATATTGAATATGGTAAACTGTGCCAAAAGCATCACGTGCAACAGTCGTGAATGCTGCTGGAATTTGTGAGGCGTCTGAAACAATGAAACGGTACTACAAGTGTCTGATGGAGAATAGATGTGCCACTCTGCTGGGAACTGAGACTTTTTTGTGTGTGCAAGAATCTGTCACACTCATGTTATCTGAGAGGAAAGAGCTGACAAATCAATCTGTCTTACTCTCATTTAAGCCCTTCCTCTGCTTGACTTCTGCCCACACCCCTGAGCCCTGTGCAGTTTTGCACACGCACAACCCACAACTCTCCCTGGCACTCACGCAGTCACCTTTTCTTCAAGGACATCAAGCAAGAGAGGTAGCGAAGCAGTTTCCAGGGCATGGATGACATTAGACACAAAGAATAGAAGTGACTAGTTGTGTTGTACAGGAACCAAGCACCAAGTCCTGAGTAACAGAGACCCCCATTGTGTTTTCTAACCATTTTTGGTTGGGTTATGTTTGTGATATGGGGGCCCCTCTGAAACGTGGGTTTCGGGACATGTCAAATGATACAGTAATGCAGTAGCGATGTGCACACTGTAGAAATGGAAGGAGAAATAAACAGAAACATCATAAAAGAGGATTTTAACCTCTAAATCTATGGAAAATCAAGTAGGTAAAAAAATCTGAACAAAATGATAAAGATGAAGTGGATACTTATATCTAAATTTAGACCCTGATAATAGAGAATATAACTCCTTTTCATAGACCTTTGGAAAATTTGCAGTACATGGCCTTTATAAGTTACAAAGAAATCACAGAGAATATCAGGAAGGTTGAAATAGTAAAGTTCCCATCACCTGCTTCCAATGCAATAAACTAGAAATTCATTATTAAAATCTTACAATCTGGAGATTTTAAGACGCCTCAATGAGCAACTCTTAATTCAAAGAAGCATTCAAAATCCAACTTTGAAATGTATCTAGACAGCACTGATAAGGAAAATATAACTCTTGTAAATGTGTGGGCTACTGTTAAACCCCGTGCTTAGAAGCCAATGCAGAGCCTTGAACACCTAAATAACAACAACAATAAGAAGGAGAAATAAAGTGCCTTAATCCATCTAGGCTGCTATAACAGACTAGGTGGTATAAACCACCACCATGTCCTAGAGGCTGGGAAGTCCAAGATCAAGGCTCCAGTAGGCTCAGCTTCGGGTGAGAGCCCACTCCTTGGTTCACAGAGATTGTCTTCTTGCTGTGTCTTCACATGGACAAAAGGGCGAGAGCTCTCTGAGGTATCTTGTATAAGGACACTAATCCCATAATATCTCTTTTTTTTTTCTGGTTGTTATTTAGCAGAGCCCTCATGACCTAATTACCTTCCAAAGTTCCCACCCCTAAACACCATCACACTGGGGATTGGGTTTCAACATACAAATTGTGGGAGGACATAGTGAGTCTATAACATAAAGGAATTAAACATCAGACTTAAGAACAGGAAAATAAATAGAAGGAATGCAAAAAGAACCAAATATTACAAAGTAAAAAATGAAATTTTCTAATCTAAAACAAACCAAGTGAGTATCCTGAGTAAACCCAAGTGCTGTTTCTTTGAAAGCAATGCAAAGAAATAAAATAATCCACCTACTTAGCCTAATTAAGAAAAAGATAAGGAGCACAAAAACACAAAATGAGAAGTGAAAAGGGGGAAAAGAGCCATGATTAAAGAAGACATTAAAAGAATAAAAGGAGAACCTATGCAAAATGTTTTGTGTATAACTGAAAATCTTGATGGAATGGATTTTTTTTATAGGTAAATAAGTTATCCAAACTTACTCAAGAAGAACTTCGACAGCATTAGAAAAATCTGAGGAAGTTATCAAAGATCTAAAAGAAAGCCACAGATCTTTATGCTTTCAGAGACAACTTATTTGGAACTTTTAAGGAACAGATAATGATAATACTACTTAAAATTGGCAAGATTAATTTCTATCTGCATAATGGAATAAATACTGTGCAGTCATTCGATAGGATGCAGAGGTTCTGTGTGTGGCTATGGGACAATCTCCAAAATATATTAAGGTGAAAAAAAGCAAGATGCAGAGCCCTGAATCTATTACATCACATTTTGAGATGCGTGTATGTGGATGTGTGCGTGCGGGCACACATGTGTGTGCATATGTGTGTGTAATATCTGTAGAGGAATACAAAAGCAACTGGGAACATGGGTAGCCTCTGGGGAAAGAAAGGAAGCAACTGGAAGATAGGTAAGAGGCAGATACTTTTTAATTTATGTGGTTTTGTACTTTCTGGAAGTGATACTACATAGTGAAAGAATTATCAAAATAAAATTATCCCCAACACCTAGAAGGAAAACCACCAATGAGTTTTTATGAAGCCAGCATAACACAGACCTTGGTTAAGTCTGACAAAGACAGCACAAAATAGGAAACTATAAATCAGTTTCATGCATGGGCTTATGATGAATACTTACAGTAAAAATTTATAGATATAATTCATATTATTAAAAGAATATTAGTCCTATTAAGTAGGGTGCTTATTCCCAGAATGCAATGGTGTTTCAGTAATAGGCCATGTAGTAATATATTCTTAACTTCTATCCTGTATCGCCTCTCATGTGGGAGAGCTGTGTGTGCTCAGCTGTCATTATCTAGAACTATATTTATATGTCTATCTGCTACATTTTGTCAAATCTAAAATGCTGTCAATTGTAAGATATCTGATTATAGAAATGTTAAAATGTGAAAAACTGTTTATCTTAGAGTCAATGAAGTACAGTGTCCTTCATCCCTTCCCCCTTCCCTCCCTCCCTCCATCCTTCAGTCCTTTCCCTACCCTTCCTTTTTCTTTCCTATCTTTCTATCTTTCTATCTATCTATCTATCTATCTATCTATCTATCTATCTATCTATCTATCTACCTACCTACCTACCTAGAATATATCCAAGATATATACTTAGGTGAAATAGTTACAACAGTTTGGATACCATAGTTCAATCTGTGTATTTTTAAAATTAATATTTATACAAATGCATAGAGTGTGTACGTGTGTGTTCTTCCCTTAGCAGGATTTACAGAAAACTGTAAATAAGGATCAGCTTTGGAAAGAAGGTGGGGGCAAGGGTGAGAGAAGGGAGACTTTTATTTTCTATCTTTCTGTACTATTTGAATTCTTTACTTTTATTATCCTTGCTTTTATTTAAAAGACATTAACAGGAGCTTTCATGGCAGGAAAATATGGGCCGTTTGTTGCTTTGTAATAGAAGGTGCCAGAGCACCACCCAGATACCCCCAGTACCTTTCACCACCCCAGCTTCCAGGTCCTTTCCTTCTGGTGGTCACAGGTGCACCCGTCTTTGCAGTATCAGCTAGAGCTACAGGCTTTGCTGGGCCTGCCCAGACCTGGAAAGGCAGCTCTTAGCCAATGATTGAGTGGTGAGGGAATGTGAAAGCCCAGGTCCCTTGCCGGGGAACACTCCTTTCAAAGGACTGTGCCCCAAATCCTACCCTTGTGTGGCTTCTTTCCTCTCCCTCTCTGGCTTCTTGCCACTGCCTCGGCAATTTCTCTTGGGAGCTGTTCCTTAATAAATCACTTATATATAAATCCTCTTCTCAACATCTGATTCTGAGACCTAAAACATTTATGTTTCACTTTTAATTTATAGGTTATTAAAAAGAAATCTTTAAATGTCCTATGTATGCATATGTATGTATATAAAAGAAATAACATATAATAGAATCAAATTATATTGGGACTGAGGAAATGAAGACTGGCTTTCTTCCATTGAGCCTTCTTGTGTGTTATAGACATTAGAATTATTTATTTATTTATTTATTTATTTATTTATTTATTTTTCAGTTTTTAACCAGTTCAGTCTTTGCTGTTCTAGTTTCAACACAAGGGTATTTGCCCACCAGCTTTAGTACAGCTATTAATTTTCCTGTACATACTTAAAGCCCACCCTTCAGCTACTCAAAGCTAATGTATTATGCAACTTCCTAACAACTTCTGGGTCTCATGTTGGTAAAGCACAAAACTATCAATTCTCAATGAAAAAAAAAAAAAAGAAATTGTATAATTGAAGGATGGTCTCAGGATGCAATTACTAATGGCTGTAAATAACTCTGCCTACTTTAAGGAGGTCCTGCAGTATGATTCCTCAGTGCCGGACCTCAGTGGGCAAGTGAATTACCAAAAAGCACTTTGCTTGTAGATTGCATTGGTGCCTTTGAGTCCAGGGTTCCTTGTCAAATAAAGCATGTCATTTGGGTGCAGCAGCTTTGCATTTTTAATCATGTTTGATCTCCCAGTCGTTCATTTGCAACAGGTCTGCTGGCCATTATTGTGAACTGGCAAGGCTGTGTTGCAAATGGTTGTGCTCCTCGGGCAGTTTATGTATTCTGGTAATCGTCAAAGTATTTATAATTCTCCTGTCTTTACCCTGAATGTGTGCCTGTATTTACAGCCATAAATTTCTCTGGATTTGAGTGGCTGTTGACAGCATGGTTTTAACTGTAACATACTCTGTGTGTGTGTGTGTGTGTGTGTGTATACACACATCTATATACATGGATATTTATTCTCACACCCACAAACAGGGTAATTTATAGCATAACACACATACAGGCTTTAAAAAACTCTGTGCCTGTCATAAACAGCAGAGTGTTTTCTCTGTAGTGTAGTGCTGGGTATTAGAGGGATAAATGGTGTCTAAAGTGTTTCTTTCTGCAGGGATAGGGTGAGGAGGTCTTGGGCAACGAGCTGTCTTGATTGGAGGCTGCTTCTGCTGCTCTCAGAGCAGGGCGTCTCTCTACAGCCCCTGAAAGAGGTCACTCAATCTTCCAGCCCACTGTGCCTTTGTTTGGAAGGAGGCCACCATCTGCAAGATCCCGGGAACTGACTCATTAGTGAGTACCGGGTGGGGAGTCACTAGTTTGGAGAAGAGGCATGTAGGCAACTGACTCTAACAAAATAGTTAAGCAGTATTTACACTCTGCTCTGTTCCTTTTTTGTATGTCTGTAATAAAGACATGGTCCACTGCTGATTGTTGGACTTTGTTAGCATTCAGTTTGCCTTTTTAAAGGGAGACAAAAATTTAGGAAATCTGGGGATTGGAATGTTCTCTTTCGTACTTGCTCTTACACCAGGTAGGGCTGGCAATTTGTTTATAGTCAACAGAAGATGTGAAATCTGGTTTTAGCTCATTACGTTGGGTGCTGGGTGTTCAGACATACTCTATTTCCGTATTTTATTATGAGTATTAGCTTTATCTCTCCTTAAGATTATAAGTTTCTTGAGGGCTGGAATAGGGCTTTGCATTTCACTTGTGTCTTCAAAATATGTTGCATATCCTTCAGGAGTACTGGGTGTATGGTTGATGCTTAGTAAGTACTGATCAGTTGGACTCCCTCTGAGGTCGTCACTGAGTTTCTGCTTAGCTCAATCATAGGCTGTAATAATGGTCAGGTGGGAAATTTGAGTTCAATGTTTATTTATTCAGTAGCTCAGAGTATTAGTGTCTGGGATTTTTAGCTAAGTATTTTGTTGGGTTTGTATCGGTGGTTTTCATAGCTTTTTTTCTGTTAGCTGAGGAGCCTGTACTTTAATGGACTGGAGTGTGGGGAACAATATGTACAACAGATGAAAGGGGAGTTGCTCTGTCTGAAACAGGGGTGGCACTTTGGGCTCAGATTGAGCGGCTTCATTTTCATTGCTCACTCTTCTCTCCTGCTCCATTTCCCGAGATATCCCCAAGCCAAGTGGTCAGTGAATCATCTCCTAGGATGGAGAGGGCTCCTAAGAGTATAGCTGGAAGACCATTTATCTAAAGAAAGTGTCTTTGAGTATATTATTAAATTTGGTCCACAATTTTTAAAAATAGACTTAATTTTTCTAGGGCAGTTTTAGGTTTACAGAAAAATTGAGCAAAAAGTACAAAGTTCCCATGCACCTTCTCTCTCTCTCTACTCAGTTTTCCCTATTATTAACATCTTGCCTTGGTGTCGTGCATTTTATAATTGATGAGTCCATATTGATACATTGTTATTAACTAAAGTCCCTCGTTTACATTAGGATTTACTTTTTGTATTGTCCATTCTGTGTGTTTTGACAAATGCATGATGTCATGTATCTACCATTGTAGTTTCAGGCAGAGTAGTTTTACTGCCCTAAAAATGCCCTGGCTGCAACTGTTCATCCTGGAGTTGAACATTTGTTAGGGTACTCCAGTGTTCATAAAAGTGGTGGTGGCAGGGATCAGGTTTGGTACTATTGAAGTTCTGCTCTGTCTCTTCATCACACTTGGAAAAAACTTCAGATTTATACTCCCAGAGAGTTTAATTGGGATTACAGGTAGTGATCATGATTCCTCTCTGATAACTCAGTAGACCACCTACACTTTGGTGTTCTGGAAGAGCTGTGATTTATCAGTGAAGCTAAATGTCAAGGTGAATTTCACTTGAACGATGTCATGCTTGTTTAGAATATGTTGTGATATGTTTGAATCTAATGTGTATTAATATTAATTTTGACTATTTTTATGTCTAGATTCTAGATCTGTTCTTCCAAGTACTGACTTGCGAAATACATTTCCTTAGTTCAGGGGCCTGTCTTTGACTTTGGTGCGTTGCTAATTATGCACACAATTTTTAGAACGGCACTGACAATGAATACAAAATATTAATAAACCAACAAGACAAGCAGTTTTCAGAAATCACATTATGTATACTTAATGTCTAACTGACCTTTTCTGCAGTTACTTAAATCTTTTAAAAAATTCATTTAATTTCAAAGCCAGAGTATTAGCCTATTTATATGTAAATTGTCTTTAATTCATGCATCGATTTAAAAGACTAATCCAAAAGATCTTTTACCACAAGTGACCTTTTTGACTCCACACTTCTGGGAAAACTGTGAAGTGGTTTCTTGGTGACCTCGCATCCACCTGTGGTACAACATACGCCAACTCTGGTCTGTATAAATCACTCACAACTGTATAGTTTCCAACCAACGCTGAATTATTAATGGAATAATTATTCTAGTTCCTATCAGAATTTCCACAGAACCATTTACGGGGATTTTTTTCTTTCTTTCTTTCTATTTTCATCCTCCACCAACAATCTAATTGGAAGCTTCACTAAGAAATATAGTCCGTTGTTCAAGAGACACGGAGTGAGGTGCTTAGCAGTAGTGGTTACTGCCTACAAAGAGCCTGGATGTCAGAGAAGCTTAAATTTATGTTACAGCCTGCCATCCAGGCCTGAGAATCCAGAGAATCTCAGGAAAGCAAACGAAAGAGGTTAGCATCAATATTCTTGCAGCAATATATACATTTAGTCCACTCTGGGTTTTCTCCCCGTGTGTAGTTCACCTTAGGGGTTAGCTTAAGCCACTGCTTCATAACATGTTTCCCTTTTTCTGGGGATACATATAATTTGGAATTTGCCAGAGTCTGTTATTAGTGGGTAAAATGCAAATAATGTAAATCTTAACCAGTGTAACCATTTGAAGTAAAATTGAATGTGTCATATAGGATATATATGTATTTGTTCTTTTCTGACCTCTCTCTCTCAACATTGATGTCTGTCTGTTAGGGTTTCACCCTGTGGTACATAAAAGGAGGCCACGAATGCCCCGAATCATTTGCAAATGTGTGTGTATGTGTGTGTGTGCGTATTTGTATTTGGTGTGAAGTGTCACCACAGCAAACAACTCTATAGAGTGAGAACATTCCCTTAACTGTAATGTGACTGTAAACAGCCCTCATCCCTACCCTGTAGCTGTGTGGCCGAAGGCCCATATATGTATATACTTCCCCTTGTACATTCCCTCATCCTCCAGTATCCATACCTTTGGCCTTTTTATTTTATTTTTATTTTTTAAAGATTTTAATTTATTTGAGAGAGAGAGCATGAGAGAGAGAGAGAGAGCATAAGCAGGGGGGAGGGCAGAGGCAGAGGGAGAAGCAGACTCACCGAGTGGGAAGCCCGACTCGGGACTCAGTCCCAGGACTCTGGGATCATGACCTGAGCCGAAGGCAGACGCTTAACTGATGGAGCCATCCAGGCACCCCCATACCTTTGGCAATTTTAAAGACAGGCTGTAGGACTCCAGAATAGAGGAAAGCTACTAAACATACACACATGTACATACACACACACAAACTTACTAAACATACATGTATATATTCAATATACACGCAGTTGAAGCTCGGTTTTGACAGTATTTATGTTCTAGAAAGTTGCCACCAACATTGAATTAATGAATGCTGAGCCATTGCTCTTAGAGGAAATTCAGGGTTCCTGCAAGTCTCTGGCCGCAGCATTGTGCTTAACTGATCAGTACATAACTTTGTTTTATGCTTGTTTTTGTTTAAAGGCACATAATTTAATTTTTATTGTTGATTTGTTAACACCGAACACATGGCCAACAGCACTATAACTCATGCCCAAATGAAGCTAATCGAACACTTGTATTTTCTCCATTAGGCATGTCACAGCCTTCTTGCGCTCAGGAGCACTCTGTGGCCCCACAGCCCTACACCTGGGAGCCATTTTAAACAGGAAACATCAAAAAAAGCACAACAATGTGAAAAGCGGAGCACTAATAGACCCCAGAAAAGAGAGTCATTTATAGTATGAGAGTTAGAACAATATTTTGTTCAACCTCACTTAGGAACATATTTCTGGAGAGAAATCTGTCACCACCCTGGGCACACCCACAAGTGGCTGCAAGGTGCCATGAGCATTGATTTTGGAGTTACAGATGAATTCTAGTGAGTAGGCAAATTCGCAAATCCAGAGTCCACAAATAATGAGGAGAAACAGTATATGTAGATATTTGCTGTCTGTTTCATTGTGAGGCATGTGCAGGTTTGGATGGCTTCAGGGTGAATAGGTAGACAGGCACGCGGCCCTCATGGAACGGGCGTGCACCCTGCAGGAGACACAGAGAATAAACAACTATCTAAATAATTACCTAATTACAACAGTGGGACCCGCTCTGGTGGAAGGGTACCAGATGCTGCTAGAGCATGCAACAAAGTATCCAATCCCGGGCTGAGTGGTGCAGGAGGGCTTCTGTGAGGAAGTAACATTCCAGCAAGTGCTCAGAAGGATGCATAAATATTCAAGAAAATATTAGTATGTATAAGAAGCCACAGTAGGGATTTTACTCAAATTCATGTCTTCTGAGACTTTGCTTTTCTCTTTTAGGTAGAGTTGGTGACATTGATGTCAGTATGTATTTTCCATTTCCCTTTACACCTGCAACAAGGTTTCACCCGTATGGGCCATTACTTGGAAGCTACTTGGAAGCTCCCACTCTTTGTTGGTTAGCTGGGAACTGGAGCTAGAAGATGCTGACAAAACAGCGTATATCACACAGCGTGGGGTAGTAAAATATGGCTCCAGGAAGGAGAGACCCTTTCTCCTCTCCATCTTCTGTTTCTTCTTCTCTTTTTGTCTTGTTTCCGTCCCGCCTCCCTCGTTGGCTCTCTGCTTTCTTTTTTTTACACTGACTTTTCCTTTAAAGATGATTACTAGGATTCTGAAAGATGAAAGAAGCCCTCTGATTCTTCCCAGTGGGTGAAGCTTCTCACTGGAAGTTGAATAACCAGGTAGTATATTTAAGCTGTAAAAATGCCTCTGGCTTCTCCTGCCCCTTATTGAATAAACTCAGAGAACTCGATGAATTGAATTAATTTTTAAACTCATTGAATTGAATTTAAGCACTTAAAAATGTATCTTTTTTGTTTGTCTATGCCAGTTTCATCATATATAGATGTGACCCTTGATGGAAAGGGAAAATCAGCACGTTTATTTGTTCATCCATTCCCAAATAGCTATCAGCCCTCAGCTCTGGGTTAGGGCCCTGTGCAAGCGGTGATATAAAGATGAGAAAGACATGTCCCTCTTCATGCTTGTCTTCCCTCGGATTTGCCTGAACCAGCACCAGCCTTTTCAGGTGATAATTACTTTGTATATAAACATTAATTAGACACTTACTCTGTGCCAGGTACCATGATAGCACTTGACATGCGTTTTCTTCACAGGGTCCTTAGGAGATGGGTTCTATTATTATCGCCATTTTATAGACGAAGTCTTAACTGAGATTCAGAAAGCTGAAATAAATAACTTATTTGAGGCCAGTTATTGGTAAGTAATGGGTAAAGCTAGAGGTGGAGTCACCTCCACTCTTAAGCATCATTTCTTCTTAAAATCTTTATGCGTAACTCAGTAACTTTGGGAGTTTTAGTTTAAGATGCCAACTAAAGTAAGCTTGTAACACTTAAAGATTTTTTTATTCCCACAAGTTTCTTGGGGGTTATGCTCTTCTTTCCTGGTTTCTTACCAGGAAACACCTGTCTATAGATTTTATAGATGAGAAAATTTAGGCACCTAGTGGCTAAGGAACTTGCCCAAGGTCATGTTGTTAGGAAGAAGCATCTCTGGGGTTCCGCTGAGGGCTGTCTTAGCTTTGACTACCAAGGTCTCCTTTTTAGAAAGGAGCTATTTTTTTTTTTTAATTTACTGCTTTTTCCCCCTGATTTCAATACTAATTCATGCCAAATGTAGAAATGTTAGAAAACACATAAACAGCAACAACAAAAATGAGACATTAAATTCTTCTGTTTTTATCCCCATAGATAATCCCATACTCTTTCATTAATCATGAAAAATGCATTGTGTTTTTTGTCTTTTGGGTTTTTTTTTTTTTTCCCTGTTTCTTGCCTGTGCATTAGTTTTGTTTCTAGTGTGAAGCTGTTTGCTTCTGGAGGGTAGGGAAAATCTCATTTAATTCTGTCTCCCATAGCACCTATCTTCTTACTAAGCATATGTAAATTTTCAGCAAATACTTATTGCTTTAAACTGAATTGAAATCACCTACTGTTTGTCCATCATACCCCTTTTGCAATTACAGGATATAGCAACACAATCCCAGAGGCCCCAAGAAGGAGGGGAATCTTATTTTTCTATCATTCTCAAATTCTGTCCCCCTCTGCCTGGGGAATTGCTCAATTGCTATGCTTTTTCTGGGATGAAACTCGGAGCACATCAAAGTCAGCTTTCAGATGCTGCAGAGAGCAAATAAATTCTCCCCCCGGTCCCTTGCTCATATCAGGAATATAGTGAATGTTGGCAGAGTAAGTCAGGCAAGCACTTCCCTCCATGGGGGTTTCATGGTATGCTCTTCGCTTGCAGTGTAGGAAATGGGCTCATGGACTTCTCCTGGCCTACAGATTCCATCACTACAACAGGCCGCTCTTATCTTTACCTTCAGCTTGGCACCACAGATCTCACTCATCACGTCCAAGGGCTGTTCTCCGTCATCACTCTCTGACCTGCTCCTACTTCTTAAAATTTTCCTTTTTACTTCTGGACAAAACACTGTCTCTGCTTCTTCTTCTTTTCTTCTCCACTGTTATTTCCCTGTCCCGTTTTTCAGCTTTTCTTCCTACGTCCTCACTTTGGGCACTTTGAAAGTTTACTCATCAATCCATTGATCTTGTCTCTTGATGATGTGTTTCCTAGAAACTTCATCCAGAATTCCAGTTTCCATGATTATCTCTGTGTGGAGAACACCCAAGAGTCCCAACCACTCCAACTACATTTCTGGCCTTTGTTCAGATCCCCATTTTCCTAGCAGAAGTACAGGGGAGTGTGCAGTAACCTGGTATTAGTAGGGGCTCTTACCCCCCTCTCCTCCTCCAGGCCAAGCAAAGACAAGAACTTAGGAGGAGAGGTCTGTAGAACAAGCCACCTGACAGCGTGCAGGAACTTTCAGAGGATGGGAATAGACAGCCCAGGTGTCTTGTAGTCCCAATCTTGAAGTCCTCTGATTCTCACCAGAGCTTCCCATTAACAGAACACATCTTTAGCTTCTCAAGCTTTACTCCTCTGACTTCTTTGGACCACAGACCATATTAAGGGCCCATTAACTTGGAACTGTTCAATAAAAGAAACCATGTTGGGACTCCTTGACCCTCCAATGCCCATTGAAGTTCTCACGAGGAAAAAAAATACAGCTAGTGCTTTCATGGTCTCCCTTTGCAGGATGGGTCCAAATTTCCCCTTCTAGCCTTGTTCAAATGACCAAAGCAGAAGCCAGATGAACTTGGTAAATAAAGAGAGATTGTCTGGGTTAGCATCAAGCTTGTAACTGGCTTTTCTTCATCAAGATAGGGTTAGTTTTCTCACTGCCATGATATTCCCTTAATACCCTTATCTCTCTAGCAAGTCAAGTTCACATCTGATCCCTACCTCTCAGCCTTGGCCTTGGGTTTCCCTTGGAGCAGCTCTGGCCTAGGATTTTGTAATGTTTCCAGTATTGTATTATTCCAGTCTCTACTCACATGCTACTTCCCCCCGTAGCTCATCACCTGAGCTAAAGGACCACCTTCTCCCTGCTCCCTTTGTAAGTTACTATCTCTGACATGATCTGTTTTATGGTCTTCGTATTGATACATACTAAAATAATCTTGTTCCCACATTTATTTCTTTGCTTTTTGGTGTCTCCTTATCCCCTTCCTCTACTCCCCACCAGTAGAATTACATCCCATGAGGGCAGGGATCAAGCCTGTCTTGCTCACCAACCTCTCCCCACAACTTAGAATAGGACATGCCATAAAAGAAGTTCTCGATCAATACATTTTGAGTAATTGAACTAAATTTCCCAGTATGTGAGGGTTAGAACCAGTGATGGAGCCCATCTGCATAGAATCCTAAGGTTTTCCTTTGACCAAATTCTTCAACTTTGAGACTGTTCTTTTGCAATTAGGTATATATTGAGTATTCCCCGTTTTTAAAAATGATAATGACTTTAAATATTATTAAACAATTTTAGACAAAGTAATAGAAGTGGTTTGCTTCCTTTGCTACCTTACATCATTCATCATTCAGCCAGTACCCTTCCCTGTTACTTTAGTTGTAGACGACCTTATGTTTTTCTAAAAGCCATCAAAGTATTTTATCTTGTGGTATTTTCACAGTAAACTTTGCAGAGTATACTGAACTAGTAATATCATATGAACTTTGCACATGAAGAGATTAAGCCCTACAGAGGTCAAGTGGCTATAAATTTGCCTTCTTTGTAGGTTGAAAAGTGGTAAACAACTTCAGAATGATTGGCCCTGTTCCCTGTGATTCATCCTTTACTTCTCTTTTCTTTTTTTTCTCTTCTCTTAGTATTAAACTCCTTACTAGTCCTTCTTTCCTTAGGATTTGATATGCCATTTTTTCTACATTTTCAGTGATTTTCTCTGGGTCTATAATTCCTTTATGGATATCCCACTGGTATGCTTGATGGTGCAGAAACAGTATTCAGTCCTTTTCTGTGCTTTTAGTTTGCCAGGGTAGTATGGTGGTTGGCACAGTTTTAGCTTATTGGTAAAGGAATGACTTAATGAATCAGTAAGAGATATCTAGCTTGTCTAGAGCCTACATCTTGCAATCAACAAGGAGGCTATTTAAAAATATAATGAACTCATGAGAAGGGGCTCACAAATGCACTCCCTATTCTTTTGGCTTCTACCTTCCAGAGAGTATAAGTATATCAGCAACAAATGTTGGCCCTTGGAGGTCTGAAACCCTGGTTGTTGTCCTTGCTTTTCAATTATTCGCTCTTTGACTTTGGTAAACTCACTTCTGTGCTGAGCTTTGATTCTTTCTTCTATAACAGAGGCTTTCAAACTGTTCATATTTAAAAGCCAGCATCCCCTTTGTTCAAAGGATGGTCTTATTTAAACTGTTAAAGAAAAAAAAATGACATAAAAGGAGCTGTGTTGGTTGAAACACCGTTGTGGGCTTGGTATGCATTGACACAGTTTGGAAACCAGCAACCAATAAAAGGGACATAGTAATATCTGCTCTGCCCAGCTCTCTGAATTAGGTATGTGAAGATGTTTCATAAAATGTGCTTTGTTCTGTCAATTATGATGTCATCAATGAAGATAATTTTATCATTTTATCTCACTTCAGTTGATCCACCGAACATGTCACTGCAAATCCAGTACAAAAATTTTAAAGTCTTTAAATTGAGCAGCCACGTTCCAGTAGGAATGTTGTAATTCAACAGGAGGAGTGAGTTGAGAACATTTGGAAAAATACTAATCAAGAAAGTTATTAAAGGCAAAATGAGGGTGCAGCTATATGAAAGGAGATGGTATTAAGCCAGAAATTGGGCTGGCATTGTTTGGCGTTAATTAAACTTGTAACAAGTCACAATAATGCCACTGTAGCTTTAGTCTGGGAAGCTGTAATCTAGTTCCCAAGTGAATAAACTGTAAGGCCATAGGCCAAATAGTTTAACAAAAGGGAATTAGATGATTATCTTGTAAACCAGAGAAGCAATGATATTGTGGCTTAATTAAAGAGCTTGGTAGGAAGCTCAAGTTACAAGTTAGAGTCTTAAAGCAGTTGCTTGGTCATTTGCAAGACACCGGGATGGTTTAATTTATGAGAAAAAAGAAGAACCCAATCGCCACAGATGCCCAAGGACTGAGACTCTGGGAAAACAGAAACGCTGTAATGCCACACAAATGGTGGCTGGGGGAAAACACTAGGGGGGATAATTTAATATAATGACGATAAAGACTAATGGAATAATAGGGAGTGTTTCCTTAGCAATCAAGAAAATTGCATTGACAGGTATTAGACACCAACATGATCAGGGGGATTAAGTCTAAGGAGATTTGGGGGCTTAATAGGACACAGAGCTAGAAAGTACACTAATAAATATTGATGTTCTGGGTTTTAACCTTGGGTTAATTGTTGGCTTTCTACTGTTTTGAAGGTTCTTTGACTATTGCTATACAGATCATAACTATTAATGTCTATCTTTCTGCCTGAAATATTTGATTGAAGTCTGACTCTTTTTCCTTGAAATCCTCTCATTATTTTTCTAAGGCGCTTCTTAGGTAGCTTGATAATTTTGTTCTGGTTGGTGACTTTACCTACTAACATTTTGATTATGACTCTATGGTGCCTAAATAAATAAATACGTGAGATGTGAACAATCTATGTAGTCTATCATCTGTATGTTTAATTTTTATCTCTGTGATAATTGGTATGCTTCCAGGTACCAGATTATGAACATAGGTCCTGTGTATACATCATGGGGACAAAATCATTCTGAGTTTCAACTATAACTTTTTTCCCCCCTGAAGAATGTGGCTTCCTGTCCATAGACAGTCATGGGGCAGTCTAGACTAACTTACTGGTTCAGCTTTAGTTTAGAGCAGAAATCTTTGTAAATCGTTATATACCACCTATGTTTTTTCTTTTCCCACACTGTTAAGAATCTGTCAGCAGTGCCTGTGATAATCCGCTGTTGCTTGGATCAGGCACTCCTCTGAGTTTCCTGCAAAAGTAAGCCAAAATTGTGTCTGCAGATTTTCAGCTTGATGACACCTTGGCTTAATGAAAATTCTTGAAGAAGAGAATGTAATTTTTTTTAAAGTTCCAAGCTGGTAAAAATGAACAATTTTGCATAAGGAATAAATCCTTAGCATTAAGATAAATGAGAAGCACCGTTGATGTGAAACCAAGTTTGCTTTGACATAGATAAGGGGGCTAAGTAGGATTCTATGGGAATTCACATGCTGGATCTAAATCTTTTTAAAACCACTACATCAAGAAATGTGCTTTTTTCCTCCCATAAGATGACTCTAAATATTTTCCTTGAGCACTTTTTAAGTAACCTTTCTCAGTGGCCTTGACACTGTGCTCTGAAACTGGAAGCCTGTGAAGGCACTGAGAACCTCCTCTCGAGGGGGTACTATGGATACCCTTCCAGTTTGCCTGAGTTTTGCAGTCACTCACCAAGCTGGGGAAAGGGACAATTCCTGGCATTCGTGCCTGCTTTAATACTTAGACCACCCAGATCCTGTTTTGAAATTACTCTGACAGATTTCTTCACACTTTGGATGAGCTATGCAAAGTGCAACCAAAAAAAGCAAAATGATCGTTGAAGAATGGGATAGATTGAGAGATAAATACTGGGTTCAAAGCACTGGTGTGTCCAGGGATGTATTTACAACTCAAAAGATAAATGGAGAGCTAGGCTTTTGACTTAGCCAAAGATGTTGCCATGTTGACTGACAGAGAAGTATATTTCATACAATAAATAGACTAGCCTTAGGCTAAAAAAGAAGATTGAGTTGGCAAGGAATACAGGTGGGATTCTAGAACTAGGGGTCAGTCTCATTGACTACTTACAGCTTGAAGGTAAAGAAGGGCAGTGGAGATTCCACAGAAAAATATTGCTAGATTAGAGTTTCCTGAGCAGGAAATGCTAGGTTGTGAATGGCTAAAATAGTTATTTGCCCAGATACTGGAAGTGGGAGAGGAAAATATGGCCAGGGGTATTAGCTGCAAACACCAGAATCTGCTCTGGCTAGTTTAAATAGAAAAGGAATTTATTAAGGGATATGAGGCATTTCAAAGAATCATTTGGAGTCCCAGAGAAACAGGCTTGAGGCTCAGCGTCCAGGAATAATTCCCAAATCATACTGCAGAACTGCGTTCGTGAGAAACTAGTCATTGATGCTGTAGCCGGCTGAAGGACCATGCTCTGGAACTGACTGATGAAGGAATTGTCACCATCCACCCAGTGGATGCCAGAAAGTTTCCCTGACTGTAACCCCTATGGATACCAAGGATTTGATCTTACTACAATTTCTCTTAATATTCCGGAAGGCTGAACACCTCTCCCACTGCCTATACAAGCAAAATAGATATCACACACAACCCGGTTTTTATTCATTGCTCACTTTCTCCTTGTAGCAAGCAGGCAGAGATACTTTCAGTTTGGACAACATTTAAATTCACTTGCCTTTTTGGTTAAAATACAATGTGCTTTGTATGAAAATGCTTTCACTGTCTTTATTTCTTCTTAAAAGTGCCGATTATCTGTTTGTTTAAGCTAAAGGTAGAATGCCTCTATGTCAACATTTGTAAGCTAATCTCAAGGTGTGTGTTTTGCAAAGCAAATGAGTCAGTACTGAATTAAATTTGAGAAACACTGGAGTAAAGAAATAAAGTTTCTTTAATTTAGAATTAGGATAGGTTTGAAAAATATCCAAAAGGTTATTGAGTAAGCCACATTTCCTAAAATAGTTGGGCCATGGAACCCTTTTTATAAGGACACATGTGCTCTGAGGAATACAGTTTGAGAAACACTGCATTAAACTGGGACCTCTTTAAGGACAATGATCCTGACTTAGTCATCTCTGTATTCCTACCACCTAGCCCGGTGCCTGGCACATAGTAACACTTACTGGCTTGGTCAGGGTGAGTTGGGAAAAATATCTTTCTTTGACCCTAGTTCCTGTTGTTATCTTTGATGTTGTAAAAAGACCATGGAGTCAGATTTGAGTCTCTTGGATCTCTTGGAGTCTTGAATTCCTGGTCTATCATTTGAAAAGTCTCCTTTGTTAAAGTGCCAGCTTTTTTTTTTTTTTTTTTTTAAGATTGTATTTATTTATTTGAGAGAGAGGGAGAGAGCAAGAGTGAGCACAATCGGGGGGAGGGGCAGAGGGAGAGGGAGAAGCAACTCCCCACTGAGCAGGGAGCCTGATGTGAGACTTGATCTCAGAACCCCAAGATCATGACCTGAGCCGAAGGCAGATGCTTAACTGACTGAGCCACCCAGGCACCCTTCAAGTGCTAGCTTTTGAGTTTGTTTGAGATAATGGAATTCAAAGGGACGAAAGGTAATACTTTGTTAAGCAGTAAAATTATTCGCAAATGGATATTCACAATCTTCACCATTTCCCTGGTCTCTGTGCAGGAAAAATTTGTGCTTCCTTGGTGAACTCCCAGATCCTTTCAAAACTAGCAGAAGTGGAAGAAAACTAAAGGAATTGAGAGGTTGTGTTGAACTACGTAATAAGGAGTTGAGAGTTGAAGAGAGTGAGCAGGACAGGCTGCCCAGGTTGGGTGTTAGAGTGTTTTGGGTAAAGGCCAGGAGGGAGCATGTTTGTCAGCCACTTGCCAAACTTGGGAAGAGTTTTTGAGAAAGGCTGCAACCAGAAGAGAATGATTTGCTGGTGTTTTCTATGCATCAAGAATGGACTCTTCCCTCCTTACATTTTGCTGTGTGTCTAAGTAGAGATGTGAAAAACCTTCTGGATCCTGGATTGCGTTTCTCTCTGGGACATGGTACCATGACCGGATGACACAGATCCCAGGATTTTAGTGCAAGCATCTTTGCTTGGCTTTTTTCTTGGCTTTTCCCTTACCTTTCCCATGATGCTCTCTCTCCAGCCCAGACTGGTAGGCCTCAAATCATTTTCTTTCTGTTTTAAGCCCTAATATTAATTCTTGTTTGATTTTTTAAAAAGATTTCATTTATTTTTGCAAGAGAGAGAGAGAGAGCGCACGTGGGCCCGAGCACCAGGGAGGGGTAGAGGGAGAACCAGGCTCCCTGCTCAGCAGGGAGCCCAATGCAGGACTTAGTCCCAGGACCTGGAGATCATGACCTGAGCTGAAGGCAGACGCTTAACCAACTGAGCCACCCAGGCGCCTTTAATGCTTGTTTGAAGGGAAACTTGGTCCACATTTTGAACAACTTTGAGTCTATGGCAAGTGTGTTTTTGAGAAGGTGACCAGTCTCCCAGTGTCTAAACTTCCCAAACTTCCTCTTTCTAATGTAGCAGAGAAAAAGACACCTGAGGCTTTCTGATGATTTTCAAGGTAATGTAGGCGGTAGAGCTTTTAGTGCTGCTTCTCACTTGATGAGAGGTCACAGGCATTGGTCTTGACAGCATGTTTGGAAACCTTGTTTCAATTTCCTAGGAACTTCTATCCCTAGTGCCAGTCTTTTGTCTTTGAGCTTCAAATTCTTCAGTTCGTCTTTTTGCCTTATTATGTCTACTCATCTAGCCAGCCATGAGGAGAGAAATTAACTTCTGCATTGTTGAGGCCAGAGCCACCGAGGCAGGTGTCAGACTGGTTGCTTGCTTATGAAAGGCAAATATTGCCATCTGATAATCCTGGCTTCGGTGCTAAATTGACAGTGTGGGATGTTACCTCCCTTTGTACTCTCTTTGGTTTCAGGTAAGACTTAATATGACCATAATCTCATATTGGGATTTTTTTTTCCTTCTTAATACACCCTTGCTCTTTCTTTTTTCTAAATAGCATATAGAATGAGTCAAAATGTTAACTTGTTATTCACAAAGAACTGCTTAATACCCTGCAATTTAGAAATAGGGAGAAAGTCACAGAAGGGTTCAGATGAAACTGTTCTCCATGTTCTTCCTTGGGCATGCCTGTTTCCCAGTCCGAGTTTGCATTGTCACTGCTTAACAGCAATGAAAGTGAAATGAGCTTCTACCCCGTATTCCCCGGAGCCATTGTCCATGCAGCCCATCCAGCCACCCACCCAGCCACCCATGAGTGAAGAAATCCTCTTTGTGATGAAGTTGACCCTCTGGGCTCTGTTTCCGAAAGGCAGCCTGGAATTTTCTGCATCCTCAACTGGACTGTTATAAAACCATTTTGGCAGATCCAATTACAGTGTATCTCCCTGTGTGCGTGTGTGTGCACACACATACATTTTCTTACCCAGATAGGATGGTTTTACCCTGAGGAATTGGTAGCATGCCCCATCGACTCTAAGCCCCTCAGGAGTGGTGGAAGTGACAGGTGGAGGGATCCCAGCATAATGGAAAGTGTGCTGGGCCAGATGTCAGGAGATAGGCTTTCCAATCCTGCTTGTACCACTAATTTGCTGTGTGACCTGGGGTGACTTACTTAACCTCTCCCGGGGTCAGTTCTTTCACCTGGAAAATGGAGTTAATAGTACTTGCCCTTCTTGACTCAGGGGGCTATAGGGAAAATAAAGTGAGACTGTGGAAGTATGGGCAGTTTGAAATGGATAAACCCAGCCTTCCACAGATAAACCTCAGTGTGTCTGACAGACAGGATATCTTTATCTGAAGTAAAATGGAGTATTAGCGGAAGTAGTTAATATGGAAGAGCCTTCCGCTTCTTTTAAAATTAAAATCCTACCCCAGGCAAAAGAGCTAGCAGCCCTGTAATACAATAATCTTGATTTGTTTATATGCTAAGCAACATGTATATACTGTTTTTACTCACTTAAGGGTTACCCAATCACATTCTATTTCTGTATTAGTGTTACCGGACAGAGAACTCATTCTTTTTTTTTTTAAGATTTTATTTATTTATTTGACAGAGATAGAGACAGCCAGTGAGAGAGGGAACACAAGCAGGGGGAGTGGGAGAGGAAGAAGCAGGCTCATAGCTTAGGAGCCTGATGTGGGGCTCGATCCCATAACGCCGGGATCACGCCCTGAGCCGAAGGCAGACGCTTAACCGCTGTGCCACCCAGGCGCCCCAGAGAACTCATTCTGAACTCAGTTTCAGCTGTTCAGCACTTGGTTGCTTTATTCAGGAAGCCAGCAAGCTGGGAAGGTGGTAGACTAACATCTCAAAGACTATCCTCTCGGGGACGCCTGGGTGGCTTAGTTGGTTGAGCCTCTGACTCTTAATTTTGGCTCGGGTTATGATCTCAGGGTGGTGAGATCGAGCCCTGCATCTGGCTCTATGCTGGGTGTGGAGCCTGCTTAAGATTCTCTCTCTCACTCCCTCTCTTAAAAAAAAAAAAAAAAAAAAAAAAGACTACCATCTTCTCTGTCTGGGGGTAGGTGAAGAGTTTTAAAGGGAAGGTCATAGGGAAAGGGAGAGGGGCTATGTGCAGGAGTGACAGGTGTCCAGGCAGTTAGTCTTATGTTGATGTGACCCTGAACAGACTTGCTGGCATCAGAAACAGCTCTTTTCCAATGTAGTCAGGACTTACCTTCTGGAAAAGTTTGGTTCTTCACTTCTCCAGGCCAGTGGTCTGCAGATTTCAGAAAGTAAATTAGTTCTGCTACAGATTGTGGGACTTAGGTCAGCAAACACGGAGCTCATAAGCTTGAAGCAAGTTAACCCTGAAGACCGTTTGGAGTGGCTGCATTAGCAAATACATTAAAGAACACAGTCCATCGTCCGCCATGTAACTTAGTGGGTAAGTGCATGGGCTTTGGTGTCATTCAGACTTTGAATTCTGGGTTTGAATCCTGTTTTTGTTTTTGAGAGAGAGAAAGAGCGCGCGTGAGCAGGATGGGAGAGGCAGAGGGAGAGGGAGAGGGAGAGAGAGAAAATCTTTTTTTTTTTTTTTAATTTTATTTATTTATGTGACAGAGACAGCCAGCGAGAGAGGGAACACAGCAGGGGGAGTGGGAGAGGAAGAAGCAGGCTCCCAGCGGAGGAGCCCGATGTGGGACTCGATCCCGGAACGCCAGGATCACGCCCTAAGCTGAAGGCAGCCGCCTAACGACTGCGCCACCGAGGCATCCCAGAGAGAGAAAATCTTAAGCAGTCTCCATGCTCAGCACAGAGCCCGATACAGGACTTGATCTCACGACCCTGAGATTATTACCTGAGCCGAAATCAAGATTCAGATGCCCAACTGACTGAGCCACACAGGCACCCCATGAATCCTTTTTTTCCACTTAGTAGGTGTATCTCCTAGGACAAGCTATTTACCTGCTCTAATCCATAGTTTTTCATCTACAAAATGGGCACTAAAATATTCCCACTTTACAGCTCTGGAGGCTGGGAGTCACAGGGGCCTGTGACAGTTACACAGCTCAGAAAGTGGTAGGTCTCAGGTGTCGGAGAGGATTGCGTTTAGATGTAGTGAACAGACACCCAATTACAATCATGTAGTAGGCAGGGTCCTTGAGAAAGACAGAACTAATAGGGGAGCTCGCTCTAAGTATGTGAATTTTTTTCAATAAAAATATTGTGAATTTTTTTGAGATTTGTAACTCTTTGAAAAAACTAAAAAACCATGTAACCTAGGAATATCCAAAAAATTAATAAAAAGCTTGGTATGTTATGAAAACACAAAATATAAGTAGATACTAGTCTATTTTGTCATTTATTGCTGTAAAATATAGATTATTATAAAAAGTTAAGATTTATCAAAAGTTATACACACACTTACAGACCTTACACTGTCTTTTTGTTTTTGATGCCTGGTGTGAGTAATTGTGTAACACCTACAGTGTTTTGTGTTACGTAAGACAACATTGACATAGGTACCAATAGATACATGATTCATCGTGTCAACATGATGATGTAAACTTATGGTATCGATGGATACACTCCAGTTCTATATTAACTCTTCCTTATGATTTTCTTAATAACATTTTCTTCTCCCTAATTTACTTTATTGTAAGATACAAAATAGTTTTTAATTAACTGTTTATGTTACTGGTACGGCTTCTGGTCAACTTTAATGGATCTTATTGTTCCTTTTGATCACTCCTAGATGCAAGGAATTTTGAAGCGGGTATTTTAATTAGGTCATTAAAAAAATCAGGGTGCAATTAGTAACAAAGAACGGGAGAATAGGGGCGCCTGGGTGCCTCAGTCGGTTAAGCGTCTTCCTTCAGCTCAGGTCATAATCTGAGGGTCCTGGGATCAAGCCCCACGTTGGGCTCGTGCAGCAGGGAGTCTGCTTCTCCCTCTGCCTGCCCTTCCCCCTGCTTGTGCTCTCTCGTGCACTCTCTCTGTCAAATAAGATTTCTTTAAATCTTAAAATTTAAATCTTAAAATAGGGTGGGAGGAATAGCTATCGAGTAGGCAAATCCTCCACACCAGGAGTTTTAATGCCACATCATTTATTTGGTGGCCTACAGCAGATTGCTCACCATGCACACACGGAGGTGCCTACCTTGGCTGCACTGCCCTTTGCAGGAATCACTGAGTTCTCTTTGGAAGGTGAGCCCAGGAGCTCTATAAAATCAACTTAGATTTGATGGAAGCCGGTAAAAAGTAGGGAGAAATATTTAGGCATTTTCTTTTCTGTGTCTTCATAGCCCAGGTAGAGAAGCTTCTCTTTCCTTCTGTGGATGGGAATGGTACAAAAGGGAAAATAGGGAGGGTGGGTGTGGGGATGGGGCAGGCACTAGTCCATGTCTGTGCAGCTTATGCATCCATGTGGGTCAAATGATTTCTCAGAACTTAATTGCATTATTTCATATGTTCCTGCTACAGGGTGTGAAACAGCCTACCTCACTTAACACTGTCACACTTCAGTGTTTAACTGAAGCCCAGAGAGAAAAAACATCTATAGCATCAGGGTTCTGGGGTGCCTAGGGATGTCAGAAACAATCACTGGAAGAAAATCGTGTCCAAGAGTGTGGGAGAGTCTATCTAGATCGTCGCTTGAGTTCGTTATTTTTTTAAAATCAGATATTCAAAAGGTCTTTATATTTACAAGTAAATATTTCAAAACCCATTTAATGAAAAATCATTTGGAACTAAAGTAGGAACCGTGTGTCACGTTATTAAAATGTGACCAAAAAGTGTCTATTTTTAAAAATTTGCTCATGGAGAACAAAGCAAAGAAAGATATAATTTTTTCCCCCTTGCTCTCGCTCAGACATGCATGTACACATACACATACTTGCTTATCCATACAAAACACCAGATTCCGTCTCTCTGTGTTATCTTGTATTCATTTCATATTCCTTTCTCAGTATCGCTGTGAAACTACTTTGTTGTATCATTTCCACGCAGCTCTTTTGGAATTTTTGCAATTCTAATTCTCACTGCTTATTGCATTACAAAAGAGTGAAGGGAAAGTGGATTTGCAGGCGGGGCATTTTAAATTCTAATGTCAGAGGTCATTAGTCTTTTTTTTTTTTTTTTTTTTTCCCTTTCCCCTCTTTGGTTATATCTGAGAGCTTGGCTTTCACATACCAGGGGTAATTTACAAGAAAGCTTTTAAAAGCAGCATTTGAGATTTATTTTGCACATTCTCAGAACCTAAAAGGCTAAATGAGAAAGAACCTAAAATAAAGATCATTTCCATATATTTGAATGTTGTGTTGGTTGACTTGCTCACATATGTTGGAGAAAGTGGGAATCCCCACATCCTCTTTAGTTCACTTTCAGGCACAGTGACTGCCCCACACATTCCTCCCGCCCGGATCGGAATGGGAGAACGCCTCCAAATGAAGCGTTTGGGATTCTCCTTCTAGCTTCAGATTGCCATATCTTCTGTATTTTCCTCACACTAGTATCTTCATTTTTTCTCTACCTTAAATTAATACTAATGAGATTATGGATTCACATCAAAGGCAGGTTGCTACCTATCCCTACTCCACCGCTTTGCCCTGGAATGACTATTTCACACTGTCTTCTCAGACCTCCAGCGGCTCCTCCCTGCTCCTCTATGGTAGAGACGACCTTACCTTGTGTTTTACTGAGAAAAGCTCAGTCAGGCGCTCTCTATGGTAGAGATGACCTTACCTTGTGTTTTATTGAGAAAAGCTCAGTCAGGAGCTCTCCCCAGCCTATCTGTAACCAGACCCCATGCTTCCTTCCACAAGACAAACTGCTCTGCGCCCACCTGTGGCCTTCAGGGCTCCTGGATCTCCCCCTCCCCCCCCACCCCTTCTTGCTCCTGCAATGATCTGTTCTCAACTGCATCCTCTGGGTTCCTCTCCCTACTAGATAATTTCCAGCAGCATTCAAAGATGCTTCTATATCTCCACATTGAATAAAAAAGAAAGGAAAACCTGCTCAGTTCCTGGCTACCAAGCATTTCTCTGCTCCCCATCGACAATGTAGAACATCAGAATTGTCTATAGATGTTCTTTCCATCAGACTTTCAACTCCAGTACTTCTCAAAGCACGGAGGGGTCACCAGAGGCCCCTTCTTGGCCAAACCCTTTGTTCTACTCCCTGTTCTTTTCTCACTTGACCCGTCAGCAGCATCGCTTCCTCCTTCTTGACACGCTTTTTTTCAGTTGGCTTTGGGACACCACACTCTCCTGGTTTTTTCCTGCTACCCTCCTGGCCACTCCTTTTCAGTGTCCTTTGCTGGCTCCCTTCATCTTTCTGACCTGTCAGCCTACAATGCCTCAGGGTTCTGTCCTTTGAACTTGTCTCTTCTCACTCCCTTCACTCCCCAGATGGTCCCCTTCAGGCTCATGGTTGTTTGCTGATGTTTTCCAAATCTCTAGCTCCAGCTCGGACCTCTTACCTCAACGCCACACTTGGAGTGTGCATCCAGTGCCTACTCAGCCCCACTTGGATAGCTAAAGGCTCATCAAACATAAATGCTACCGCCCTGGTCCAGGCCACTAGCTCTGTGCCTGAGACTTGTGTCTGAGTGGTTTTTGCCAATCTTTGCCACCTTATTTACAATGCAGCAGCTAGAGGGATCCTCCTAAGACTAAGTCTATTCCTGTCACCACTCTGCTCAAAATCCTAATGGTTTCTTGTCTTCAAAATAGCAGCCAGAATTCTCAAAGGGGCTAGTAGCCTTGTCTCGCCTGTCTCTCTAACTGTGTAGGCTACCAAACTGTCCTCACCTCGTCTGCTCCAGCCACACGGGCTTTTTCACTGTGACTCAGAAGTGTCCAACATTTCTTGCCTCAGCCTCTTGTAGTTTCCTCTCCTGGGTCATGCTTCCTCTGGGTGTAGTCATTGCTCACTTCATCCGTCCTTTTGGTGTTTGCTCGAATATTACCTTTTAGGAAAGGTAATATTCTCTTTTAGAGAAATCTCCCACCCTGTATCCTCTGTAACTTTTCTATGAGCATGTCAGATATTGTTGACTTGTTTATTTTCTGACTCTCCTCTAAGGCATAAGCTTCAAGGGGGTAGGTATTTTGATTTGGTCTTTGCTGTGTCGCCAAGTGCCTTAAATAACGCCTTGCAAGTAGTAGCACTTAATAAACATTGATTAAATAAGTGAAAACTTGAATGAGAACTACAAATCTAAATATTTAAGCAGGAGCTCTTGGTAACTGGCCTGAAATTAAATATTGGTGATGATGAATTCTTATTTTGTTTTCTGATCCCTAACACCCATGATTTTGACATTTTATATCTTTGGCCAGTTTATGGTGTTGGATTTCCTAAAGAAGTAAAGAGTACATGATTTATTGGTAACCCTTTTGGGTTTGTGACCCTTACATCACATACACAGAACATCAGCAGAACACAATATTAGTCAAGGATCACAGTAACTGAACTTTCAAAATCAAATCTTGCCTCTCTCTTCCTGTGTCGGTAAGGAACCCAGCAGGAAACAGATGGCATATACAAATTGGGTAATTTGACTGGAGTTTAATAAAGGTACCATTTTCAAAGCACAAGGCCCTGAGTGGAGTGCCCTGAGGCTAGTAGCAGCCTTTTCTGGTACCACCCAAGGCATGAAGAGGAGAGGAGAGGGAAGATGCATGGAAAGGGAAGGATACTAGAAATCTGAGGGGGAGCTGTAGGACAGACCACCTGGCAGAGGCCATTTGACCAACCATCAGTGTGTGGTTGAAGGATACTTTGGGCCTGTGATAAACCCTGGGGAGGGCTGAGGGAATAAACATCCCAACTCTGTCTTCTCCCTTCCTCTAATCTCCAGCGAGGTCTTCCCATTGGCCAAGCCCAAGTGGAACTCAGAAGCCAAGGGAAGCCTTGGCTGCAACCTACAGAAGCCAGCCTCTGAGGTAGACAACAGGATAGGAAAGGGTGGAGGGTACGGAGTGCCTGGGTGGCTCAGTCGTTAAGCGTCTGCCTTCAGCTCAGGGCATGATCCTGTCATTCTGGGATCGAGCCCCACATCAGCCTCCTCCGCTGGAAGCCTGCTTCTTCCTCTCCCACTCCCTCTGCTTATGTTCCCTCTCTTGCTGGCTGTCTCTCTCTGTCAAATAAATATTAAAAAAAAAAAAAGGAAAGGGTGGAGGGTAGATTGGGAGAGCAAATGGCAGGCCTCTAGCAGAACATCCAAGGGCTGTCTCCCAGCTGTAGCCTGTTCTCCCATTTCCCCACTAGTCTTCTTGTCCATTCTTCATGCAGCAGCTGAAATAAAACCCTCAATCTGTGTGTGTTGGACCCTTGTTTAAGACCCAATCACTTGACAACTTTCATTGAGCTTAGACTAAATCCACACCCAATCTAGTGGTGTACAAGAGGGGCTGACTGGCTCTTACCGCCCACCCCCCCAAATTATACTATACACCACCATCTTGGCTTGCTGTACTCACTCACAGTGCAGGCTAACCCTTCTTGGCATAAGTGAAGCTCATTATCCTCACCAGAACGTCTGTGTGGAACACCCATTGCTTATCCCCTTACAGTGTTGACTCCTTGTCATGAGTTACATCTTATCCTTTGAACATCAACACCTCAAGGAGCCCCCCTCCTCATATAAAGGATGTCTTTTGTTTATTCTTTATCAGGTACCCCAATATTTGCTTCACAGCATTTATCACAAACTATAAATGGCTCCTCCCTCTCTCCCTCCTTTACTTCGTTAAGTCTGTCTCTGAACAAAGGAAAGCAAGTTTCATTTAGTCATGAGCCTTCTCTGTCTTGTTCAGTGTGTCATCCTCCGAGTTCAGAACTATTTCTGGCCCAGGTGGTTTCTCAATAGATATTTGGTGATTGAATGAACAAGCATCCTTTTCAATGAAAATATCCTTCCATTTATGCAATAAAAACAAAAAGGGGGGTTACCTCTAAGCTTCTCTTGAATGCATTTGAATTTCTATGTCGCTAGTATCTGCAGGATCTCAAATATATTAGTAAGTGCTTAATATATATTTGAATAAAATACCCTTACTAACAACAGGGCTGATTTGCTATGGCTTAGCAGATTGTTTTCTATGGTTGGCGTATTATGTCTTTAACAAAATTAAGCTAAAAAATGAACAATACCCTCTCCCTAATCTGTAGCTTCACAGCATAGCTAATTACCTGTGTTGACCGTCCAGGTGATTTATTGGAAGGTGGCATTAGGTATTGACTAGGCTTGAGCTTTAGAGCTCGAAAGACCTGGCCAAACTCCATTTAAGCCAGTCACTGGCTGGGCAAGACTGTGGACCTTTCTGAACCTGTTCCCATGTCTACAGAAACTAGGATAATGTAGCCTAATCTCTAGAGCTGTTATGGAGCTACAGGTGATAGAGATCGTCCTCTTTTCTGCACCCCATCACGTGCCCTTCAATACAAAAGCAGGCTCGCCCCCCCCCCCACACCTTCTGTCCTTAGGATGCTGCTTCCTCAGTACCTTCTCCCCAGTCCATTTTATTAGTCTTCGGATCTCATGCCTATATTCTGGTTATTGGGAATTCCGCTGGAAGGCTTTCCTGTCCGCGCTTCTCTTTATAAAGTTGAATTCGCTCTCTGGTGGAAGCAGCCGGGAGCTCAGCTGTGCCCGTGACAAATGACACACCCATCAGGCTTTTCAGTCGGCATCATATTTGCCAGACAAATGTAGACAGCACTTTCATGCAGCGAAGCACTTTGTTAGTACTTTGAGCCTCTGAGGGACAATTTGAGTTGGAAAAAAAAGGCATTGAAACCTTGTACAATACTCACCCCATTACACAAGGAAAACCAAATAAGTTTATCTGACAAAAAGGTATGGGTACATTTTTGATGAAAGAAGCGCAAGCCACAGGGCGCTCTTGCTTCTCAACAGAGAGACAAGATGCCTGGAAGTTTTATCTTTTGTTTATTTCTTTTCAGTTAAGTTTAACTAATACACTTTGAATGCGTTTTCTGTGCCAGGCACTTTTTCTTTACTGCTTTAGATGGATTTAAACTATTAAGATTGCAAAGTAAAAAATATTTCGGTGCAGGCAGTTCTTACTAAGATCTGACCAAAGAATGGGATACCTTATTGGCAGTTTGGAAATTCATTGGTACTATATGTGCAATCTGGCAAAATTAAATTTCTAATACATGAAATGGTTGTCTGGAGTCTGGTTCCTTAAGAGATTCAAATCAGTTCCATTCAAACCTATATATTTAGCTTGTACTCTTGATAGATGCTGAATGAAATAGACAAGGGTATACTCCCTTCCGTCCCTCCCTTACTGTCAGTGTTCCTTAACTCTTTTGACCGGTGTCCTTCCTTTTTTTTTTTTTCTTTTTTTTTCTCTTTAAGATTTATTTATTTACTTGAGAGAGAGCAACAGCATGAGCCAGAGGGTCAGAGGGAGAGAGAGAATCTCAAGCTGACACCCTGCTGATCACGGAGCCCAGCGAGTTGGGGGAGGCTAGATTTCAGGACCCTGAGATCACGACATGAGCCAAAACCAAGAGTCAGATGCTTAACTGACTGAGCCACCCAGGCACCTGGACCAATGTCCATCTTTCCTAAATATCAGTACCTTAGGTCCTCCTTATACATTATTTGAAACTTAAAATAAGCCAAAGTTGAAGACCAGTAGGTAAAGCCCTGCTTTATTTTCAAGTTATATGTGCAACACATTTATCTGTGTCTTCCAGAGACATACTGACCTCACTGGTGAGGTGAGACACCCACATATACCGCACCCATTTACACATGTGTCATTTACCGTCAAGCTTCACATGTTCAGTAGCGACCGGAGGATGCAAATGTGTGGCTTCATGGGTCTAACATTGGTCACACAGTTGCTGTTGCCTTAACTTTCTTAATTGAGCCCACATTTAAAATTGGGATATGTCACATAAAGTGCAGATATTTGACTTCTGTTAAGAACCGGAAGATGGACTGGCAGTGAGCCCGCATTCCCATGTGGCAGCGGCAGGCTGGGGCTTCGCTTTCCGGTGACCATGCCTCCACAGCTCAGTGTTGAAGGCTTATGTCTGAAACGTGGCTTCCATCGTGCACGTAAAGCCCCTGTCTTCTGGAAGACTCAAGTCTGTCAACTCGGGTAGAGTCCAGAGAGGAGAGGTTGAAGGATTTTCATCTACAGAGTAGATGGACCTTGAGATACTGGTAGGATTTATATAGCTGAAGAAATGTGCGTGTGTGGGAGGGGGTTGTTACAGGCAAGAAACTAACTTTGATGCTGAATGCCACCAGTGGGTGTGATGGTTTGTGCGATTTATTCCCTGTAGTTTTTCTCTAATAATATTTAAATTGCTTAAAGAGGCAGATGACTTTTTTTTTTTTAATGAAAGCAGATCTAAAGTTAAAATTCTTACTTCCTTGCAACCGTGCAATCTGATATGCCTTCTTGAGAGGAAAGAAAAAGGGGAGAAGGTAGAGCTAGCTAAGAGCTAGGAATTGGGCATAGCTAAGGTTACAATAATGGGTGACTGTCAGGCTTATGAATTCACCAATTAAAATTGTGTGTGTGTATGTCATGAGTGGTGCATGTGTGTATGTGTGGTATGTGTGTGTGTATGTATATGTGTGTAGAACATCTATGTTCAGAACAGCCGTACCACTACAGCAAGCATTAGATTTTTCTGAGAAAATAAGGCTTAAAAATGCCATTCGTTGTATATCTCCCAAAAGATAGTAGTTGAGCTAGTACCTTTTTTTTTTAAGATTATTTATTTATTTATTTGGCAGAGAGAGAGAGAGGAAACACAAGCAGAGGAACAGCAGGCTTCCTGCTGAGCATGGAGCCCAATGCAGAACTTGATCCCAGTACCCTGGGATCATGACCTGAGCCAAAGGCAGACACTTAACCAATGGAGCCACCCAGGTGCCCTGAGCCAGTATTTGCTTTACAAAAGCAAGGGGGCCTAGAACAAGAGTAAGAGATGGTGAGTTTGACCAAGATGTCTTCAAGGAAAGAAGTTCTGTCATCAGTGATACTCAGTATCTTGCACCAGACCGACTTGCACCCAGACCAACTTCTCCTTCTGCTTGGGATTTTCCCAGCTAACATCATCCTTAAGATGATGTCTCCGAAAAGCTACTTCTAGGATAAAATCACATCTATGAGTAGTAACACCTTTACATTTGAAGATTTGTTTCTATTTTTCAGTGTAACTAACCTTTGCCCTTTAGGCAGAGGCCTGAGGAAGAGGGCAGAGTGAGTAGGGTTTGTCATGTTTTGTTTTGATATTGTTGGGGAATTTCAAATGGAGTTGTTTTATTTTTCCAGCAAGGCCAGATCCCTTGTATAGTTGACTGTTTCCTTGGTCTTCAGAAGGTCCATCATAAGGATTTGTGTTAAATTGAAAACAGATCTCCTTCCAAAGGAAAGACACTTTTATTGATCCTGACCTTTTTCTTTTGCTGGTAAGGACTTGTGTTGCCTTTTAAGCAACTGGAAATCACTGTGTTTCTTTTGTTTCTTATAATCTTTCTTGTATCCTGTTCAAAGGCCTTCCATTCTGAAAATAAATTTCCTATGGAAATCGTAAAAGAGTGTAACTCAGGGAAGAGTTAGGACTATAGAACACGCTTAACAAATCACCAGAGTGGCTTGTGAGGGGCAGGTCAACACCTGATTTCCCCTGCCTTGCCCGCTTTTAACACGCCTCTCCTCCATTATTTCTATCTGTAGCTTGTGAGCTCCCGCAAGAGGTACTTTAGAACTTTATTTCATCTAGTGGTGCCCTGAGAAAACTTGAAGCACTGAATTGGGATTATATTAGCTGGAAGAATCAAGAAATTAATTTCCTTCAAGAGAAGAATGGCATGTCTGGCCAAACAGAATATTGCTTAATGTAATAGAACTCCCAAATGAAATTGGGGAGCGGATCTTTCCCTAACCTGGGGGATGTGAGATTATTGAATTCCAGATTCCTGTATAAATTAACATCTCAACGAATGGGTCTGCCCCCCTCCCCCGACTCTGCCAGCCATTCTCTCCCTTTTTCTGTGCTTTCTGCCTGGGAGTGTTTCTGTCCCCCACCAGAGGGCCACAAGTCTTCAGCCAGCTCTGTCAGGGAATACAAGAATTAATGGATCGGAACTTAATCCATAACTCCCTAACTCTGAGGCTTTATTTTTTTTAATAGTTCATAAACTTCTTATTTTCCTTTTTAGCCTAGATTTCCTCTGTGGTGAAAGAGAGTTTGCCAGCCTTTGGCTCGGCCTCATAAAAACATGTTAAAGGACAATGCTAGGTTGTGTGACTGCCTGTAATTCACCCTCATATAATATTCCAGAACTATCCCAGAGTTTGTGTCTGAATTTGTCCTAATAAAAAGAACCCCAGGGTCAAGAACACAGCTCTTTCCAGTTGGATTAATTTGTGCACTCTTAAAGAGCTAGAAGGCCAATGGATATTGCTTCTCGTACAGCTGTCGCAAGTAATGTTACTGGGAGCGTGACGGATGCCTAACAGGGTACATGGAGATCTCTATTTTGACATTTTTTAAGTGACACAGTGGGGTTTGTAATTTTTCCGAATAACTCAATTAAGTGTCTGTCTTTCCAAATTAAACTCTCTGAGGGCTCTGCCGTATCATCTTTTGCCCTCCTCTGGGTGACAGAATTGGGAAATAAGTCAGTAACTGATTTCTCAGAGGGAGGTTTTGAGGTCATGCATGGCCCCCACAAAGTTTTCCCACTGCCAACAGGCCCCAATGGGATTTTGAAATAGTGGCATTTGCCGTCAGGTGGTGAAAGCACCGAGAGTGGAATTTACCCAGAGCTGTGGGTCTGAAGAGTTTGCAAAGTCAAAGGCAAAAAAGTAGCCCTTGTTGAGAACCTGGAGTGGGATCTCACAGGTCACCGCTGAGAAGTCCTCTCCATCAGAGAAAGGCTGGGAAGCCGCTTCTGAACCCAGGCTCTTCCTGCTTTTCAGTCTTCATGCACAGCCTCCTCTAAGGGCCCAAAGGCCTCAGGTTAATGTACTTCCTATGAGAAAGTCAGTGCACAGCTGATTCCCTTCCAGGATTTCACATTTATCTGTTGGGATAAGTACAAACTCAAAACATGGTGTATAATTTGTGTGATTTCTTCCTGAGGTATACTTTTTCTTTTTTGAAGGGCAATATTCATTGCCCGATGCATTCTTCCCCCCAAAGTGAGAAAGGCTACTTTCTACTCATCTGATCTGTGTGTCAGAGTGCTTAATTCCCTATAACATCACCAACACTGGGTATTGTACGTGTAAAGCTGTCAACCTGAAAGATACGGAAAAATGGTTCACTGTAATTTTTGTTTGAATTTCTTTGGTTGATAATGAGGTTGGGGGCACCTAGGTGGCTCAGTTGGTTAAGAGTCTGCCTTTGGCTCAGGTCATAATCCCAGGGGCCCAGGATCGAGTCCCACATCAGGCTCCCTACTCAGTGGGGAGCCTGCTTCTGCCCCTTCTGCTCTCTCTCTCTGTCAAATAAACAAAATCTAAAAAGAAAAAAAAAATAATGAGGTCGACCATGTTCCCATTATTGACCATTTCTATTTCTTCTTTTGATAATTACCTATTCACATTTTTGCCTATTTTTCTGTTAGGCTTTTGCATTTTACTTATTGCTTGCCATAGCTTTCTGTACATTCTGGACTTACGTGATTCTTGTGCAGCTTCTGGACACCAGCAGCCTATCAAGAAAATATTGGAGAAGGGGCCCCTGGGTGGCTCAGTTGGTTGAGTGTCCCGACTCTTGGTTTTGGCTCAGCTCATGATCTCAGGGTTATGAGATTGAGCCCTGAGCTGGGGGTGGGGGTGGTGCGTGGTCTGTGTTCAGCAGGGACTGTGCTTGGGATTCTCTGTCTGCCCCTCCACCCACTTATGCACACACATACACACACACACACACACACTCTCTCTCTCTCTAATATAAATAAATAAATAAAATATTTAGAAAAGAAAATACTGGAGAAGAAGACAGTATTAAGCTGAAAGAAGAGTTTATTGCTGTCCATCTAATCTCTGTCCCTCTTGTATAAAATTAGAAAGGAATAGTCCATGCGTTTCTCCGATTTCTTCACTTGTAGTAAAGTGAGGAATTATTAAAGTGAAGCATTTCACCTGTGTAGCTTCCACAGTGAACACCTAGGCAACCTCTGTTTTAATCACTTTCTTTTCGTCCAGTTGGTAAGGGAGAGACTCCCCAGTAGGGCTCTGGGGTTGGCCTAACACATGACACCCAACACCAGACGGATGGGATTGACAGCAACCTATTATTAGTCACATATACTCACAGCCTAGGGGAGGAGGGTGCTGCACATGCCAAGGTCACAAGGGGCTTGCACCTGGGGACAGAGTGAACAACAGGGGCTGTGAGAGGCAGGCTTTGCAGTATCGAGATGTAATTGGCTTGTTTGAGTAATTCCAGGTGCTGACGGGAAACTGAAACCCTTTACTCAGGGAACAGGAACTGTGCCTGGTCCCCATTACAGGGAGAAGTGCTTGGCTGGGGGACTCTGTCCCCAGGAGCGAAGTGGGAAGAGGACCCTGTAGTTAGGCCATTCAAGGCTGCCTCAGTTTCCCCCAGATGTCAAGGCGGCACAAAATAGTGGTCCTTAATTTTAGGCCTTATACCACAACTATCTCTGAGAGATGAGGCCCCAGATTTAGTGGCTTCTTCTTAGTCCTCATCGCCCTTGACTGAGTTCATCCTCTTCATTTCCCGAAAACTCTTTCTCTCCACTGGCCTCCTTACCACAGCCCTGTTTAGGGAGGCAGCATGGCATGAGTGAGATGCTCCCCGAGTCTGGCAAACATGGCTGTGACCCCACCTTTGTCACTTGCTTGCTGTATGGCCTTGGGCGAGACATATTACTTCTCAGCCTCTGTTTTTATAAAATAAGATCGTAACTGCCTCCCGGAATAACATGGAAAGAGTTCCCGACATTGTGTCTGGCTCGTATTGAGCATCTAGATCTTAATTTTTTGGTACCTTTTACTTGTTCATCTGCAGACTCCTGCCATCTAAATGTGAGTGTTAACTGAGATTTGCTGCGTACCTTCTGACCCTCTTCCTCTGTTCCTCAGCCCTCAAAGGTATAGCCAGCTACCTCTCCTATGGCTTCTGTTTGCACTTCAAGGCAAATAACTCCCAAGTTCCATATCTTGCACTTATTGCTCTCTGGTTCTCTGGGCCCACATTTCTAGCTGTTTCTTAGAGATTTTTCCCTGCAGTATCTTATTTAGCATTTTTTGAAAGATTTATTTATTTATTTGAGAGAGAGAGAGGTGGGGAGGGACAAAGGGAGAGACAGAAGCCCAAGCAGACTCCGCGTTTAGAGCCCGAGATCATAACCCTGAGATCAAGACCCTGAACATCACACGACCTGAACCAAAAACAAGAATCGGATGCTTAACTGACTGAGCCACCCAGGTGCCCCTTATTTAGCGTGTTTAAAATTTTTCTCTTCAAAGCAGTACTTCTCCTGGCTGGCTTCGTCATTAGTGTCCCTGTATCTTGGCTTAATAGTCTTATATCACTTTTCATTTCTCTCTCTTTCAGACCCACAGAAACTCAGCTGTCAAGGACAGTGGGTTTCTTCTCTCCATAAGCTTGCATCTGTCGTTTCCACGCCAAGAAATCAGTACCTTTCGAGTTAGAAAGTTGCACTAGGCTCGAGTTGTTTTCCGTCTCTTGTCCTCCCAGTCCAGCCTGTGCCCACTCCTTAGTCTCTCAAAGGTTCCTCTCTGATCATGTTTCCTCTCCTGTAGAGCCACCAGTGGCTTCTTGGTGGCCCAGCACTGATGCAGGTTCCCAGCCTGGCACATAGGGTCCCTGCAATGAAGTCACAGCTCACTCCCCAGCATCGGGGTCTCCAGCATGTCTACATTCCAGCAGCTTCATTTAAAAAAAATAATAAATTAGTCCCCAGCACACATGTTGCCCCAAAGCACCATTGTGTATTTGTCTATGTTTTCATAGGTAGGATATGTACCTTCCCATTCTCAGAGTTTTGAAATCTTGTATTCAGAATTCAAATCCTGTTTTTTGCTGGCTGCCAGCTATGTGACCTTGAAAAATCACTTAGCCTCTCTGAAACCTGGGGTCCTTATTTGTCAGTGCGTGTACAATGATCATGCTGCCGACTGTTTGTGAAAACGACTAGCAGTGCTTGTGTCACAGACTCAAGTGATCTCTTCTCTGAATACCAATTTTTTGTACTCATAAGGTACTTGTTTTATATTGCCTCGTGCTGTGTTATACTTCAAAAGGCTGTGTGTTCACCAACTATACTGAAAGTTTCTTGAAGTTGGGCATTGAATATAGTATTTCTTTATTCATTTCCCAGAGATTTATTGGGCACTTTGTAGGTATCTCATGGTGAGCCAGGAGCAGGGGAGACAAGAATGACAAAGACTTAGTCCCTGCCATCAAAAAGCTTGCACACCGTCTAATTATGATCGAATGCTATCTACATGTGGTGGAGATAAGCCCAGGGAGAGCCCGGGGCGGGAGCACCTGACTCAGCTCTGAATCCAGGATAGTGTTCTGAGGAGGTAACATCTGAACGGAGGAAGGGTGGTAGGAATTAGCCAGAAGCAGCTGGGGAGGGCAGTGCTGCAGGATGAGCGAGGGAGAGCATTCGGTGCAGAAAGCAACGTGTTTACGAACACAGAGGGGAAGCAGAGCGTGGTCTCTTGTGAACTGCAGGAACAAAATGGCTGTGATCTTGGTTTTGAAGGAGAACTAGCAGGAGATAAAAGTAGGCAGGTAAGCAAAGGCTGGATCACGGGGAGTTTTTCAATCCCTTCTACGGGAATAGTAGTTCCTGGTACAGCACCTGCATCTGGTAAGTTGTTTCTGGCCTTTATGATGAGTAGATGCACGTGACTTAGTCTCAGAGTGTTTACAGTCAAGGAAACCCAGTTCGGCAAGAGAACAGTTTCAGAATTGCTCTCCTTCATAGTTTCTAAGAAATACAAGTACAGGGTTTCAGGCCACATTTATAAACAAACAAACAAACAAACAAACAAACAACCTTCTGCTCCTATGCACTTCCATACCTTTCATTACACCGATGTCTCTTCTTTCTTAAAAGTAAAACCAAACCAGGACATGTTCTCTCCTCCACCAGCCAATCCACTTTGTCCTTCCTCTTCCCCTTTGCACGTTCCCTCAGACTCTGTGGTGCTGGCTGGACTTAACCTCTCCCCAACTCCCCTCTCCTATCTGTCCCCCTCTCCATTTCTACAAAAGTCGAGAGAAACTGATTGGCAGAAACAGGTCTCTCCTCAGGTGACTGTAGGTCAAGAATGATTATCCAAACACAAGTGAGGAATGAACGAGCCATTCTGTGGAAGAACTAGAGGCCACTGTGGCCACTGCCAGAGCCCTGCATGTGGTGAGTTGAGCCTACGTCAGAAACTCACCTTTTCATTTTAAAAAAGAAATTTGTTCATTCAGGATTCTGTTTTCTGCCTCTCCCCCCCTTCATCACTTCTCCCAAACCTTGAATCAAAAACTTCTAGAAAGCACTGTGAATAATTTATATCCTTTTATTACTCATTGCTTAACTCTCTTTGGGGGAAATGAAGAGAAACATTTGTCTTTCACTGTTTACTGTCCCGTGGACTGAGACCATGTCAGCTGCAGGCAATAGCAAAGATTTATGACCACGGGAGCTGTCATTACAGAACAGTTGATTGACCCATAGTTTTGGTTAATCAAAATATTTTTTTCTAAATCAGGAGCCGTGCGAATGACACTAGAATGGAAATTCAACATTTTACCCACTTCCACTGAAACCTACTTGTTATCTATCATCTTTCTTTTCAGGGCTCAATGGTGAGCATTTTCTTCCCTGCCTATTTAATTGGTTTTCCTGTGGAGTCTTTCTCAGAATTTGTAAATTCAAATAGAGAACTCTGATGACTCCGAGTGCAGAGTGGTACCCTGCCGCGGGGGACATGGGAACACAGACATGCTCAGGTTCTTTTTGGCTTGGTCTTTCAAAATTCTTTACTCAGCTTCACAGAACCAGGGATTACAGTCAGGACCAGTCTTGGACCATTGAGATGCCTCTGGCACATTGGGTTGATTCCACAGCAAATATTGTTAGGATGGGTCAACTTCACTCCATCAAGTCTGGTACCATACCATCCAAGACAAAATTACTCTCTCACCAATACTTCTGTAGTCTAGCTGAGCTGGACGAGCTGGCCTACCCACTCGGCATCCCACCCTCAGGCCCCAAATCTATTTTTTTTCAAAGCATAAATATGATCATATCAACTACTACCACTACTCCCTGCTTGAACACTTCTAAATGGCTTCCCATTGCTCAAAATCCTTGAAGTGGCTCAGAAGTCCTTGCATGGTCTCCACTAAGACTCTGTCCCTTGGATTCTCTATTCCAATCACACTGGCCTTTACTTAGTCCCTGTAGTCTTTCCGCTCAGTCTCACTACAGGGCTTTTGCACATCTCATTGCTACAGCCTAGAAATCTCAGCTCAAATGTTTTTACTTCTGAGATACTTTCTCTGCCTCTCTTCTCCGTAGCTGGACTATTCCTTTGTTTTGATCCTGTGGCACTAAATACCTCTCCTTATACACCTTTCAGAGGGTCAGTTGTATTTGTGAGGTCTTTGACTAAGATCTGCCTCCCCTGGGGTTCTTTGAGGGCAGGGCCCATCTTTGTTCTGACTCACCTTCGTTATCCCCAGCCCCTAGCACAATCGATGCCTGGTTCTTAGGAAGTGCTCAGTAATGTGTATTGCTTGACTTGGATGAATGAATGAACTTGAGTACAGGTTTAATCAGAGCGTGGGCCTTACCTTGTCTTTGAGGAATGTATCTGGTTGACAAGAAATCCAAATGAATCTGCCCTGAAACAGCCAAGAGTTACAATGTACTCAGATGCAGGAAGGCTAGCAGCAGCCTAGAGCAGCCAACCGCTTCCCTTTCTTTCTGTTTAAAATGATGGACACCATTGATGATAATAGTTTTGGGTGGACATAAGAACAGTTTCTCTGGGGCTGCCAGGAGGTTTTTCTATTGTTATCAGGCTCATAGCTATAGAACACATATTTTTCTCTGCCGTTTCCATGTTTTCCAGAGATTGTCATGAAGTTGTGGATACTTACTCGCAAGTTGTGTACAAATGAGTTTTGGTTGTTCCACTGACCCATCCCTATTAATTCGTTCCCTTTTCTGGATCCTATGTGCATAGGAAACAGGAAATATCTCACTTGGGCAGAAGGATGCAACTCTTGTCTATATAGTGGGGTTTCTTCGTTTGTTTGTTTGTTTCTGAATATTACTTCCTTTTTCCAAGGGAGAGAAGTAAATGGTCTCAACAAGGAAAATGCATGTTTTGGGTCTGGGGGCTGCCAGGGAAGGCAGGAGAGGAGAATTTTGCCAGGCATTGAAAGAGTAGCTTTCTTGGTCTGAGGTCGAAACATGTGTCCGTGTCTCTGGGCAGATTTGGTTTAAGACCAGAACAAATAGCTCCCCTTCCATGGGTTCTGACCTCTGGGGTGAAAAAAAGGAACTAAGCCAGTCCAACTGCAACTGCTGGGGAAGTCATTGTTCTCTCCAGCCTTCTGGGAGCCCCAGATAATTAGCTGTGCAAAGAGCAAGTTGGAAGCAGAATTCCCCTCTAGGGTTTCCCGTGTCCAGCCAAACAAAGCGAGCTGAGCTGAAGACAAATAAGGCCTGTGACAGAGAGTGAGTGCCAAGTCTCCTTTCTCCGTCCTTGCTTCTGTTCTGGTCTCCAGATCTGAGTCCTCAGCTTCCTTGCTGCTCATAATTGCCCCTGGGCTCTCATCATGTGTAGCTGGAGGGAGTTTTCTCTTCATAAGGAAGCCCGTGGGCCATTCTTTTGGGACTTGGGAGGGCTCTGGAGGAGGAGGTTGGCCTGTGAAGAGAGATCTCATGTCCTCCTGGTTCTTCTGATGTTTTCAAAAAGAAGCCAGAAATCTGGACTTTTGTGTGAAGTCACCCAGTTTAGTATTTTGCTACATGTTTTGTTTTGCTCATAAATACTATGCAGGCCAAACACACACACACACACACACACACACACACACACACGCTTTTGTACCTTTAAGCTAGACCATGAACATCACAGAGGTGCAGATTGTGTCTATGCTGTTTGCACCTGTATCCCCAGGGCCTGGCCCAATGCAAGCTCATTATCTCTTGACTGACATCCATAGGACAGTCACACTTGCTGATATTCCCTTGATATTAATAATGCTAATAAAATGCAACAATAATAATAGTATTAGCTTTTTAACTCAACACTTCCATAAAATTTAATCTGTACCATGACCTTAGAAGCTACATAGCTTCTTGTTCCAAATAGAGATAGACGTCCAGAGCTTAAAAGAGGTGACCAAGCCAGTTGCTCAGCTAACGAGTGGATTCTGCTCCAGGCTGCACTGCCTCCAAAACCAGCATTTATAATCCTGCTGCTACCCTGCCTCCAGCTGGGACTGGCCAGAGGGAGCCAGGAGGGACCCTCCAACGGTCTACCCTTCCAGAGAGGACCCCCCCCCAAGCCTGGTGTTCTGGTGGAGTATCTTCATGTTGAGCCCGCAGGGCAGCCATTTGAAAAGGTAGATATGGTAGGAGGGCGTCCTTATTTTACTTCTGCACAGCATTTTTTCTCTGCTCTCGCCTGAGCTGTGACACCCTGCCTACTTTCCCTTTGCCCTCTCTTTGTAGAGAATTACCTGCAGGGGATGTTGATTAGCTATGGCCGTCATGGTGTCCCCTTGTTTGATATTTGGAAGTGATAGGGAACTGTCTATATTTGGGCATTTTTCTAGGACTCGGGCACTCTGAGTTTAGGTACTTGAAGCCATTGTTTGGCTTCCCTAGCTAAAAGCAAGATGGTGACTCATCAGGGCTTCTAAAAGCAGATGACTGTGTAATAGCCTGCTGGCCACAGAACACACTTTTTCTTGTGGTGCAGATACTTTGCTGCAGGTTTTGAAGTGTTAAAGCATTAGTCTATGGGAGACACAAAGCCTGACTAATTTTGTAAGGCGGGGGTAGGTCTCTACAATAGCTACCATTTCATGGACTCACATATGTTAATGATTTCAGCTACTGGGGAATCCTTTTAATCAGGAGAAAGGGGCAATGGGAATGAAGGATATAGGCCTTCAGAAAAACCAAATTACATGCTCATGACCTGCTTTCTACATGAATTACTTCTCAATGTCCCTTTTGATTTTTTTCACATATCATCTTGGTTTGAATCCATCTTACTCTTTGGTAAATTGTTGTCTGAAAGAGAAGGGTTTTGCAAACTGGACCATTGGTTTCGAGAAGTGGAAAGCAGCTTTTTAAGGAAATCCATAGTAATTATGATCATAGCTCCAATTACTGAGGCATCATTTAAGGGTTTTGTGCTCGTCCCCTCTGTTACTCTTCCCCCAAACTTTGTGAGATGGTATTCTCACTTTTCAGTTGTATCGTTGAGAAAACAGGCTCAGAGAAGCACAGTGACGTGCTTGAAAGCACACAGTGGTAATGCCTGGCTCTTCTTTCCAGTACCATTTGTGCATCAGAATATCTTTTAAATAATGCAGCTTCTTGGGCCACAAGCTTGTGCCTTATATCTCAGTCAGGGAAGACCCTAGGATCTATATTTTTCAAAAGTTCCTGGGTCACTGTAATGTATGACTAAGACTTGGAAAATATTGTCATATATTACACCATATATCACCCCACATCTTTTGAAATAAATCAAAGTACAGATTCAGTTTGGAGATTTCAATAGTTGTTTTCATCTCTTTCAACTCAGCCATCCCCACTTCTACCTTGGCGGCTCCAGGAAAGACTTCTCAGAGGAGATCACATTTTGCCAGGTCCTAATTTATGGATAAGAGGGGGAGAAGGGAGGGCATTGAGGCAAAGTGATCTACAGGTAGAAGGCACAGAGCTGCCAGCGGATCGAAGTGCCTGGGGACTGTTACAAGGTCAATATGCCTGGACAGTTGGTGACAGATGTACCCCACATGTTATCAGCTGAATGCAAGTGGACACTGTCTTGGGAGGTCCCACTGGCAATACAGCAGAATTGGCTTCAGCCAGGGAGCACAGAATGCTCATCTCATTGGCCAGTTTCCTCGACAGCCCGCTTCAGGGCATCCTTAGCTGCATGTTTCTGCCTGACCACTGGCTGGAAGATGACCAGGCAGGGTGCTGACAGCTCAGATAGGGTTCCTGTCTACAAACGCCTTAAACTCACTTACAATAGGATCGGAAATGACAGTGGATAGAAAATAATTTGGCACAACACAGTAGGTGCCGAAGCAGACGTTTGAGGTGGAATTAGGAAGTCTTTAGCTATTTTGAGGAGTCGGCTAGAAACCAGCAGTCTTTTCCTGAGAGTGCGCCTGTAAAAACATGTGGATTCTTGATTAAGGAGGTTTGTTCACTTTCTGTGGAACAATAAGTGCCTTTGATAATTTAGACCCAACAACTAGTCTTTCTTCACCAATTCCAGGCTATCAAATAAATATGTCCAAAGAGTTCCTTCTGGAATAATATTGATTAGATGTTCCAGTCTTCACTGAAGTGGGGAGTGTGATGAGTCCTTGTACAATGGTAAATAAGATGAGAGAGCCTCACAGTCAGGAGCCATTGTGCTAATGTTTTGAATCCTTTCCTCACTGCCTCAAGATTCCATGAATCACCTACATATAACTCCTAGGAGGTGGCTGAAGGATACCAAACTCATCAACATCACCCTGAATGGCTGTTTTAAGTACTGTTTCTATTCAGTTTCTAGGGTACTGAGGGCTTGAATTGCCTTAAGTTCCATTTACATGTTGTTAAAGAAAACCCAAGCCTGACAGTAGTGAAAGAGGTAAAAAGAAAACAAAACAAAGATTTTATTCTGGAGCCATTGCAGTAGGGGAAAAGAAACCTCAGTGCAGAACCGGGTTCACTGCTGAAGGAAGTGTGGACAAGTGGGGATTTATAGTCAAGGAGCAGAGTAGGGGTCAGTGGATGGGAAATTCCTAAGAGGGTAGGGCAAGGCTTACCAAACTGACCTAATGGGATTCTTGCTGAAGGCAAACCAGGGTGATTAGGTAGCAAGGGTGAGAGATGAGGAATTTGGTTAGATATCAAGGGTGATTAGATATTGAGAGTGGATTTTTTTTTCCCCTAAACTAACTTAGCAAAATTGTTGCAACAACTGGGCTATGGAGACCCCACAAAGAAGTCAAGATCGAGGCCTAGAGGGATTAGAGGAGCCAGACCAAAGTTTAATCAGGGAGAGAGTCTTTGTCATACAGAAGACGGTCCTCATTTCCTCAGAAGGTGTGTTGTGGGATAAGAACTGGTTTAGAAAAGGGGTGCCTTGGTGGCTCAATTGGTTAAGCTTCCTGGTTCTTGATTTTGGCTCAGGTCATGATCTCAGGGTCATGGGATTGAACGTGGTGTCAGGCTCCCAGCTCAGCGGGGAGTCTGCTTGAGATTCTCTCTTTTCCTCTGCTCCCCCTTCACCCCTCCCCATGTGCCCTTGTGTGCGTGTGCTCTCTCTCTCAAATAAATAAAAATAAATCTTTAAGAAAAGAAAAACAATCATGGGGGTTTTAGTTTGAGAAGATGAAAAATGTTCTGGAGATGGATAGTTCTAGAGGTGGTGATAGTTGCACGGCAGTGTGACTGCACTTAATGCCACCAATCTGTACACTTAGAAATGGTTAAAATAGTAAATTCTATGTTCTGTGTGTTTTACTGCAATGAAAAAAGAACAATCAATCCATGATAAAATAGCGACAGCAACATCAGTAACAATGATAACAGCTATAGTTCTCACCATTTCTACTTTGTGGTGGGTGCCCTGCTAACCACTTTGCAATGATTATCTCCTTTTCATAGAAGAGGACTTGAGGATTGGAAGGGTTAATGAGTTTCCGGGGCTCACACAGCAAGTAAATGGCAGTCTCACCCTAGAGCTCTCTATCTTGGCTTATGCTCACGCTAAACCACCTCATAAGATGGTCTTTCCAGTCTGAGGCCCCCCACCTACCAATAAACAACTGCAGTAAACAACTAAAAGGAGTCAAAATGACCAAAAATTTACCTTCTCAAATGACAGCAGCTCTGAGATATGCACAGATCTTTTAAAAGAAGAAGTATGCTCTGACTTCTTGCCTGCCTTTACAGTTCAACTGTCTAATCACATAACAGGATAGTCTATTATTTATTGGAAAGATGGTTAGCTGAACATTCCCCATCTCTTTGAAGAGAAGAACATTCCCCTTGTTTCTTTGTGAAATGCCACGTTTCACCTAGACTCTGAGCTCCTTATGCCAGAACAGTCTCTTCTCATGTATCCTCTACGTGGCACATCACAGATGCTCAATAAAATTTTTGTTGAAATGAGCTTCCAGTGATGTCGAAGTTGCCAGCATAAGCTCTCCTAATAGTTAGGGGGTACTCTATGGTTGTATGGTGCATTAATATCTCCTGGAATCTAAAATTCTGGAAGATACATCAGAGGTGATTTTCAATGAGGAGCCATTTTGCTCCCCAGCAACAGGTGGCAATGTTAGGAGACTTTTTAGTTGTCATAACTGAGAGGGGCTGTGTGCTACTGGCCTCCTAGTCAGGAGAGGCCAGGAATGCTGGAGACATCTCCACATATATACCAGCCAAAAGATGTTGCTTTGGCATACGGATTATTTTGATGTACTTATTTTGAGAAACTGCAGACACAGGAGAAGCTCTGGAAACAGAATAGAAATTATGTTTTATAAAGTATAGATAGGGGCCATACGAGGAGGAGAGCTATAGCCCGAGGCTTATCTGCATGTTCACCTTACCTCTCCTCTCTGTACCTTCTATGCTTGTGTTCCCCACCATGAAACCCCAGACCTCCATACCTCTCCTCAGCTCTGGAGGGTATATAGGCCTCAGTCATCTGTCTTTATGAGTTTCTTACCTTTGTGGGGCTCCCATAACTACATATGTAATTATCACTTTTTTCTTCTTCTGTTAATCTGTCTTATATCAATTCCATTCTTAGACCAGCCACAGAACCTAGATAGAAGGAAACATTTTTTTCTCTACTACACATCCTGCCATGTGTAGGACAATTCCCCACAACAAAGAATTGTCTGGCCCTAAAAGTCAATGGTGCTGAGGTTAAATACACCCTGCTGTAGGGATTTTATTCACTCATTCCTTCACTCATACATTCATTTCACAGGTGTTTATGATCCGACTCTGCCCTCTGATTGACAGTTGAGCAAGCCTGTTTGTTAAGATCACATAGCTAGGTGGTATAGGTCTAGCACCTGAACTGGAGGCTCAGGGAGAGGTCTTCCCATGCACGAAGGTGGCCTCCTACAGCCTATTACTGATTCAAGTGCCATCTTGGTGGTCACGGTGAGCAGGCCCTGCTGAGACCGATAGGACTTTGAGCCTGTGCCTGGTGCCTGGAACTGATGGAAAGGGCAGTGATCTAAGACAGCTCATTCAGGCTGCTGAAAGCCTCCGGGCTTGGGCTCCCTGGGCACTTGCTGATTCTGTGGAGGCAGGGACCGTTTCCCGGGCTTCCTGGGTAGGCCACACTCCATTGCTGGGCCAGTCCCTCTTCACTGAGCTGGAACACTATCTCAGCCACCCTGTTTTCACAGTGCTTCTAGAAACCATTATTATGGACTTTGTTGAAAGAATTATCATGTTCACACAGCTCTGTATTTGCAGTAGGCTTAGGACTCTTTTCAGATTTGAGCATTGGCGGTCTTTAATACGATCTGCTTTTCAACACACATCACATGCGGTCCCCCTCCCTTTCCTCTCCCGGGCTGACTCCTTGCTGCCCTCTGATTGTGGTCTGTCTCAGTGTGCAGAGAACCTGCAGCTAGCGTAACAGGTGCTGTATAATTCTCAAGATGGTTGAGTTGATGGATTTTAATCAGGTGAGTGCAGTTTAATGCAAATGCTTCTTTAGCTGAGTTTCATAAACTGGGCTACTCAATATTATGGTCCCAAATATTAGTTCAATGCTCATGGCTTACATAAATGGCTTTCCTTTGGGGTTAGGTTAGGGGAAAATCAATAACAAGCAGCTGGAAATGTGGAAAGGGACTGTGTACTTACACTCCATCATGATGTACCCCTGCTCCCACCCAGCACCTCCTCGCACTTATCTTTTTTTTTTTTCCATAGCTCACTTTTTTTTTTTTCTTTTGTCACATTTAGGGCTTTACAGTGGTATGAAAAGCCACCCTGGCTCCTCCATCCATTAAATGGGAAATGCATATGAACAAATAGAAGAATTGCACCATATAATACAGCTGAAATACAATGTTATCATCTTCCCACTCGGAGCATTTCTCAGGACGGTTTATGTCCCAGCACTTAATCGTTTGCTATTGTTGGTGTACCAACACAATGCTATTAGCAACACAGAAGTCTCAGGCTTTCTGTTTAGGTTGTCTTCATGCAGGCTAGCCAGAATTTAGATATTTGTAAACGGAATTTGAACAGTGGCCTTTCTTCACAATATAAAATTCAGATAAGTGTAACCGGTCATGGCCCAACTCTTGTTTATTAATTAAGGCTTTATAATACGGCACCATTTTTGGAAGCTGTGGCTTATGCAAAGAGGAATACTAATTACATTCTGCATTTTCTGTAATAATGGGGCAGTGTTCTGGACAATGCAGTTTATCCAGACAATGCGTCCAGCTCATAATGTAGTTTATTAACAAGGAGGCTCTGAATGTTTAATGGGAGACTGATACAGCCGTGAAAGGGTGACATAAATAATATTCCTGGCCAGGCTGGGGCAGTGGCAATATGTTGCATGCTGTTAACCTCAAGAGGTCTCCAAATAGCTTTTATGTGTGCTTGCTCTATATTTGTTGACCATTTCTTGATACAAAGGAAGCCAAGTGACCCGAGAAAATCTATTTGGTAGTTTCATTTTCCTATTCTCTTAACATTTCCTGAAGCTTTTAAAACAATAGACTTTTACGTTTGCATGGATTCCTTTTTCTTAGTTTTCCCCAAGGATGGTCATTTTTATAATTATCATCATGCATTTCTTATGATGGCCATTGTGAGAATCAGAATAGCCTAACATTTTTTTTTCTGCCAAATTATTTTTTTTAATTGAGTTGCAATTCCTATATTAACCCCCTACTATATTAACCCCTTTTAAAGTGTACAGTTCAGGGGCACCTGGGTGGCTCAGTTGGTTGAGCGTCCAACTCTTGGTTTTAGCTCAGGTCATGATCTCATGGGTTGTGGGATTGAGCCCCATGTAGGGCTCCGTGCTCAGCAGGGAGTCTGCTTGAAAGATTCTCTCCCTCTGCCCTTCCCCTCACTAGCTCGCTCTCTCTCTCAAATAAATAAATAAATACTTTATTTTTAAAAAGCATATAATTCAGTGGCATTAGTATATTCACCAAGTTTTGGGACCATCAACCACTTTCTAATTCCAGAACATTGTCATCACCCCACAAAAAGACCCTGTACCCATTAGAGCTCATTACCCATTCTCCCCTCCTAGCCTGTGGTGACCACTAATCTACTTTCTGTTGCTATGGATTTGCCTATTCTGGACATTTCATATAAACGGAATCAGACAGTATGTGATCTTTTGTGACTGGCTTCTTTTACTAAGCACAGTGGTTTCAAGGTTCATCCATGTTGTAGCATGTGTCAATGCCCCATTACTTTTTATCGCTCATAATATCTCATTATATGGATAGACTTCATTTTGTTTATCTATTCATTAGTAGATGGACACTTAGGTTGCTTCCACTTTTTGGCTGTTATGAATAATGCCACTATGAACATTTGTATACAAATTTTTGTGTGTCCTTATGTATATATTTTTTTTCTCTCTGGGGTATATACTTAGAAGAAGAATTGCTGGGTCATTTGGTAACTCTGTGTAATTTTTTGAGGAATTGCCATACTGTTTTTCTAAAGCACCATTTTACATTCTTATCAACAGCGACTGAAGCTTCAAATTTGTCCACGTGGGTATGGAGTAGTATCTTATTGTAGAATTGATTTGCATTTCTCAATTGACTAATGATATTAAACACCTTTTCATGTGCTTATTGGCCATTTGTATATCTTCTCTGTGGGGCTACCATTTTTTAACCCCTATTTTATAAATGAGAAAACAAAGGCACTGAAAAGAAATGATATCTTACCAGTTTTACTGCATGAGGCTATAGCTCATCCGTACTAGAACTTAAGTTTTCTCAGTGATGCAAAAGCTTAGAGGTTCATCACCTAAGAATGAAATAAAGTATAAGCTACTTGCATTTAGGTGTGACTCTTTTACTTGCAAGTGGCAGAAACTCAGCTCTAACTGTAGCTTAAAAAAAAGTCAGGGGATTTTTGCTTACCTGTCTGAAAAGAGCTATTTTGCCTTCAGGAATGGAAGGGTCTAACTGCTCAAAGATGGCGTCAGAAATTCGTTTCTCTCATCTCTTAGGACTGTCTTCATCAGGTTGATGTCATGCATAGGGAGGGTCTCTTTTTGTGGTAGTGAGATGGCCACCAGCTGCCAGCAGGATTTATCTTTAACTCCTCTTTCTCAAGAGTTCCAATCCCAAATTTCAGGATTGAGTAGCATTGGACTGACTTGAATCAATGATTGACTCCCTGAATCATTCATCAAATGAAATACACCGACCGGTCACTTCCCCACCCTTGGTGTAGGGAGTAACATTAGCTCCATCCACACCATCTGGCTTCAGAATTGGAAAGAGGATGTGTGCCCCAGAGGAAAATCAGATTGCTGACACCACCACAATGAGTAACGTATGTGGTGGTAAGCCAAACTCATAGATGTCACTATGCTACTCAGTCTTTTCCCTGGGCCTTGATTTATCACTTACTGGCTTCTTGTTGTCTGTGGATTTACCTTAAAAGGCACAGAGTCTCTGAAAAGTCATGTTTGGTGGCTTACAACTGAAGGATCAATCAACCAACCCACATTTATTTTTCCGGTATTGAAGGTTCATTTATTTTAATAAATGCTAATAAGTTTGCTTATAGTTGAGGGTGATTGGCTTTTCGCTGTAATTTTGTGTCTGAGTTGTTCCAGATTGCTTTGGTTCAGTGTTTGAGAAATGAAACAGCCCCTTGAATATAAATACAAGTACAGCTATTTATTTATTTATTTAAATTAGCAATCCCTGTGAAGCCATTTACCCTTTTTATATTTCAGTATGTTTTACAAGGCACAACAAAAGCAGCCTCATCACATAGTAAATCTTTCATACAGGATCAAAATTTAATGGGTAAGGTAAATCCGACATAGTCATTAGAGATGTTTTTTCTTCTTTAGCTCTTATTTAACTCTTTAACTTTAGATACCTAGCTTTTCCCATTCTAAGTCATCCAGCTTCTAAAACACACAGAAGTTGAGAAGCGGCAGAAGTTACGTATTGTTTTCTCTTATTTGGCCCGTAAAATTGGTGTGTATCTTATCCACATAATAACATTTTCCATTTGCATATCAATTCTATTTCTTAGACAAGATCTAGCTAGAGTGTTGTTAAAAGATTTCTAAAGTCGCATTTGGACTCAGCAGAAAAGAATGCTGTGATCCATGAATGATGTCTGTCACAGGCCCAGGACATGAAAGAGATGGCACTTGGATCCTGTGATTTTCTTCCCTACTTACATTTTGAAAATAAGTTCTGACACTGAATGTTTGCAGGATTAGGACAAGTTGCCTTGATGATTCAGATCAACAGATGGCTTCTTCTTTTGCTGCCCAGATAAACTGTTTTGCCTTGCCTTTACAGCTAAGTGTTTGAATCCTCAAGATTGCCTTAAGTACAGAGATTTGACTTCGACTTACTATTTTGATCTAGAAGTGCACCAAGTATAAGCATAAAAACTGCTAGCTCTACAAGATTAAGCAAATGGAGTGTTTATTCAACCAAAGTATGCATCTAACGTCTGCAGGGTGTATAACACTCCACTAAGTCCTTAGAGCGTGTGAAGGTGATGGGAGACAGGGTCCTGAGCTTTAGAGATTTAGAATCTAGGTATAGGAGGAGGACCTGAAAGACTCACAAAGGGAGCTCAAAGTTTACATAGAAGTGCTGAGGGAATAAAACCCTTTGATAATGAGGATGAAGAGTAGAGTGATCCAGGGCAGATTATGTGAAGGAAGTATTTTCTTGAGCAAAGTCTTAAAGGTTGTGATGAGCATGGGCTGGCAGAAAGGATGGATGGTTGGAGTGGAGGGGATAGTAGTGAAAAAGGCTGAAAGCTACTGGCTGAAGGATGGCATTACGCAGAGGCCTCAGTGTACTAGCCCACTTGATGTCTATTATACGAGAATATAGAAATAGATTATATTGGATAAATGAAAGATTTCATGCATAAATTAGAAAATAGCAGAATTTCTGGAGATTTCACAAAAAATGCAGGTTTTCTTGCTTTCCTAATAAAACTGGATGATCTGACAACATTGGGCCTAACCTCCTAGTTGGCCACAAATGGCTGGAGGTGAGTACCACTTGCCGTAGTAGACAATGCATGCCAGTCTCCACCTCTCCTTGAGTAGTCCTGACACTGGGGTTGAAGGTCAGTCACCACCTAGCATCCTGCGTGTCCTATTGAGACTATTTCTTTATGTCTCCAAGCAAAGTTTAGAAAATGAAAAATAAATTTTGAGAAGTCTCTTACAAAAAAAGGGGGGAAGCAAGGAGATAGTGTGTTTAATATGCAACCAAGTGTGCTGGTATCTGTTGTTCTTATAAGAACATTTATTTGCCTTCTGTCCCAGTGCAATAGGCATGTGAGTTTGCACTTCTGGGATTTGCCAAAAGGAGCAGATAGAGTTTAGTGAGAAGAGTATAGAGAAGGGCAGAGAATTCCTATCTACCTGGAATAGAAACCATTGTGTGTGTGTGTGTGTGTGTGTGTGTGTGTGTGTGTGTGTGTGTGTGTTTTAAGACCTATTTATTTGAGAGAGAGAGAGAGAGAACAGGAAGGGGGCAGAGGGAGAGGGAGAGAATCTCAAGCAGGCTACCCGCTAAATAGGAAGTCTGACGTGGGGCTTGATCCCATGACTCATGAGATCATGACCTGAGCCAAAGCCAAGAGTCAGACACTTAGCTGACTGAGCCATCCAGGTGCCCCAGAAACCATTGTTTTAATGATATTTTATCTGCAAAGACTTGAGAAAAGGCTAAAATGGCAAATTGAAGAATTTAGTTATGACCCATCTGAGAGGTTGGGTGTTGAGTATTGAGGGTCAGAAGTATGGTTTGTAGAAATGTTAATGAGCATTTGAAGAAAGAAGTTAATGAATTTGCCAATAATGAAGTGACCAGAGTAATCGTCCCCCCTTTTTTTTGTGAAAGGGTTACTGGAGTAAAAGATACAATCAAGTTTGAGAAAAAGTGCGTTTCAGCAATGTATATGTATCTCGAGGTATTTTTGTGGTCAAGACCTAGAAATATGACATGGTCGGTAGCACAACCATGAATTTAGAGCTGGTGAGAGAATTTTTAAATTATCTAGGTTAGATAGAATTCTAAAGGCTTGCCACAAGGTTTAAGCTCTGTTATGGAAAACAAAATTGAGGTTTCCCTATTTGGTTTATAGATATAATGTGCGCCTTTTTATTACCTTTTTATTAATCAAATGATTTGATCCAGGTTTCAATTTGTAAAATGCATTTGGATAATATTCTAGTAATAGAGGAAATGTTCTTTGATCTCCTGGATGAGTTTTATTTTCTGAAGTCACATAATAAATTATCTGCTTTCCTGTGACGGGGCTCCTGCCTCATTGACATTTTATTTGATATAGTTTTCTGACCATCCCAACTATACAACAGCATCACAGTAGAGTCACTATCTGCCTCGATTGCTGTTAGCTGGATTAGTCTTATCGTAATTATGTCTTTGACATAGCTGCTCTGGCTTTTCTATCTCTTTCTTGTTTATCTCAGTTAAAATATATAAAAATGTATTAACAGTTCGATACCCTGGATTCTCTGGAGGGCTGAGCCCTATATTAAATTGTAGTTTCCTAAATATAGGGAGAGGGTAGAGGGACTTGGAACATTTCTAGTGCTGAATTTTTATTATATTGTGAGCTTTCCTTCAGCACTTTAAGAATCCATCTTTCTCAATATGGGTAGAAGTGGGGAAACTTAAAGGAAATTGTTTCCTGCATTCTCTATAATGGTTTTTATTTAAGAATGATAAAGCAATACTTGCTAAGCCTAGACCAGTTCCATAGCAGACAGAGCCGAAAATCCCAAGGGAGATGCAGGGATGTTTCCGTGTTGGGAGGAAATAAACTTCAAAATGTTATTTGGTATATAAAGTTATTATAAGTATATTGAAGACAGTTTGCCTAGTGTAAAAAAGACTCAACTTGGAGTTGGTCTAGCCATGCTTAACCCTTATATGTCTAGTTGCTTCTATTCTGAAACAATTTAGTGACACCATCAAGAGGACAAAGACAGACTGCACGGGGTTCAAGGCCTCCCTATACTTCTTATGCAGGTCAATTAACCTTCTAGCATCTCCTTTTCCTCCTACATGAAATGGGAACAATAGTACTACCTACCTCATATGCTTTGGATTAAACAAATTAGTTGCTGTCTTTCTGGTGCTCAGAGTGCCGTATAATGTAAGACTCACTAAATGGCAGCTGTTATCATTGTATTCATTATTAAGGTCTCAGCTGGTGTAGGGAGAAAGATTTCAACTTGAAGTGAGGACATCTGGATTTTCTGCCATAAAGCTATGGAACTTGGAAAAGTCAGTTCACTTCTTTGTCCATACTTTCTCCACTGAAAACTGACTAGCATTTCCTTACCAGCCATCCAGTTCTGGGAACAAAGTGAGTTTGTGAAAGCACAAATTTCAGACATCTGGAGAAATGTTCCCCAGATCAAGTTTCTCTGCAGATTTAGTCTTTTCAAAGATATTTTTACTTGTATTTTTTCCTATAGACAAACAGGGAAAAGGTAGTTTTGAAAATTATATAATTGCTTAATTAATTTCTAATTCTCAGATTGGAAGTAATAGACTTCATATTTGGATTTCTAATCCAGTGCCAATTGACTCACTTCATAATCACCTAGTCACTAATGCGATTTTTAGAGTGTTGACAATACCTTTTCTTTTTTTTTATTTCACTTTTTTTTTTTTTTTAATGATTTTTTATTATATTATGTTAGTCACCATACAGTACATCCCGGTTTCCATTGTAAAGTTCGATGATTCATTAGTTGCATATAACACCCAGTGCACCATGCAATACGTGCCCTCCTTACTACCCATCACCAGTCTATCCCATTCCCCCAACCTCCTCCCCTCTGAGGCCCTCAGTTTGTTTCTCATAGTCCATAGTCTCTCATGTTTCATTCCCCCTTCTGATTACCCCCCCTTTCTTTATCCCTTTCTTCCCCTACCGATCATCCTAGTTCTTATGTTCCATAGATGAGAGAAATCATATGATATTTGTCTTTCTCTGCTTGACTTATTTCACTTAGCATTATCTCCTCCAGTGCCGTCCATGTTGCAGCAAATGTTGAGAACTCGTTCTTTCTGATAGCTGAGTAATATTCCATTGTATATATGGACCACAACTTCTTAATCCAGTCATCTGGACAACACCTTTTCAGCCATCAGATCAATCTTGAGTGATGAGACTTCTAACTCTTTGTTGGGTTAGAAGGGGAGACCAATCCTTTGTTGTCAGCTCCCTGGCCAAAACTGGGAATGTCACTGACTGGTGATAGATTTTGGCTTGTTTATTTTTGAATGTTTTGCATATATGCTTACCTAATATTTGTTAGAAATTGTTACCAAGCATTCTTTGGTCCTCACTTTCCAGTGCTGCTTCTTCCCTCAGTTTGTTATCTGTTTCCTACTAACTCTGTGACCTAAGGAAAATTACTTTGTGTTGGTAAGCCTCACCCTCAGTATCATTATCTGTAAGATAGAGTTCTCATGGTGTTGGTGGGAAGATCATATAAGGTAAAGCATGTGAAGTACTTACAGGTTAATGCATGGTAAATGCAAACATAAAGCCTGGCACATATTAAGTACTAAGTAGCTGTTGTTACCATTATTAGTAGTCATATATTAGTTAATAATAGTATTACTAATTAGCTAATAATAGTAGTGCTACTTCCTGAAATAGAGGAATATTAAGTATATATCTAAAGTAGAAAAAAAAGACCAAATGTAGAAAAAAAAGACCAAATGTATAAGCTTAAAAGAAAGGTTCTAAGACTATTGGTCATATACCTAGATTCTATATAGGGGGGACTGTTTAATAACTTGTATATGTCCAAATTACAGGGAACTGTCTGTGGTGGTGGTTTAAGAGATGCCACAGGATAACTGGACATTCACAAACAAAAGAATGAAGTTGGACCCCTTCCTCACACCATATACAAAAATTAATTCACAATGGGTTAAAGACCTAAATGGAAGAGCTAACACTATAAAACTCTTAGACAAAACCATAGGCATAAATCTTCATGACCTTGGGCTAGGCAATAGTTTCTTAGATATACCAAAAGTACAGCAACATAAGAAAAAATAGGCATATTGGATATCACAAAAATTTAAAACTCCCATGCTTCAAATGACATCATCAAGAAAATAAAAAGACAACTCACAGAATGGAAAAATTTTCTTGCAAATCATGTGTCTGCTGAGGGACTTATTTCCAAAATACGTGAAGAATTCCTACAGCTCAATAGCGAAAGGGCAAATAGCCCAATTAAAAAGGGGCAAAGGATCCAAAGAGCATTTACTTAAGGAAGGTATACAAAAGGAAACGAGCCCATGAAAAGACTCTCAGCACCATTAGCCATCAGGGAAATGGAAACACAATGAGGAACTTCTGTAGATGCACTAGGGATGGCTGTCATCAGAAAGACCGATAACAAGGATTAGTGAGGATCTGCAGAAACTGGAACTTTAATACACTGTTAATAGGAAGTAAAATGGTGCAGCTGCTTTGGAAAACAGTTGGACACTTCTTAAAACATTTGGCATAAATATGACTCAGCAATTCTACTCTTAGGTATCTATCCGTGGGAAATGAAAGCATATGTGTGCAGAAAAACTTGTGCACAAATGTTCGCAGCAGCATTGTTCATAACAGTCCCAAAGTGGAAAGAACCCAAATGTCCACCTACTGATAAATGGATAAGTAAAATGTGGTATATTCACACATTAGGGATATTATTCAGCAATAAAAATAAATGAAGTACTGATAACATGTTACATGTTAGACGAATCTTGAAAACATTATGCTAAATGAAGAAGCTTGTCGCAAAAGACCACGTATTGTCCAATTCCATTTATACGAAATTTCTAGAATAAACAAATGCATAGAGACAGAAAAATAACTTAGTGGTTGCTTAGGGGTGGGGGGCCGGGAAGAAATGAGTAGTAACTGCTAATGGGTAGGAGGTTTCTTTATGGGGTGATGAAACATTCTAACATTGATAGTGGTGATGGTTGCACAACTTTGTGAATATACTTCAAACCATTGAATTGTATCCTTTAAGAGGGTTAATTGAATGGTGTGTGAATTATATCTGAGAAAAAAAAAATCTGTTTTAAAAACAAACAGAAAGAGATGTTTGCTGTGGAACAAACTTGAAGTATCCAGAATAAGTGTTTCCCTGGTCACTACCATGTAAGTTCTGTGAGGACTGAGACTTCGTTTCAGTCCCCGCTAGAAATCCTGTGTCTGAAATGGAGGCACCCAATAAAATATTGGTTGAAGTTTGTGATCATGCTGGTGGTCACTAGGACTACTCCAGGTTCCCTAATTCTCTGGAGGAACGGGTAGGACTCTGAAGTTGTTTCAGTCATGAGTGTGGTTCACTACAGTGACGGGATACAAAGTAAATCACCATAAGGAAAAGGTACATGGTGTAAAGTATAGAGGAAATCAGGCACAAACTTCTGAGAGCCACACAGGATGTGCTTAATTTCTCCAGCAATGAGCTGCATGACATCAGGTACCAAGGAAGCTCATTAGAGGCTCTGCATAAGGTTTGTACTGGGAGCTGATCTGCCTAATACCTCCCCAATGTCTAGACTCTTACGAGATAAAAGGGCGTTCAGCATAAACCACATAAACAAGGCACAGTGGCTACTTGCATCATTTAGGAGAGTTTTATATCAGTGTAGGAAACCGTTTACCAGCCTAAATTCCCAGATGCCAGCCAAAGGTCAGCTTTAGAGGCAGGCCTTCCTAAGGATAGGCTGCTCTGTTAACTCTATCCTGCACTGTGAATAGAAGGAAGCCAGGTTCTAAATTTCCATGTGATCTGTAGCAAGCCTATATGTGCAAAAAGTACTGGGAAGAGGAATCATTGTGCCCTTGGATGGGTGTTGCCTTGCACACAACTGCCAACTCAATGCATGGCCATCTCTAATGAGAACAGTCTAGAGGTTGGGCTGTATTTTCAACTCATTTTTCTTCCTGAATGCCCAAAACAGGTGAATTAAAGCCTTAGAGTAATGGTTCTTAACCAGGATGATTTTGTCCGCTGGAAGATGTTGGTCATGTCTAGAGATATTTTCAGTTGTTACAGCTGGGGTAGGGGTGCTACTAGCATCTGTGGGGTAGAAGCTAGAAATGCCACTAAACATCTTACAATGCACAGAACAGCCCCTCACAACAGAGAATTACCTGGACCAGAATGTCAACAGTGCCAAAGTTGAAAACCCTGCCTTAGAGAGTATTTATAGTGGACAGCAGAGCCGAAGAAGTTATCATAAATTTCTAGGATGGAGTGAGACAAGGAAGGTAATCAGGCTTGCCACCTTTTATACCCACCCCAACCCACTTTCCCTTTTCTTATTTCTTGGGATCAATGCCCTGAAAATTAAAAATTCATTTTCTATTCTGCATCTACTGGTAAAGGACTCTGGATGGGGGAAAGAAGGCACGTCCTTCTCTCAGTATGGTGGCTTTGATTTTAGGGTTTCAGATCTGTTGCCATAGATGCATTGCTCAGTCACTGACTCTGAAGGAATGTGTGAGGATAGAAATACCAACCCTTCGTGTTTTCACATTGAATTCCTAAAAGCTGAGGGTCATTCCTCACCCTGTCATCTACGAGCCCTTCCTTTTTACCTCTGCTGTTTATAGCCTCATTTCCTTCCTTGTCTTTTCATAATATCTTTCCAAGTGGAAGCTAATGTGAATTTTGGTGCTTTCCAACTCCTCACTGGTATGTCTAACACCATGAGATTGAATTAATTTGAACTACTAAGCATGAAGTACATATTACCATGGAGCTCATTCCAGATGTATTATTGTTAGCTTAATTGTTATGGCTAATCATTGATTGTGGTTTTTCTGGGTTCTGAAATAATAATAATAATAATAATACTCTTTATTATAGTGCCTTTCATTTGAGGATCTTAAAAAGCCTGCATCCTGGAACCACTTATTGTAAAATTGTCATTATTTGTGTATTCTCATTTGGCAAAGTTTGAGGAGGAATATGCCAGTGTATGATTTAAAAAGCCAAGAAAAATTTATATTCATGAATCATGCTTTCTTTCTTTCTTTTTTTTTTTTTTTTCAATTTACCAGCATGGAGAAATAGGAAGGGGAATTTAACCCACTGGGATATTATTTCCAGAGAGCAATCCAGTGCCTTTTAAAACAATTTTGTGGCCTTTATGTTCACTTAGTATCAGCTCTGACTTGGTAGGTTTTAATTTTAAACAGTATTTGGATTCTTTGTGGGTTGCGTTCTGCTTCGTCTGGCCATTCAGGGGAGTGTATGTGTGTGTGATTGTGTGTGTGTGTGTGTGTGTGTGTGTGTGTGTGAGTATTTTAAGGCCTTAAAAGTGATGAAGGTTCTTTGGATACTCCTCATCACTTTGAAAAGTTCAAAACGAGAGAAACATAGTACAATCTGTTGTATTTAAGTATATATTTACATACATAGAACATCAGTCATTGGGAAGAGGAGGACAGTGAAAGTACAATTTGGTCTCTTGATGATCCAAATACTTAAACGGTGAGGGAAACGGGTAAGTCAAGTGGTTCCCAGCCTACCTGTTATAGTCTGGGTGAACACTCGGGAGGTCTAACCCTTTTTATCAGTTGAAATTAATCGCTCCCATAAAGCAATTGCTTCAACATAACAATGATGACAGGTTTCTAATGGAATTCTGATGAGTTTTGTTAAATCAGCACTTAACCCTGAGGACTGGAATCATCTTCGGGTGCTACCACACCTCCTCCCAGCAGTTCAGGCAACTCGGTTTTCTGCAGAAGGGTTTCAGTTTGGCTTGGGTGATACGTGGGGAGCTTCCACCACCTGGCTGCGGTCAGGGGGCCCAGGAGAAGCAGATTGCTGGACTGCCACTACATGGATTCTTATTGTTGCCCTTTTCCATGGGAGAAGTGAGGCCATGGACTCATGCCATGAATAATGAGGACTCGTCTTGTTACTCAGCATGCATCCCTTTGAAGGCTGGGAGGCCACAGTGAGAAAAAGGGTAAAAGGTTCTCCCCCGTGGCTATAGTTGGAATCCCCTTTGGAGCTTTAAAACCCTCAGGGGCCTGGGTCCCACCCTCAGAGATTCTGATTTAATTGGTCTGGGAAAAAGCCTGGCCACTGAAAGGTTGAAAAGTTTCCCAGGTGATTCTAATTGTTACCCACCTTGTGCTCTGCTTGGTGTCTAGTTTTTAGCAGACCTGCTATTCAAAATACATAACAACTGGCACAGTCCTATGTTCTTGCTCTCTACCAGGCATTGTGCTGAATGCTTTACAGGTATCGATCTGTTTCATTGTCCCAATCACCACATCACTGAAGATTCATGAATTCATACATTCACTTATTCAACAAATCCTTATGGGGCCCAGACAATGGCCCAGGCATTGTGTTGGTTATTGGGGAGAAGGGTCAGGGAATATTTTCAGGGTTGATGACATTTGAAGTGACATTGAAAGACTGAGGAGGAGTTTGCTGGGCAAAAGGGTAGGAAAGGCACTGCAGGCAGGGAGGATGGCTTTTACAAATGTATTGTGAAGGAAAATGGCCAGTTCAAGGAATGAAAGAAAACTAGTACTCCTAGAGGAAAGGAAGCCAACAGGAGCTCGATGCAAGATAAGACCTAGAGATGGACAGATCCTCCTTGGCAGAGGTGGTCGGTTTGGTAAAGGCTTTTGGCCTTTATTTTGAAACCAGATGGAAGCTCTGATCATTTGCTTTTCCTGGAAGATTTCTGGTCACAGTAGGGAAAACAGATAAGTGGAAAGCAAGAGTGGGTGCATTGTCATGAGTTGTGTGGCCATTGCTCTAGACCGGGACAGAATGAGAATGATTTGGACTAAGGCAGTGCGGGGAGGGAGGTGAGCATACTTGAACGATACTTAGATGGTGAAATTCTTAGGGTTTGAAGATGGATTCCAAGGGCAGGAGAGGAAAATGACTGCCATCTCCAATGTTACTATTACTATTATTACTTCAGATCTTCACGTGAGCCCATGAGAGTTAGAGTAGTGCTTCTCGGGCTTTAATGTGTGTGGGGATCACCTGAGGATCTTGTGAAAATGCAGATTCTCATGCAGTGGGTTTGCAATGGGACCTGCGATTGTGCCTCCTGAGCTCTAGATGCTGCTGTTGCTCCTGCCCAGGGTGGTCTATACACCACATTTTGAGAATCAAGGGCTTAGAGGAGTGGCGTAACTTACTCAGGTCATGGTGGAGTGGAGCCTGCACTTTTAACCATGTCTGTCTGCCTCCAAAACCCATGATCTTACTCACAAACTCTATGGCTTCTGAAAGATGAATCTGTTGGTATAAAAAGTCAGTTGGAGACAACTTGGAAGGTTATATAGCAGACTAAGACATGTGGATTTTTATCTGTAGGCCATCGGCAGCCATTGAAAATGTGTAAGCAGAGAAGGGTCCAATCAGAAAGCTTATATTACAGTTTGTGGATGTATTTCCTTGAGAATTTTGATTGTTCTTTTTGGTATAGAATAGATCTCTTAGGTCAAATTAAAGTGCAGTTAAAAAAACAACTAGGGGTCTGAACTTTGTAAGTAATAGGGATGGTTTATTAGATCATCTACTCTGTAATGAGGTTAATAATTGGCTCTTATTTAGTGTTTCCTGCCCAATCATCCCAAGGCACTTCACTAATAAGTGGCATCTTTCTTCCAGAGCTGAGGAAGCTGATGGAAAGAGGCTGAGGAACCTGGTGTTGTGGGGCTGTCTGTTGAGTGTGGTTACTATTTCTGTAACATCTAGAGTTTCTTACCACAGTTTAGGTGCATACCTGAACATACGTTTGCCTTGACTGCTTGACCTGTCTGTATCGGTACTTCCTGAATGTGTCCCAGACACTGCTTGCTTACTTAGAAACTAAATGAAAAGAAAAAAAAAAAAAGAAAGAAAGAAAGAAAAGAAATGTCAAACCTTTGGAAAATGCCACGTGCATTATCTCCTTGGAAAGGTATAACGCACATCCACACAGAAGGGCTCTGAGAAGTCCCACAGTAAAAGAGGTGTTTAACTCGTATAACTCAGTGGTTTTCCAAAGTAATTTGACCTGAGAATTGCCCTCCTAATTCTTGACATTCCATTAAACAGTTGTTCTGTCTGGTGGAGTTTATGAGACGCTGGTTTGTACTCACAGATAACTATGGTCTTGGAAGTATCGATATCACTTGCCTGGGCCTGTGTACTTTTCTTGAGTGCTGGAAGATTTGGTGTTTTAGCATCTAGGACAGCAGTATAGCCTAGTTTTTATTTGCTTTTACTTAAGCCCAGTGCCCTTACAGTGGTTAAAACTACCTCAGGAGTTGGTTGGAAGGAAAATTACTGACTTATCTGCGTGCTTCCCTGTTGTGTGGAAGAGGTGACTTGTGCTTTTGTTTCTTTTCTTTGTTTCTGTGTGTTTAGTTCTATTTTGGCAGCCATAGGCTCTTCCTTCCCACTCTGTTTCATGTAAAAGATCCCAGGAGCAGGATCATTGCCAGCTATGACATTTACATTGAGTCATTTTTTTAATGTTAAGTACATAACATGAAACTTGAATGGTTTTTAAAAATCTGAGTTAATTTGGTAATTTGAAAGTAAATTAAGTTTGTCTTTTGCCTGAAGGATCTGAGGGTCTTGCATAAGATGAAAAACAAAAGCCCTTTTTAAAAAAATAGACTATGTATAATTAGCATTCATATGAAACCAGAAAATTCTGGCTAAGTAAATTGCAAGATGTTGGTGGAATAACATGCAAGGTAAGATCCCTAATAACATGAAAAATGAGGTCATACGCTGCCCATTCAGATAAAGGTCCAGGCTGATGAATTTAGGTTGACCATACATTCCTTACCAGAGAGACTCCATGGCCATGTAGACTTGCACACTCCCAAGCTGCAGACTGACCACCGTCTCCAAATATCTTCTTGCACATCTCTGTTGTAGATAAGTCACAGCATTCCTTGCGCTGTTGCTGGATCTGGAGCCAAGAGAAGCACAGCGTCTTTGCCTATGAGTAGGTTGAATAGGTTCTCCTCAGCTTTGACTCCATGGAGGTGGCGTTGCTGCTGCACACATGAATTTGATCCTGAGAGGGGACTGAGTGGTTTTCAATACTAAGGACAGAATAGTGAACATTGCAAGAAAATGTAGAGCTACCACCTGACACTTACGAATTAATTAACATTTCCAGGGGATGAGCTATATAACGTGGTGCTGAGAACTTTCCTCTTTGTCTCCAACTAATTGTTTTTTGATAGATCCAGATTTTGAGTCTAGAATAGCAGTTCTCCAAGTATGCTTCATGGAACCCTATAGGGTCCTGAGACTTCATCAGGTGTCTGCAAGGTAGTAACTATATTATCATAAAATTAAGTTGTTATTTGTCATTCTGTGTTGACATTTGTACTGATAGTACAAAAACAATGGCACATAAAACTGCATGAATCTAGCACTGCAGCATGAATCAAGGCCATGGCATCAAACTGTACCATTGGTCTTTTATTCTTTACCAACATAACTTATGGTTTAAAAAATTTTTTATTTAAGAATAAACTTGATGAAACAGTAAAAATTATGAATTTACTTAAGTTTCGACTCTCAAATACACTTTTTTTTTAGTGAAATAGGAAGCATGCATGAAAGAAGTGCCATTGCACGCTGAAGTACATAGTTGTTTGAGAAACAGCATTTGTATCACTGTTTTTCAGTCATAAGTGAAACTAACCGCTTTTATATGGAACACCATTTTTTTCCTTAAAAGAACAATTGACAGGTGAAATGTAGGTATTCAGACCTCAATATTTGATAGACATTTTCTCAAAAATGCAGAAACTAAGCCTGTCAGTTTAAGTAAACCCTTGGACAGTATTTGTTGCCAATGATAAATCTCAAGATTTCCAGCAAAAATTAGAATTTTGGAAAACTTGTATCTGCCACCATGAGCTTGACAGCTTTCCAATACTTGAAGACTTTTCTGATGAGGTTAATGATGATATTAACAGATACGATTCTTTTTTATATCATATAATGAGATGTGTCAGCATTTGGAAGATTTGCATAATGCAGTGAGCCAATATTTTCAACCAGAGCAATGCATAGTTCTATGAAATTTTGCATGGGGAAAGGGTCCATTTCAAGTACAACACAGACCATAGATTTTTCACATAATAGAACACTAGAAGTTTATTGATACAGTTTTAGATTCCACTCTACAACTAACTAGTGAAGAAACTACGATTTATCAAGTTTTTAAAAATGTTTAGCAGCACCAAAGGCAATTATACTTTGTTTCTCAGACCAGAAATGGAAATGGCTCCCCCCCCCAAAGTTTAACAATATTAACAGCCCAACCTCAAATTGTGTATTAATTTTTTGAATGAAAATCTTGACACTATTTGATTAATCCTTTTTAACCTCTGAGATTTTTTTCACCAATATTCACAGTAGACATTGATTACATTGTGTAAATCACAAGCTTAAAGCAGGTAATGGGAAAGAAAAATAATTAACTTGTCTGTTTTGCAAATAAAGTTGGAAAATAAATAGTGGTGGCAGCTACACGATGTTTGGAGAAACACTGTGAACATATTTTCCAAGAGGTACTTTCAATTATTTGCTATTAGGCATATTGTTATAAATATTTCAAACATCTTTATTTCCTGTGACAACAATTAACATCTATATTTATATTGTCCTCCTTTAAGGAGATTTAATCTACTAAATCAAGAAATGATTTGGCCACTCCCAACTCTATTCCAGGGAATAACCCACAGGATAAGTTAGAATTTCTTTTCTTTGTATAATACTTTATTCTCAGACATTTTAAATGTTAACTGTCCCAAAACTGCTCCCCAAATCACCTGTTTATCAAACAGAATTAGATTGATTAAACCTGCTGCATTAAGGGAGAACATCTTTACCCAGTAATGTCTCAGGAAGCTTAGGTCAGGAGCAGATGTTTCTAGGATTTTTGGATCTGAGCTCACATGGTTTAAGGCAGATCTTTCAGTGTGGTGCTCTAACTGGGATTGGGCTGAATTCATGATGTAATAGTTTGGAGTTGGTGGACACAGTGCAGTGAAGGTCTTAAAATCAGCCTTGATAACTAAACAGTTGTTTGTTCAGTTAGCTATTTGAGCAAGTGGGCTATCTAGTGTCCTATGCATGGGCTGTTTACCCAGATGAAGAAAGTATTTGCTTAGATAAATTGCTTTTCAGGAATTTCCTGAAGCACACAATGAACTTACTGTTCCATCCTTTTCTTCCTGGGCAAGAATTTTTTGGAACACATATTAAAGTCATGCTGGCATGGGAGGCCTCAGTTGTCATAAATACAATGCGCACATTCCCAGAGATTTGTGGAGGGAATGGTGGTGGGGAGTGGGGGAGTGGCAAACATCTCGTAGTTCTTAGAAACCTGGGAATACAAAACAAAATTGCAATTGCTTCCTCTTGGGCCAACTTCATTTGTCCTATTTCTCGTTTTATACCCCAAACTTGACAGACATTATAAGGTTCAGAATGCCAAAAGCTACCCAAACACATGAAAATAACTCAGGATTTCCCATCTTCCCTGGAATGCCATTGCCTCCCCTATTTTTAGTGAAACTCTGCTTGCCCTTCAGATCATTTACTCTCAGGCCCTAAAATCCAGGTAACTTTGATTACCTTCTCCTCAGTAGCTCTATAATGCCCTTCCCTTTCTGTCACTGAATTTTTGCTCTTCCTTATCATTGTTGCTGTCTCTCTCCAAGTAGATTTTGAACTTCTCAAGGCAGAATTGTGTTCTTTTCATCACTAAACCCCTAGAATCTAACACAATCATAAATTCTCAATAAATGCTTATTGAATACATGAAAGAATGAAGTCCATAGGTAGATGCATGGGTAGATGAGTGGATGGATGGACACATGGTTCGATAGATTTATGTAGAATTTATGTAGAATATTTTTTTAAAACTTCGTCTTGGAGGAGTGGAGGAAGGATGTAGTTTCAGGAATTCTATGGCTGATTGTACATGTAGATCCTTTTCTTAACCTCCTTTTCAATCAACAAATATTTATTAACTACATTTTATAGGCCAAGGATTGTTCTAGCTGCTAGGTTTAAAAAGGTAGGGAAGGTCAGCGGATGTCTGCCATATTGGAGAAAACACTTTCTTACTATAGCCATTTGCCCTACATAAGTATTGCCAGAACTGTCCGCACTATCACAGCCAGCACTACCACAAACACCACCATTACAGCCATCATCGTCATTATCACAATGACAACATCCACCACCACCACAACTACAGTTAGCATCGACACCAGGAGTCATGGAACTGAGGACAATCTCATAAGATTTCTGTGACCCAGGAAATATTGCCTAAAGCAGTGTTTCTTAAACTTCAGCATGCACACGAATCTGATGCATTAGTCTGTGTTAAGGCCTGAGATTCTTCATTTTCAGCCAACAGTGATATGATGCTGATGTTACTGATCCAGCACGCACACTTCAAGCAGGATCGAGAATATAATCCAGAGCCTCAGAGCTCTCCATTTCAGGGGACACCATGCTAAAGCTGAATAAAACCTTCAAGAGATTATAATCATGAATAGGGACAGAATTGGGGGGGGGGGATACTTGGGAATTTGAAATGCAATTCAGACACCTGAGAAAGAGAATGAGGTTTCTCTTATTGTAAAGGTCTATTGCCCAACGTCTAGTATGAGATCACCAGGCCATGTTACATGACCTATTCACAGTTTCCAGGGATTAGGACATGGACGTCTTGGGGAGGAGCATTATTCTGCCTACCACAATTTACCCTCTGGTCTCCAAGATTCCCACATCTCAAGTGTCAACCCATTACACAATCAATATTATGACACTATGTTGGGATAAATACTCCCTTCACTTTATAATGATTTATTTATTTTAGAGAGAGAAAGAGCAAGAGTGAGAGGGGCAGAGGAAGAGAGACTCTCAAACAGACTCCATGCTGAGCACAGGGCCTGGCTAAGGGCTTGATCTCATGACCTGAGATCATGACCTGAGTCGAAACCAAGTCAGACACTTAACCTGCTGAGCCACCCAGGCACCCCCAACACTTCCTTCATTTTAACTGACATTAGTTTAAGGTAGCTACTTTTCTGTCCAGCAAACAAAAATCAGACTGTTAACTGATGAAAGATGGGATAGGATGGAAGAAGAGAATAAATTTGTATTTTGGATTTTGAATTTTGGCTTTTCCACAGATCATGGACTAGAACCCTCTCCAGTTTTCTCCACAATGTTGAGATATTTTATTAGAGATGTTTCCCTCTTAAATTCAAGATTATGTGACACCCTGGCAGGTCCTGAGCATGTGAACTCTTACAGAGGGATCGATATGTGTCCTTTTAAATCCGCAGGAGCCATATTAGTTAAAAAACCTGGACTTACCAAACCATCCAACTCAGTGAATCTTTCAAATTCAAAGAAAAGACACTGTTCATCCAATGTTTAGTTGATTATAATTCCAGCTACTGGGCTAACTTTAGGTCACACTTTGTGTTTCAATAGCTTATTTTATGTGTTTCTTGTATTTCCCTCTCCTTTTAAAAATATCACTTTGTCCTCTGATTCCACTTATATTGTCTTTTAGTTATAATGCTCCATGGCTTTGTTCTCTTATTCATTTGCTGGGTTGTCATATGAATTTTTGTTACTAAAGAAGCCTACAAGTATACTTGGATCTGAGCTAATGGCTTTTCTAGTCTAGCTATATAGAAAAATATTAGCAAAGGCAGGAATGATGTTAAATAGAATAACTTTTCCATAAAAAAAATATTGGTAGACAGGAAGGTATTTTTTTTCCCCCACATGCTTAACATTTTTTCCAGGTTTATTGAGAGATAATTGACATATGTGACTGTATGTTTGAGGCATACTGCATGATGATTTGATTTACATATATTGTGAAATGATTACCACAACATATTCAGCTAGCATGCATTTTCACTCTGTGATAAGAATTCTTAGGGTTTACTTTCTTAACAACCTTCCTATGGATCATACAGCAGTGTTATAGTTATCACATAGTACATTATATGCTTAGTATTTATTTACCTTATAACAGGTAGTTTGTACCCTTTTGACTACTTTCCTCCAGTTCTCTCTTCTCCCCATCTACTGCCTCTGTTAACCACAAGTTTGATCTCTTTTTTTATGAGATTTTTTTTAGGCATATGAGATCATACAGTATTGTCCTTCTCTGTCTGACATATTTCACTTAGCATAATACCTTCAGAGTCCATCTAGTTGTCATAAATAATACAATTTCGTCATTTGTTATGGCCGAATAATATTCCAGTGTGTGTGTGTGTGTGTGTGTGTGTGTGTGTGTGTGTGTGTACACCACAACTTCCTTATCTAGTTATCCACTGATGGACACCTAGGTTGTTTCCATGTCTTGGCTTTCTAAATAAAGCTGCTGGAGGTAAAGATACCTTTTTGAGTTAGTGTTTTTGATGCCTTTGGATATATTTCCAGAAGTGTAATTGCTGGACTATATGATAGTTCTATTTTTAATTTTTTGAGGATCCTCTATACTTTGTTCCATAGTAACTGTACCAATTTACAATCCCACCAACACTGCACAAGGGTTCCCTTTTCTCCACATCCAAACCAGCATTTATCTCTTGTCTTTTTGATGATAGCCATTGTAATAGGTGTGAGGTATATCTCATTGTAGTTTTAATTTGCATTTTCCCAATGACTAGTGATATTGAGCATCTTTTTCGTGTACTTATTGGCTTTTTGTATGTCTTCTTATCGTCTCTGGGATAGAGATCTTTCACTTCTTTAGTTAAATTTATTTCTAAGAACATGAGAGACTATGGACTATGAGAAACAAACTGAGGGCCTCAGAGGGGAGGGGGGCGGGGGAATGGGATAGACCGGTGATGGGTAGTAAGGAGGGCACATATTGCATGGTGCAATGGGTGTTATACGCAACTAATGAATCATCGAGCCTTACATCAGAAACCGGGGATGTACTGTATGGTGACTAACATAATATAATAAAAAATCATTATAAAAAAATTTATTTCTAAGTATTTTATTGTTTTTGATGCTATTGTAAATGAGATTGATTTATTTCTTTTTCAGAAATGTTATTAGTATATAGAAATGCTACTAATTTTGTATGTTAATTTTATAGTCTGCCACTTAACTGAATTAATTGATTAGATCTAATAGTTTTTTGGTTGAATAGTCAAGATTTTTTTCTATATCAAATCATGTCATCTGCAAATAGAGACAATTTTATTTCTTCCTTTCCAATTCTGATACTTTTTTTTCCTTGCCTGATTCTCTAGCCAGGCCTTCCAGATCCCTCTTGAATTGGAGTGATGAGAATGGGCACACTTGTTTTGCTCCTGATCTTAGAAGAAAATTCAATTCTTTCACATTGGATATGGTGTTATCTGTGGTCCTCTCAAATATGGTCTTTATTATGTTGAGATATGTTCCTTTGGTGCTTAATTGTTAAGACTTTTTATCATGAATGGATTTTGAATTTTGTTAAATGTTTTTTCTGCATCTATTGAGATAATCGTATGTTGTTGTTGTTTTTTTAATTTGATTAATGTGATGTTTCACATTGATAGACTGGTATATGTTGAACCATCCTTCCATTTCATGGATAAGTCCCTATTGATCACAGTGGATGATCCTTTTAATGTGCTATTGAATTCAGTTTTCTAGGATTTTATTAAGAATTTTTACATCTATATTCATCAGGGATAATGGCCTGTAGTTTTCTTTTCTAGTAATGTCCTTTTCTGGTTTTGGAATCAGGATAATGCTGGCCACATAAAATGAATTTGGGGGTGTTCTCTCTTTCTTGATTTTTTTTGGAAAAGTTTGTATAGGATTGGCCTTAATTCTTTAAATGTTTTGTAAAATTCACCAATGAAGTCAACTGGTCGTGGGCTTTTCTATGTTGGGATATTTTTGATTATTGATTCAATCTCCTTACTAGTAATTGGTCAGGATTACTAGATGGTTGGGATTGGTTACTATATTCAGTAGTAGATGGGGCTGGGAGTTATCTTCCCTCTCCTGACAAGGCAGCAGGCCATGTCCCAGGGCTTGTACATTATTTGAAGGCTCCAATCAGACCTGACTGTATACTGAATTCCCTGGTCAGGGCAGGCCACCAGTTTTGCTTTGCAGACAGGGGAAACCATGGGCTGTGCTCTCTGTTCAAGTGCCATGGTAGATAGTGCTGTTGAGTGGGCTATACAGCTTCCTGTATGCTTTGATTACACTCCCTGATCGGACAGGCTGAAGATTGCAGTGTAGGGCTATGAATTAGATTCCCTGCCCAGGCGCAGTGGGAGAAGCAACTCTAAAACTAGTAAAGTTCTTTGTTGTCTTAACTCAAACCAACCAGTTCCCCCAGTTTTCTGGCCAAACAGGACCACTGGCTCTGTATTACAAACTATTGGCTCTGCCTACCCTTCTCTTGGATGGAGTACTATTGACCCACACAGCTTTCATGTACTTTCACCAGCCCTTCTGCTTAGGTGAAGCTGGAAGACACTCTCCACAGTGGGTGGGGTTATTTCTCATCTCCTTTGCCTGGGTGAGAGGGGGGTGGCGGAGCACTATAAACTACTTTCAGTTTCCCAAACAGGCTCTTCAGTTTGGAGGAGCTGTGAGCTACCCTCAGCCTTGTCTGCAACTTAATCCCCCTGTCTGTGTATAACGTGGGAAACCTCCATGTCTGATACAGACTTTGTTCTGGGGGTGATCTCTGTTTGCCCACCTCTCTAGCACTGCTAGACCACAGAGCTTCCAGGAGTTGTCACCAGCCCTTCTGGTCAGATGGGGCCAAAATGTGGCACTCTCAGCAGAGGGTGGAGCTGTGACTCAGCACCTTGCTTGGGCATTTGCCAACTGGGCTCCAGGGCTGGCAAAACTTGTTTGAGAATCCAAACCACATAGATCTGCTCCCCACTGAATTCCCTGGTCGCAAGGCACCCCAACTGGGTAATGCAGATGAGGAAAGGCACTGGTTCGGATTACTGTTTGGACACTGCAGCCATGAACTCTGCCAGGATCCTTGTGCTGGTTGTTGCAAGCCCCTCCCCCTTCTTCATCACAGTCAGATTCCTAGCGGCAGGGCCCTGCAGATTCCCCTGCAATTCCCACAGGATGAGATCAGAGTAAGGGCTTCCCACAAAGTAGCCACAATGCTGGGAAAGGCTGGTTGTCTTCCCTGTATTCTCTTTTACCTTTGGAGGACCTGGAGGCTCTGGGGAGACCTCTCTAACCTGGTGCTGGCCTGAGGGAGGGGCAATACAGTTAACAGGTAGCTCCTCTTTTTACCCTTCTGATGCCCTCTGTCTTTGTCTTTGTGGTGCAGGGCATGCTTCTGCCTCACCCCTGTGTCCTAAGATTCTTTCAATGGTATCTTATTCTTGAATAGATAGATGTTAGTTGTTTTTCTTATGAGAGGAAGCGAAGTTAGGAATAGCCTATTTGGCCATCTTGGTGAAGTCACTCCCATTTGTCAAGTTTTGATGCAGTATCCAAGAAAAGTTTCCACAGTTCTTTGTAAAAGGTGATGAAAATACTCCTGGATTTTGACATACTTCAACCAAATAGTATATCACAATGATGAGGGAGCAGAAGGCAAGCTGAGGACAAAGCATAAGCTGACACCCCACAAACTCCCCCCCCCCACACACACACACACTCCTGGGTGGGATATGTGTGACATTCCTTCAAGAAGCTCCCAACTGTCTTAATATTAATGCCTTACTATAGGGAAAAACAACCTTAACCTGGCAATGGCAAGGCCTCCAGTATCTTGTAGGTCCTCTTTAGCATATGAAAGTCCTTTTGAAAACCTCCCTTTTCCTTACCTCCCCCAGCTCCCTAAGTATATAATCAGTCACCCCTCACAACCCTGGGGCAGCAGTTCTTTCTCCCACAATTCCTTTAATAAAGTACTTTAATAAAACCACCATTTTGCACTAAAGACATCTCAAGAATTCTTTCTTGGTCATTGGCTCAGACCTCACCCCACCAAATCTCACCTACATTCAAAAACTACATCATTTGGTGCTGGAATTTGGGGTTTCCAAGTCTTTATCTGGACTCTGAGCTTTGGTGCAAAGTTGGTGAGTATTTTCTCTCCTCCTCCTTTACTTTCATTCCAGGGGCTCTTCAAGGAGTCTGGTCTTATTGGAACACTTTCCTGTCGATTGCTTAGTCTGCAATCCTCTAGCCTGTGGCTACTCTACAGGGAGGAGAAAGCCTGCCTTCTGTGTGGAAGTTAATATCCTGGCCAGAATGGTAATAAGACCTAGAAACTTGATGCCCTCTCTTTATTCCTGTCCTTATACAAAGTTTTCTGTCTTGGGCAGAGGACAGCCAACTAAGTCACCAGCATGGTTACCAATCTTAAGACTCCCATGTGAGGTTTCCTCCTCATTGGTTTAATGTGATTCCCTCCACATCCCTGGTCTAGCTGCTTCTGGCCGTGAGACCTCCACTGGGAGCTGGCTGAAACCAGTATCTGACTGAACTAAAACTGAAACAGGGACCCTTTCCTAGGGAAGCTGGCTGTAAAAACTACTTGTGTTGGAATGTCACTTAGACCATGATGGATTTCTATCTTTACTGTTTTCTGTCAATGGCCTCTACTAACTACTTAAGCTACAAAATTGGGTAATTTCCCCTCATAAAAATTTTCTAGTGTTCTCCCTGGGTTAAAAACGGTGGTTCAAGGCAAGGTAAAATAAGGCGTGACCTTCACTGCACAACCTTCTAGGCAGGGTATTTTGGTCCATATGCCAGGCACCCATCTGTAGCCTAAGATGTGATGGGGAAATGGGGGGAGGGCAGGCCTTTAACAGCAACAGTGATCATAACAATTTTGTTTAGGGGATGCCTTGGGTCGCTTTGACACTAGGAACCTCTGACATGTCCTGTGCATGGGAAGCCACCTGGGAGTCTGGGGGGATTTTCTTTGGTAATGAGCCTCTTTAGCATGGGAGCTTCCTCTTAAGTCCCCAAGGATTCTCCCTTGGGATGCCTTTTCACCGACTGGAAACAATTTGGATTGCAAAGTTTAAGAAAGAACAGTGCTCCCGTGACACTGCATGGCCTCAGTGGGATCTGTCAGTTAGATCTCTTCTGCAGGAAACAGGGCGGATGGGCCTAGGGTAACTTCATTGCTCATACCTAGGCCTTCATTGTAGAACGTGTTTGCCCGAACGTGTTGACTAGTAAACTCCCTCCTGACATATTGGATGATAATTATCTAAAGAGGCCTCCTCTGAGTCAGCCCAGGTTGCTGGAGGAAAACCAGGCCATCCCAGATGAAGGGGACTCTGACTCTTACTCCCTCTCTCACTGTTGCTCCTCCTAATAGATGTGGGGCTTCTCCCTCACTCATTTCCCAGGTTAATGGCTATCACTGGAGCCAACTGTGGTTAGTCTAGCTTGGGAAGGGGCTTTAAGGAATATTCCCAGGCAGCTGCCAAAACTCCCTTTGTGCTGTCCCCGTGCTTTCATAAAACCACCGTCTTGCACAAGAGACGTCTCAAGAATTCTTTCTTGGTCGACAGTTCCAGACCTCACACCACCAAATCTCACTTACATTCAAAAACTACATTAACCACACAATGCAGAAGCAGGTATGAGAATCTACTGGTCTTCTATTAAGCCAAACATTAAAAAATTTTCAATACTCTGAAACAATGCCACGTGTCCCACCAATTCCTTTTTGTTTGTTTGTTTTGGAAAATACATTATTTATGTGTACCTGTAATAGGTTCGTTATTGTTATTTTAAAATGAACTAGTGTTTTGAAAATGTTCTAATTTCTGATACGGTAAATATCTATAGATAGAACCTACGTATACGAAAGGTCTTTGGGACCTTTAGCAATTTTCCCAACATGTTTGAGAACTGCGGCTTAGAGAAACATTTACTGAAGATGTTCCATAGAATGCTCTCCCCTGAGAGGCTCCACAGAAAGCCAGCAGCCAAAACCAAAAGGCAACATAAAGCAAAAAGAATTTGGTAGTTAAACAAGTTTAGAAATGCTGCTTGCTACAGCCTCTTATGGAGAGTCACGTTTGTAGCAGCACATCAGATGTTCAACTTGAACTTCCTTCAGTTCTCACTCTTTCCTAAACTCATGTTATCATGGAAATATTTTTCTAAAGGCTGTGCTTTGGGACATACCATTCCCTTGCCAACCGTGGGTGTTATCATTTTAAATATTCTCTAATACGAAAGGTTTCAAAAGTGGTGTGTTATGGTTTATTGGCTTCTGAAAGCCGGAGTTTTAACTTAAGAAAGTCAGTGATCTCTTCATTTAGAACAGCTTCCTGCCGGTAACTTCTCCCTTCGCATCATCAGGGAGGCCAGGTTTGGCAGTGACAGAATGTTTCACCATATTCTGACTTTTCCGTTTTATAAACCTGGGCTGCTTATTAGTCTTCAAAAGACAGGAAAATTAATGCAAACCAGTGATTGTAAGAATGTGTTCAGAGAGAGGTCTTACACACTAATGAACTTGAGAAGAGGATCTTTACTTGAGGACAGAAGGCAGTTAACTTAGCAGAATGTGCCTGTGCTTAAAATGAATGTCCTTTTGGTGGGACCTGATTTGTCCTTTTTGAGTTAATTGTTCCTCAATCATACATGTTATCTGATGTGGTTTCCTTGGAGAAATTACCCATTCTCAAAGCTCTGTAAATAAGCAGGGTCACTTTCATCACCATGTATTTTGCTCCTTGTAAATGATGATCCACTGGAATTTTAGTTGAGGAATTGGTTTGCTGATTGCAATTCTGTAGTTGTTAGGACAAAATTATACCTGAAGGTACACCTGCTAACAGCTGTATTTCCATTTCTAAGAATCTCTCCTGAAGACTAAACAAGATGCAATTTAAAAATGTATTTATAAAGATGTTCTCTACAGAGGTATTTATAGTAGCTGAAGTAGGAAACTAAAATGTTGACACATTTGGAAACAATGAAAAATTATAGTCTAGTATAGTATATTTATATAATACAATGCTATACAGATATTAAAAAGCCTGGTTTTAAGACTATTTAGACATATGGAACAATGTTCCCCAAATAAAATCAGTGAATATCATAGGATAAAAATGTCATGATATATGTTGTCAGATTGTTTTCCATAAAAGATATTCCATTTTGCATTTTCACCGGCATCTTTGGGCATGCTTCTTTCCCTGCACTCTTGCCAGCTATGAGTGTTATTTTAAATAGTAGTTTCTCATTTGATAGAGTAAAAATGATATGTCATTCTTATATTAGGGAGACATTCAACAGGGAAGACAAAGAACAGTAATTGGCATTTCCAGAAGAGACTTGACTCTAATTGCTATGTTGCAGGCAGAACTTTGGGCTGCACTGACTACAAGATGGGCTAACTCTGATTAGTGACACCTGACATCTCCCAGGGTCTGGGAGAAAGTTCTAGAGCTCATAGAGGTGATTTGAGTCAAATTAAAAATAACCAAGAAAATTCCACTGTAGTCAAATTTAACCATTTGTAGTTTGTCCTTGGATAGGTTAAAATAAATACTATATGAAGGTCATCTCCATCCATGTGTAAAAACCCTCAATAAACATTTAAGGAGACCGAGGAGCAGGAAGAGAATATAAGCTTGTCAGTCTCCTCTGTGTCAGAAGATTGGTGTTATAGGGGCGCCTGGATGGCATAGCAGTTAAGTGTCTGCCTTCGGCTCAGGGCGTGATCCCGGTGTTATGGGATCGAGCCCCACATCAGGCTCCTCCACTATGAGCCTGCTTCTTCCTCTCCCACTCCCCCTGCTTGTGTTCCCTCTCTCGCTGGCTGTCTCTATCTCTGTTGAATAAATAAATAAAATCTTTAAAAAAAAAAAAAGAAGATTGGTGTTATAAAGTCATAGTAGATCATAGAATTGTCTGTTGGGTGACTGAAATTGTCATCATAGTTTCCATGTTTCATATGCTTTCCTTAGAGCATGTATGCATAAGGTTTGTAGAAGGCCTGTGGGCTTTTTGGAGCCCCTAGAGGGACTTGTTGCCTGTTGCCATTTCCTGCCACTCACCACGGATGTGCCAGTCATGCCTAGAGAAATCTTTTGTCCTAGTCCTACTGCAACTGGGTAGAATATTGAAGGAAATGTCAAAAATGTAGCCATATGAAAAGAATCAGGAAGCAATATTATTATTCCAAGAGTTTGCTTCCAGCTTGGGCTCCTGTCTGCATGGAGCATGCTGATGTCTAATTTCAGCAGTGCAATTAATTCTCGGACAAGATGAGAAAAGACGTTAACTGCCACATTTGTATAAACTTGGATGTTGTTTCACTAATTCATGTACTTATTTTCTTTGCAGTTTCATCTGAAAGCATCTTTTGAGGGCTTTTTGTTGTTGTTGATTTTTTTTTTAATCTTTTGAAAGATGAAAATGGACAAAAACAGAATTCAGCAAAATGTAAATGAATCAGAGCAAATGGGAGGCAAGCATATATTGTACAGATCCGGAATGGAAATAGAGATGTTTGTTCTTCCTTTTTTTCTTTTTTTTTTTTGAGGAGAATCATAGAACTTTCTGTGGTGCGTTAGACATTGTGTTTTACATTCTCTATTCTCAGACATTTAAAAGGTGACTAACAGCAGTTTTAAAATGTCGAGGTGCATTCTGACAATAAAGTGTATTCTGACACAGAGATTGTCCTCCAGTCCTCTAACCCTGATACGATCTTTCACCACCGCTCTAAATTTCTTCCTTTTAAAATGATGATTCCACTTCTAATGTTTTTTATGTTTGTGCTTTTCTGTAATACAGCCTTTTACTTGAATTATGATATCCTAGATCTAGATTTTAAAAAATATTCTGGATTGAGTCATGGAAAATGGCTATTGTCTATTGTATGAAAGATATTAGGACTCTGGCCTCTGCATTGTTGACATATATTTTTGAGAATGCTGTCACAGAAAATACGTACTGGTAATATATTTTCATTTAAAGGAAAGATTATTTTAAAACCTTATTGTATGATAGAGAGGTCACAATATTAAGATAATCCACTAGGTCCTTGCTGCGGTGGGAAAGTAGATGGTGAGTGAAGGGTGGGTGTATAGGAAATGCATGAATAACTTCTTAATTGAGATATGGAATATTCAGGTTCCTTTCAATAGTTATATAATAGTGACTTTTAAGTTTTGTGTGTGTATGTGTGTATACTATTTACAACTGTACGAATATGTTCTTCAAGGCTTGCACATATTTACTGGAAACTATGAATTTTAAAATTGCTCTTCTCTCTAAGGAATCTAGTAATGGCATAAAACCATCATAGCCAAGTGGCCCTTAGAGATGAATATTGAATTTTAAGATTTAATTCAACAGAATTTCTTCTTTTAAGAAAATATGTTAAATCAGAATTAGTGTTTTTTATTCCCATTATGTTTCTCTTCCTTGTCTTATTTTTATGACTCTTTTTTGTAACTCTTGTGGTGACTGGCTTTCACTCTTTTAGCCTTGCAGGATGGCCGTGCAAGAAGGCAAAGGTCCTCATTCCCCTTTGGCCTCCATTTTCTTACCTGTAAAAGAGGTTTATTGATGGTCTTTAATGTCACTTTCATCTCAAGACCACTATGTTTATGTCTCCTTCTTCTTTTATCCTGCATTCATTATAGATTTATGAGGATGACATAGACATGTCATGAAAGTAGCTTGAAAATTGTAATGCAGTATAGAAAGAACTGGTATCATTCTCCATGATTGCTCTTTTGTCTACACAAGATTGTATTTTCCAGGTGTGAAGTATCTTAAACTTAAAAAAGTTTTTTTTTGTTTGTTTGTTTTTTGTTTTTTTTTAAGGTGGACTTACTACAGTGTATGCTAAAGAAATACTTGCAAATTGGTCTTTCTTAAGCCAGGGATTGTTTCTCTCTGGGACAGAATGGCTGTCATCAGAAGCTCACTACCTAGTTTAGTTTTAGGCATTTCAGGAGGCTAAAAGGCAAGCTGATATCTGAGAGGTAAAAATATTTTCCCAGTCTTCCAGACTACCCCGAGTTGGTGGTCAGTATGCTTTCCAGAAGCAGCTATAATAATTTGTCAGAGGACTGGCCAGGGAACAAAGTATGACCCATGACTGAATCGGACCACTCTGTCCTCCCACTTGATTTGTGTTTAAAATCCAACTGGAATGATGTTGAAGAAATTAAGATGCAAAAGCTCATTGCAAAAAAAAAAAAAAAAAAAAAAAGTTTCAAATTGGTTTTTATGTCTCTTTGTGCCTAGAGCAAACTCTTGATCCACGTAACAATAACCCCTTGAAATGCCATTTTAGATTGGAAGTGCTGAGGCAACACTAATGATTTTGGAGCAAATGTGTTACTCTAATTTCCTCCATCTGCTATGAATAAAAGGATATGAGTATGAAGTCTGGGAGAGTTGTAGAGAAAATTGTTTCTTAGATAAGTTGGAGATATTTTTAAATGTGTGCAGGTGTGAGGGAAGAATAATTCTTTTTTTGTGTTGTCAAGTGTTTCAAAAAATGGGAACTTTATTGTAGCTTAATGGAAATGTCAAGAAAATTTCTGCAGAGCTTTGCTAAGACTCCAGGAAAGTATCTAATAATTTGAGGACCAACTATCTAAATTTTATTGTGATACATACCTGATGATTCAGATGCAAACATTTTGTATGGGTTTGTTTAGAGGTTCTTGCCAGTGATAAGAGCTACTTCCATACGCTTGACTGAAGAATGATTCTTTTCTTTCTTTGAAGAATGTCCCCTTTCGACTCACTCCACATATAGTAGTAGGAGGAAAGGTGTTTGTATCCTCCTAGCTTCCTGGTCAATTCTACCAGTCGATACTGGTACTACCACATGTTTGAAAAAAAAATTCTATTGCCATTTATTTGAAAGCCTAGAAGAAATTGTGATTCTTTAGGAACATATACATTATCAATATTCACAGAAGAAAAGTCAAATATTTTAATAATAATCAGAGAAAAAAGTGGAAGATTGTTAAAGATGTACCACTAAAAAAGGCCCCAGGCCCAGATGGTTTTACAGCTAAATTAAATTTAAGCTTTAAAAACAGATACTCCTTATGGTTATCAAACAATTTAACACTATAGAGAAAGAAGTAGGGGACCTCAAGTAATAGTACAAATCCAGCGTAACTTTATATCCAAACCTGATATTAATAGCTCTAAAAAGATATTTTATACCAATTTCATTTTTGCATGTATATGATTTTAAAAATAGCAACTTAATTCCATCTGCTTATGAAAATATAATAAAATGTTTGGATTTGGCTTATTTAAAAAATTATAAACTGGTTCCAAATTGGAAATTTATCCACACCATTCATCATGTCAGCAAATTAAGAGATAAAAATGATATGATTTTATCAACACATGCTGTATTAGTTTCTTAGGGCTGCTGTAACAAATTACCAAACAGGGTGGCTTAAAATAAGATACATTTTTTTCTGTCACAGTTCTGGATACTAAGAGTCCAAGATCAAGGTGCCGACAGGGTAATGCTTTCTTCAAATGCTATAAGGGGTGATCTTTTCTTGCCTCTTTTTTTTTTTTTTAAGATTTTATTTATTTATTCGACAGAGACAGAGACAGCCAGCGAGAGAGGGAACACAAGCAGGGGCAGTGGGAGAGGAAGAAGCAGGCTCATAGCGGAGGAGCCTGATGTGGGGCTCGATCCCGTAACGCCGGGATCATGCCCTGAGCCGAAGGCAGACACTTAACTGCTGTGCCACCCAGGCGCCCCTTCTTGCCTCTTTCTAGCTTCAAGTGGTTACTGTCAGTCCTTGGTGTTCCTTGGCATGTAGACATATCACTTTGATCTCTGTCTTTGTCATCACATGGAGTTTTCCCTGTGTGTCTGTTTTTGCCTCTATTTTCTCTTCTTTTGAGGATGGCAGCCATTGGATTAGGGCCCACCCTAATCCAATATGACCTCATCTTAAGTAAATACATCTCCCAGGACCCCATTTCAGAATAAGGCCATCTGAGATTCTAAGTGGCCATAAATTTCCACCCAGTACACATGCCAAAAAATAATTTGCTAAAATTTATTGGAAATTTCAAATAATTTTCTAAATAAAATGGGCATTGGAGGATGTTAATTAAACATAATAAAATATATTCACAAAACCTACCATAACATTACATTAAACAGTGAAAATATAAAAGCCATTCCTATTAAGACCAGGAAAAATGCAGAGGAATATTTATTGTCAACACTGTTACTTAGTACTATGTTGTGGGTTCTACATGATGTAATTAAACAATAAAATTAAGCAATATAAATATTGGAAAACATTAAACAGAGTTATCTGTTATCCATTTTCAGATGATATGATTATATTCCTAGCAAACTTAAGACTCTGTTACAGACTAAGAAAACATGTAAGCTGGATGACTGCAAGGTAAATATATTAAAGTCAAAGCATATTTATACCTTCAATAACCAGTTACAAAGAAATAGAAAATTTTCATTTACATAAAAAATATAAAATCTTTAGTAATACATTCAACAAGAAAGGAAATCGTCATTCTGTATTCTTTAGTATATCCTATTGCAAAATGTCATTTCTTCCTAAAAGCCTGCATATGTTCATGGAATTCCAGTCACAATTGCAATGGCTTTTTATTTTTACTCTTTCTTCTAGACATTAAAACTTAGTAGAAAGCTGTTGGGGTCTTGGGGGTTTTTTTGTTTTTACTTTTTTAGAGAGAGAGAGTGCTCGCATGTACATGTGTGAGTAGGGAGGGAAGAACAGAGCAAGAAGGGGAGAGAGAATATTAAGCAGGCTCCATGCTCAGTGGGGAGCCTGGTGCAGGGCTCAGTCTCACAACCCTGAGATCATGACCTGAACTGAAATCAAGAGTCGGGTGTAAAGTAGCTGTTATTAAAACAATATGTTATTGGCCATGATAAAAATTGACGTTGGAATAGAAAAAAGTCAGAAACAGATCCAAGTATGTAATAATGAACTATTTAGCATAAGTGGCTTTTTATTTCAGTGGGAAATGGATGTTTCTATAAAAAATGATGTAAAAGTTGGCTTTTCATTTGAAAGTTATAAATGATAGACACTTATTTCTTACCATAAAATTGAAAAAAATAAATTTTAGATAATTTAAAGATATAAGTCTATAGCATTTAACAATATAAATATTAGAAAACTAGAAACTCTTCTATACTAATGAGTTAAAGTTTTACATCATATTTGAAAAAAAAATGACTGAAGATACTAATTAGTAATTCACAAAATGGAAAATTTAAATGAACAATAGACATGAAAATCTGCTCAACTTCATCAGCAGTCATCATAGAAATACAAATCATAAGAGAAAGTAGAATGTTTTCATATTCTGATAAGTCTGGCATTATCTATCAAAATTAATGGTACACCTGCTCTTTCACCCTGTAGTTCTACTATTGGGAATCTTTAACCTATTGGATACAAATGTATAGTCAAAGATGTGTGTTGCATTGTTTTAGTGGCAAAAACAAAACAAAGCAAGAGAAAACATTAACCAAGAAGCTCATTAATAGGGAAATTGTTGGCCATATTTATAACTCTACTGTTCAATGAATGAGAATAATTAGATAGTTCTGTACGTGATATCCAACATGTACATGATACAGTTGGTGAATAGTCATTTGCTTGGACCAGCTGAAAAAGTATTGAGCTCATTTAAGTGAAAAAGAAAAGAATGGTTCTATATATAATTCTATGTTTGTATATATTTGTATGAAGCTAGAGAAACCTGTGGAAACATAGACAAGTAATTATTCTTATTTTTTGTTTTTGTTTTTTATTAGTTATGGGAAAATGGGATTGGCAATAGGGCAGGGGAAAAGTACTGATTTATTTTGTGTGTGTGTGTGTGTGTGTGTGTGTGTGTAGACACGTTTATTTAATTTATTTAATTATTTTTTTAAAGATTTTATGTATTTATTTGACAGAGAGAGAGAGAGAGCGCACAAGCAGGGGGAGAGGCAGAGGGAAAGGGAGAAGCAGGCTTCCCGCTGAGCAAAGAGCCCGACGTGGGGCTCAATCCCAGGGTCCTGGGATCATGACCTAACCCAAATGCAGATGCTTAACTGAATGAGGCACCAGACACCCATTTATTTATTAAATAAACATATTTGTTAACATATGTAAGTTTGAGGTTTTATTATTTTAATTTTTAAAATTAAAATAATTATTATTTGTAGCTTTTTTTTCTGTTTCATATGTCTATGTATGTATGTTAAATCCTTACAGTATTGTACTTTAAGATAATGCTTTTTCCACACTAAAAAGTGGGCACAAGTGTTGCCAGGGTGGCTCGGTCTGTTGAGCGTCCAACTCTTGGTTTCCTCTCAGGTCATGATCTCCTGGGTTGTGAGATAGAGCCCGGAGTCAGGCTCCTTGCTCAGCGGGTAGTCCACTTGAAAGATTCTCTCCCTCTGCCCCCTCCCCACTCACACGCTCAGGTGTGCGCGGACGTGCTGTCTCTCCAAAAGTAAATAAATGAATCTTTTTAAAAAGTGGGCAAAATATTTGAATGGCAATTTACAAAGGAGGCGATATAAAACACCACTAAAACTTTCAGCTCATTAGTTACTCAAAGCAATGATAATTAGAGCAATGATGAGTTTTTGCTCAGACAAGTGAACACAAGACTGATACTTCTCAATCTTACACAGAGTATAGGGTATTGTCAAGAGTGTGTACATACCTTGTTAAACTTGCTGGAGCGCAGTTTGGCCATATTAACTTAAAATAATGTTCATTATCATCATACTTTCCTGTGCTGCCACACTGCTTCTAGAAAGTAATGCTAAGGAAATAATTGCAAAGACGTGTATTCGATGCTTGGTACAACTTTGTTTATACTAATGAAAAAGCTAAATCTCTAAATTCATAAATAGTTGAATATGTAAATAATTTCACTTATAAGTTATATCCCAACTATGTACACACACAGACACACTTACAAAATTACAATGTTATAATGAAAATTCATATAGGATGAATTTCCATTGATGGCATAGAAAGATATGCATAAAACAGTTGCTCAGTGTGTTAGATTCCAGTTGTTCACATACTATGATGCAATTTTATGATGTATTCATGCATTACAATGAATGGAAGTAGACACAGCAGACTGCAGTGGTTTTCTGTGCGTGGGGTGGTAAAAGATTATCTTTTGTTTGTTTGGTTTTTTTGCATTTTTTGAACTTTTTGAAAAGTGTTTGCTGTACTTTTATCAAGAAAAATACATTGCATGTGTTTTTAGAATTCTGATTGTTAGAAAAAATGACACTATAGACCAAATTGGAAATATATTAAAAATGAAGAGCTGCAGGGCGAGCAACAATAAACCAAGGGAAAAAAAATAGACTTGGTGAAGAAAGCACTGCTAATAGTCTCACAATACCCCCTGTTAGCTGATAGTATAAGGCCTACGGAGAAGCCTTTGGGAGGTCTGTTTCGAGTCTATTGTTACTAAAATATCTGACCTTTTTGAATTAGCTCTCCTGCCATAGGCAGCTTAAACAGGGGCTCTTCACTAACGTGTACTTTATCCTATTTGTTTGGGGGTAGGGTTTCCAGTTTTTCTCCAGGGAGTAAATTACTTCGTGTAGCTTGTTCCCAAACCCTTATCTTGGAAACAGCACACCTTTCTGATGGAAGACAAATGTCAGGACTGAAGGCATGGGACAGAGCCTGATTGATATTCCTAAAATGCCTCTTTTATGTTCCAGAGGCCAAATCTGCATTCTTTTCAGTGGTGTAGAATGTCAGTACAAATGCTCTATCTATGCTGAACCTGGTGGAGAGGGGGGAGAAAAAACACACTCCACTTCTTTATTTAGAGTTTGCTTTGAGAACCGCAAGCACTATTTGAAAGGTCATCCTGTTTCAAGTAGCAGATGGATAGGAAAGAAAGACTCTGCCTTTTACAAATAATTTAATTGAATTCTCCTTGCCATTTCTGGAGGCAGTTCAGGATATTTTTTAAAGCATTGATCCATAATTATCTTTCAGAGTGGTTAGTATTGTTAGACAGATGTGTAATTCTTTGTGTATAAGGGAGCAATATAGCACCCATTTTAACTAGTTGATTGTCTTTTCCTTTCCTGTGGAAACAAATGCACATAACAAAAGGCAAATCACTGCTTTAAAAAAAAGAAAAATTAAGTGTTGTTTTTTTTTTTCAGATTTGTTTTTGACTTGAAGCTCTCCTTTCTTAGGTGTGGTTGTGTTTATAAAGGTCAGCTTCTTTGCCTTCCTATAAGCAAATCGTAATTTGCATCTCTGTACCTACTTTTGTTTATAGTCCCTGGATACGAGAATCCCAGGGGCCTCATAAACCATGAAACACAAATTTATCATATGAATAGGATATGAAACAGGAATAACCAAGACTTCTAAGAATGCATTGTATCTGTCTGTGGTTTATTTTGCCTTCTTCTTCTTTTTAAGTATTTGTAATCTAACTGTGCTTTTCTGATTGGGGTAAGAATGAAAGATGGGATGCCCAGTAAAATTTGAATTTCAGATAAACAATTAATACTTTTTTAGTATAAAGTATGACCCATATAATAGACTGGAGAGTCACCTCAGAATAGGGAATTTTAAATAAAATTGTGAAATATAATAGACACAAGAAAAGTGCGTACGTCATGTATGTGCAGTTTAATGAATAATTACAAATGAAAACCCGTGTCAAGGTTTATTCAGGTCAAGGCACACTATTGCCAGTGCTCCAACAGTCTCCCGCAAACCTCCTCTGATCTTAATCCTCTCTCTGACCACATTAGAGGTAGTCACTATCCTGTCCTTTGCAATAATCATTTCCTTGCATTTCTTCTTAATTTTATCATCAATGTACATACTTCTAATCACTCTAGCTTTTGCATATTTTAGATTTTATATAAATGGAATCACACTGCATGAGTCTTTAAAGGTAAAATATTAGTAAGTCAATCTGGGGCCAAATACTAGTGATGTCCTTCCATCAAATTATGAAATAGACAATTTTCTTAAGCTTGAATGTACTTTGGATTTCTGTGTAACAATGGCTGAAGGGGTAGTTATTTAAAAGAAATCTTAATGAGCTCACTGATACAATGGTGCCATAAGTATTTGCAGTTTTATACTTTCCCTTCAAAATGTTTGTTCTACCGAGCCTCACTAATTTTCTAGACCACGGAGCCCATCCCGTGATATTTTCACTGGGTTTTCGTTTCATTGGCATCAGTGGGGTAAATCACATCAGTAACCTGTCTAAGGTCATAATTTCAGCCATAAATGGATAAAGAGCCTTTTGATTTATTATTCAAATGGATAACAATACTCAGAATGACTAAGGAACATTCCCTTTTATATCATAAATTTAACTGGTGACATTTAAAAAATGTGTCCCAGAACCCAGCCTTCTGATCCATGGACTGTCTCTTTCCTTTTGTTAATGACACCATATTTTGCTTTAATCATTTCTTCTTTAGCTCCTTAATGCTGAAGATGGCACATTTTCCTAGCTGCTTTGAAGAGCAACCATCACGAGAGCAAAAATAATAAAAAAACAATTTAAAAACAGATTTCTGCGTGTTTAAGGAAATAGGCAATTTTCCATGGCAAGCACTTGAAGTCAGGGGTGATTTATTATTCATTTGACTGTAGTGAATATTCATGATTCGAATGTTAAATTAGAATTATTGAGATTTTTTATTAACCTTAAAGAAGTTTAAGAAGTTGTATGTTTAAAATTTGAATTTACTAAAATTCACTTTTTAAGAAACAGAATTTTATGTCTACAAGGAACCATAAAAAATGACCTGGTAGATAATGCATATAAAAATATGCAATATTTTGTAGAAACCAGACTGATATAGATATTTTATATGAGGGCTCCTTGGTATAGAACCCTGGTTTGTTTCCTTCTTTTCTTTTTCTCCTCACCTCCCTTTCTCTGCCCTTCCCTGTCTCCTTCCTTCCATCCTTCCTTCTTCTTCTTTTTTTTCTTTTCTTTTTAAATAGCAGGACCCTTTACTCAAAGAAAATCTTGCCCAAGAGCTCTATTTGAATACAGAGTGAGGCTGGGTCATACCTTCCTTATCACCACTCCACCACACAGACCCCCAGAGTATCACTATAGAGCCCTTGACTTACCACGATCACAGTTGTAAAACCAAGAGAGCTGAATAATGTATTATCAAACACATTATGTGCCAGACACTCTTCTAAATGTTTTACAAACATTACCTCACTTAATCATCAAGATAACACTGATATAATTGTTATTAATACTCTCATTTTATAGATGAGGAAAGTGAGGCACAGATAATTTAAATAAGTTACCCAAGATTGTACAGCTATTAAATGGCAGAGCCTGGACAGTCTTGTTATTCAAGAGTCCTATTCTTACCCAGAATGCTTTGCAGCCTCTCCTTAGCAGGAGTGGCAGTTATATTCAGCTCTTAGTAGAGGTTAGGACTGTGCTAGGAGCTTTACATGCATTATCATAGTTGATGCTCCCGGAGTAGCCAGTGAGGTAACAGTATTATCCCCAGTTTACAGATGCAGGAAATGAGGCATAAAGAAGTTACATCATATTCTTGTGAGGGCCCAGGCCTGGATTTGAACCTTCACCGTTTGACTTCAGAGCTCATGCTTTTAACCACTTGTGTCATTGGTATCTATGAAAATGAAAATATGTATTTGTTTTTAAAGATTTATGATGCTTTTCATTTTCTTTCATATTGGGTTCACATTGGCTAACACTATTGAGAATATCTATATTCTGAGGAGTCCACCAGTTAGCTCTACCAGGGAAGGATCATGCTCAGAGAAAATTCAGCATCTTCGTGTCCTATGTCCTACCCATGTCCTTATGATTCTCACATTTGCCTTCTGGTCTTTCCCATATGAGCTTGCTTAATCTCCTCGGTATTCTTTGCAGCTCTATTAAATAAGACCATCAAGTATTCATATTTACCTCACAAAGACTAATGGCTCATCTCCAAGGTCAATCTATCTGTGTTTTGATTTAATCCTCTTGGAGACAAAAAGGCTTTGTCTTGTCTGATGGTTGTAATGGTGGGAAATGTTAGACTCTTGCAGACTAATAGTAGAGGACCCTTCCCCTCAATCAGTGTTGGCCCAGATAAAGACCTATGTATTCAGAACAGTTGTGTCCAGCATGCAAGGATAAGATGATTCTTATAGTAGAAGCAATAAGAAGCCTGATGGCCTAAGATCTAGTACATATGGATGAATGAGTTTGTGTTATTTATTAAATTGTGTTGCTCTGGCCCTTTATCTGCTGTGCAGAAATTTTGCAGGACAAGATCAAGTGAAGTGTGTTGGCTGTTCGTGTGGCCTTTGGTACTCGAAAGGCAGAAAGCTGTTCTGTGTCAACTTTGTAATAATGTGTTTCTTTTAGAAAAGTATAGTTTATTCCCTAAAACTTAATATGCCTTTGTCAATTCCCTCTTAATATTTACCCATGAATTTAGCCTTGTGAGTTAAATCTTGAGTAAACACAGTGATTTCCAGAGACCAGTAAGTAGAGAAATACCTACTTGGGCAAATCAAAACATATGGAAATCTTGCTCCTACTAGCCTCCTATCCAGAGAGAGAAACATTTAAAAATGTGATCTTTTACTCGTTCCCCAAGGAAAAATAGTGCTGTGCAAAAGTAAAATAGATAGGCCTTGGTTCTACCTAGTTAAAGGAAAAAGAATTCTTGTAGTTAGAAAAGAATTCTCACTTTATATAAAGGTATAATTTCTTAAGTTTTCATTCACTCATAAGGGAGTGAAGTAGGAGGATCAACACCTTCACCAAGAAGGGATTGAAGAATACATGAAATTAAATTGATGCCTGGATAGTAGTGTGTGTGTGTGTGCATAAAGTTACTACCGTCAAAACCTAGTTATTGTCGTCAAGGCTATTCTAAGTTCCTGTAGAGGATTCTACTAATTGGAAGTTTGGTGGGACTGAAATGAACAATTTCAACTCATGGAGCACTTGTGCTATGTCTAGAAAGAGGAAAGACCTTTAATCTTTTAGTTGCTCCCATTCCCCTGGTTCAGAAACATGCAAAGACTAATTACAAGAGTGAGAATTCCTATACACTATAAGTGCTGTTTGAAGCATACTGTTAACGCAGACTTCTATCTCTGTGTTGACGTAAAGAACACAAATAGTAGTTGGCATGTCATTTATTAGTTTCCTATAGCTGTTGTAATAAGTCACCACAAACACAGTGGCTCAAAACAACACAGATTTATTATTTTTAAGTTCTGGAGATCAGAAATCTGAAAAGGATTTCATTGGGATAAAATCAAGGTGTTGGTTGGGGTAAATTTCTTTCTTAAGTCTCTAGGGGGCCATTTGTTTCCTTGTCTTTTTCAGGTTGTAAATTGCCCACATTCCTTGACTTGTGGCCCTCATCCATGTTCAAAGCCAGAAATGACCAGTTGAGTCTTTGTTTTATTGCATCACTGGCTCTACCTCTTCTGCCTCTCTCTCTTTATATTTAAGGACCTTTGTGATTACCTTAGATCCACGAGTGTCATAGTGGGTAATCTCTCTATTTTAAAGTCAGAGGTTTAGCAACCTTAATCCCGTCTACAATCTTAATTCTCCTTTGCCGTGTAACCTAACATATTCACAGAGTTTAGGGAATAGGATGTAGGGCACTGTTCTGCCTCCTGTTCTTGGGGACAATAATGTTTTTGGAAGTATATTTGTCAATATCTGCCATAATTAAAGAACTATAGCTATGCTGAAGGTAAAGAGGGTACTGTGAATTACTGTTTTTATATTCAGATTGGACATAGATCCAGGCAGTGGTGCTAGAAGATTCTATAGCATCCCAAGGAGCTCTACAAAATCGCTTGTAGAGACTGGGAATTGGGATTAGGAATTCTGGAAACCAATTTATGATCCATTTGTAGGGGATTCAAGTAACACATAAGTAAAGACAGTCATCATCTCTTTCTTGGCAAATATTGGCTTTTTCATGATAAACTAATTTTTTAAAAATCATAATGGATAGTGCTTGCTTTGGCAGCACATATACTAAAATTGGAACGATACAAAGAAGATTAGCATGGCCCCTGTGCAAGGATGACATGTAAATTCATGAAGCATCCTGTATTTTTAAAAAAATCCTGATGGACAAGAAAGAAGGAACAGTATCTCTGAATCTCAGAGTAAGAGATCTCCCAGAATGATTTGCCACAGGAACATGAAAGGATATTTCGAAGTTTGGTATCTTCGGAATCCTCAAGAAACAAAAAGAGAAATGAGAGAATAAGCTAAAAGAAAGTAGGATGGTTTGGAAAAAGAGATAGGCTAATCAAGCAAACATGATAAAGAAACCAAAATGCAATACAGAATGAAAATCTGCATTAGAAGCTGAAAAGAAATCAGCATTTAAAAATACATATATATCATAATGTAGAAGAAAAATTGGTAAGTTCTGTCAAAATGGAGAAAAGGACAAAAAAATTAAATTAATGAAATAGAGAAGATTAAAAATGTAGCAGAGATCATCGACTTAAACACTAGACCAAATCTAAGAATTATGGATGTTCTTGAGACAGAAACAATTGGAACAGAAGTAGTAATCAAAAATTAATAAAAGCTCTTCCGAGCTAAAACAAAAACAAAAGCAAAAAAAGCCTCAGTATGCAAATTGAAAGGGTTTTTCGTACTCTAGACAACATTAATGAAAAGGGTTCTATACTATTACAACTTGGCAATTTTTTTTTTAATTACAAGAATAAAGAAAAACTCCTTCAAGCAGGTGGGCAAGAAAACAATTTACCTTATAAAATCTACAAAAATTTGCTTGGAACAGTTTGGGAGAGGGTACTGAAGAAAGGTAAATATACCTAAGTTGTCTTTTACTAGTAAAAGTAACGGAAAGAGATTCTCAAGTACACAACAGAAAAGAAAGCATACACCTCTTCACTAGGGAAATGGCTTAAGGGTGTAGCCCAGGTTAGTGCTATTCAAAGGGAAGTTCTGAGTCCAGTAACAGCATTATCTGGAGACCAGTTAGAAGTACAGATTCTCTGGTCTACCCCAGACCTCCTGAAGCCGACTCTCTGGGGATGGAACGCAGCAACCTATATTAACAGTATTCGTAGAAGATTCTTACATGCACTAAGATTTAGGAAGCACTAGTTCGGGCAACTGAGAGAGTAATCAAATTTAAGAATTCTGAAACAGAGATATAAATGTTAAGAGACTGATTATTAATAATGTAACTAATTAAACATAAGCAAGATTTAAACAATTGTAACTTGAATTATAACACTGAATGCAAATGTAAAACTATACTTTTGAAAGACAAATATGTAATATAAGGCTTTAATAAATACAAAGTACTTAATATTTCAGTATTTAATACTAAGTAGTAACAAAACCCAAGATCACATTTACGGAGTCTGGAAATAAAATGGTGATAAATATTTTAGCAGGAGTGGACTCAATGATTTCAAGTATTTGAAAGTTTTAAAAGTTACTTATGCATTCAACAAATATTAATATTCTTTTTTGGCATACTTGTTACCACTATTAGAAATGAAAGTAGGTATGACTTCCAAATCAATGCAGAGAGAAAAGAATGTGCCACCTGGCCTAAATAGCCAAGTATATGAAGCAAAGAAATTAACAGAGAAACATAAACTACAAAAAGCATAAAGTAAGATCACAGAAGTATAGCCAAATATATCATTTACGACAACGCTAGTGTAAATTCACCTACTTGAAAAAAGGCAGATAATTTGACCAATTAGTCCATCTGAACATTGATGTTCAACAAAAGTATATTATGTTTGTAAAAAGCCATGGCTTTAGTTTTGGGGTCCTTTGGTTAAATCTTATCCCTGCCACATATTACCCAAATAACTGTGGGAAATATATTTAACCAGTTTGGTTTTAAGTTTTCTCATGTGTAAAATAGGAATGACATTTCCCATGTACCTTACATGATACGAAGAACAAATGTGGGTGTGAAAGCATTTTCTGAAGTTGAATCATTATACAAGAATCATTAAACTAGTCTATTAAAATACAAAGACTCTCTCTTTCAGTGAAAAAGCAAAATCTAACCATAGATTACTGAGAAGAGATATACCTAAAACAAAGAGGACTCATTATGACTAAAAGAAACAAACAAACAAAAAACAAAAATAAAAAAAGATGGACAAGATGTATCAGACAAAAGCAAAACAAATGAAAAAGTAATCTTGGCAATATTTAGACAAAATAGAGTCAAAGACTGTGAAAATATTAAAGGTGATCTAAAAGATTATATTTTCTTTCAAATAGTGAGACTTCACAATGAAGATAAAATAGTCTTGAATTTTCATTGATGTGGTAAGAGCCTCAAAATATATGAAATAAAGGCTGTTACAAATGTAAGGAAAGCTTGATAAAAATAAAATTGTTGTATGAGATTTAATACAATTTTATTGATCTTTTATGGGTCAGATAAACACAGAATACATAGAGTATTTTAATCTAATAAAGCTGATTTAATAAATATTTATTGAACTCTGTTCTCTAGAAATAAAAAGCGTACTTTAAGGAGTCATGAGCATTTAGAAAAAAGTTGATCATATATTAAACCTCAAAGAAAACCGTATTATGAAACATAAAATGTTTGCAGCCTACATGCTCTGCCTACAATGAAATAAAACTAAAAATTAATAAAAGTTTAAATACGTAGCTCAACAACTTGAAAAACTGTAATGTCAACGAAAAAACAAGAATTTTTTAAAGAACTATTGGTTCAGGGGCGCCTGGGTGGCGCAGTCGTTAAGTATCTGCCTTTGGCTCAGGGTGTGATCCCAGAGCTCTGGGATCGAGCTCCACGTCAGGCTCCTGCGCTGAGAGCCTGCTTCTTCCTCTCCCACTCCCCCTGCTTGTGTTCCCTCTCTCCCTGGCTGTCTCTCTCTCTGTCAAATAAATAAATAAAATCTTTAAAAAAAAAAAAAAAAGAACTACAGGTTCAAATTGAAAATCAAACCTGGAGTAACAAAGTGTTAGAAAAAAGACAACTCTCTCTATATATATTTAAATGACCAAAGCTGTATTTAGCAGAAAATTAATAGCCCCAAGAGCACGTGCTCTCTCTCTCCCTCTCTTTTTAGAGAGAGAGAGAGAGTGCAGAGGGTCAAAGGGAAAGGGAGAGAGAGAATCTGAAGCAGACTCCACACTCAGGCTCAGTATGGAGCCCAACACAGGGCTGCATCTCAAAACCCTGAGATCGTGACCTGACCCAAAATCCAGAGTCAGACACTTAATCAACTGAGCCACTCAGGCGCCCCAGGAGCTCTCATGATTAAATGAGAGTAACAAAATCAATCCACAGAAAATAAAAGTAGTGAATTAATAAATATAGAGTCCCCTTTTCTATTAAACAATACAACAAACAAGCAATACTCATTCAGTAAGTTGGGAACAGAATGAATTTATACAACATATTACAAGATATCAGAGGCCTCTATAGCAAGATACATTATACAATGTTAACATTGGAAATATTCCTTTTATTGCCACAAATGAGATGAGTATGCTTGCCCTTGCTGTAACTATTTCAACATTGTGCTAGCCATTGTACAACATGAATCCAGCTAAGGGGAAAAGGTAATAAGATTAAATATGATGTATAAATATTGGAAAGAAGAGATAAACCAGTGCTATTTAAAAATATATAATTGTCTTTTTTAAACTCAACTGAAAACCCATTAAAACTGATAAAGTTCAGAGAGGTAGCTATGTGTAAGATCCCAGTAAAATATCAATAGAGTTCTTACACATTTATGAGGACCTCAGAACTGTAGGATTCACAAGTAAACTAAAATGGACTGCACAGTAACTATATAAAAAATCTTGAATTCTACCAATAAACCTAAAAAGAAAACCTTAGTATATGAGAAGTACCATGTTCCCTATGGGGAAGACACATCCGTTTAAAATCGGTACTATCACAATCAAAATCCCAACAGGATTTCTTAACGGACCTTATAAGCATCTTCTAGTTTTTAAAAGGGAAAAGACTATACTTTAGAATAGTTTTTGAAAGAAAGATGGACAAGATTTATTTTAAAAGAAGAATCATAATGGGGTATTTACCTACTAAAAAATTAAAATATTTATACTGTGGGGTTATATACCAGGCAAATACATCATTCGTTAAAATGGGGGGTATTAAAACAGATCCATATATACATAAAATTATTTTATTGATAAGATTGGAATATTAAATTGATAGAGGGGGGATGTCCTTTCAGTAAATGGGACAATTGGCTATCCATGTAGAAAAACATGTTAGACATATTACCACACACACACACACACACACACACAGCCCCAGTTAGGCTAGTGAGCTAAATGGCTTTTAGCAAAAAATTTAAATACATTAGAGGAAAAATATAAGGGACATCTCATAACCTTGGGATCTTATAATCTTGGGGAAGTTCTTCTTATATAAGGCACAATACATAGAGGAAATAAATTGACTGATTGACCTTGTGAAAGTGAAAAAATCCATATGAGATGACATGATGGTAGCCTTCAGGCTCATTCACATATATTTTAGTTCTCCTCCTTCTGGGCAAATCGAATGGGTACACTTCCTTTCCCACTTGAATTTAAGTGAGGCCACATGTTTTGCTCTAGACAAATGAAATGTGAACTGAAGTGATATAAGTCGGCTCTGGGCAAAAACCTTAAGAGCTAGTGAATTGTTTACCATGTTCCCCTTTTCCCCTTGTCAGGATGAGCAGTAGATAGTGAAGGTCACCAGCTTGTGTCCTTAAGTGAGGATGACACGAGCCCTTGTTAATCTGGGAAATGGACATGAGTTATAAGTCAGGAAATAAACCTTTGTGTTTTTTTAAACCCCTAAGGTTCTAGGAGTTATTTGTTCATGCAACATTACTGAACTTGTCAGGACTAATGTAGAAAACATAACAAAGTTAAAACATAAGAAATAGTGATTTCTGCTTCCCATACAATCAAGGAAACTTCCACAGAAACCAACTATAAACTCTGACCAAAATACAAAACAAACAAATCAATTCTCTGTATGTGTAGAGTAAAAAAAAGGCAGGTAGCCTCTGGAGAGGAGTTGACACCTGGAAGAGGGGATTGGCATGGGTCAAGTTTCCCATCCTGAGGTCACACTGTAGTCAGTACTGTATAGGGTAGCTAAAACATTCCAGTGGGAAAACCACAGTCTTTCTGGCCAGAAAAACCAGAGTACAGAGTTTGGGGTGACTGTAGCTATTAGAAAGTGGTGGGGCAATTTCAGAAAGGAGAAAGGCAGACAGAGAGAACCATAGATTCTTAGTATAAATTCTACCCAGATTACTGGCTGACCCTTGGAACACACAGACTACAAGCAGCCAGTGAATTTTAAGATAGATAAATATAAGTTTTCCCTATGAAGAGCAAAGGGAAAACAAAGATTTAAAAAACCCCAACCAGAGTCTCAGGGTCCTGTGGGGTAATAGCAAGAATTTTAACATACTGGTAGTTAGTGTCCCAGAAGGAAAGGAGATAGAGAATGGGGCATAAAAACTTTTTGAGTAAATAATGGCCCCAAGCTTCCCAAAGTTGGTGAAAGAGATATATTTACCTATTCAAAATGTTGAGGCGCATGATAATAAACCAGCTGAAAATCCCAGACACAATCTTGAAAGCAGTCAGAGAAAAACAACATACAACATACAACAAGGGAACCACATTTCGAAAAAATACCAACCTACCTTCAACAACAATAAAAATTAGAAGACAGTGGGACAGTATCTTTCATGTGCTGAAATGAATAGAAACTATCAATCCAGAATTCCATATCCAATGAAACTGTACTTCAGGAAAGGGGGCAAAATAAAGTTGCTTTCAGATAAAGAAAAACTGGAATATTTATTGTCAGCAGACCACCCTATCCTACAAGAAATGCTATAGGATGTTCTTCAGGATGAAAGGAAATAATGGAAAATGTGACTCCTCAGGTGAGGAGGAAGTACGATAGACACTGTAAGTAGTGAGGCAAATATGAAAGCCCCTTTTTCTTCTTAATTTCTTAGAAACTACATGTCTATTTAAGTAAAAGTAAAAGCATTGTCTTGTGGGGTTTGTGATGCATATAGATATTATTCTGATGACAACTCGAATGGGGAAGAGTTTGTAAATTGGCCTATAAAATGACAAAGTCTCCATGTCTTATATGAAACAGTATAATGGTAACTCTAGTAGACTGAAAAGAGAGGATGGATTGAATTCCAGGCAATCTATGTGGATGGAAATCATGGTTCCTAGAAGGAAGGGGAAAGTATGTGTACAGAAAAGAACCCTGTAGATCTTACTGACCCCACATGTTAGACAGATGGAAATATCACATTTTCTATTTTTTCCACATCAAGCAATCTCTTGACAAAAAGCAAAAAAGTGACTAACCTTCAAACTGAATGTTCAAGGACAGTTTGGGAGATATAGCATGGTTTCTTTCAGCTGTCCATTTTCATTCCCTAAGTCACAGCAAATAGCGAGTCTAGAAAAAAGAAAGAGGATGATATTTCATATTTTTTCTTCTATTATACTACAGAATTGTAGGGGCTTTTGAGAAACTAGTATGAGTAGGAAGGATATAATAATTCTTGTCAGCAAGGCTGTTTGGTGCTCTAGTGTGGTTCTTAAACTAGGTTTAGGAAGCTGACCAGGTGTTGCAAAAGGAAGCCAAGGTGCAGGATGAAGTGTGTTAATGGGCAGCTCAACCTTTTCAGACTCTCCTTGGAAAGGTCCATGGAGCTGGAGTAAAGGGTCCAGAATATTGATCTTACTCTATGGTAGGGCAGACTTTCTCTTAGTATGAGGTGTGAGGAGGGGCAGGGATGACAGGTCACACAATCTGATGGAAGACAGCACATGGAGCAGAAAGAACATGAACTCTGGAGTCCGCAAGTCCTACATCTGTATTCGTCTACACTATGTCCTGCTATGTCACTTTGAGCCAATGTGTCAGGCTGAAAAATGGTCCCTATGAAAGTATCTGTGTCAGATTCCTGGAACATGTGAATGTGACCTTATTTGGGAAAAGGGTCCTTGCAGATGTGATTTAGTTAAGAATCTTGAGATGAGGAAATTATCCTGGATTATCCCAGGGAGCCCTAAATTCTATCACAAGTATCCTTATCAGAGAGGGCAAAGGGAAGTTTGAGACACATGGACAAGAAGGTATTGTGACCATGGAGGCACTGGAGTGATGTGGTCTCAAGCCAGAGGATACTAGCAACCATCAGAAGCTGGAAGAGCCAGGGAATGGAACCTCTCCTCAAACCTCTGGAGGGAGCATGGCTTTATTAATACCTTGATTTTAGACTTCTGGCTTCTGAACTGTGAGAGTATAAATTTCTGTTGTTTTAAGAACCAAGTTTGTGTTAATTTTTACAGGAGCCATAAACCGGAAACTAATACAGCTACCTATAGACCTCCTTGAATCTCAGTGCCCTCATCTGTAAAATAGGGTCATACCCGTCACACCAACATAAGTGAGAAATGTGTAAAAATAGAAAAAAAAAAAAAAAAGAAAGAAAGCAAAGAGTAATAGATAGGGAACATGCTAGGAAAAAAAAGAAAGACACCACTTGCTTGATGTTAACTAATTCATTCCTGATGCTGCGATGTTTCACCCAACAGTGGTTTCCAGGAGACAATTGCCCATTATCTTAAAAGACAAAAGTGATAATGTATTATATATCAGCCAAACTTCCCAACCAATTTCATGAAATGTAAGTAAAACAGTAAAATGCCCATGGTTGAGCAATAAACTATCATATTAGGATTTAAGATACTTAAAAATCGTATTCTTGATCATGCAACAATTAATATGGCTGTTAAGAAATACTTGGTTTGCATGCTTCATATGTAGTAATTTTCTTCACTTGCTTTGCCTCCATCTCTGTAATTGTCTTCAATATGTTCTCACCTCTTTGAGGACTCCGACAGGAAGCAAAAAGAAGAGCTAACTGTGAAAGGCAGTGTGGAAATGTTTGCAGTTCAAGCACCCCGTGGCAAAGTGGGGCTCACACCAATGCTTTCGTGGCCTTTTAGCATGGGCAGTATCTGCAATGCGTATTCCTTGTGTTGACACTCAGTATGCTTTTCAAAATATCTACACATGATTCTGACATTCTGCTGAATGCATTTGAAAAGTTTCGTGACACTTTTCCTGTATGTCATTTTGTAGAAATTTTTCTATTGAGTTTTGGTGTCATAAATCTAAATTTTTACTACATGACCATTGGCAAATTTTGTATATTATGAAAATTGGATTTTTAAAAACCAAGAGGCGTTTTACCAGGATAATGTTAATCAAGACAACATTCTACAAGGTATGCTTATACTTCCTGAATTTTAACAGCAGAAAAGTAACATGAGATACTTAAAGAGTTAACATACCTAAATAATCAGAAATTGAAAAATGAATTAAAAATGGGTAGGATTCTGAACAAACATAAATTGGAGAAGTAACAGAAATGGCCAATTAATAAATGAATGAAGGGCTGTGCAGCCTGAAAAGTGATCAGGAAATGTAAATTAAAACCATCATACCATAGCTTTTTACATGCATCTTATTGGAAAAATAAGTTTTTGAAATCTAATAATACCAAGTGTTGGTGAGGTTGTAGAACAACAGGGTTTCTCATTAATGGGGCAAACCGCCCTTGTGGAATATAATGTGGCATCACCCAGTAAAGTTGAAGACAGGTGTGTCTCCCATGACTCTTTTGCCCAAAGAGATGTGTTCCAGATACTTACGATAGCATTTTTTTTTTTGTAATTCAGGAAAATATAAATTCCAATAATAGTTGATGAATAAATATTATTAAACATTAGTACAAGAGATGATTTTTAAAAAGCAAAAAGAATGAATGATAGCATATATTAACAGAGATAAATCTCAAAAATATTATGTTGAGTTAAACTTTTAAAAGGCAAGTTGCAGAAGAATGCAATATGATACCATTATATAAAAACATAAAACATGCAAAACAAAATCATTTTCACCTAGTTGTCAAGTTATTAAATATAATGATACTACTACTTAGATCTGGAGATGGTAAATTCTTACATGGTGAAACTGTGCATAGGGACAGCTTCCCTAGAAAAAGGAAGCTTTTATATTTTTGATACAGTAATCTGATTTCTAGAAATCTTTCAGAAGCAAAAGGTATGCAGACAGAATTATTATAATTGTGTATTACAGTATTTATATAATAATTAAAGACTCTATTATATAATCTGTCAATAAATGGGGGAATTCTTAAATTATGGTACATAAGGTAGCACTTGAAGATCTTTTTAAAAAGTAAATATATATATATGTGTGTAAATAAAATCTTTAAAAAATATATATATGTGTGTATTTTTTTTTAAAGATTTTATTTATTCGTTGTACAGAGAAAAACACAGCGAGAGAGGGAACACCAGCAGGGAGTGGTGGGAGAGGGAGAAGCAGGCTTCCCGCTGAGCAGGGAGCCTGATGTAGGGCTTGATCCCAGTTCCCTGAGATCATGACCTGAGCCAAAGGCAGACACTTAACGACTGAACCACCCAGGCTCCCCATTAAAAAGTATATTTAATGGGGGAAATACTTACAGTATAATGTTCAGTGAAAAAAGATCCAAATTACATTGCTATATGATCTGTATTTGATTTTTAAAAATCAACAAACAGAAGAAAGTGAGTGCACACACATAAATAAGACTGGGAAATATCAAAACATTATCAATGTTTGTCTCTGAGTGATAGAATAATTATGATTTTTAAAATGATACGCTGTAACTCTCAAATTGGGTGTAGTGAGTAGATATTACTCTCATAATCATAATTAACAGCTTCATTGGCCTCATTCTAAAATGAGTAGGTCTTAATGAAGATTATGGTTGTTTTTCCCAACTGGACAGAATCTTATCCCTTTGCCTGTTCCTATATTGCCAACTTCTGCAGATGATTGAAAGGAAAGGATGGATTTCTATGTGAAAGTGCTTAAAGGGGCTACAGAAAGTAATATATAAGTCATATGGGCATTGTAGGAATTGAATGAGATAATGAATGAAGAGAGCCTAACACAGTTCCTGGCACAAGTTAGGATCTAACCATTATCATCATTATCATTATTATCATTGGCTGATCATTGCTGTATCGTTATGTTACAAGTGAAAGTTTGCAAATCATTTCTTGTTGAAGACCATATATCAGTTTCCATGTTGCCTATAAATATAAAAGTCTTAAAGACAGAAAACAAGGTGATATTTATTATGTCACTGGTATGTCTGGGACAGGAAGAGTTTGGGGGATGAGCAGAAAGAAACAAATGGTTAATTCTGTTCTTAAAAAGAAAGGGGTGTCTGTCTCCATTACAGATAGCCATCATGCACAGGCTGGAGCCACTCTTTGGGTGGAATCAGGGACGCTTGGAAATGACAAACCTTTTGCAATTTAGGATTACAATCTATTTACACTACCCCCTTATCCCAACCCTGGTCTTTCTTATGGATAACTGATTCCATTTGTGTAACTTGCAGCAGGAAGGACAGGATAAAGGACGAAGATTGTTAACCTCTAGATTTTGACTGTATTTTGGAGAACTCCTTACAGAAAAATCTTTCAGTTGAATGGCCAAAGTAGCAGAGCTCATATTTGCTAATTTTGCCTTCCACTGAATGGTGATGTATAATATACCTTGTGGTTCTGCAGTTATTGTTTGTTTTCTCCTACTTCCTTGCCCAATAGATTGGCATCTATGATAACATGCCATTGATAGATGAAAACAGAAGTATGTTCCAAAAGAGACAAAAGATTTAGTGGATGTGATTTTATATGCCAAAAAATGTACATAACAGCTTTTATAACAAGTGTCCTTGAAGGTTAATATCGTGAAATTGTATCAGACTTCAATCTTCTCCAAACAAACAAAAAAAGGCAAAAGGAAGCATAACACAGGTTTTTATCTGTTTGGTTGGAATGAATGGGTTCTTGGTGGGAGATTTGTAATAGTGATATCTCCTTGTTTTTTCTTGAATTTGGAAGATATACATAAGGATTTATAGGGAATGGTCATGATCAAAACCTATTTGGTCTCCAAAGCATGTCCAGGAGAGGTTGTAGGCCTTTTCTTTTTCTTTTTTCTTTTTTTCTTTTTTTTAAAGATTTTTATTTATTTATTTGACAGAGAGAGAGAGACAGCCAGCAAGAGAGGGAACACAAGCAGGGGGAGTGGGAGAGGAAGAAGCAGGCTCCCAGCAGAGGAGCCTGATGTGGGGCTCAATCCCAGGACTCTGGGATCACGCCCTGAGCCGAAGGCAGACGCTTAATGACTGAGCCACCCAGGCCACCCAGGCCTTTTCTTAGCTTACCTGGCATGTATATAATTGCAGATAGATGCCAGTTAAGTTGTTGGAGAACTCATTTTGGTTACATTCTCCAGGTGACATAGTAGACATGTTTGCTTATCTGGAATCCTCCATTTGTACCTGGTAGACCGCAAGCTCTATCATGAGACTACTTCTAACTTGTTCACTTCAGATCCTAGCCTGGTAGTATTCACCAAAAACTTGTTGAGCAAATAAATAAATAATGAATGACCTACTGGTTGTCTTGTAAATCCATCTACCCATCCATCCATCTATTCATCCATCCAGCCTTCCATCCATTCATCTATCCATCCATCCACCCATCCATCTATCCACCTATCCATCCATTCACTCATCTCTCAAAGTTGCTACTTTCTTTATCAGAAAGGTTAGAATTTGTTTCTTTTCTTGGAAAGTGACCATTTAAATTCTGTATCACCAACGAATTGTGAAATACACATGGGAAAAATCAACTTGAAGTGAAATTACAATCTACTAATTTGTAGAAAGATTGACAGACTTAAGAAAAATCACACCATGTTGATCATGTTGATACACAAACTAGTTGGAAACATCTCAGCACACCTAGAAGGGAGCATCTACTGGGTCTAATCTTCCTCTCCTGCTCCCCATTTTTAGCTGCTATTTACATTTGCTTCTCTTAAGTGTATTTGATTCGTGACAAGTTCAAAGCCACCTTTTCTTTTCTGAGTTGATCTTTGAAGAATGATGTACTTAGCTGCAGCCGGTTTAGAATGTCGATCTGTATTTAAAGCCCTAGAAAGGGATTGTGTTTTGCCTTTAAGATAAAATCAATAAATAAAAAATTGAAAAAGAAACAAACTAATCCTTGAACATTCCTAAACACATGCCCTCTCCCACTTCTGAAAAGGAACACTGCTTAATCTTAACTTATTAGAGACTTCTTTCTGAGAGTTCAGTTAGCTTTGAGTTCACCTTTATTCAAACGTGTAGAAGCTAAAAATGGTACAAAGAAAGTTTATTGCAAGCTGGGTGTATTTGGAAGCCAGTGTTGTTACTAAATGCTGTTGGTCTAGATAAGCTCTTTGATGATCTGAAGTTACATTCTGTCATGGAGACAGATGTAATTCATTGTAAAAGAGTGTAAACTACTGCTTAGTCATAAGGTACAGCCAATACATAATTACCTCTTTGAAGGTCTAGTCTTGGTGATGTTGCCAGAAACTGATGAGTTAGACCAACTGAAATTTTCTTGTAATCCCCAAACCTCACTATAAAAGTGTTCTCCTGCTCAATTGATCTTCACGGCTTTTGAAAAGAAAATTCCTGGAATAAGTGGAACTTCCCCTTTCCCTTCATCTTACCTCCTCTGTTCCTGAGACACAGACATTAGCTGTCAATTGGCTATCCAATAGCATGGGAAGAGGAGTAAAAATAAAGAGACCGTGGCTCAGTTTGTTGAACGTCCAGCTCTTGATTTTGGCTCAGGTCATGATCTCAGGGTTGTGGGATCAAGCCCCATGTTGGGCTCTACACTCAGCAGGGAGTCTGCTTGAGATTCTCTCTCTCCCTCTCCCTTTGTCCCTCGCCCCACTCATGCTCTGTCTCTCTCCCAAACATAGAAATAAATCGTTAAAAGAAAACAAGGAGACTGGGTAATTCATTCAATATATATTATCCTTCATTCATGTGCAGTATATAATAGTGGGTGGTCAGAGAAATAGAATCATTTGTAAAGTTCAGGTGTTGGTGATGAAAATATGAGTGAAGAGAGATGTTATAGCACTTTAGTTTTCAAAGGCAGTGGTTTTAGAAAATTGAGGACTTCTGCTGTCAGCCACAATGAGGCATCTGTGATTAGTCTTGACATCCTTTCATGAAGAACTATAAAACTAGATAAAATGTATGAGGCAACTGATTAGAGAAATTTACTAATAGGCAGTGCAGTACTTTGATCTTTGAGGGGAGATAAACAGTTGAGACAAGTCTTGCATTCACCGTGGTTTTCTGCCCAGAGGTGCATTCCCTGGACCAGAAAGTAAGGAGGTAGAGCCAAACATTGGGTGATGGTTTTAGTGAACTGAGGAGTCAGGGTTTGTAGTTTGAAGCTTTCAGGTGGCTAGAACTAGCAGAGCAGAGTACTGAAGAAAAAAGACATGCATGGGAGAAGGCACCTAGACGTGTATATGGACTTTCCTCTGTAGGTCATTGTCTGAAGACTTGGTGTGCATCAGCAGGGCAGGACTCCCTGAGGACTAGCAGAAGTTGGGTGCTGTGGGACCAAGAGTCAAAGAAAGATACCAGAGCCAGGAGATGTTGCAATTCTATTGTAGCCTGAGAGAAGAGACTTCATTGAACGTTGGGCATTCAGTTGAAACCCCAGAAAAGGCAGCTTTAGGAGTGAGGGCCACACTCTAGAGGAAGGCCATGTTTTAAGGCCAAGAAGAGAGTCACAATGGACCAGTCCTCACAATGAAAGGATAAAGAGGTTTCCTTAGTAATATAATTGCCTGCTAGAAAAAAACTCTTAAGGAAGACAGTACAATGTAGATACCCTAACTGTATCATTCAGTATCCAGCATACAATAAAAAAACTACTGGACACATGAAGTAGCAGACCCATCAACAAGAAAAAAGCAATCAACAGAAACAGACCTTGAATTACCCTAGACATTAGAATTAGAGGATATGGTTTTAAAAGAGCTGTGGTTTATATGCTGAAGAATTTAAAGGGCATAAAACGGGTGATATAAAATGAATGAAAAGATGGGACATTTCAGATAAATACATATAAGATATAAAAAAGAACCAAATGGGCATTCTACAACTGCAAAGGATAATTTCTGAAATGAAAAATTCACTTAATGGCCTTTACAGAAAATGAGATACTATAGAAAGAGTCAGTAAACTTAAGACAGATCAAGAGAAGTGATCTAATCTGATGGACAGAGGGGGAAAAGGAAAAAAAAATTTCAGAGACATATGGGACAAAAGCAAACAGTCTAATATTTGTAAAATTGGAGTCTCAGAAAAGAGGAGAAAATGTGTCAGAAAGAAATATTTGAAGAAATAAGGCCCAAAGTTCCCTAACCTTGGAAAAAACATCAATCTATAAGTTTAAGATGTTTGGCAAATCAAATCAGGATACATGCAAAGAAAGCCACACCCAGGCATGTCATAACCAAACTGCTAAAATATAAAGGTAAAGAGCAAAGCTGTCAAAGGAGGGAAAAAAATCACATTCTATACAAGAAACAATGCTAAGAATTATTTTGGTCTTCTAAACTAAAACCAGAGGACAATGGAATGATATGCAGAATGAAATGCAGAATGAAAAAAATATGTCAACCTAGATTTCTGTGTCTAGTGAATATAGAATTACACTTGACTCTTGAACAATGCAAGGATTCGGGGTGTTGACCCCATTGCAGTTGAAAATCCACATATAACTTTTGATTACCCACCCCCAAAAATTAACTACTGAGAGCCTACTGTTGACCAGAATCCTTACCTGTAACATAAACAGTAGATTAACACATAATTTGTATGTTTCATATATTGTATGCTACCGTCTTACAATAAAGTAAGCTGGAAAAAAAGACAATCACAAGAAGAGAAAATACATTTACAGTACTGTACTTATAAAAAAAAATCCACATATAAGTGAACCCACACAGTTCAAACCCAATGTTGTTTAAGGGCCAGCTGTACTTCAAAAAAGATGCTTTCAGATAAACGGAATCTAGGAAAATGTACTACCGGCTAACCTGCACTACAAGAAATGCTGAACATAGTTCTTCAGGCTAAAGGGAAGCGATACCAAATGGTAATTTGGATCTATAGGAAATAATGAAGAACATCAGAAATGGTAAACATGCAAATTAATATGTTCTTTTAAAACCCTGTTTTTATTTTCTCTTAATTTCTTAAAGAATAACTTAATGTTTAAAGCAATAGTAATAACATTGTACGGTGGGGTTTATAATATACATAGAAGTAAAATATTTGATAGCAAGAGCACTATGCACAAAGGAGTGGTCAATGCAACTACGTTGTTGTAAGATTCTTCTACTTCGCGTGAAATGGTATTATATTAATAAAATAGGAGGCACGTTGATAAGATAAGGAGGCATGTTGTTCGTCCTGAGGCAAACACACACACACTACAAAGAGGTGTAATTAAAGACGCAACGATGGTAGTAAGATGGATCTAGAAGGTAGTCACTTTATCTGAAAGAAGGAAGAGTAGGTAGAAGAGGGAAAAAATAGTACAAATATTAAATGAAGAGCCATATGGTAAATGCAAAACCTAACCATACATCAAATGTTAATGGATTTAATACCCCTAATAAAAGTCACAGATTGTCAGTATGGATAAAAAAAGGCCTAACCAAATGCTGACCACAACACATGCACTTTAAATATGAAGACACAAAGAGTTGAAAGTAAAAAGAGTGAAAACTATATACCGTGCAAACATTACTTTTTAGAAAGTCAATGTGGCTTTATTAATCATTCAAGAAGGTTTAAAAAAAAAAAGAGGGACATTTCATAATGATAAAGGACTTAGTTCATCAAGGACATGTAATAATAAATGTTTATATAACTATAAAGCCTCAAAATGTAGGAAGCAAGGACAGGTTTTAATGTTGGGAGAGCAACATTATATTCTAAAAACATTGAACATGTAGAAAAACTGAACAAATTTTACAGTGAGCTCCCTATATACCGAAACCTGGAGTCTGCCATTAACATCCTCTTATGCTTGCTTTGTCACATTTCTATCTATCTGTTCCTCCTTTCTGTCCATCAGTTCATCAAGTACAGTGGTTTTGGAACTGCTCTGCGAAGCTCCAGAGGGGGAGAGAGAGAGAGACAGAATGTGTGAATGTGTGTTTTAGAGGAGGGCAATGCCCTGTGAACACTAGTCCCCATTTGACTTTTTTATATGTTGGGCTTCCATTTAGATTTTACCTGATGATATAGTTTTGTGGCTAAAAGAAAAATTTTGACAGAGGACTTTACCCTCCCAATCTAGTTTAGCATAATCCAGAAATTAGTGTGTTGTTTGATAACTCTGAGTGGGTGTACCCATTTTGGGTGGTTTTTGTGAGGACAAGGACCATCCTTTATTGTGAATTTCCAGGCCCATAACAAGAAGTCAGTGTACCTTGTAGGATGAATGCAGGTAGACAAACTGTATATTCTGAAGACTATTGTATTTTATGGACCCACTGTGGGAATATGACACAAGTTGGACAGTTCTCCCCTTACAGTCACTATGTTAATTACCAACTAATAATGAGACTGTTTTACTTTCAGAATTCCCTAAGACCATTTATTAAATAGAACAAGGGCATAAATTCCCCCTGCTTAATCCACCTTTTCCTGTGCTGACATCCCCTAACTCAGAAATGCCAACACTGAAGCATTGTTTGCTTTTAAATTAGACAGATAAAGTTTGAAGAGAATTCCGGAGTCAGAGAGGTGATATCTAATATGCTGTAAATACCAAGACTTATTTTTCTGCTGAGACCATTCCTGAAAGAGGGAAGTCTTTGATAGCTCATTTCATGTTTTCTGAAGTTCTATTTCCACTGGTCACATTCACCAGGAGGACCCTGTATATGCAGTGTAGGCAGTAATGGAAAATCTTCCACACGGAACGTGCTCAGAAGACTTGATGAGCTCAAGAAATTGCCTTGTCCTTGGGGATACAGTGTCTATATCTGTGTCCCCACTCTCAAGAAAAGACAAGAGGCACTAAGAAGTAAAGAAGGAAGGTTGTCTTAAGTCCCCGGTGAAACACAATGAGGTTTTCAGTGTTTAAGGAAAGTGCCTCATTCATTCCATTCCTGTCTCTAAAAGGTGAGCAGCATGTATCTAGGCAGAGTTTTCTACTCTGGGAAGACCTGTTTTTTACTTACCAAGAACGCATTCGAGTTGAAAGAATTTTAGTCTCTCTCACACCATACCCTAAAATTAATTTCAGCTTGATTAAATCAATAAATATATAAAATCACGCATTAGAAAACCAGACTAGAAATCAAGTATCCCAACTACAGTGAGAGAGGACCTTATAAACTTAAGGGCAAAAAGAAAAGATCACGAAAGAGTAGTAGATTTGACTTCATTAAAAATTAAAACTTCTGTTTGTCATAACCAAAAACCAAACTGGAGATAAGTATGTGCAGCAAATATGAGGGACCAGTGCTTGGGGATCTTAAAAGACAAAGAGCTCATAGCAATGCATGATTCCAGTAGTTAAAGTCAGGAGTCAGGCCTATTCCATTTGAAAGCCCTCATTTCCAATCCTTGCCTGCTCAGTGGGAGAATTCAATTGCCCAGGGTCTCTTGTTCCTTGCTATCCCATCACTCCTACTTCTGAGCTTCAGCAGGGGGCTGGCCTTACATTTTGTTGCATTCCTTGCCTGGGGCCTTCTATCTCTTACATGCAATCTTTACTGATGCTTCTATGAGTTCTAAAAACTTGGAGTTTCCTAGCAATATTGTTCTGTACCATTTGTTATTAGGCATCAGTGTTTCATACTCATCTTTTATTGGAGATGTGGTGGTTTCATTTTTAGAAAGAACATGTGACATGTTCTGTGACATGTTCTCCTTTTTGACTTCCTACCTTCTCTGAAAGATTGAATGCTTGAAATGTGTGTGTGTGTGTGTGTGTGTGTGTGTGTGTGTGTGTGCATGTGTTCAAGAATATAAACTAGAGGGGAATAATATAGGAAGTGATGATGGGGAGGTGTGCCCCAGAATTATATATTTTTTTCTTTTTTAAAGATTTTATTTATTTATTTGACAGAGAGAGAGGGACCACAAGCAGGGGGAGTAGGAGAGGAAGAAGCAGGCTCCCAGCAGAGGAGCCTGACGCGGGGCTCGATCCCATAATGCCGGGATCACACCCTGAGCCAAAGGCAGACCCTTAACAACTGAGCCACCCAGGTGCCCCCAGAATTACATTTTCTGATCTGCTGGAAGCAGAAAAATGAGTTTGATAATCTCAGAGACCTGGAGTTTATGACCAAGTGGGCATATGTTCTGAGCCATGTTTTAGTAAATCACATTGAGCAAGATTCTCACTGTTACTCCTGTGTCCATTTACATGGGTGGGCACTTACCAGTCATATTTACATTCTGCCAACAACCTCCCTCTTAACAGGTAGGTCTTGCTCAATTGTACAGCCCCAAAGAAAATGTGATAAGCATTCATTAATTCATGCATACATGCATTCATAAGAGTTATTCAGGGAGAACTTATACCATGTTCAGGTCACCATAAATATATAAAGAGAAATTCTCAAGAATTTCAAATCTTAGTTTCTGTGGATGTACTCATAATAAACATAAGGTCAAAAAAGTGTTAAGTAAGAAATTTGAATGGAAGTATACAACTAAAAATATAGTAAACAGAGACTTCTAGCCCAGCAAAAATGGTGTAGACACATTTTTCCCCCTGCTCTATCACAAAGCACAATTATGAATTCCAGAAATGAAGCAAGAGACAACCAAATAAGGACCCTGAAAGGTGATAAGAAGAACATGAGCTGATTTGAGACCCCAGGACTAAAAGAACAGCACAGTAACAGGGTGTCTAGAGTCCTCCCTTCCCCCCAAAAAAGCCACCCAACCTAGGTGTTTCCCAATGCCCTGCCCAGTAACAGGAGAAAGCCCAGGGAGGTTGATTCTTTCCCTGATTGAATGAGAGTCTCTCTGGCAACATCAAACAAGTTTGACACCACCAGCAAGGGGATTTATGAATGCCTCATCAAAAATAATTGGCCGGGGGAAATGTTGTCCTTCCCCATTGGGCCTGAGACTCTCCTTTCCAACAAGAGATTCTGAGGCTGGCAGACAGAACAGCAGGAGAGACCGAGCTACAGCAAATGGACTAATCCAGAAAGTCACTTTTTTTGCAGGCCTCAGATGACTCTCACCTGCCCAGAGACATTGCAGCAAGTAGGCAGACCCAGCAAGGGAGATGCAGCCACAATAAATGGCCAATTCCAGACGCCTCTTTGTCCCCTTGTGCCTAAAATGCTCTTCTCTTGCTCAGAGACACTAAGGCATCTGGGGATACCAGTACAAGATTCTACCACATCCCTCTCCCTTCAAGGACACCTAAGGCCCAGTCTGGGGAAACCTCTTCCACCCTCTGAGGCAGTGAGTTGATGAAGGGACAGTAGGAGCCCTAGTGACAGTAGATAAATAAAGCAGACCAAAATAACATCTCAAAAAGTGTGAAAATTAGAATGCCATTGGAACTACAACTCATAAAAGTAGCCACATGATTAATTTTACAGGGTTGACCGCCTGCTAAAATAAAAGATTCAGTTGGAACCCAGAGTCATCTAGCATAATAGACAAATATCCAGGATATAATTTTGAAATCACCCATCATACCAAGAACCAAGAAAATCACAAATAGAATGAGAATAGACTATCAACTGATACCAATACAAAGATGAATCAGATGTTAGAATCATCTGACAAGGATTTAAAAGCAGCTGTCATATAAATAATTCACCACAATCACAAATTCTTCTGATACAAATTTAAAAAATAGGAAATCTCAGAAAATAAATAGAAGTTGTAAGACAGAACTGAATGGAAATTATAGAACTGAATATTACAATAACAGAAATAAAAAATATTGCTGGATATTATTAATAGTAGAGTGGAGATGAGATATGATAGAATTTTTGAGTACAAGGAGAAAACAATAGAATTTACCCACTGTGATCTATAGAGATAGACGGAAAAAGTGAACAGTGCCTCAGGGACCTATGGACAACAACAAAAGATCCAACATCCATATTATTGGAGTCCAGCAGAAGTGGGTGCTGAAAGAGTGTTTAAAGAAATAATGGCTGAAAACTTTCCCAAATTTGGTGAAATACACAAACGTATAGATCTAAGAAGCTGGCTGAAACCCAAACATGATAGAGCAGAATAAATCCATGCTTTGGATTTCTTTTAAACTTTCAAAACTGGAATCCAAAGAGGTAAAAAATCTTGAAAGCAGTCAGAAAAAAGAACACATTACCTATACAGGAATATCAATTCAAATGACAGCTGATTGCTCATCGTATACAATGGAGACCAGAAGGAAGTGCCACAATATTTTTTGAAGAACTGGAAGAGCTGTCAACTGTGAATTCCATATCTGGCAAAATTGTCCTTTAGGAATGAACGAGAAATACAAACATTCTCGGATGAAGGAAAACTAAAAGAAGTTGTTGTTAGCAGACTGACTCTTAAAGATTGGCTAAAGGAAGTTGTTCAAGCAGAAGGGAAAAGATAAAAAATGAAATATTGGAGAATGCAAAGGAAGAAGGAACAGTGGAAAGAGATTTTTGGATACATACAGTAGACTATATGAGATGATTGAAACAAAAATTATAACACCATCTGATACTCAAGCCAATCGTATTTAAAAGTGGGAAAGGTAAAGGGATTTAAATGGAGGTGAGGTTTTCACGTTTTACTTCAAGTCCTAAAATATTCATAATGGTAGATTGTAATAAGTATATAGTAGATGGTAATGTCTAGAGCAACCACTATGAAAACTATACAAAGAAGTGCATCCAAAACCACTCTAAGTAAAGATGGAATTCTAAAAAAATGTTCAAATAATCCATAGGAAGGCAAGAAAAGAATGAGAACCAGAGGAAGGAAATAGAAAACTAGTAACAAGAAGGTAGACTGAAGTGCTGATATATCAATAATGATCTTAAATGTAAATCATCTATATCACCTATCAAAAGATAGAGATTGATAGAGTGGACAAATAAACACGGTTTAACTCTATGCTGCTTATGAGCAACTCAGTTCAAAGGCAGAGATTAGGTAAGTCGAAAAACAATAGGATAGAAAAAGATATACTATGCAAATATTAATTTTTTAGAAAGCCAGAATGGCTATATTAATATGTGATAAAAGTAGTCTTCAGAACAAAGAAAATATTTAGAAACATCAAAGCATCGACCACCCTGAAGACTTAATGATCCTAAATGTATGCATGCCAAACAATAGAGCTTTAAAATACATGAAGCAGAAACTAATAGAGCTGAAGGAGAAATAGAAGAATTGACAATTATAGTTGGAGACTTCAATGCCACCTGTCAACAATAAATAGAACTACATAATCAACAACACGTAGGATATCTGAACAATCAGCTAATAGTGTGTAACTGACATATTGAACACTCCATCCAACAATAGCAGAATACATATCTTTTCAAGAACCCATTCAACATCCACTAAAATAGACATATCTTGGGCCACACACACACACACACACACACCCAACTTTAACAAAGTTGTAAAAATTGAAAGCATGCGGAATGTGTTCTTTGGCTATGATAAAATCTAACTAGAGATCAATTACAAAAAGACAACAGAAGGGGCGCATGGGTGGCTCAGTCAGTTAAGCATCCAACTCTAGATTTTGGCTCAGGTCATGATCTCAGAGACCTAGGATCAAGCCCCGTGTTGGCTCCTAGTTTGATACCAAAATAAAAATAAAGACCACTAAAAAGAAAAAAAAAAAGGACAGAAGGAAGGAAAGAAAGAAGGAAGGGAGGAAGGAAAGATTATTATGGTCCTATATTTCTTGTGAACTTTGACACAGAAATACTGAACAAAATATTAGCAAATCAAATCCAACAATGTGTAAAAATAATCCTAAGTGGGATTTATTCTAGATATGCAAGGATAGTTTAATACTTTCAAGTGAATTCATGTAATCCACCATATCAACAAGCTAAATAAGTGAGTTCAGCAAGAACACAGGATACACAGAAAAATCAATTGCATGTATATATACATAATATTTCTATATGCAGAATCCCAAACTTAAAATGCAGTGCCATTTACAAAAGTTCTAAAGAAAATGAAGTGCTTAGATACACACTTAACAAAACATGTACCGGATTTGTATTATTACAATTACAAAATGCTTGTAGAAGAAATCAAAGAAGACTGGAATAAATGAAAAGACTTAAAGGTCTCAACATAGTAAAGATGTCAGTTTTCCCCAAAATGATCTATAGGTTTAATGCAATTCCTAACAAAATTCCACTAAGCTTATTCTAAAATGTATATGTAAGACACATGCCCTGTAATAGCCAAAACAATTGTAGCATAGAATAAATAAAATAAGAAGAATTACACTACCTAATATTAAAGCTAACTGTTAACTCTATTAGTCAAGTCAATGTGGTATAGCAGAGGACACAGTGGAACAGAATAAAGGACCCCAAAATAGACCCTCATACACATGCTCAAATGATTTTTGACAAAGATACAAAAGCCATTCAGTGAAGGAAGCCTAGCTTTTCAACAAATGGTGGTGGAGCATGAGACATCCAGTTAGCATTGGCAAAAAAATGAATATGATCTAAACCATATAGCTTATTTCAAAATTAACTCAGAATGGTGATAGACCTAAAGATTAAATTATAAAAATTTTAGAAAAATAAACACAAGACAAAATTGTTGGGATGTAAAGCTAGATAAGGAGTGCTTAGACTTGGCCCCCAAAGGACAAATCCATAAAAGGAACAATTGATAGATTGGACCTCATTAAAATTAAAACTTTTTCTCTGTGAAAACCCATGTGAAGAAAATGAGAAAACAATCTACAGGCTGGAACAAAAGATTTACAAACCGCATATTTTACAAAGGACTAGTATCTAGAATATATAAAGAACTCTTAAAACTTAACAGGGAAACAAAACAAAACAATCCAGTTAGAAAATGGACACCACAAGACATGAACAGATATTTTACCAAAGAAGACATACAAGTGGCAAATAAGTGCACTAAAAGATACTCCACGTCATTAACCGCCAGAGAATTGCAAATTAAAACCATAATATCAGTACACATCTATCAGAGTGGCTAAAATAAAAAATAATGACACCACCAATTATTAGTATGCAGAAAAACTGATCACATATACATTGTTAGTGACAATATAAAATTGCCCAGCCACTCTGGAAAAGAGTCTGGCAGTTTCTTATAAAACTAAACAGGCAACTACTATATAACTGAGCAATTACACTCTTGAGCATTTATCTCAGAGAAATGAAAATTCATGTTCACATAAAAACTTGTACATAAATATTCATAGCAACTTTACTCATAACAGCCAAAATCTGGAAATAGCCCAGATGTTTTTAACAGACACATGGTTAGATAAACTGTGGTACCCATGGAATTCTACTCAGCAATCAAAAGGAATGAACAATTGGTGCAATCAACAACTTAGGTGATTCTCTAGCGAATTATGTTGAGTGAAAAAAGTCATCCCAATAAATTACATTCTTTTGGATTCCATTTATGTAACACTTTCGAAATGACAAAATTTTAGAAATGGAGGATAGATCCGTGATTGCCAAAACTTAGGGATGGTGGTGAGAGAGGTTGGCGGCAAGAGAAATGTGGGTATGACAATAGAAGCACAACATGAGGGATCCTTGTAGTGAGAAAAATAATGACCCAACATAAGTTATAAAGTTGTGTAGAACTTAATACACACACACACACACACACATACACACACACACACGAAAATGAGTACAAGTAAAACTGGGATTTGGTGGGAATGCTGAATAAGATCAGTATATTGTATCAGTGTCAGTATCCTAGTTGTGCTGTTATACTCTGGTTTTGCAAAGTGGCACCACTAGGTGAAACTGGATAAAGTATACACGGGATCTCTCTGTATTGTATCTTACAAATACATGTGAATCTATAATCATCCCAAAATAATTTCAATTAAAATTATATATTAAACACTTTATAAAAAGATTTATAGATATGTAAGTTATAGATGTATAATACTTTGAGCCTCTACTATGTGCTATGTGCTGTTCTAATGATTTTATATTATTAATAACTCCATTTAATCCTCAAAACAACCTTATGAGGTGAGCAGCAGTGTTATCCCCATTTTCTAATAAGGAAAGCAAGACGCAGTGAGATTAAGCAATCAGTCTAAAGTCACAAGCCTAGTAAGTGGCAGAACTTGGATTAGAATCCAAGAATCTTTGGCTCCAGTATCCATAGCCCTAACTGATAGGCTATTCTCTCTCTTTACTTGTAACTTGTAACTTAAAGCATTAGGAAGAACTTTATGGAGAAAAATGGCATTTTAAGCTTCCTAAAAGGGAAGATTATGATCTGTTATATGTAGAGCATTTATTACACCATACATAGGAGGAAATTAATACATATTTGTTGAATCAGTAAGTGACTTGCCTTCTTTAAACCACTAGATGCTTCCTCAGTCAGTATCTGCCACCAGCCCAGGGTTTGCAAAATGAGAAAATGAGGGACCCTGGGCCAGGAGCTCATTGTACTTTATTGGATCATTGAACTTTCTCTCAACTGAGGTCAGTGTTTCCCAAGGGGGAATCTGTTGGCATCCTGGGTGGGATAATTCTTTTTTGTGTGGAAAAAACACACCGTAGAACTTTTAGCAACATTTAGAATGTTCCCTACGTGTCAGACATGCCCCCATTATTGGGACATTTCCTAATTCCTCCTAAGAACCTTGGTCAAAAACCAGTGCAGTTTGTCTCTTTCTGGGATTCTAAGATCTCATGCAACAGAACTGCAGGATTCACTTGACTTCGGAGGAACATTCCATCTTATCCCTTGCCTTGGCTGCATGCATGTGATACAAAGAAATAGAACTTCCTTGCTTTCACAGTGGCTCTGAGTTTGAGTTTGAATGGGTCTAAAATGCTCATTTTGGGTTTTTGTTCTGGCTATTCTTTTTGGTGGAATAAAGAAGTTGCCCCTTTCAGAGAAATGCTGCTGAGTGCATATCACCATAGTGCACACCCCAAACCAGTTTCTTTCAATCTCAATAGGGAAAAAAAAAAAAAAATCTCAAAGGGAAAAGTATTAATGGATTATTTTTGTACATGTGAAAAAATCTTTTGGAAGGGCAATTTTCTCTTGTTGACTGGTGGAAAAACAGCAGTGCTAATTATGCTGCCTTGTTAAATCTGAAAGAATATAGTGAGCATTGGAAACCTTTCAGTTGCCTTTGTGGAAAGGCAGGGAAGGGATCAGAAGCCATGTCTATCAGAGGAGCGCCAAGGCAGCTGTGTGCCTCCTGAGACACTGGGTCTGGATGTGCTCAGAGGAAGTTGTGAGCTCAGGCCTATGGACTTTTGGGGAAAACTCACACGGAGGTGAGAGGGGGGAAGGTAGAATTTCCACTTCGGGTTTTGAGCACTTTCCTTTATTTCCTTTCCCAGGAAAGAGAGGGGAAGGAGTTGAATTTGAACACAGTTGCAGTGGTACTCGGGGGTTCATTTAGATGCTTATGATTCTACATTTGTTGTCTTGGTCTATGGGGGTGGACGAGCTTCCCAGCCGTGAGAACGGGGAGAACAAATCTTGCCCCGAAGTAATACAGCTCTTTCAAAAATGCCCAAGTGAAGTGTGAGGCTTGCATAGAAAAATAAAAACAAAAGCAACACAATGATTTACATTACAAAAAAAAGAAAATACAATGTTGCTTTCCCAGACATCTAGTTCCGGGATAGGAATTGTGGGTAAACGGAGAGCCCCCAAATTGTAGAAGAATGCCGTTCAAGGTTAAAAACCGGAGTTCAGAGGCCCATCTTTTGTATCCCGCTTGAATTTCAGATGAGATAAAACCAGCCGCTGCGCTAAGTTGCAGTGCAAAAGCTTACATGGCTTCTTGAGAAAAGCAATTTATTTTAGATTATAGCACAGCAGCTATCATTTAAACTGCTAGGGATTGTAATTGAACTCAGAACCAAGAAGAGGGTGCGATAATAAGTTTACCCAGGCTGTTCTAAATAACATGAATGCCAGGGCTTCAGGACAGATGGCCATGGTAGTCCAAACATGGATCACTAGTGTCTTGCCTATCTCAAACAACTAGCCCATTCAAAATTGCAGTCTGGGAAATGTACCTCGCTGGGCATTCAAATGTGTACTTGCTGTCCATTTTTGGTGCTATTAATATGAAATGGCTAAGAATCAGCAATCTTGAGAATGAGAGAACATGCAGTTAGCACCAGGGAACTTTTGATTTCCATCTTTATCTGGGGTCATGATGGGGCTTGCAGGGAGGTTGTGTGGGGGCAGAATCCAGGATAAAGAGTGCCTCTTGATACTGGATATTTTTTTATTTGATAATGAAGGGGATGTGCTTACCCTCCAAACCCCAGAATGTCATCCTGTCATTAAGTTCTAATGAAAGCTTAATTGTTCTGTTGTGGAAAAAAAAATGACGTGTCTGATTTCTGTACACTGCATTTGCTCCCTTCTTATTATAAATAAACCCAGTTACATGAAATTTACTGCTCCTGTAGAGTTGTTCAGAGACTCAGAAGACATTTTATCCAGGCTCAAGTGTTTATTTTTGTTTTTAGTAAAGGACAGCTCACAATGCACTTGCTCTTTATAGAACTTTCTTTTTTGTTTTGTTTTTATGAAAGCAATAACTGGCACATAGTTACCAAACAAATAATTTAGAAATATTTGCAATGAAAACTAACCTCCCCCAACTCCATCCTTTCCCCTTCTAGTTGGTCCCACTAAATGGAACACTGTAACTTATTCCTGGTTTTAGCTCAATATAGCTAGATGGTATTTTATCCATTTTATATGTTGTTTTTTTTTTTTAAGATTTTATTTATTTATTTGATAGAGAGAGACAGCCAGCGAGAGAGGGAACACAAGCAGGGGGAGTGGGAGAGGAAGAAGCAGGCTCCCAGCGGAGGAGCCTGATGTGGGGCTCGATCCCAGGACTCTGGGATCACGCCCTGAGCTGAAGGCAGACGCCTAATGACTGCGCCACCAGGGCGCCCCTATCCATTTTATATGTTAAATACTGATTTTCTTCTAAGAAAGAGAAGGATTTAGCTTAATTAACACTTACCTTTTCACATTCTCCACTATAATGTGACATTATTTTCAACTTCCTTTGTTCTTGCCACTTCTAAACCGATTTAAACTCCCCCTTATTGGGTCATCAATCTGGTCAGTATCTCTTACCTCCTTCCCCGGGCAGGTGAGACACAAGCACTCAGACCCTTTTCTTCAGTTTTCTTCAATATTCTTCCCCTTCTGCTTTTCCATTATTTTTGCCTTGCCAAGTTTAATTTACATTTGCTGTCACCAGCGTGATCTTTGTGATTTTTCCAAAGTTGAAAATAAGGAAAAGGATTTGCATAATTAGGACTTTGTTAAATTATTTACCACAGACCCGGGTGTTCTCTGTGGTTACAGTGTCACATCTCCTGTGATACTCCAAAGAGACTGTGCCTAGAATCAGGTTCAAATGGATGCTCTTCCTTTGTCATTTTGTCAAAAATCATTCCATCTGTTAGTGTGTGTGATACATATTTCACATCTTTCTTATAAAGTTACTTGTCTCTGCTGGGATTTCTGATGTCTTCTTGTCTTTCCTGAGTGTGTGCCTCAGTCAACAAGGTTTCAAAGCTCAGAATGCCGTCTTTGTTTTATTGTTCTCCCTCCTTCTTGTAGATCTCCATTTGCTCCCATTTCCACAGGTTGCTCTGTAGACCTGCAGTATCGGATCAGCTTGAGGTTTGCCCATTGCTCCCCAGGGTGGGATTCTCTGCTTGCTGGATCCAACAGGCTGGCTGGCTTCCTTGCTCCTTCCTCCTTCCTTCCTTCCTTCCTTCCTTCCTTCCTTCCTTCCTTCCTTCCTTCCTTCCCCCTCCCTCTCTCTCTCTTTCTTTCTCTTTCTTTCTTTCTTTCTTTCTTTCTTCTCTCTCTCTTTCTTTCTTTCTCTCTCTCTCTCTCTCTCTCTTTCTTTCTCTCTCTCTCTCTCTCTCTCCCTTTCTTTCTTTCTCTTAATTTTGCTTGTAATTAATTTTTCACTTACTTAATTTTGCTTGTAATTTTTCCAAGAAAGGGTGACTGGGAGGTGAACTTTCTGAGTCCTGGCAGTTTGTAATTTTTAAATTTTGCTCCCAAAGTTTGGGTATAGACTTTTGTATTGAAAATAATTTTTTTACTACTGCCTTTTAGCATCCAACATTGCTGCTGTTAAATCTGATGGTACTCTGAGCCTCACTTCTTTCGTAGGCTACCTTTTTGTTTGTTTTCTTTTTCTTCTTAGGAAGCTATCAGGAATTTCTCTTTAACCTTGGTTTTCTGGCACTACATCTCCTTCTCACTGAGTAGATTCCTGTACTTTGAAGATTCATATCTCCCTTTAGCTCGGAGAAATTTTCTAATGTAATTGCTTTGATAATTTTCTCTACTCCAGTTTTCTTTTTGCTCATTCTGAAACTCCTACTAGTGCATTCTTAGAACTCCTGGTTTGAGCATCTGTATAACTCATTTTTTTTTCTTGCATAATTGTGTATTTAGTCAATAGTCTAGGAGATTTCTCCAACTTTGCCATCAAAGTTTGTGTAGAATTGTTAATTTAAGGAATCATATAATTCCCAGGAGATCTTTCTTGTTATCTGGCTGCCGCTTTTAAATATAATTTAAATGTCTTTGTCATGCTGTTACCAAATCTCCTGAAATCATTCTTAAGGGTATTAAATAGATTTTTCCTTAAAGGTTGTATCTTTTCTCTATATTGTCTGTTTCTCAATGTCATATTTTCTGTTGTTTTCCTTGATCTTTTTTTTTTTTTTTTTTTTTTTTTTTGTCGTGGCTTTTCTTGGCATATTAGATTCCTGGTGATCTGGGGTTGGGTTTTAAAGAATGAGGCCATAGAAAGGCTGTCTACAAACTATTTTTAAGTGGATGGGTCTTATAAATGGCCTGCTTAAAGGGTCGAAGTTTAGAGTCTGTGGATAGGAATGAAGGGAATCTCAACTTGTCAGAATGAGGTTTAAACACCCATGAAAACTGTCCTCATTTTCCCCAGACACTTTTTTCTTATTGCCTCAAAGCTTCAAGTCCAGTCAACATGGACAGCCGGGAGGGTGGGTTGATGTTACATATACTGACGTGTAGGTAATGTCCTCCTTTCAGCACTCGCCCCGGCCCCCAACTCCACCCACTGTTGTACCTGCTGTTTCTGAAACTTGAGTCTTTCTGGGGTACTGTCAGGCAGCCCTGTTCTCTCCTTTGCTTGAAATCCCCTTTTAGGCTGTGGTTTTCTTTGCTATGGTTCATAAGTCAACAGACTCTTACTGTAATCCCTCATCTTCTAATGGCTTCTTCTCATTCTTTTTGTGGTTATGGGTTTTACACCTTTGTACTCCTTCAGTATCATTTAGAAGGTACTTTGGGAGAGGAGGTAATGGGTTTGCTCAGTCTGCTAGTGTGAACCAGACACACAGTTTTTAAAAAGATAGTTTGTATTTTTCATATGCCACACACTAGAGAAATACCATGTAGCTCTTCATTTTATTTTCAACAGTTTGTTAATCTGATACTTGGAATCAGCAGTCACAGGAAGTTGCACAAACATTTCATTAACTAAATGGAGCCCATACAAAATATACTTGGGAAAACAGTGTGTTCTGCTAGTTTCTCTCCATCCTGTAACTGATCATGCCAGCAGTTTGTTTTCTTCATGAGCTCAGCAAGGTTAGATAAGTTGTTTAAGAGTTCTATTTTTTTATCAGTATGTCGTACACCTGAAACTAATGTAACATTATGTGTCAACTGTACCTAAGTTTTTTAAAAATCTCTTTTCATTTTAGTCATCAAGGAAAACATGATTGGATATCGTTAATCAAAATGTGTCTTCAGTTAAATTGTGTTCTTCCTCAGTAGATAAATGGGCAAAGATCTTGACAGTAGATATGCCCAAAGAGAAACAACGTCCAATGAATATATGAAACTATTCAGTGACAAGAGATTCATATTAAAACCGGTATCTATGTCATCTGCAGAATTAAGAATGTTTTAAAAATATGCTAATTACTGAAAAAAAGAAAAACTCTAATACCTTTATATACTTTTGTTAGGAACAACAACATTTAGTACAATCTTTCAGGTACTTTAAAATGTTTATTGTATTTAACCTAGTGATTCCCCATTTTAGGAAACTGAAGTTAAGAAGATAATTGGAAATTAAGGTCAAGGTTTATTTTTCAGGATGTTAGTTATAGCATTAGTGTGTAATAGGAAACCCCTAAATAACATATATTAAAAAGTTAAATAAAAAAGTTTGGCACACCCATACCATGAAACACTGTTTGTACTTTAAATTGAAATTTATAGTTTCTAATGTCCTGGTAAAATGCTTAGGTATAATTTATGTGAAAAGACAATCTAGAAATGGCATATGTATTAAGATCCCAACCATTCAAAAAGGAAAAGAAACCAGAGGGAACCGTGCTAAAATTTTAACTGTGGTTGCCTCTTGGTTGAATTGTATGAGATGTTATCTTTTTTTGCTTATTAACATTTCGTTTTATTTTCCAGATGTCTTATAGTGAATATGTCTGGTTTTGATAGAAATAAGAAAAAACCTCTTTAAATTATGTGCTTCTGAAAGTATAACTTTAAAAAATGTCCAAAATGTGGGGGGGCACCCTGGGTGGTTCAGTCGGTTAAGCGTCTGACTCTTGATTTTGGCTCAGGTCATGATTTCAAGGTCGGGAGCCTGCTTAAGAGCCTCTCTCTCTCTCTACCCCCCCCCCCCCCAATGTCATCAAATGACCCATCTGGCTTTTCTCCCTGAACTTTTAACCTTTTCTATCACAGAATCAAGAGGGTGTACTGTATAAAACAGCGTATGAAGTGTTTTCCCTTATTGAAAGTATCTCTCAGATGCATCTGGAAAAGCTAACTGGTATATTACGTTAGATTTGCTGCTTTTTGCTATCTGCTTCTCTCTGTATCTCACACCTGACTCCAAGGTCTGATTTATATCAACATTAACTAAAGAAATATTCTCTAGAACAGGGAAGCTGCAGTTACATCTTTGAACAGAATTAGAGACAGAGTTGTGAACAGTAGACTGGGAGTCGGACCCCCAGCTTTAATCCAGCTCACTTGGTGGAAGATAAAAATGAGGCCACTGAATTGGGTGATTTCTATGGCCCTGCTAGGTCTTTTGCTCTGACTTTGCAAATATCTTCCCCCGGCGTAGGCCTGCTAAAATCAAGATACAGACATGAGTCAGTGAGAACTTGTGTTCTCAGCGCATGTTTCTTTGGCAGTTTCTTTGCTTGAAAAAGAGAAATTGACTTCATGAAGTCACAGTTTTTCATGTTCATTTGGAAGATGAGAGAATAGAGCAACAAAAGCCCAGTGTGGAAGGCACCGTTCCTGAAGTTGCTAGCTATATTTTAGGTCTGGAAGGGATAGTCTTCGCCCTCAGAAGCAGCATCTGGGCTGAGCTTTTCTGACTCGCAGAACACAAAGGTAAGGGAACAAATGATCCGTTTTGGTGCGTTTGTTTTCCCTCCTCAATAAACCGTACAAGGCAGTGGGGTTTGTGTGAAAACAGAAGCCATCTCCGGATAGGTGCAAGCGCTTTGTGCTGTCAAAGCCTCGGGGTCCTGCTCCTGCTCGGCCTCTGCTCCTTCCTCCTATCGCTGCTCTTCCTCCCATCCCCCTGACTTTCAAGAAGATCCAAAGTAGAAATTGCTATATTTTTTTCAGATGATAAAGGGAATACCTGCCTATGTTATAAAATTAAAAATCCAACACCACAGAAAAAATATTTTTGAAAAGTAAATATCACCTATCATCTTACCACACAGCCATAACCTTGATTAATGTGTGGGGATGTTTTGTCCCACACTCCCTGCTTCACCAGTGCGTTAATGCGTGCGCGCGCGCACACACACACACACACACACACACACACCCAGTTTGATACATCCAATACTGTTGTTGTTTTACCTTATGTTATGCCACGGGCATAGAATTTTATGTTATCATCTGTAATTGCCGCATAGTATTATTACTCTGTATGTGTGAAATATACTTTACTGAAATCATCCCCTTTAGTGGATTTTGTTTGCTTCCAACTTTGGCTCTTAGAGGCGATGTTGCAACAGAGAACCTTGTATGCATAGCTTTGCACCCTGTTCAATTATTGCTTAAGCAAATTTTATGAAAATGGAATTCGAATGTCAAAAATATAGACTATGTGTGTATACATATGCATATGCAGTGTTACCCTGTCCTCCACGAAGTTTGTAGCAGTTTATCCTAACGCTGCCATTGCCAAGCTTTCTACCCCCACCCCCCTTCGCGGAGTGCTCCCTCAGATGTTTGCATTTGAAGAGAAAGTCAACAGGCAGTGCAAGAGAAAACTGGCTCTGTGCAGCGGTGACCTCACTCAGGAAGGCCTGGTTTTGAGCTGGTAGTGGGGGTTTGAAGTCCTCCCCTTAGCATTTCATCTCACTTCTTTAGCGCCAGGGGATTTTTTTTTCTTTTTTCTGAATAAGAAAAGCAGTAGGAGTGTTTTGCCTTTACTACTTCACCAAATCGCAGGTGTCTGGGTTTTGACTGCCTGCTACAGGTGAGTGCTCCCGTTCTGACTTCCTCCACGTAGCTGGTGTTTTCAGCAGCAGTCAATGCTCTGTGTTTGTTTTGCTTTAGGCTTCTACCCCCCACTCGCAAACCTGCACCTCAATACCCCCAGCCTTTCAACCTGCTGCACTAGAAAAGGGTGATAAAATACCGTGCCCAATTGTTCTTAAGCCCAAGAAATTTATTTTCTGGAGTTTAAGCTGGCATCATGAGTTGTTAACCCTGTTAGAAAAATGCAAGTTGGATTTATGATTCCCTTACACAGGTAATTGGGCCCTAATTTTAAATTCTGAGCCAATTGATTTGTACTATATTGCATTATAACATAACAGAAGTGCAATTGAGTCCAGGCGATGTGTGACTTTGAACCTCCAATTATGCAATAAATTATTTCCGGTTCTTTAATAAATGATGCCTAGGTTGACAGCAGCCTGTCGTGGTTCCCTCTGCCTCCCCCTACTCTGCAACACTCTCTTTTCTTTCCTCTTCCTTCCCTTTTTTTTCTCTTTTCCTTCCCAATCCTGCAGGGTTTAGGAATGACTTGTTTCAGAAATCAAACCTTGCCTATTAAGACTTTAAAAGGGAGTTCGCGCCTCTTCCCTCCCAGTAAACTCCTGTTGACATTTCATTTCAATCCCTAACCGATGGGTCACTATTATGTGTTGCCTACAATATTGGCTGTAAGCGACCAGTTATAAAATTGTGTTTGTGGTATATGACAGTTTCTCCAGGAGATTCCTTCTGGAATATTGATACTTCCTTGACCTTTCCATGAGGTTCTAACATAGGCACTTTTAATAGGCTAGATTTTCCTCTCCTTTCTTTGCCCTTTGAGATAATTTCCCCATTGTACTTATTTTTAGCTGGTTGTATTTTATGTATTTCTGCAAAATATATCAAGTTATTTTTGGAACAAGGGTGGGATATAAATAAATAACACATACTGCTGGAATCAGTTTCTGGAAGGCTTGAGTTATCCAGCAATCGAAAGCAGTTAATTGGAATCTATATTTCAAACTTTTCCTTCTTTTGGCAAGCCCTTGTTATTTTGAGTAAGGGGCTGTTTTAAGTGAGACTTCGAGCGTTTGTCGGAGAGATCAAGGGAGGAAAGGGCAAAGGAGAAAGTGTGGTAGTAGAAAGAGTCCTCCACTGAGGGCCTAGGAACCCGTGTCCCATCTCATTCTTCTAGGAGGCACTAGGCAGATCCCTTCTTGGCTCGGATCCTCACTCACCTCTTTCCCAACATGACTTCCTCGTTGCAGTCCTTCCTAATTTCAGGAGTTCATATGAAAAGGTGCTAACTTTGGAGAAGATTCTAGCCTCTGACTCCTTAGTTCTACTTGTGTTGCTTTATTTTATTTACTTTTTTAAGCTTTCTTTATCCATTTTGAGAGAGAGAGAGGAGAGAAAGAGAAAGAGAGAACAAGCAAGGGGAGGGACAAAGAGGGAGGGGCAGAGGAAAAGGGAGAGAATCTCAAGCAGACTCCCTGCTGAGCGGGGAGCCTGATCTGGGGCTCCATCTCACAACCCTGAGATCATGACCTGAGCTGAAATCAACACTGAGACTTCTAACCAACTGAGCCACCCAGGTGCCCCTCTCCTTGTGTTGCTTTAAACTTTCATCCTCCCTAAAAACAAACTAAACTACATGCCGTGGAGTATTAAAAATACTCAGGCATTGGATAGCTACCCTGAAAAAAAATATTTCCTACCTCTTTCCGCACAAAGTAAAGACAGTGGACCCTTTTCCATGACTTTCCACACAGGTGTGTTTTCCTGGGAACTCATGGCTGAAGGCGATTCCTGTGGGGCTCCATGCAGGGTTATGGAAGAAAGACATGAGGTAGTGGGGAAGCTCTGGGGAAAATTCTGTATTGCATTAAGTGAAGAGCTCTTGCTGTGTCCGGAACCACTTCATGATCATGTGCAATTCTGAGATATTTAATAAATAAACTAGAGCATCATAATTGCTGAATGATAACATTGCAGTTTTTGTCATATAAAATGTGTTCTGGGTTACTTCAAGAATACACATTTTTTCTCTATTTTTTTTCTTTTTTGGTAAATTGTTTGGAGTCATGCAGGGACGAAAGTGTTCTGATTTGAATTAAGGCCAGATGAAGACAGTGAAATCATATTATTTTATGGGGTTTTCCTTTTCTCCACCTCTACCCTTACATCTTTAACGATCTGGGTAATTAAGTACTTTTACACCTTAACTTCTAAGATCATTGGTGAGATTCTTTTCCTTAAAACAAAACAAAACACACAACAAAAAGAACTCCCAAACAAAACAAAACTAAATATTTTTTTCTGATTTCATTTTCTCCAATTCCTTTTATGTTAAAGAAAATTTCCCTCCAAAGATAATCATGTTCATATTTTCATAAAGTTCTCTTAGTTAGAGCATCTTTAAATGTACTTTTTGGTTGATTAATTTAGTCATTGTAGATCCTTGAGCACAAAAAGATGAAAAATCCTTGTAAGGAATTGAATCTGAAAGTGTCTTATGTTTTATTGTGAATAGAACTAAACTGTTTTATTTTTTGACAGCCCAAGATAAAGGATGATGATTAGACATCTGACTTAACTATTAGAGAATTATTTTTTTAGTCGGGGAATTTATGGGATTCTTTCCAACGGATGTTGACAGAAGTAACTAGATTTATACCACTTTTCACACTTTCTGATTTAAAGATATATAAAAATACATATGTATGATTTTTACATCCTTGGCCCTATGTTATTTCTCAATTTAGAATATAAGTATTAGAACTTACTAGTTTATTCTGATAATTATCTATTCTCTTGGTTGCAAATACTGGTAAGTAGTTTTCTTTCAATATAACTCTGAGCCAATTGTTAAAAGCATATTTAAAATCATTCCATTAAAAATGATGATCCAAATTTGGTGAAGTTCTTTCTGACCATCTGGGCTGTTGCAAAAGTTGAAAAATCTAGGACACTATCAGGAATGTCACCAATAGCTAGTAATTTGAGAATAATATAATGTGTGAGGAATATGTTGAAAGACTATTTTAAGTCCACGTAATTCAAGTAGGTTTTATTTATTCTAATCTGGGAACAAGTGAATTGGAAAATTCTCAAGGTAAGCTCGTGGTTGTAAAGTCTTTTATAATGATGACCATCCATCCAAATCAGCAGTGACCAGTGAGTGCTGGAGATTATTGTTGAATCTGGGGAGAGCTGAGATTCTTGTATCACTCTTAAATAGTTGAAGTTGTTATAGGAACTGCATATAAAGTATAAACACACATGTATGTGTGGGATGAGAAGGATATTAGAATGGGTCTCTTCTTGTTTGAGTTTTCACTAAGGTACCTATGGTATCTATCAAAAGACCAACTATCCAATATATAGAATGTCATGAGTGTGCCTTAAGATTTTTGAATAGTTAAGAGTCAACAGGGGGCTAGAGAAGAGATTTCTTTGGAGAGAGATGTGGTCATGCAGTGAGTTGTCACCACGCCTTTGGGAGAAATGGTGGTGAGTACTGTTTTATGACCCCAAACCCAGAGAGGCATCATCAAAGTGACTAATCAGAGAGCCCTGAGTTGTGTTTCCTGCAGTTGGAGGACCCAGAGGTCTGATGCCTGCACTAGGCCTGAGAAATTTAGAGCAGCCCATGCATCAGTGTCTGACTCAACCTAGGAAATCTAGAAGGGAAAGCAAAGACAGGCTGGTCAACTATGTGGGTGGTAGGATGGGTGTGCTGGTGCTTGAAAATTGGTCTGCTTTTCCGGGTTTTATGAGAGCATGAGATATGCAAGTACTTCCTAGGGTCCAGATCCAGACTGCAGAAGACCGAGCCAATGAGGAGTTGTGTTGAATCTAGTCAAGAATGGTAGGCGAAGAAGGTCAGGGAACCACAACATATGAGGTCCAAGGCAGATTGCTAGATTCTTGGGGCTCAAGGAGAGGTTCACAAAGAACAACCCAGAGAAGAATCTAGGTCTAGGGAACCTCTGCATAGTCCATGCAAGCTCTCCAAGAAAGCTCATCATCAGCTCAAACAATTTGCCAGATACACAGAAAACTCCTTTTTTTTTTTCTTTTTTAAGAGATGGGGGGAGAGGCAGAGGGAGAGAGAGAGAAAGAGACAGAGGGAGAGAATCTTGAGAATCCATGCCCAGCATGGAGCCTGCCGTGGTGCTCGATCTCACACCCTAACATCATGACCTGAGCTGAAATCAAGAGTGGGACGCTCTACCAGCTGAGCTTCCCAGGCGCCCCATACAGACAGCTCCTAATACGTCCCCATGTACTACAGGTCCAGAGAGAGCAAAGCCAAGTTATAACAGAATCAGCATAGAAAGAGCTCTCCTGTCCTTTAATTTTTTCAACCTTGGGAGAATCAGAACATTAGCTAATAGGGTAAGGGAATGGCAGGGGCAGTATGGGGGAGAAGGAGAAAATCACCATGACCATCACCCTACTATACGTGTCAGACTGAAGCAGGACCAGGGAAGAGAGTCAACACAAAGGCAAGGGCAGATGTTTGCTTAGTACATGTTGTGGAATTTCTGTTTATAACTTGAAGTGGTTCTAGAATTGTCTATTACCTGTGAAAAGCAAACTCATGGGCCGGCTAGAGTTTTTATCCAAGAGCAGAGGAAGATCATTAACACCTAATCAAGTTTAGAGGGACCGTGGACAAGAAAAATAAAAATGTTTTATGTTATGAATTATGCTTGTTCAGTATACTTGTTACATAAAGGTGTATCTGTATGTTCATTTCTGAGTAGAAATGATATATATAAACTCCTAAGTACAGACCCATATATTTAACATATATCAATAAATGTTAAGTACCTATTTGGACTAATCAAATCATTTTTTAGTAAAATAATTTGCCTTTGGAACTAACATTAATCAATTTATTTCAAAATGTCAATATTTCAGACTGTCAAGTTTAAGTTATTCAAAAATTATTTTTCTCATTTTTTCTTAATAATATCTCCCATTTCAAGGTTTAAATTAATCAGAAAACAAAAACATTGGGGTAGGGCAGACAATGATGAAGAAAAGAGAGATGGATACAATGACGTTGTCAGAGAGAGTAGTTAAATTTTGTTTTTTTTTCAGTCTCCCAAACCTATCTATTCTAGAACATCTTTCCTCCAGTATAGCATGTCCTCAAATATGATCCCCAGGATAGTAAGAGGAATTATTTGAAATAAAACTGGCTCGTAGTGAAATATGTTTTAGAAATTGATGTCCACTTACCAAGACTTAACTTGCTGTGGGATCTTCTTAAAGTCCGCAGTGTATATTGTAAATTTCCAAAGTGGCTATACAGTGTGTGGCATTTCCAAACATGTTTGACCATAGAGCATTGTTTTGGTGAGGGCCATCCTTCAGAAACATACTTTTAAGAACCCTGGGGATTGTTCCAAATTTGAAAGATACCCTCAACAGAATATAGATTCTAAATCTTAAAGATATCAGATGATTCTAACGATAAATAGTAAGGAGTATTTACAGAAGAAAGAAATCTATTCTGCCAGTCAATTTGTTCTTTCTGGTTTGGATGACTTATTACCATTGATTTATGAAATGAGTATAATGGTATGAAGATGCTGAAGAACTAAGGTAGTCATTGTTGATTTTTTGTGGCTGAGGAAAATATGGGTATATCTAAAACTCTGTCTCTAGGCTTTATATTCACAGCACATGCACAGACATAACAATGCAGGTGACTTAGTTTTATTAAAATGCCTTTTTGTATTTGTGATCCCAGATCCAGGATTTACCTTCATACAGTTAAGATGTACTTCAGTGTTTATTTAATAAATAAATAAATAAATAGTGTCTTCTGGTGTATTTTATCTTGGGTAACTTGGAAAACTTACTGTGTGAACTTCTAAATCTTTCCTTGCATTGGAAATGGTTTAATTGCAACTAGAATTTTGGGTTAGTTTTAATATGTCTTAAGAAGTAACTATTCTGGCAATAGTCATCTGTCCATGTGTATAAGTGAACACTGGAGTCATCCTGATTAAGGTTTAAATTACTGCTCTGTCATTTATTAGATGATTAAACATGGGCAGATTTCTTGGTACTTCAACTCCAGTTTCTTAATTTATAACAGCATTTCCCATATTTTGCTGCAGAGTTGGCTAGACCTTCTCCAGCTGCAGCACTAGAACCTGGGGTCCTTTGATGGGATTCCTCATTCTTTACCCCTTCTTAAGCTCAAAGCATCTTCTCTTCTTTCTACCTGATATTGGGCTCTACTTAACATTTATTTTATAGTAAGGTTTTGTGTTTAAAAATCTTGAACACCATCTTCCTGCTTCTTGGATTGTTGGGATTGAATGAGGTAGATGAGGAGGAGCAAGGGGGAAAGCAACTTTTAAAATCTTGGAAATGAATCCCAGCTCTGGCTGTGTAGCCGTCAACAAATTACTTAGTCTCTCTGTGTCTGGGCAAAATAACTCATCTCATTGGATTATTGGGAGGATCATGAGACAATGTATAGTTTGTGTGTCAACAAAGCACCTGCCACATAAAATTCCCACTAAATGTTGGTCATTGTTTTTGTTACTATTAAAACTCCTTGCCCAGTAGCTGCAAATACTAACTGTTCAACAAATGTCTGCCCCCATTCACCAGACCCTTCTTGAGTGCCTGCAAGTAATGTCAGTTAAGAAAACAGCCAATCATTCTAGATAATTGAGAATTTTCTGAAGTCCTTTGGGTTTTAACCCTTGTTAAAAACCCCCTACAGAATTATGTGGTTACCTTCTTGCATTTTAAATGGAATCCAGAATATGTGGTGAAGTCTTTCTTGCTTGGAGTGCCTGCAAGTGATGTCTTAGAGGAGCAGTTGTACAAAACATGGACTATGAGATTAAGTTGGATGTATATGGATCCTAAGCATAATTTGTACATTGTTTTAAAAAACTCTCATTAAAGATAATTTTCTTAGGGGTGCCTTGGTAGCTCAGTCACTTAGGTGGCAGGCTCTTGGTTTCAGCTCAGGTCATGATCTCAAGGTCATGGGATTGAGCCTTGCGATGGGCTCTGTGCTTAGGGCAATGTCTGCTTGAGATTCTTTCTCTCTCCCCCTTTGTTCCTCCCCCTGTTCTTTCTCTTTCTCTCTAAAATAAATACATAAATAAAATCTTTTAAAAAAGCAATACAGATCATTTTCTTATAAGGAATATAAGAAACAATCAGATAATTGAGAGTTCCCAGTAATGTAATTTTGGGGGGGAAAAACCCACAAAATTATGTTGTATATTGAAAGAAAAAAAATTAAAAAGCTAAGACTGTCCCTTGAATGGAAAAAATGTTCTCTTGTACTGAGGATTCATTTATTCAACAATAACTGTGTGCCTCTTGTGAGCCAAAGAGTGCGTGAGGCCCTGGAAATGTCATGGAGCATAAGGTACACATGGTCCTTGCCATGTGGAGCTGCACTTTAGTGGGGTAGAAGGGCTAGCAAGAAGTCATACCAAAATATGTGGAAGAGCTTCCATGCAGGAAAGGATTGGGTGCTATGAATGCATGACTAGGAAAGTTGGGAAAGCCTCCCTTGGGAAGTGACAGTTGAGCTGAGGTAGGAGTTAACAGAAGGGAAAGGGAGGAAAACACATTGAGGGCAGAGGAGCAGCAGAGGCAAAGCCCACGGTGGGAGGAAGCAGAGTTGGCATCACCAACCATGATAGGCTCCCACACCCCTGGAGGGTAAGAGGGAGAGAGGTGGGAGATGCCCATGGGAAGGCAGGGAAAGGCCAGTCCATAAGGGCCTAATGGGCCAGGACAAGGTGATGCTCCTTGTCTGGGCTTGGAGTTGTATTTCTACTTGTGGTAACTTTGCTCTGGATTCTTCTCTTTAATAGAGAGATGGTTAAATCTCCATGGAAAATGCAACCCACTTTCTGTTCTTTTCTGTCCATTTAGTTCAGAAATGTTTAATATAGAAAGATATTTTTTAATTTTATAAGTCCCAAGTCTTAGTAGGAGTAGCTCCTTAACCCAATGCTCTGTGTATTATATTGTGAAACAATCTTTGAATACTCATTGTTGTGAAACCATAGGTCTGACTGAATTTGAGATTTTACCAAATGGCTATGAGCTCTGTTTGCAGATTTGAAGACCTTATGTATTCCAGTGTGGTGTAAATTCTCCCTTGAGGAGTGTTATTCTCCGCCCCATCTCTGTAGTCTACTGGGTGACCTTTTCTGCCCTGCTTGGGTGAGAGGACTCGCCAAAAGTCTGACCTCTATGGACTGCATCACCTGGATTCCCATGACTGTTGTTTTCAGTTCAATTTGGTCGATAGAGATCGATAGAGACATGAGGTAATGGGAAGAGAGAAGGGTGAGAAGGTGTTGAGGTCTACGTCCCAGCATGGATCCATCTCATAGTGGTAGTCCCCACTTCCCTTACCTCCTCAGGCTCTGGTAATGCAGTCTCTCCCTTTGCTCTTTTTGATCCAGGTGGTAGAGGCTGCAGCTAGTCCCAGAGGTCTCAGCATCCTTAACTTATAGCCCTACCTGCACCTCCAAAAGTAGTGCCTTCATTTAATTCTCTTCAAAGTTGTAGATGATTATGACCTCTTCCTGCTGGGATTCCTACCGATACCATCATAATCTGTTTTTTGGCTACCTATTATATTCTCCCCTTCCCAATACCTGGGTAGCCTTCAGAGTCAGATAACCAGAGACCAGAAGAACAATGGTGAAATCCCCTGGATAATCTGCCCTCAACTCTCCTCACTTCGGACTCAAAATAGATCAGTCTCTGGAGGAAGGAAAGGCACTGTTTGTCATCCTATATCTGCCTGGCTGTCATTCAGGACCTAATTGGGCTCTCATAAATTTCATTCTATTCCTGCTTGTCATGTTTCTGGACCCCTGAGAAATTTCTTGCCATGTGTGTTCTGAAATAGGGCATTTTGATGCTGTAGATATTTTGATCTTTAGAGTACAAAGAAGAGGATTTTGGTCACAGGCATAATATACATCTTCACACCCTCTCTGACCCTGTATGCCATCCCATGAGCCTTTTGTCCAGCTTCCATGATGATCAACATCCCATCATCTACACCCATGCATATTTTTTCTGTAATATTTTGTAGTGAATCTTGTTCATCATATCATTTCACCTGTAAATACATTTTTATGTTTCTTTAACAGATAAGGACTTTAAAAGTACCTGTAGCACACATGCAATGAAGTGAACAATGATTCTTTGATGCCAATAAATAGTCCATGTTCAATTTTCTTCCATTCCCTCAAAATTCTTTTCAGCTGAGTTTTTCAAATCAAAAGCCATACAGTATCTTCACATTGCAATTGGCAGCTACATCAAGTTTCTTTTAATTTCTGAAGGTTACCTAGTCTTAATTTTTTTTAAGTATAACAAAAACACACCAGAAGTGCATACACTAAGTGCTTAATTAATGCTTAAAAAATGAACACCCCATGTAACTACTAATTAGTAAAGATATAGAACATCACTAGCACCCAGAAGCTTCCCAGTCATTACATGTACACCTTCCCTCCAAGATAGCCATTGTTCTAGTATCATAGATTGGTTTTGCCCATTTTTTTCACATTATGTAATGGAATCCTACAACATGTCATCTTTTTTGTCTGGCTACTTTTGGGGAACTTCAACTGCTTCTTAAAAAAATCAACTTACTGAGATATAATTTCTATGTAATTAACTGCACCCATTAAAAGAGAATATAGTTCAATGGATTTTAAAAGAAGCATGCACCCATGAAACTACCACCACCATCAAGATGCAGAACATTTCTTTTTTTTTCTTTTATCTTGTCTTTTTTTTTTTTTTTTTTTTGGAGAGGGAGAGGGGAGAAGAAGAAGGAGAGGGAGAGGCAGCACCCCAAGCATGGGGCTCGATCTCACAACCCTGAGATAATATCCTGAGCTGAAATCAAGAGTCAGACGCTGAACCAACTGAGCCACCCACGCACCCCAAGATACTGAACATTTCTATTGCCATGAAAAGTTAACTCATGTTGACTTGCAGTCATTCCCTCCCACCAGTCCCAGCTTTCAGGCAACCACTGATTTGGTTAGTGTCACTGGAGATTTTTTTTTCATTTTCTAAATTTTAAAGAAATTGAATCCTACAATATGTACTCTTTTATGTCTGATTTCCTTCATTGACCATATGGTTTGGAGAGTCATATAGGTGGTTGCAAGTATTAGTAGTTTGTTCCCTTTTATTGCTCAGTAGTATTCCATTATGTGGGCATTTTACATTTTGTATTATTCTTTCATTCACTCACTGGTTTACTTTTGGGTTGTTTACAGGTTTGGATTATTTTGAATAAAACCACATGTGCACAGATATTTGCGTGGACATATTTTCATTTCTCTAGATAAATAAAAATCTTATGGTGCTGTATTTGAGTTGTATATTATGGCTATGTGTAAAACTTTAAAGAAGTAGTTTTCTAAAGTGATTGTGCCTTTTTTTTTTTTTTTCTAATTCACACTATTAATGTATGGGCATTCCAGTTGCTGTACATTCTTGCCAACCTTTGGCAAGGTCTCTCTTTTAAATTTTAATTGTTCTAATGGGTGTGTGCTGGTATCTCGTTGTGGTTTTGGTTTGTGATTCTTGATGACTAATGACGTTGAATACCTCTTCATGTACTTACTTGCCATCAGTGTAACTTTTTGTGTGTGCAGTGTTTTTAAATCTTTGGCTTTTCCCCCCTTTCTTGTTGAGTTGTAGGAGTTCTTTATGTATTCTAGATACAAGTCCTTTGTCAGATATGTATGTTGCAGATATATTCTTCTATTGCTCTGCAGTGGCTTTTAGAACGTAGAAGTTTAAAATTTTGGTCTATCATGGTTTTTGATCCTTTCTAAGGAATCTTAGTCTACTCCAAGTTTGCAAAGATTTTTTTCCCCCATGATTTCTTCTAGAAGTTTGGTTTATGATAATTTTGTGGTGATATTTGTGTATGGTATAAGGTAAGAGTCAGTGTTCTTTCCTCTGGCCTTCTCCCCAATATGAATCTATAATTGTTCTAGCACTGTTTATCAAAAAAGACTCTATTCTATCATTGAATTGCTCTCGCATCTTTGTCAAAAATCGATTGAGCATTTATGTATGGGTCTATTTCTGGACTCTCCATCTGTTTTCCTTGATTAATTTATTCTTTCACTAATAACACACTGTTTGGTTAGTGTGACTTTATAGTCATTCTTAAAACCAAGTAGTTTGTGTTCTCTGATTCTGTACTTCTATATTAAAATTGCCTTGGTCTGTTTTCATTCATTTGCATTTCATATCAATTATAATCAGTTTGTCAGTTTCTACAAAAAGTCCTGTTGTGATTTTGATTGGAATTGCATTGAATCTTTAGATTGATTTTTGAGAGAAATGCCATTTTGACAATATTGAATCTTTCAGTGGAATCTAGGAATATGCTATATCTTTCCTTTATTTAGTTCCTTAATTTCTTTTTACAATGTTTTCTGGGTTTTAGTACAAAAATCTTGCACATACTTCGTTTTGGGGTGGCATGGTAAATGAAATTGTACTTTCAGTTTTATTTTCTAATTATTCATTTCTTGTGTTAGAAATAGTATTGATTTTTGTATGTTGCCTTCATATCCTTTGACCTGACAAATTCATTTATTATTCTGTTAGTCTTTTTGCAGATTTTTAAGCTTTTCTACATCCATGATCATGTCATCTGTGAATAAAAACAGTTTGACTTCCTGATCTTTACTTAAGATTTTTCTTTTATGTTTTGTTTTATTAATCCAGTCTGAAAATCTGTCTCCTGAGTTTTTATTTTGGTTTTAGGAAACCTATAATGCATCCATTTGCCACCTATACTGCCTCCTCTCTGTGTTATTGTTGCCATGTAATTCAATCCCACACCAAGCCATTTTTAAACAGTTTTATTTATTCAGAATTTACCCACATATTTACCCCAATCTGGTACTCTTCATTGCATTCTGCATTCTGTGCTTTCATCTGGAATGTCTTCTTCTGCCCAAATAACTCCCTCTAGTTCCTCTTAGTATTACCTTTCATGTAGATTTTATTATCTTCTTCCAGAGACATGTTAATATTCTGGTGGGTGGACACAGTATGAACAGGTCACGTTGATCTAATCAAGAAATGAGATTTTTTTCAAAGTTGTGTCTTGTTTATTTCCTATTTGTTCTAACAACTCAAGCCATCAGTTTCTCAGCTGAGCGTCTGGGATGTTTACCATGGCCCTTTGTCCTTAGCAGGTTCTAAATTCCAGCATTTGTCTTCCAATCATTACTGGACTGACAAAATTGTTCCTTAGCTGTTGAGTCTCTTAGCAATTGATTTCTGCTTAGCTTTTTGGTCCCCCACTCCACATTTGTAGGTTAGGAATTTGCGAGGGTCTAGAGAGGAAATTGAATTGGGAATGTTGAAGTCACTTCTCTGTGCCCCCCCCCCTTCTCAAAAATCTTAGCTCCTCAAGTCCTAGCTGCTACTTCTGTAGCACTTAACTTCAAGTTTTATCTCTTCAACACAGAGAAGCTCTTGGAAGCTATAGGCTGCTGCTTTCTACTTGGCGAATATCCCCACAATGCAAATTAACAGATGCCCTTAGGACAAAAAGCTGCTGTAAATATAGGGCTGACTTCAATGAGCTTTCATTTTCTGCTTAAATCCTGGTTGCCTTGGTGGTTCTGCAGTGCTTTCAAACAGTTGGTCTTATGTTTTATTCCTTGCATTAGTATAATTGTTTTCTTTCGGAGGATTAGTCTGATACAAGTTACTCCTTCATAGCCAGAAGCATGGCTCTTCCAGCTATATTTAAAGAAGGTACTTCCCATCACCATTTTTAAGATGCCATTTGTGTGTGTGGGGGGGGGGGGAGGAAGGGCCCTTTTTCTCCATTGAAAACCCTACACTTGCTAATTATTTCCTTGTAGTGTCATTGTTTGAATGTTTATTCCTCATATTTCTAGTAGATATTTAGTTAGACTTAGAGGTTGTTACTAGTAACATATCACAGGGGGCATTGTGTATCTCCCACGTGTTACCCCATGAGCCATAAAATACAGTGGCTCCCAAACTTTGCTTTACATTGGAATCATCCGACAAATCTTTAAGAAAAAAAAAAGAAAGAAAAAGAAAAACCCTACTGATACTTGATTACTATCCCAGACATTATGATTTAATTGCCATGGACTGTAACTTGGACATTGGGATTTTTAAGAGCTGTCCCTGCCTCCTTCCCTGATGCTAATGTGCAGCAAAGTTTGGAAGCCACTGATGTAATGTCTGGTCATCCCACTTTTAGTTAGGTTAGGATTGACTCATGTATTCAGGTGTTGTCAGTCTGATCTCTTCAATATCAAGTTCCCCATCAAGCTTTAAACTTATGTTTTAGGAACCATCAATGGTAGTTGCCTAGAACCATTACTTCATTAAGAGTTGCAGATGGTGATTTTCTAATTCTGTCGTTCCTCATGCTCTTATTAGCTGTGATTCCTCAATATGGAACTTTCAATTCCTATTTGGTTCTCTTGAAATGCAGTCTATACAGAAAGTTAGGGTAAAAGCTTAATTCTTTCCCTTATATATTTTCTGAATTATGAGTTGGTACCTTAATAACTTCTAAAGGTGACCAATGATTTTCTTATATATACCATTAAGGAACTCATGGATTTTTATGCATTAGATCTGTTTCATTCTACCACGTTCAAAGTTGTTTTTGACGTTCAAATGGATTCATCTTTGGCCACTGGGAGCCCCTTTCAAGTTGGCTCCAAGTCCTACTGACATGACTCTAGTAGGCTTGATAACTTCCTATGACGAATTTCCTCGTTCATCATGTCCATTTCCTGTGCCAGATCTACAATCTGCCATTTGTTTAAGGATCCCTGGTTCCTTTCAGTGAAAAAAAAAAAAAAAAAGTGCTTAAGAGACCAAAATAGAGGCACTAAGTACAACCTTGTCCTTAACCCTCAGCCTTTTCCTCACTTCTCCAAGTTTGTTTGGCCAAGAGTAATAATAACAACATTATTATTCCAGTTCTACCCATATTGTTTGTCTTAGGGTATTTCCCTGTGCCTGTGGTCTCATCTGTAAAATGGGGATGATAATTGAGATAATCCAGGCATAATCCTTGCCATTGGCTTTTTAATGGAAAGCAAACAGGATTACTTGGTGGTGGTGGTGGTAGTAGTAACGATATAGCCATAATGGTAGTAGTGATGGTAGCAGTTCATTTTTTCAACAAATTATTAGCACCTACTGTGTGTAAGCACTGGGCATAGGTAGTAGTAGTAATGGTAGTAGGAGGAGAAGTCGTCCTACCGGTAGTAGTCTTTTTTTTTTTTTTTTTTTCAATAAGTAATTATGTGTGAGGTACCATGCTGAGCACTAAGGATGCAATGACAATTAAGATAGGAATAGTCATTGTCTTCAAGGAAAAAGATAAAAAAAAAAACCAAGTAAACTGGCAAATAAAAAGTATTATAATTGATTCAAAATTATTCACCTAGATATTTCTCCAGGTTACGAACTAAAATTTTAAGGAGTTTTATGCCACCATCGCAATGACCACCTCACAAGGGTGCTATCAAAATAGCCATATTGCAAGTCTTCTATCCACATGTCCCACTCATATGGCTGAGCCACCATGCTTTCTCCCCAAGCACCTTTCCCTTGATGAGAATTACTTTTAATAAAGGAGTCCTTTGCAGTGGTTCAGAAATTGAAACTGGGCCTTCCTTCGGCTCGCCTTTCTCTGGTGCTGCCCAGATTCCCAGGGAGCAGCTGATTGCCAAGGAAATCCACCCCTCCTGGAAGCGGAAAAGTGCTCTTCCCCCATGACTTGCATCAGAGGAATGGAAAGGTACCATCAAAGCAGGGAGTTTCTACAGAACCCAGAGGCAGGAAGCCACTTGGCTCTGTCTCTTACTTCAGAGTGAAAATGAGGTCACAGGATGTCCCCTTCTGTGAACGACTGAATAAAAGACCAAGAGAAAACCTCGTCCTGGCCTACAGCTGAAAGTATTCTCATGCTGTGAAGGAGTCACTTTTGGCTCTTTGTGCAGTAGCCAAAAGACTGTCTCAGCAGGGTAGGAGTGCAGGAAGCCTGCAAGGTGAGAACAGTTCTCTCCCTCCTCTCGTACTTAGGGTGAGGCTTACTTGCTCCATATGGAGAGAGCCTCTTAATTGGAAAAGGAATGACATTGATTTTTCAACTTCTTGCCATTCCTGGTCCTTTACTTTTTTTCTGACTGAATTGGGATTGTCCAGACTTCTGTCTCCTCTTGGTAAATAGACCGATCCATAGGAATTAATTTAACTCCCTATTGTGGCCAGCGGGCTGTTTTAGCTGCAAGAGGTGCCCTACATCTGGTCTTTCCCCTCAACGATCATGCTGTCAAGAAGACAGAGGTGAAATTCATCCATTCCACAAATCTTAACTGATCCTGCTCTGCGTTCTAGTACAAAACAAAAAGCCAAAATTATTTGCAGTCTGTCCCTTTACAGTTTACCAACCCAGCTCTCTTGGACATTTAGGCTGAGGCTACCTTTCCATGGTTTAATGGTCCCAAGGGTGGGTTTCATGTTATGAGGCCTCGAATTCAAATCCTGCCTTGGCCAATCACTGTGCAGTCTTAGGCAAGTTGCTTTACTCCTCTGAGCTTTAGTCTTTGATCTGTCACAAGAAAAGGCCAAGTGTCAGTCAGATAACATATTTATAGAGTGTCTGTGATGTGCCAGAAACTTCCTTTTTAGGCACAAGGGATGAAGTCAGCTAACAAACATACACAACAATAAATGAGATCATTTCAAATCCTGATGAAACCGTAAAGAAGATAGATAGAGCAGGGTAGCAGTGGAGGGAATGAGTACTTGTTGAGGTGGCTGTGTGAAAAAGAAGGAGGGGGTGGCCAATGTCAGATGCTGCTAACTGGTTAAACGAATGGAGACCTGAAACTGGCCACTGGCTTTGGCAAGATATGGTTTGTTTGATGACCTTTACTAGGGACATGACTTTGGCCTTCATATGTTCATGATAAAGGGAAAATACATGGTGATTCCAGCTTTTTAAAGAATCTAGAATGATGCTTTAAAGGAAATGAATGCTGCAGTTAGGCTGAATTTAAAAACATGTGTAAGGAATTTTGTATTTCTGCCTCTAATACGTCGCATTATAGATAATAGGGGAAAATTAGTGGCTGTCTGCTAACTACTCTTTTAGTTTGTATTACTACGATCTGCCGCAGTATCCCCAAATTGTCCTGCTGTTGGGGTGCTCATTAAAAACTTTTTTTAAAATTAAAATCTTTTGCATTTGGGAGCACAAAAGTGCCCAAGTCAGAATGAATCCCAGTGACTTTTTTTTTTTTTAAGGATTTATTTATTTATTTGACAGAGATAGAGACAGCCAGCGAGAGAGGGAACACAAGCAGGGGGAGTGGGAGAGGAAGAAGCAGGCTCATAGCGGAGGAGCCTGATGTGGGGCTCGATCCCGTAACGCCGGGATCACGCCCTGAGCCGAAGGCAGATGCTTAAAGACTGCGCCACCCAGGCGCCCCCCCCCCCCAGTGACTTTTAAACATACATCAAAGCCGATGTTTACAAGCCGCATTTAGGGCTAATTAGGCTGGACCACTCTAGGTTTCTGGCACAGAGATGTGTTCTCCTGGAATTCTTTCCCCCTTTTCCATTTATCACAGAGATGTTTCATCTTGTTGCTCATCTGAAGCCATCAGAGGAAACTCTGACCACACAGCTTGGCCTCACTAGGGAGAAGAAGCCGGATGCCACTTCCCTGGGATAGGCAGGGAAAAAAGCGGCCAACTCCTATTGATTCCCATTTCTCAGACAGAGTGATCCCTTTAACACTCTATAATGAACGTTTTTGTATGTGAGAGGGATTACCAACATTGGGCTGTTATTGTCCTTTGATGTGCCCCAGAAATATTACACTAGAAGTTATTAAACAATAAATTGTGGACTCCGACTGCTTTGCCAGAGCCGCTTATTGCTGTGGCCCTGGCCAATTTACAAGGTGGAGAATTTTCCTTCCTCCTCCTCCTCCTCCTCCTCCTCCTCCTCCTCCTCCTCCTCTTCTTCTTCTTCTTCTTCTTCTTCTTCTTCAGTTTGTTAGCTTTTGGAAACATTTTTCTGTTTTTTCTTTTGTTTTTAGAGAGGGGTGTGAGAATAGATTGACAACCTCTTTCAGTTCAGAGCAGAAAATGAGTGGAGCCTTACAAAATTAGTAACAATATCTACACATCTGTGCCAAGGTTGCCCATCTCCCCACCACCCCCACAGTCAGCTTTTGCCCATTTTGCAGACGAAGAAAGCGAAGCTCAGAGAAGCCAGGACTTAGCCACTGTCACAGTACTAATTGGAGGCCCACCGGAGGGTGCGAAATCTGTTCACGCTACCCGAAGTCCGGTGTTTCCACTTAGAGCACAGCGGTCTCTGTGTCCACCCAGAGGGAAGGTTAAAATTGTTTAAAGCCTGGAAAGTGATGAAATATGAAGAAATCGTGTGCTGTGAGACCAGGCGTTTCCCAGCTTCCCGCTGAACTGGAAATTGCTGGGGCACCACTCTGGGTCTGAAAGCTTTGGCTGGCAGCTGGGCTTGGTGTCCGCGGAGGTGAGCCACGGCGCGTGCTGAAGCGCGCAGATGGAGCGGGCGGCGCTGGGGCGCGGGCTCAGGCTCTCCCCTGGCTCGCTCAAATGAAGCTGCCCGAGTGCGTTCTTGGGGAGGCTGAAGGTTTGTCAGGGGTCAGCTAGCAATTCCGAATAGCTCTCCAGAATGCAAGGAGCGTACGTTTTTCTTTCCCAAGTGAGGGCAGACGTAGTTACTGCAAACTAGCTCAAAAGATTTTTCTAAATTTGGATCGCAGTGTTTGGCATCTTCGATTAATCTGAAGGACAGACATCACGCAACGCCGTCTTATAATTCCGTTTTGATCCTTGATTTTATAGCTCCTCAGGGAAGGAGTGTTGCAAGTGTGTAAATATTACTTTTTTCGACTTAAAGAGAATTACTATTAATTGTATTTCTAATGGTAACTAATGTTTATTGTGTGCTTCCTGTGGGGCGAGGCATTGTGCTGGCAGCTTCACGTGTGTTACTAGATGTAATCCTTGCAGTAGTCCTGGGATATAGGAACTTTTATTCTTTTTCTTTTCTTTTTTTTTTTTTTTAAGATTTTTATTTATATGAGCGTGAGAGACAGCAAGAGCAGGGGGAGGGGCACAGGGAGAGAGAGAGAAGCAGACTCCCTGCTGAGCAGGGAGCCCGATGCGGGGCTCCATCCCAGGACCCTGAGATCATGACCTGAGCCAAAGGCAGATGCTTAACCAACTGAACTACCCAGGCGCCCCTTTATTATCTTTCTTATACAGATAGAAAAACTGAGGCTCAGAGAAGTTAAGTAATTTTCCCAAGATTACACAGCTAGTCAGTGATGTGATCAGGATGGGGAATCAGGTGGTATGACTCATACCTCACGTTCCTAACCGCCATACATACTACCCTGCCTTCTTGCAGGTTAATAAACTATCTATGAGGATATTTTGAGCGCATTTTCTTCCTACAAATTAAAGGCCATTTTATTTATTTATTTATTTATTTTAAAGATTTATTTATTTATTTATTCAACAGAGATAGAGACAGCCAGTGAGAGAGGGAACACAAGCAGGGGGAATGGGAGAGGAAGAAGCAGGCTCATAGCGGAGGAGCCTGATGTGGGGCTCCATCCCATAACGCCGGGATCACGCCCTGAGCCGAAGGCAGACGCCCAACTGCTATGCCACCCAGGCGCCCCCATTTTATTTATTTTTTAATTAGAGAACTTGACTTTCCTTTTAGGCCTGTTTTGATCTACACTTGCATTTTCCAGAGGAGGAAACGAAAGCTCAGAGAACTAAAATGTCAGCAGTGTGGCTAGGTCTTCCTACCCACTCCCTCTTTCTTGTATTCTTTTTTGCTTCCGAGGCATCCGCTTCCCAGAGAGTTCAAGGTCAAATTTCAAAATGCTATATTCTTGATAACTTGCTTAGTGTTCCAAGGCTATGGAAGCTATGGTTCTTTGCTTTCTCAGGGTCTAGAAGGAATCTTTGTTATATTGTCTGAAAAGGTGGTAAGGGAACCAATGGCCTCTTAAAAGAAAGAGAACTTTGCTTTTTGACTTTTTTCCTAGATGACACAGAATTTTAGAAACAAGGCTCATTCACATTGAAGTTTGTTTACGATTTGAGAATAAGATAAAGCTACTAACAAGTATCGTTATAAGCATTCATATTAGCTTGTAGCAGATTTGCTATAAATTATATAGATTAATATATTAGTAAATATAAATTACCACCAGGAAGTTCTTTTGAACAGTCTGAGAGATTTGGTATGTATTTTTCATCTAATTAATTTTATTTTATTAATATCCAGATCTGGAAGCCAGGACCTAAATTTTGTACCTTTGTCACTACTTTTTGACGCTGACGACACCATGTTTTAGTCCTGCATTTGGAGAAGAGGGTACCTTTCCTACACCATCTCTTCTATAGTCAGGTTAATCGAGACATCTGTGCATACCAACACAGAAGACTTTGAGTCCTCTGATAATGGGCCCAGTGCAACTTTAACTTTGGAGCTAAGAGAGTTATATTTTCTTTGTCTGAGGACATGTGCAGGTGTAAAAAAACACACTGTGTTTCCACGTTGTGGGGAAAAAAAATGGTCTTTCCATCTTCTGTGGTACTTGAGAGATCAGAACTCCTGGCAGAAATCGGAGAAATCACCCTCATGCCTCATTTGCTGTGGCTACTACCAGTCCTAGAGGAACCAACAGTTTGAGGAGCAGGTAGCCACTGAAGAGGCTTGCGCCTGTCCGCATGATTTCCCCTCACTTCTGCAAGCCAGCAGGTCTTTGATGGTAAGAAGCAGCCCTGCTTCCCCCAATTCTCCCCAACCACGAACAACATATTCTGGTTGAATCTAGAGGCTTTGGCACAATAATTTCCATTTTAAAAGGTCTACCAATGCTGTTCTGTGTATGCATCTCTAAATCCTGCTAGAAAATGCTGGTGACCCGCCCAGCCAGGGCTGCGGAGCTGTGTAGTACAAACAATTCCAAGGACCAGCTAATAGTTTTCCATTCTTCCTCGCAGAGAAAACTGGGTTTTTGCAATGCACAACGTGATTTATTGTTTGCGGTGCAAATGAGGAGAGTCAGGTTCTAAAATAGTTGCTCATGCTCTGTGTAAGTCATTATCCGGGGGCTGCTGTGTGACCCAGGCACGTGGTGGCATATGGTGGTGGTGGATGGGCTGAGGCCCAGCAAAACTTCAGAGACTGTTTGATGGATTTCTCTGAGACTCTGAATTAGACAGTGTCTCAGGAGATGAAAGCAGGGCATTATTCATAAGTTGTTCCCCCCTCCTAACTTCCACACTTCTCTAAGGGTTAATTAATTTTTTTTCTTTATCCAGGGAAACTCTCTCTGGGTTAGGTTTATGACAGACTGATGGATGGACAGGTCAGGCAAACATAAGCATATTTGCCATCTTCCTTCTATGTTTCTTCCTTTCCTTTCCTTTTTTTTTTTTTTTTTTAATCTGTGTTTCTGCTTGGATCTTCTTGGTGTAAGTCAGAATAATAGTGAAACAGTGTAGGGGCGTTGGAAATGCAGGCCCCTATTTTTAGGTTCCCTGGAAAATTTTCCCTTTATTTGATTTTGGTGGCTTCAGTCATATCTTCTAATACAGTTTCATACACATGTAATCTGGCTTCCCCAGCCTAGTACAACCCAAATCAAAATGATAGGGTACCTCTTCACAGCTGTAAATCCTTCCTCAAATTAAGGCTCAGAAACCTAATCTGCTAGAGGTCTACAGAGGGGGAGGGGAGCTCCAGCACCCCACCACGAATAGCATTAAGCATCTAATGACAACTTGACAGAGACTTTCATCTTTTGTCCCTGTGAAATAAAATCTTCAACGTTATCTGCCTTTTCTTTGAAACTTAGAACAGGCTATACTTGGCCAGGTGTCTCAAAGCTGATACCAAGAGAGCAAAGATTGAGAGTTGTTTTTTACCCACTTATTTCTGGGCTACCTTTTTTTTTTTTTTTTTTTTTTAATGACCTGGGAAGAAGTGAGGATAAAATCAGAGATGTGGCTGCTTTCCAGTAAGGTTAAAGACACAGAGTCACAGAATCCCAACAGGGACTCAAGCAGGAGATTGATGAATTAATTGAACTTACCAATTAACCCATGGATTAATTACTCTGTGTAAAGCAGAGTGGAATTAAGATAGGAGGAGGGGTGGGCAAGTTTTGGGGGACAGGGAGGATCAGAAAGCCAGAGATCTAGATGAGGTGAAGCTCCTGGCAAAGCTCAACTGATGGTGTTGGGTGAGTAGGCAGGGGGCCTGGCCAAGTCTGCAGGCCAAGTCTGCTGGTGTGGGTCTCAGTAAATAGGGGGACTTTAATACGTAAGAGAGACACTGAGCCAAAGCCTTAGGCATTTAGAACACAGTTCCCAAAGAAGCTTCTTTTGGTGGCTTGATGCTACCTTTTTATCATCGTTTCAGGAATTGTCTAGGGCTTCTAGACCCATTCATCTGAAGGCAGGGCTCTGATTGCTTTGGGAAGATACCTGATTCTCTTAGGCCTAAATAAGGGAAGCAGCCCACATCTTCTGATCATGGAGGGTATTGCTGGGCATGTAGGGCTCCCTGTGGGCCAGGTGTGGTCCAGTTATTCAGAACCATCTGTTTTATTTTCAGCAGCATTTTCTCTCGGAGTCAATTTCCTTACATTGCTTTTCATTCATGTAACTGATGGACTACACCGTGTTCTATGGTGTCAGCTACAGGTGCCAGAATATACCCCTTGGGTTTCCTGAGATAACTTTGAAAATGAGGCCAGATCTCCCGGCTAGAAGACTCTTGGTGTATTCTCTCAATACACAGAATCCTTTAGCATTGGTGTCAAGGTCCCAGGTTGAACCACTCTCTAGGAGGATACTTTTGGAAAGATACCGTAAGACAAACTATCCTCTCAGCACTTCCATTCCTAGGGCAGCCAGTATGACAAAAGAACAGGAGCAGATTACTAATACCCTCATTCATTCAAAAAATATGTTTTGAGAGCAGCTATGAAGGCTCAGGCAAGCCAGGTACTGTTTTTAGGATCTGGGAATACTTGGCAAATAAAATGGATAGCATTTCTCTCCTCATGTTGTTCATATTGTCATTTTTTTAAAGATTTATTTATTTATTTTAGAGAGAGAGAGAGAGAGCAGTGGGGGGAGGAGCAGAGGAGAGGGAGAGAGAGAATAATCCCAAGCAGACTCCCTGCTGAGCACAGAGCCTGACGTCGGGCTCGATCCCATGACCCCTAAATCATGACCTGGGCCAAAATCAAGAATCAGATGCTTAACTGACTGAGCCACCCAGGCACACCACATATTGTCATCTTTAAGTGGATACTGTGTTTTAAAGATTGCAAGTAGCCTGAAGTAACTTGGGACTTCTCATCAGAGGGATGCATTATGCATAGACACATTTGAGCAGCCAGCTGAGGCAACAGAAAGGACGAAGGAAAAACAGGAAAGGCATTATTCTGGAATCTGACCAATGAAGGTTATGCAGTTTTAAGGATCAAGAACTTATCAGAGAAAGATAGATTTGGCTAATCATTAGTTTTATTTTTTTTCCCTTTGAGTTTACTTTAATTCTGCTTTAATATTGGGCATGGCTTTGGTCATGCTAAGCGAGGCTCTGCTTTGATAATAAGCAACTTCTAAGTTTCCAAGGTTTAAAGAGAAGTTTAGTGGAGTTCCATATCTGATATGACAGTGTGAGGAGCTCTACAGACCTATTCCCCAGCAAAACAACCGAAACTGGTGAAAATGATAAAAAAGAAACCCAGTCATGTAAAACCTTTGGGGGGTGCCTGGGTGGCTCGGTTGGTTAAGTGTCAGCCATCAGCTCAGGTCATGATCCAAGGGTCCTGGGATCAAGGCCCGCATGGGGCTCCTTGCTCAGTGGGGAGCCTGCTTCTCCCTCTCCTTCTCCCTGCTGCTCCCCTGCTTGTGCTCTCTCTTTCTTTCTCTCTCAGTCAAATAAATAAATAAATAAATAAATAAATAAATAAATAAATAAACTCTCTAAAAATAATGTAGTCTTGGTATTGTCCTAACTGTATGGAGCAAATGAAGAAATATTTAAGAAGATCTACTGAATCTTGACAAGAGCAGCAAGGGCTTATAACATTTGAGCTACAATGTGCTCTTCCTCACCCCCACCCCATTTCACCCAATGCAGTCAGATGGAAGCTCTACTCTGGGCAGATGGGGCCAAGAAGATGGAGCTTACTTTCTCTTCAGTTCTCAGTCAAGGGATGTGGTGTCTCATTAAGAGGGGCAGGCCATCAGCATTTCTCATCCCATACAGCTCTGAGTTATAGAGGCTAAATTCCTAGGGAATATAGCTAACAGGTTAGAGGCCACCTTCTTCCACCCAGCCCGCACACATGGGGTGGAGGCCCTACCCCAGCTGTAGCAGCTGAGAGTACTGAGATACAGATTATCCTGGCTTAGCTTGCTGGCAGGAGAGAGGTTCCACCCTGGGAGAGGCAAGTCAAGAATACCAGACTACCACCCTAACCAGTACACTGCTCACAAAGCAAGGGTGTCACTGCAGTCCCCAGCTTCAGAGCAGTGGCTCAAAGATTTGGTAGGGAGAGAGGCAGGCTAAAAGAAAAGAGGGCTCTAAAGCTCTACCCAAAGGAACTCACTTTTTTGGGAACAGAGTGTGGGGAATTTCAAGTCTAAGCATGCTCTGTAACGATAGAGATTGTGGCGGTAAGCAATTAAGAAGTTGATAGCTCTCTAAGAGCGGCAGCCTAACCATAGCTCACTTAGTTTACCAGACATTATCAAGGAAGATCTATCCTCCTGACATAATAAAAAACAAAACAAAACAAAACAAAACTGGCCTCAGAAGTACCCCCGCAAAAGGGTATGAATTTAATTGGATCAAACTGTGGAGTAATTATGCCCCCCTGGGGTGTTATCAAAACCAATAGAACAATCAGCTGGAAATTAGTGAAACCTAACAGTGGGATGTGATAGTAAATGATGCAGACAGCTTAATGGATAATGGGGAAAAGTGAAACGGATTGGGGGAAAAAGTCAAAGAGAACCTTGAATGCACAGCCTTCTCCAGTGTACATGGAATGTTTTCCAGGTACACCAGAAAATAAGCCTCAACAAATTTAAAAGGATTTAAATCATAAACTATGTTCTTTGGACACAATGTTATAGAATTACAAAACAATAAGAAAATTCTGAAATTCACAAATACATGGAGATTAAAGAATGTATTTCTTAAAAACCAATGGGCCAGAGAAGAAATCGCAAGAGAAATTACAAAAACAAAACAAAACTTTCTGATATGAAATGAAGACACACATGAAAATGAAGACACACATACCATAGTATATGCAATGTTACTAAATGCTTAGAGGGAATATATATAGCTCTGAACACTTGTATTAAAAAGAAAGAAAGATATCAAATCAGTAACCTATTCTTTCACGTTAAGAAGCTGCAGAAAGAAAAGCAAAAGGAACTCAAAGCAAACAGAAGGATAGAAATAAAAATTAAAGTAGAAATTAATAAAATAGCAGATCAACATAAGGAAAGGTTGTTTCTTTGAAAAGATCAGCAACATTGACAAACCTTTTGCTCAAATGACCAAGCAGAAAAGAGGGAAGACTCAAATTACCAAAATCAGGCATGAAAGAAGGGACATTACTACTGACCTTATAGAAAGAAACAAGGATTATAAGGTAATAGCATGGACAAATATATGCCAACAAGTTAGATGAAATGCACAAATTGCTAGAAAGATAAATACTATATGTCAGTTCAATGGAATGGAATTGAGATTCCAGAAATAAAACTTCACATTTACTGTGAATGATTATCAACTAGTCTGCCAAAACAGTTCAATAGAGAAAGAATAATCTTCTCAAGAAATTATATGGACAACTGGATATCCACATGCTAAAGAATGAAATTGGAGCCCTACCTCATGCCATATTAAAAAAAAAATACCCCAAAATTGATCAAAGACCCAAATGTAAAAGCTGCAACTGTAAAACTTGTAAAAGAAAACATATGCATGAATCTTCTTGACTTTGGATTATGCAGTGGTTTTTTTAAAGATATGTTAAAAGGACAAGCAACACAATGAAAAATAGGTGAATGTCATTGAAATTAAAACTTTTGTGCTTCAGAAGATTCCGTCAAGAGAGTGAAAAGACTATCCACAGAATAAGAGAGAACATTTATAAATCATGTATTTAATAAAGGAGTTGTATCTAAATATATAATCTGTATAATACATAGAAAATATCTCTCTATATAACCCAATTAAAAATGGCCAAAGGACCTGAATAGATATTTATCCAAAAAGGATATCTAAATACTCAATTAGTTCATTGAAAGCTACTTAAAATCATTAGCTATCAGGGAAAAGCAAATCAAAACCACACTAAGATACCACATTACACCCACTGGCGTGGTTATTTTTATTTATTTATTTATTTATTTATTTATTTATTTATTTATTTATTAATATATTTTAAAAGATTTTATTTATTTGAGAGAGAGAGAGAGCACGAGTAGGGGGAGGGTCAGAGGGACCAGCAGACTCCCCACTCAGTGTGAAGCCAGAAGTGGGGCTTGATTCCAGGACCCTGAGATCATGACCTGACCCACCCAGGTGCCCCTAATCTTTTTCTTTTTTTTTTTAAGATTTTATTTATTTATTTTAGAGAGAGACAGAGAGAGCATGAGCAGGGGAGGGCAGAGGAAGAGAGAATCTGAAGCCGACTCTGCACTGATCACAGAGCCTGACATGGGGCTCCATCCCACAACCATGAGATGCCTAACCAACTGAGCCACCCAGGAGATCCCCTACCGGAAAGGTTATAACTCAAAGGAGGATGTAGAGAAATTGGAACCTTTATATACCTCTGGTGGGAATGTAAATTGATGGAGAAACTTCGGAAAACAGTTACTAAAGAGGTTAAACATAGTGATATATAATTCAGTAGTTCCACTCCTAGATATATGTCCAAGAGATATGAAAATATGCATGCACACAAATTCTTGTGCATGAATGTTCATAGCAGTATACTTGCCAAAAAGTGGAAACCACTCAAGTGTTCATCAACTGATGAATATATAATAAACTGTGGTATATCCTTTCAGTGGAATATTATTTGGCAACAAAAAGAAGTGAGAAACTGATGCATACTACAACATGGATGAAACTTGAAAATGTTATATTAAGAGAGAGAAGCTAATCAACAAAGACCACACATTGGACAATACATAGAAAGCTGTAGTAATGTATACCATGCATACTTAAAATTCTTAACATTGACCAGTAACTTCCTTAATATTCTATACTCCCAGTTTTTGTTATCAACTAGTACTGTACTGCCAATTGTTGTTCTGCCTTTTTGCTAGTTTCTCCATGATAAACTCTTCTCCCATCCTTCTGAAATATTTAACTTTCTGAATCACTGTCAAATCAAGCCCCTCCTCCCCCCGCCCATTTAGGTTCCTATATTTTGCTGAGACTCTGTACTCGCTTCCTAACTTGGCCCCCTGGCATTCTGTCCAATTCCATTCAAATATATAGCAACTGTAGGAATTTTTCTAAGCTTCGTATCCAACTTTGTCAGTCCTCTGCCTAAGCTCTCCAAATATACATCTATCACTGTCAAAATGAAGCCCAAGCTTGTCAACATGGCTTACTTAGAAAGTTAGCCAACCTATCTTGCTCATTTCTCACCACTCCTTGCTTCTTGCTGTATGTTTTGGCAATATTGAACTGCATGAAATTCTCTGCATACCCAGACTCCTGACTTCACTAAAGCTTAGCCTAGATAGCTCTTCAGACCACGCTGTGGCTGAATGAGTTTCTCTCTGCATTACTCACACTGCGCTAACCATGTTTTGTCCTGGTTTGTGTGTGTGTGTGTGTGTGTGTGTGTGTGTGTGTGTGTTGTAGGATTAAGAAAAGAAAGCAGCAACAAACTCTGTCTTATTCCTTGTTTTGCAACACACTGCCTGGTGTGTGGAAGCTACTAAAGGAAGAGGGGAGGGAAGGGGGCCGAGAAGGAGACATTGACCCTGAGAGAAGCCTTGCATTCCCTCCACCTGGCTTTGGACAATTTAAAGACTAAATCAAGCGGGACAGTTACTTAGCTAGACAGTGTTCTCCTGAAGACACTCCAGAATGAAGACTTTCTTGCTCTTTTCAGAATTGTACCACCATGACCATCCATTTCTAATTACTGTTCCATTCATATTTCACCAGTATTATTATATCCTCATGCTTGTTCCTTTCATTCTGAGTAAACTGAATCTTTGAATCTCCCGATGTCTTTCACACAGTAGTCCTTGATAAGTCATAAGTGATCTGGATTTAAACATTGGTATCTGCATTTGAGTGATGTGTGTATATAATACTTCATCATAGGACAGAATACAGCCCAGCATGGATGAAAAGGGTATATAGTTTGCAGCTAAAACAGAGTGGGATCTAAATCCTGGTTCTATCACGTATTAGCTCTGGGACTATAGCTAGATTACTTGATTTCTCAGAAGCCCTGATTTCTCATCTGTGAAATGAGAATATATATTTACATGGTATTACATGGAAATAAATGAGATGGCATGTAAAATTTAGAGCATACTACTTAGCACAATTGTTTTTTGAGCCAGGAGGACTTGTGCTTTGCATTGGACATACAAAGAAGGTCCCTTGGTCAGAGGAGGCTAAAGTTTGGTATCAAGTACATCCAGCCATGGAATAATATAACAGAATAGAAGTTTATTTCTCACTCATATAACAGATTAGTGTGTATTTGTGGGGTATCTACTGTGTGCGCCCAGTGCTGGGTTAGGCACTGCACATACGGCCTTGGACAAGATAAGCAAAGTCTCACAGTGCTCCTGAAGATGGGCTGCATGTGGGAAAGGCTGCCTGCAGCCACTTGCAGGTTAACGTCTACGCTGTCAACAGCAACATTTCCAATTCATGGGCGAGGATACCCTCTGAATCATCTGACTGTTGGGTCCCTACCTGGTTGTCAGATGTGCCTTATGGGACAATAAGACGGATAGGTTGCATGGAAGAAGAGAGGATGCTTCTTTAGAGCACAGAGCTGAGAAATGGTAAAGGCTGAATGTACTGATACCGTCTTGGGATAATACACTTTTTCAACCCTTGCAGCACATTGACTCATGAGCTTTCCACCTTAAAGCAGGCATGCCTTCCCTAAAATCCCCTCTCCCAAAAAAGAAAACCCAGAAAACCAAATGAACAACAACAAAATAAACTCCTGAGAACATCAGGGGTCTTAAATCCTCATGAAGTATGAGTTCCAATGCATGAATCCAATCAGACTAGTCTGAGGTGTTGACATTGGATTTATTTGCATGACTTAATAGCTTATTTCACAACCCACTCAAAAGCTCCTTTTTCCATTGAGTTGTGATTATTTTGCTATATTCCCCGTGGATGAAATTCACATAAACACTAGATTTACTATACATTCCCCTCTGCCTTTCTTTCACTTAACAGTGTGTTAGTCCTGCCCACCTAATGGTAAAAACAGTTTCCTAAGCAACTGAGCACCAGATTGTGTAAAAACTCTGTCTAGCATTCTACCTTTAAACAATCCATGTGATTAAATGAGGTTCAGTTTAAGGAAAGGGAAAGATGGATCCCTAATATTGAGTAAGATATGGATATGATCCTGTCCCTGTTGGATGCTAATGGTCTTTTCAGTCAATTAGGATTGTGACAAAAGGGCCAGTGGGTGCTCGTTACCTGTAGATTGTACTTTGAAATGGTACCATGAGACTTGGAAACTCCATTGCCAATGAGTCAGATTATTTTGAGCAAGATATTTAACCTTCCTGAGGCTCAGTTTTCTTGCCACTGAAGTGGGGCTAACAGTATCTACATTGTGTATAGCCCCGAGGGCTAAAATCATTATTAAACATGAAAAGGGTTATTCACCCTATACAATGGACACTCCATTGATACACTGGCTGTATAGTCAAAAGGTTGATTCTCTCTAAAATTTTAACTGTCAGACCATGTAGCTGTATTTTAATGGCCTCATTCTTTTTCATCTTGACTTAGTCAATTGCCCATCACTCCATAATCATTTCTAGAGTTCCTGCTATATGCTCATCGCTATACAATGCTCTGGGAAGACAAAAGAAATCTCAGATTATAAAGTACCAACTATGGAGATGCATCTTCTGGAACATGTTTTCCTATAAGCCTTAGCACAGTCACTAGTGGATGCTTTAAAGAACTGTGCACATTTCAGAATAATATGTATGAAATGGTCCGTATATGTTAAAAAATAACTTAGTGGAAATGTACCCATATGTAAGTGAGTATATTAAAAAGCAGACTGGAAGTATGCATACCAAATCATTAATAGCATTTACCCCTTGATATGAAAGAGGGATTTGTATGAAAGAATCACTTGGGACTTAAATGTTTTAGTCTGTAGGGTCTGATGGTTTGAGGTTTTCACAATAAGAATGTATTTATGCTATTACTTTGATTTAAAAAAAAAATAATAGACCCATTTTAGAGCAATTTTAGATTTACAGAAAAATGGAGCGAAAAGTACAGAGTACCCCTATATCCCATCACCATCCCCAGTTTCCCCTGTCATTGTGTTAGTGTGGTACGCATGTTTATTAGAATTGATAAGCCAATTTTTATACAGTATTATTCACTAAAGTTGGTGGTTTATAATAGATTCACTCTTGGTATTGTATATTCTATGGGTTTTGACAAATGTGTCATGACATGTACTACATGTCACACTACAATGTCACACAGAATAGTTTCATTGCTCTAAAAATCCCCTGTGCCTCATCTATTCATCCTTCTCTTCCTCCCCCTGAACCCTTGGCAACCACTGTTTCCATCATTTTGCCTTTCCCAAAATGTCATATAGCTGGAATCATACGTTGGGTAGCCTTTTCAAATTGGTTTCTCTCACTTAGAGTATGCATTTAAAGTTCCATGTCTTTGCATAGCTTTATAGCTCATTTCTCTTAGCGCTGAATAATATTCTCTTGTCTTGAGGTACCAGTTTGTTTATCCATTTAGCTACTGAAGGATATCTTAGTTGCTTCTAAGGTTTAGCAATTATGACTTATGAATTTTAGCAATTATGAGTTTAACAATTTAAAGCCGCTTTAGACATTTGTTTGCAGGTTTTGTGTATACATAAATTTTCAGCTCATTTGGGTAAATATCAAGGAGTATGGTTGTTGAATCATTTTATAAGAATATGTTTAGTTTGAAAGAAACTGTCAAACTCTCTTCCAAAGTGGCTGTAGCATTTAGCTTTCCAACTAGCAATAAACGAGAGTTCCTGTTGCTCTACATCTTCTCCAGGATTTGGTGGTGGTAGTGTTTTGGATTTTCACTATTTTAATAAATGTGTAGTGGTATCTCATTGTTATTTTAACTTGCAATTCACTTATGACTTCTGATGTACAACATCTTTTCATATGCATATTTGCTGTCTGTTCTTTGATGAAGTGTCTGTTCAAATCTTTTGCCCATTTTTTAATTGGGTTGTTCATTTTCTTATTGTTGCATTTAAAGAGTTCTTTGTATATTTTAGGTAACAGTTCTTTATCGAATGTGTCTTTTGCAAATATTTTCCACCAATCTGTGGCTTATCTTTTCATTCTTTTGCCAGTGACTTTCACAGAGCAGATGTTTTTAATTTTAATGAAGTCCAGCTTATCAATTATCTCTTTCATGGATCTTGCCTTTGGTATTATATGTAAAAAGTCATTGCCATACCCAAGATCATCTAGATTTTCTCCTATGTTATTTTCTAGGTTTTATAGCTTTACGTTTTACATTTACATTTATGATCCATTTTGAGTTAATTTTTACAAAGAGTATAAGGTCTGTGTCTATATTCTTTTCTTTCTTTCCTTCCCTTTACATGTGATGTTCAGTAGTTTCAGTATCATTTGTTGAAGTCCTGGGGCACCTGGTGGCTCATCAGTTGTGTCTAACTCTTGATTTCAGCTCAGGTCATGATCTTGGGGTCATGGGATCAAGCCCCGGGTCAGGCTCTGCACTCAGCAGGGAGTCTGCCTGTAGTACTCTTTCTGTCCTTCTCTCTCTGCCCCTACACGCCATGCTCTCTTTCTCTCATAAATAAATAAATAAATTAATTATCTTTCTCTCTTCAGTCGCCTTTGTTCTTTTATCAAAGATCATTTGACTATATTTCTGTGGTTCTATTTCTGGGCTCTCAGTTATCTTCCATTGATCTATTTGTTCTTTTGCCAATACCACACTGTTTTGGTTACTGTAGATTTGTAGTAAATCTTGAAGTTCAGTAGTGTCAGTCTTCTGACTTTGCTATTCTCCTTTGATATTATGTTGGGTATTCTTGATCTTTTGCCTTTCCATATAAACTTTAGAATCAGTTTGTTGGTATACACAAAAACTTGCTGGGATTTTTATTGGGATTGTACTGAATCTGTAGATTAAGTTTGGAAGAACTGACATCTTGACAATATTGAGTCTTCCTATCAAGTTACATGGAATCTCTCTCTGTCTCTCTTTCTTGCTCTCTCTCTCTCTCTTTGAATCTTCTTTGATTTCTTTCAGAATCAGAATTTTGTAGTTTTTTTATATGTATGTTGGACCTATTTTGTTTGATTTATACCTAAGTAGTGCATACTTTGATATTAATGCAAATGGTATTGTGTTTTTAATTTCAAGTCCCACACCCCTGCTATAATCACTTACTACTTCCAAGAGAATATTGCTTATATAATTAAAAAAAATCAAAAGGGATGGAAGAGGAAGTGATTCAGCATACTTACACACATAGCAGTCATTAAATGTGATGAAATATTTTGACACCAGGTATGGCTTTCATGAATTTCCTACAGTGCCTTAGAATTGTTTTTACTTATATTTGTTTATATGCAGATTCATATAATTCATATAATGAATTAAACAGAGCAAACACCAACACATCTAGGGTGAGTTTACGAGAGATGTGATGTTAATAGGTGCCATAGTTATTCAAACAGGTGATAATACATTATATACGTATTTAGGGCAACATACAAATAAAGCATATGAAAAAGAAGAATCTAGGCAATGGCAGTTTCCACAATTGTGACTCAGTGACAAGGGTGTTAGTAACTCAGAGACACGTTATAGTTTCAGTATACAGAAAGCAGGACCATACTAAATTAACCACTCCACTCCAACCAACTCTGTTAGTGGGAAGTGAAGAAGATCTCATTTGTATACACTTGTCAGACTTCTAAAGGATGGCTTCTCCATCTCTTTGCCTTCCATATCTTCTCACTGTTCTCTCACTGGCTGACTCCACTAGGAGCCATTCGGGGAAGGGTATTCTGGAAACCATTGTTCCCACCATCAGCTTTGCAATGTAGATTGTGGAGATGGAGTTGGTGATTCTGGGTTGACATTAGATCATCCAGCCCATCTATGTTACTTGTTTTTATGACTTGGTATCCTTTCCCTGCAATTTTGGCTTATCCAAAGTCTGTTCTTTTTCTTTATTTTATGTGCAAATGATTTTTCTGTATACAACCTTACCTGACTTTCTTTATAAGGTGACTATATGAGTCATTTCTCCTTTTATAGTCTGGAAGCATTCTCTTTGTATACCTCTTACATTATGTGATCATATTTAACTTTGTACAAGAGTTCTGCAAAAGGTCTTCTTTCCCTATTGGATTACAAGCCTCTTGAAGGTAGAGATTATCTCTTTTATGTCTGAATATGCCTCATATCATCTGGTAGAGCATCATGCACATAGTAGGTACTAATCAAATATTTACTTAATTAATTAACAGATAATATCACTTAAAATACTGTTATGATCAACGTAAGTCATTGTGTACGTAAAATGGACCATCACTTTGCTCTAATGACCATAACTAAAATGAATATCCCATTTAAATTTCTGATTTATTAGGCCCTTTTTACTGCTGCTCTTTTACTGTATTAGCCTGGTGGTTTGCACTGGTCATTAACTTTCAGCCTAGAGTCATGAAACCTTAGTGCAGACTTGGTACAGTCAGCCTGCAGAAGTACGTTTCCTATATTACCAGACCTGGTATGTCTGAGAGCAGTTGAATGTCTCCTCTAATGATTCTAGAACACTGCAGTGAATGACAAATTACTGGTGTCTAATATTATATGATTGGTAAATGACTGTTATGTGCTTTATGTCTGTCCCTCCAGGAAGGCTAGATTATTCCCAAATAGCAGATTGCCATATGAAAATGCCAATATTTACTCTCTGTTGATCCAAGATAACAATTCAGGAGCAGTCATTTGATATAAGACACTCATGATTTTTTACAAATCGATAACTAGTTAGGAAGAATGACTCTCTGAGGCACCCCGTTATGATGGGGTTGACCTTCAAGTCCAATAGGGTGAGTTTAACAAAGAATTTCTGCTCTGTCAGTCCAAATTATAGTCAGACTAGAATGGGCATTTGGTTTTATCTTGGTTCCCAAATTGATATGAGTTATTCTTGAGTCTCAGAACAACAATTCTGTTTCCACAGTGATATTAACATAAAAAATTCAAGTAAAACAAGAAATACGTACTGAGTTCCTCACATGTAATGGGAACACCTCTGTTTTTGTGTGTCAGGTGTTACAGAGCCACAGTTTGTCACTTGGGTTTTGCTTTTTACCCTCAGTGGGCATCTACCTGTTAACCCTCATCCTCCAGGTCTGTTTCCAGTTATGGCTGCTCATTAGTGCTACTGCTTTGCTTGTTTGCCGCATATTTCTCTCTTTCTCTTCTCTTTTTCCAGCTGCATCACTTCCTGCCTGAGCTGTTTTCCACTCTCTTGGTTTTCTGCCAACCTTACTGTGACACTATCCCAGGACTTTGGTGACCCTATTTGTGGACATGCATACACCCTCTCCATCTCTGCTTACTACTTCATTGCCTCCTTCCCTCAGGTGACCTGTACTCCCTTCTGATTTGTAGCATCTGGGAACCCCACTAGCCTCTGTCCCTTGAGTCCCCTCTATGCTGGGCTGCATGGGGAATAAGCTCCAAGTACCTTAGCCACAAGGGGCTGGTGGGTACAGTTGTCTACACTTTGGACAAGGCAGAGTAAGAGGGGAAGGGAAGAAGGTATGATAAAACAGAGCAAAAGAAAGGAAGAAATGGAAGTTAAAGAGGAAGGGATGGGAAGGGAGATGAGTGAAAAGAGGATGGAGAGTACAGGAAGGAGAGAAGGGCTGGAGAGTAGAAGAAGGAAAGGTATTTATAGTCAGGAAAGACATGTCAGGCTCCATGAGAAGGAGCTCTTCATTCAAGAGCCACAATTTTCACATGAATTTCCTAAAACCCAAGCTTCAGTGTACCATTGCTCTTTCCACCCCATTCCCTTGGATCCTTTGTTGCTCTCCTTGCTCCCCAACTCATCTCCCACTGCATCCCCCTGACCCCTTCCTGCTTACCTCCAGACCCACTCTCCCAGCTCAGCAGTGCAGGCTGCCTTTGCATCTCTCTCACTCTGCATTCACAGCCCCATCTCAAGATTACTCTCATCCTCTGAAGTGGGAGACTCTCAGGTGCTACAATGTTTGGCTGGAACTCAACCTGAAACTCTTCTGACCTAGGAATGGCCTTTATGCTTTAAAAGGGGAAGAGGGGGGCAAGGGGAACAGAAGTCAGATATTAGAGTGATAAGAAAGAAATTTCTGGAGAGTTTCAGGGTTGAAATCTTCTATTAATATTCAGATCCATGTTCCTACAGGCAGGATCCCCTCCCTATTTTGTTTCATATAAGTAGTGATATTTTGATATTCTTGATTCTTAATACTCAAAATGGCATTAAGGGTAATAGAATTAGTCTCATAAAGCTGGGATTCCAAATAGCTTTTATCATTCATGCCAAGTATGATTTGTTTCCAACATTTACCTGAGATGTTATGTTGGGAGGCATTTGAAGGCTATGTATAGACACAGTGGAAAGAGTTCTGTGATCATTTAATGATGTCTGCTATAGTGGGAGGAGGTGGGAGTGTGGTCTGTGTGCCATGCTTTGTCATCTAGTCTTAAAGTTTTTATAAGAGCTTTGGTATTTTTTTTTTTTCACAGAATATTTTTTTTCTTCGATGTAGCTAGCCGGAGAAATGGTGTTCCTTCTTTGAGAAGTTTTTAGAGTGAACACTTTAACCACCCCAGCTCATTTTCTTCAACCTTGGCACAGACAAACTGGCTATAAGAGGGGTATAGATATTAATAAGCAATGGATATACATTTGCCCCCACGTTAAAAATTATCCAGTAACTGAATATTTATCCTCTGCTGTTAATGTAAAGCTCAGGGGTATTTTTGTTTTGTTTTTTGTTTGTTTGAGGAAGGTCAAGTATGTTTTGGTGGAATAATCCAGTGTTGTAATTGGAGAAGGTGAGAAGATTTCTTTGGCTTCGATAAAAGCCATATTTTTGCTGTGATGATGCATGTATGTATGTATTATCATATCTTTGTAAGGCAATTTAGGTGACTCTTAATTCACAGGATTTGGAGAATGAAGATCAGAGAATATGTGACTTATATTCAGGATTTCACAGTTAGTTCATAACTCATCTTTCTTTTGCATGAGCATTGACATTTCTCTTTGACCTCTCTTCTCTCTTTTTACTTTATTTTACTTTATTTTTTTAACATATAATGTATTATTTGTTTCAGGGGTACAGGCCTGTGATTCATGAGTCTTATATAATACCCAGTGCTCATTACAACACATACCCTCCCCAATGTCCATCACCCAGTTATCCCATCCCCCCACCCCTCTCCCCTTCAGCAACCCTCAGTTTGTTTCCTAAGATTAGGAGTCTTTTATGGTTTGTCTCCCTCTCTGGTTTCGTCTTGTTTCATTTTTTCCTCTCTTCCCCTATGATCCTCTGCCTTGTTTCTTAAATTTGACATATCAGTGAGATCTTATGATAATTGTCTTTCTCTGATTGACTTATTTTGCTTAGCATAATACCCTTTATTTCTATCTACATTGTTGCAAATAGCAAGATTTCATTTTTTAATGGCCGTGTAATATTGCATTGTACATATATGCCACATCTTCTTTATCCATTCATCTGTTGATGGACATCTGGGCTCTTTCCATAGTTTGGCTATTGTGGACATTGCTGCTATTGGGGTGCAGGTGCCCCTTCGGATCACTACATTTGTATCTTTGGGGTAAATATCCAGCAGTGCAATTGCTGGGTCATAGGGTACCTCTATTTTTAACTTTTTGAGGAAACTCCATACTGTTTTCCAGAGTGGCTTACATTCTCATCAACAGTGTAGGAGGATTCCCCTTTCCCCACATCCCCGCCAACATCTGTCATTTCCTGACTTGTTAATTTTAACCATTCTGACTGGTGTGAGGTGGTATCTCATTGTGGTTTTGATTTGTATTTCCCTGATGCCAAGTGATGTTGAGCACTTTTTTATGTGTCTGTTCGACCTCTCTTCTCTTTGATCGTTCTTCTCTGAAGGCCATGGAAAGCCCACCAGGGTGCCAGTTGGAGAGGAAGACCTAGGTTTGGGTAAGGAGCCATGATTGGCAGGGGTTATTTCTGAGCCCCATTCAATGGGTGAGAGTCATTAGATAGAGCAGGCGAGGGTCAGGTGAATAATGGGGCATCCTACCGAAAGCTCTGAAGCCAGGCCGAACAGGAACAGGGATGAGATCAGGACTCTGTGCAGGAACAAATTAAGGGATGCTTGTGGGACTGCCTAAAGCAGCGCTGGAGTGCCTTCCACTCCACTACACACATGTGGGGAGCTTTCAGACCGTCGTCTCTGTGGTGTGTGGGTAGAACCACTTTAAAGATCCACGACAAGAATGAGACCGAGCCACTGGCTGGTTTGTTCTATGTAGAGATCTTTTGTTGGCCATCTTCTTTCTGGTAGATGGACTCCATGGTTCAGTGATGGGGTAGTGATATTCAGGCAGGTAGATATTTAGACCTAGTTCAGAATGGGTGTGAAAGTTACTACACGAAGTAATGCTTCAGAACTGCCACAATACTATGTAAATAACAGGCATTGTTCTGATGCTAATGAATAAACAAGTTTTCCTTCATCAGACAGAAAAGGAGAAGCTTGGACTAAGGGGCCGTTTCTTCCCTGATGGTTCCATAGAATATTTCCATAGGTGGCTTGGTCTTGGTTTTAACACAGATATCTACCTGAGCGTGTTTTGTTTAAAGGAAAATCTGCTTTCTCATTGGAGAAATGGCTTTTTGCTTCAAATTGGACCTTCGACGTTGTGTAGCAGGTGGCTCGCCTAGTGGCTGGCCCACCAGAGGTACTCAACGAGCATTTGGTGGGTCAGGGTACCTCAGCAGGATGAAGAGGAGACCAGGAGGTGAGCAACACTGGCTGTGCTGAGTAAGCCTCAGAGATCCCAGTGGCTAAAGGAGCAGTTGGACCCCTTGGAGAGAGCCTCAGGGTATTGTCTTATTTAAACTTCACACTCATGTGTGAGCAGCTGCTATGACTCCTATTTTGCAGATTAAAAGATTGATACTTAAGAGTAAGTGACCTGGAGGTCATGCAGCGAGGATGCCCAATGTCCAAAGAGCAGTCTCGAGGTGTTGTGATTTTATTATTAATATCTTTTTTTAACTCTGTGGTAGTTTTCTGGGCCCTTTTAGTCAGGCACTGTGTGGGTGCCTAATAATTTCTCATGTTGATTCTGTGCTTGTCCCTGATAGTTCTCGGAAGAAGCTGAAATAAGGTCAAGTTGTTCAAATACTTACATAGGACTTTGGAACCTATTGTACCCATGCTTAAATCTAAACCAGTCGGAGTTTTATTAATGCTGCTGGGCCTTATTCTCTGGGGAAATGTGTGGCGAGACCTGGAATTATATTTCAGGGGGATCAAGTCAGATTTCTTTTGTAGGCATGAACTTGTTCTGTTGCTTCTACTTTTGTATTTATTGATTCCTTAGAACTAAACCCCGATATCATTAATTAATAGAAACAATGTGAGTGATTGAAGCGCTATACAAATATTTAAATGAATCACAAGATTATTTGGCAATGAACGTGGGTACATCTAACAATTTATTATATAACTTATACTTGGCAATGAACAGACATTTCTGTTTTCACCATGCAAATGCACAATACTGGTTTAATAGAAACAAATTACTAGCGGAGTGAAAGTGAGTCTAGTTTTGACAAAAGTAAAATAAAACTCATATGCATAAATATAATAAAAATAATAATGCATTTTATTTATTTGTGTCGTGTCTAGCCACAGCTGCATTCTAGCTGCTTTATAATAAATTTAAAGCAACCGATTAAATACCGATTAGCTGGTTAGGGACTGATCAGATTAGAGCGACAATTAAAATCACTGTAGAACAATGTATTCAATCACTCTACTTTCCTTCTGCAAGCAAAGTCTTGGAATAAAGTTCTTTCTTACATACACATGCTTTGAGTATGCAGTATATGGACATGATAGCAAGAGCTCTGGGCTTGATACAAGGACGGTGGAAGCTTTTTCTGGCATGACACCTAAGAAAGGAGACCTTCGAAGTACATTCCAGCAGGAGGGTTAGGGGGCTACAACATAAAGAAGGCTGTTCAGGTAGAAATGAATGGGTGTATTATATGTGGGGTGGGAAGTACCTGCTGGAGCTGAGTGGACAAAATTATGAAAAATGCTTTCTCATTAGAAGCAAAAGATTGAACTCCATGTAGAAGGGAGTAGGGAGCCATCGGCAGTTGCAGGTTTAAAAACAGTGTTGGTGGATTTTTTGGGTTACCTATGCTCCCATACATGGGAAGGGTGTGAGTTCACACACCTGTCAGGTGGAATGCTCTTTTCTTTTGAGGAGGTTTGGAAGCAGCAGAATCTAATCATGCATCCATCCCCAAAGTGGCAGGAGAGTCATCCCTGTGCCCCATATGCAGTTTTTGCCATATCTGTATATGGTACTTGTATATTTAATATGTTAATATATATTTAATATTTCTTTGAATTAACTCACTTTTAAACCATAATTTTGAAAGGAAACCCTGCTAGTTTTAAATGGGAAATCGTGCCACCTACCACGATGAGAAAGGAAACACAAAAATACTTAGTAAAAGTAAATTATCACAAATTAATTCAAGGTAGATTCTGTTTCCTGATAATGGCTCTGAACCTGAGGCCTATTCTCCCTTTGTTAAAAGGGGAGATTCCCAAGTGTTAGACAGCTGATTAAGACATGTGACACCATACTGTAGCTTTCCCCTAGATAGAACAAAAAAGGATTGAACAGGAATTTAAGCAAGTACATGTCTCACCACGTGATTTAGTGTTAACACCACCTTGGGGCAGTACCTGCATTCCCCTTCTGTGTGTCCCTGTGGTGTATAACCCCTCTCCCCCCGCACCTGTAGGAGCCCGTTGTCCACTATGAGCTGCTCTGAGCTGGTGGTAGGAGAATAAGGCTCCTGTGTAAGACCTACTGTTCACTCATTGTAGTACGTCTAGCTTTTAGCTTCTCTTAGCCTTTACCTCCTCACGGGAATATTTTAAAGAGGACCCAAGAAAATACCTGCTCCCGGAAGATGTTGGATGGACGAGGCTGTTTAATTCTCAGGGTGAATATTAGGGAGTCTGTCTCCTTGCCCCTTTCTTCCTCTGCAGGGGACACTGTTTTGCTCTGTCCTGCAGATAGAAGCTCAAACCTGGCAGGAAGGGGCCCACAATTTTTAAGGAAAGGGAGAAGGTGAAAGACCCCCCAGTGTTCTTTTATCTACTCTATTGTCAGGATATTCCTGTCCCTCCCAGGGCATTAGGAACACCCTCCAAAACCCAAATGGAAGAAAATTTCAGCAGGATCAGGAAAAATGTTTGGAACCTATGAGAATTTCCCTGGATGGGTTTGTGACATACCAATCTCTGGTCCAGGGGTCAAATGATTGAATTTACCAATTTTCATTAGTTCTAAGATAAAATGAATTATAAAAGACACGAACAATGTAGTAAGAGTTATTGGAAACTTCTTTTTTTTTTTAAACCTTGCATTAAATATATATCACTTGAAAAGAACTCTCATTTAATGAAATAGTAAAATGTGAAGAAAAGTAATTATTTTAGAATTAAAAAAAAAATCTTCTATGTCATGGTTTTTACCAGTTTAGCACCATCCCATTCCTTTAGAAAGTCTACGATTTATATGTCTCTCTGTTTATGTGATTCTGACTGACATGCAAAGCCAAATAAGGATGTACATCATTTAGGGTTTTTTTCTTTTGTATGACATATATTTTTTCATTAGTCAGAAAAAAAATCTGATAAGTACCATCAGGATGGATTGTGAGCTTTTGATATTGTTGTGATGATATTGGGCCCGGTGTCTACTTGGCTCAACTTCTTTTCTTTCTGGAAAACATGTGTGCCCTCATGTGTGCATGCGCACGCACACACGCAGACACACACACACACACACACACACACACACACACACGAGGCCAAAGGAAAGCTAAGTCATCCTTTACTATTAGCTGGATCTTTGGGACTTTGTCTGTTGGGGAGGAAAACCTTCCTCTGCCCTATGGTCCTTTTAGCTGGACTTAGAATCAAATCAACATGAGACAAATTAATAGGAGAAAATCAAATTTAATACGTGTTCGGTACAGGGAATCCACACACACCTGAGATTCCAAAGACAATGAGGCCACTTGATACTTTTATGAGCTAAGGAGAGGAGTAGGGGTCTGAGGATACAAAGGGGAGGAAGGCCATGCACAGGAAGGTGAGAGATGTTTGGAAAAACAAGGTTGTTCTATTATGCAGATAGGTTACTTAGGTAAAGAGGGGGTCTCTGTTGATAGCTCTCTTCCTGTTATGGGCTCTCCTCTCCAAAGTAAATTTAAGCAGTTGAGGGGGAAAGCAGAGAGCTTTTCCTGCATCTGCTGGGTTTTGATTAATTTTAACTCAAAATAATCGTTATGCCAAAGCAGCCCGTCTTGGGGACATCTGCCGTGGTGACTTGGACTGCACATTTGGTGAATGGTTTTTTACCTATATTAAAGTAGCTGTGGTGACTTGGATCCAGAACAGTCTGTCTATTTCTCCTTAGCCCTAATTGAGTGTCAGATCCCACCTGAGCAGTGGGAGGTGCAGCCCACCTAGAACACCTGTAGCCCTAGAGGAAGAGGAGCCGAAGAGTAGGAGACGGTATGTTCAGTGTTGGTTGGTGCCGGTCCAGGCTACTTGCCTCAGGCCTCCTCAGGCTGGGACATTATCCTCTGTACTAGCATCTACTGAACTAAAGAGGAGAAGGGAAGGGAGGGAGGGGAGGGGAGGGGGTGAAAGGAGAGGAAGTCATCCTCTGTATGAACAGGCAAGAGAGAAGATGGCCATTACACCATGCTACTTTGAAAGCTCTGTCACAAGGAAGCATGGTACTCTAAGTGGAGCTCCTTTCTTTCTGGAATGGGGGAATTACTTGCCTTAAATCCTCACTCTCTGTGAAAGGAATAAAGAGATGGGGCAGGAGATGGGGAAGCCTTGAGCTGCAGCAAAGAAGCTGCATGAGTATTGGACTGTGAGGACTCTAGAGAACAGGAACTCTTCTCTGTGCATCCCTTGTTTCTCCTCTGATGGTCATGAAAACTCAGGTTTCCTGACCCGTTATGGAAAAATAATCAGACTAGCAAGAAACCAAGTGACACTTGGAGAAGTAGGAGAATTTGGGTTTATTTTACATCGGTGGACCCAAAGGAGCTCGCCCTCAAAATTCTGGGCCCCGGGGAGCAGGGTTATAGAGCTTTTATAAGAGAGCACCAGGGTTCAGGTTACAAGGGCTGTGCTGACTGCTGGTAGGTGGGTTTAAACTGGGGGTGGGGGGAGGGTGTTGCTTTAGGCGGGAACAGCAGCCTCCACAGGGAGCTTGTGGCAGGAAGTCCGTTTACACAAGCAAAAATGCCTGGTTATCTCTTGCTCTCACTGGGGCTTCTGGTTATCTCCAGCCATTGTTAGCAACTTCCCGTCTTTTGGGGCCTGACTGCCTGGGCCTGCTCTGTGTAATTTTCCTCTTCACTACTACTACTCAAGAATAGATGTATTTTTACCGGCAAATTTTTTCTGAAGTAGTGAAATGAATACAGAATCATAAACTTATAGAGTGGATATTAGAATGAGAAGGGGGAATACTTGAATGGGGGAGGAATGACTTTGGATTGTTTGCAAATGTCAAGGACATGATGTTTATCAGACAGGTGGTTTGGGAAATTGCAATCCTAGCAACATTTACTCAATGCCCCACGAATGTTCAACACCTCCGCTACCTCAATTAAAAATAATCAATCTCTATCATCCTGATGAGTTGCTCTGAAAATAACCACCAATTATCCCAACTTCAGTAGAGAAGATAATATACCATTAATTGGGGGCAGACTGGAGAGGAATATAGAGAAACCTAATAGTTATATGATAAGAAGTCCTTCTGTATCCTATCAACAAATTCTACCATTCACCAACCCTTGCAGACAATAAACATGGAAGTACTCTCTTTGAAAGAGACTCTTTGAGGAAGTGCCTTCTTACTTCCCTGGGACCCCATGAAAATGATTAAGATGCCCATTAGCAATCCAACTGTCTGATTTCTGTGGTCTGGGGAATTTACATCATGTTAGAGAAGAAGCTGGTGGTTTCCAACTTGAGAAAGGGATGACTTGGCTTTTGTGGTGTGGTTTTGGTAATTACTTGCTGTCCTCAGATACTAAAGTGGTTATCATATAGAAGGACTGAAATTTATTTTTTCTTTCTTTTTTTTTTAATTCTTAAGGTTTTTTGTTTTATTTATTTATTTATTTATTTATTTATTTATTTATTTTAATAATAATATTTTTTATTATATTATGTTAGTCACCATATAGTACATCCCTAGTTTTTGATGTAAAGTTCCATGATTCATTACTTGTGTATAACACCCAGTGCACCATGCAATACGTGCCCTCCTTAATACCCATCACCAGCCTATCCCATCCCCCCCCCCCCCCGCCCAAGCCCTCATTTTGTTTATTTTTTCTAGTTCCCAGTGACAGACCTTGTAATAGGGATTTGGCTTGATTTTAGCTTGAATTAATTCCTGTAGCAAATTCAGAGGTACACCCGTGGAATAATCAGCCTCACAAAGTAGTGATATTCCCATGAGTGGAAGGATTCAAGCAGAATTAAAGTTCTTTGGCAGCAAGTAACAGAGACCAACTTGGGCTAACAAGTTAAAATGGAATTTATTAGAAGGTTAACAGGGAATTAACAGAATAAGATGCATGCAGCAGGACCAGGCTTAGAAACAGGAAAGGAGTCAAGATGGAATCTACTTGACTGTTGAGATGCCATTGTAATAATGGATGAATGAGTGGTGTGTCACCCTACCTAGGATTTAAAGTTCTGGAAGAGAAGAGCTGGCTGGCTGAGTTTAGGGTACATGCTCATCCTTTGTCCATTTGGAGTGCGGACAGCGGAATATCTACCAGAGGTCTCTGGGGATCTCTTCAGATCCTGTAGTGAAATGGTAGGGCACTGAATTTACTATCCTACAAAGACTGCCTACAATAGGGGGAAATTTCCCCAAAGGGAATTAGCATGCTGTAACAAAAAGGAAATAGAGGCTAAGGAGCCAAAAATTAACAAGAAATTGACTGAACATCCATTAGGAACATCATAAAGGAGAATTCTTCATTGGGCAGGAAATTAGGTAGAAAGACTTGGTACCTCTGGCTTTAGTAACAATTAGGGGCAAGAAGAATATCATCCTTGAGAAATTAGAGCTTGGGCTGCCTTAAAAGGATAATAACATCCTCTGATTTCTAGAATGGTATGTAGGATGGGCTTCCCTTGGAAACTTTTTATCTATGATAGAGTGACCAAATACTGTGTCATATAAAATGTTCACATGCCCAAAGTCTTGGAGGTCCTTGCTTTTTCTCTTCTCTTCTTCCATCCCTTGTAATTGTCTGTTTCTAAATGCTACTTTAGGCAACCTGCTCATAAGCCCCCTTAGAAGGGCAAAAATAGGCACCCCATCACTGTGTTCCCATAGCACCCTCTAGCAGAACAATAGCTCAAAATCGTATATTAACTGTTTCCACCACTGGACCGAGAGCTCCTTGATGCAGGAAATGTGTCTTTTAATGATATCATTTTAACTTGCAGGACAGAGATAGGAGATGAACAAATTGAAAGATAAAGGAATAGTGACCAAAGGCCTCACAGGGTGGGGTTCTATCCTTCTTTTGCTGCCTTTTCAAATATGTCCTAATCCATACACTACTTGGTCCTAAGCAGTGTGAATATTTGATCTCCTGATATCTGTCAGGTGGAACCTTTCTCTAAGAAGCCGCAAGCATTTTACTCTATTGATTTGTTCTCACCAGAGCTGAGCTATGAGTGGTAAGGAGGCATTTGTTTCTATTATGACTGTCAGTAGTATGATTTCAAATCACTTTTGTCACGGTATTTCAAGGGATCACACCTTTAATTTACAAAGCCAGCTCTGTAGAACTGCACCAAACCAAACCATATTAAGCTATAACCCAAGCTTTCAATTCGTGGACATTACTATTTGAGGGAAATTATTTTCCTTTCTTATTTGTATTGTGTGTGTGTGTGTGTGTGTGTGTGCGTGTGTGTGTCCTTGAGCACAGAATCCATAATTTAGATATGAACAAAAGTACTTACACAAGCAAAGAAATCATTTTAAAAATTCCCCACCAAAATATTTTAGAGAAGAGAGAAATCCCAAGCAAACAGAAGGGAGTCTGAATGAAGTCTGAATGAAGTCATGAAGCTCTTGTTTCAGATAGACTGTGGATGGGTTACTTGCCCTCTGAATACAGTTCCTCCTGGTAGATGTGAAATCTGTGACATGAACATGATAAAAGCAGAATGTTATTCATAAAGTGGATGTGATATTACATGAACTTGTTGGTTCTTGGTTACTCTCCACTCTGCGTAGGTCTAGACCGCCTGGGCAATTGAAGGGGGAATGGGGAGACTGAGCAGAGATCTCTTCAACCCCATAGCTGGTCACATAGGACACTGATAGCATGCACTGCTTTGTTTCCAATTCATGCTATTTCCTACGTAGAGGAGAAACTGGTGAGTGGAATCGGGCTATACACACCTGCATAATTCGCTACCTACGCTGACTTGGTCAGAGTTTCCAGGAGAAGCGACACTCAGAATAGCATGACTCGTGAGCATGCCATTTCAACCTGACCCTTTCATACATAAACCAGATCCTTCCCCTTCAGGACTAATTATTTGTGGCAAAGAGACATCTGAAGCTCCTCCTAGAGCATCTCCCAAGATGGAGTTAGGCTCTGCGTATGGCCCCCAACTCTCATTACTGTTTTCCTTTTTAGAGTGTGATTTTCTATCAGTGTAATGGTTGGAATACTGTTTCCAGGGCAACCAGCAGTTAACCAAGGTCTTTGTATTTACATGGTCAGAGTCCTACTATAGTCTCAATTCCTCTCCCTTTTGTGGCCCCAATTAATCCATTATTTCCATGATTCTGGCTGCTTTTTCCCTTGTGTTCTCTCTTCACACAAGGTCAGGCTCACCTGGGTACTTCTTCTAAATATACTAATATAAATCACATATTTCTTTTTTTTTTTTTTAAGATTTTATTTATTTATTTGACAGAGATGGAGACAGCCAGTGAGAGAGGGAACACAAGCAGGGGGAGTGGGAGAGGAAGAAGCAGGCTCATAGCGGAGGAGCCTGATGTGGGGCTCGATCCCAGAACGCCGGGATCACGCCCTGAGCCGAAGGCAGACGCTTAACTGCTTTGCCACCCAGGCGCCCCTAAATCACATATTTCTAAAAGCTAACGATGATGACGTTTGTACTACACAATGGACTTCCATTATGATGAGGACTTCCCACTGAAAAGTGTTATTCAATACAGATCACTTAGAACAATGCTTAGCACATAGTAGGCACTCAATAAATCTGAGCTGCTATTACTCTCATCATCATCATTATTCCTAGTATCACCTTATAGTTACTCTGATGATTAAATAATGTAATACCTATAAAGTATGTGAACAGTTTGCCTGACACATCGTAGGCACTCAATAAATATTAGGTACTAGTAAGTAAAGGAGTGGAAGCCAGAGACTTATTTAAGAAAATGAAACACAGCACCTTCCATTGTAATTGCCTGTGTTCCATTCTGCTCATTCTTTTATACCATTTGTGTCATATTTTATATATTCATTTTAGAGTGATGACTATTTTTTTTTTACAAGTGACTTATGCTCATCATTAAAAATTTAAGTGCATGATTGAGAATGCAAACTGGTGCAGCCACTGGGGAAAACAGTATGGAGTTTCCTCAAAAACTTAAAAATAGAATTACTGTATGTTCCAGTAATACCATTGCTTTTACCCAGAGAAAACAAAAGCACTAATTTGAAAAGATATATGAACCCCTATTTTTACTGCAGCATTATTTACAATAGCCAAATTATGGAAGCAGCCCAAGTGTCCATTGATAGAGGAATGGAGAAGAAAGATGTGGTGTATATATAATGAAATATTACTCATCCATAAAAAAGAATCAAATCTTGCCATTTGCAACAACATGGAATGATCCAGAGGGTATAATGCTAAGTGAAATAAATCAGAGAAAGACAAATACCATATGATTTCATTTATATGTGGAATTTAAAAAACAAAACAAAGAAAAAAAAAAGAGAAAAACAAAAACCAAACTCAAATATACAGAACAAGCTAATGGTTAGCAGAGGGGAGGAGGATGTGGGGATGGACGAGACAGGTGAAGGGGATTAAGACTACCCTTATCTTGATGAGCGCTGAGTAAAGTATAGAATCGTTGCATTATTACACTGTACACCTGAAACTAATATAACACTGTATGTTAATTATACTTGAATTAAAAATGTAAGCAATGCAGAACATTATAAAGAGGGAAACAACATATCCTAAATCTCACCACCCAAAAAATATCCACCATGAACTTTTGAAGAGCATCTCTTGCTGCACATGTATAGATAGAAAGATAGAAAAATAGCTAGTAAGTATTAACCTTATAAGAACGGGACTGAGAGACCATAATATATGCCTGCTTTATGTCCCTCTCCCTCTGCACCTCCCCTCCGCACGTGTGCACTGTCTCTCAAATAAATAAAATCTTTTAAAAAATGTAGTTTTACTTCAGTGGACTAAAAGAAAAATAAACCAAAACTAAAGGAATTACTAAACTTCAGACTTTTTTTTTTTTTTACTATCACAAATATTTGTTTCTAAAAGACCTCCTAAAGGTTAAGAAAAAAATCTGAAATCATTAGAAAGTTGGGAGTCCTTATGAGTTTCTCACACAATTTTAGGCAATATCATTTACTAGAGAAGATGACATGATGGGTTTCTCTCATTTCTTTCAACTTCTCTCACTACCTTCCAACTTTGTTGCTTGCATTATATTTACTCTGATGGGTTAATGTCATCCTCATTCTGTTTTGCAAATGTAATTCTCCTGTTTGCTTAGCTCTGTGTCTATTTTCATTTGGACCCACTGTTCATTACTGCTCCTTTTACTGTAGTTTGTACATTCTAGGATTATTTTGATTTATGTTTCATTGTATAACTTTCATCATCAAGGTTTGTTTTTGTTTCTTTTTTTTCCCAAGAAAGTCCCATAAAGGTAGTGTTTTCTGAGATTTTTCACTTCTGAAAATATCTACCCACTGTCTTTATACTTGAATAACAACTTGGCTGATACAATATTCTTGGTTTCCCTTTTCTTTCCTGCTGAAGCTTGCTGATTTTGCCACATGATTTTCAGAGATTAGATGTTGCCACTGAAGGTGTAAGGCCAGGCTCATTCGTTTTCCCTGTTGGAGTTGACTTCCTTCCTTCTTCTTGATGCCTGAATAACTCTGGTTTTATCCTCCATGTCTAATAGATTAATTAGCATGTCTTAATAATGATTCTTTTTTTTTTTTTTTTTCCTTTTCCTCAATATAGTGTATCATTTCCACCTATGGTTTCAGCTCTTCCTCCTTTAGGGACAGGTTTCTGTGTGTTAACTCAGTGTTCCTTTTCAAGGCCAATGTTTCAGGGAATACCAATTGTTCTTTTGTTGGGTTACTTTCTCTGTCTTCCCTACTGAAGCTTTGCCTTCTGTTTGCTTTCACAAGTTTCTTGCCTTTTCTTTATGCATTCATTATATTGAGTTTTGTCATCATTCTGTTAATTTGGTTTTTAGCTTTGACTTTTTTCCCACTTATGTTTCTAATTTATTTATTAGATCTTCCATGGTACATAATATTTTTCAGAATGTTTGCTTAGCTCTGGAATCTCTTTTATCTTCTCAGCTCTGAACTCTCATTGAGTATTCTTATTAAGTTCTTTAGTATTACAAAGCACTCATGGGAAACTTGTCTCTTCTTTGGGTTATATTGACTTCCAGCTGAGCTCTTCATCTGTCCTTTGCACAATGCTCCTCTTTTCCTCCCACCTTTCCATCCCTGACTTGTCTTCATGCTGGATAATCATGCCTTCTCTTTGTATCCCGCTTACTAGTAAGATGGGTGTTTATGTTTATTTCCAAACTGGTGTAAATGGATCTCCCATGGCCTCTTTTCAAATTATTTGGGACTACTCTGTCTTCCAAATTCTGAGACCTAAGTTTGAGAACTGGATGTTGTTTTCTGCCTACTTTCCTAAAGGTGGCTGGTTTTCAAAGTGTGGTCCTGGGACCAGCAGCATCAGTTAATGAAGAAAATTCTTGGACCCCACTTCAACTTTATCAAGTCAGAAGCTCTGGAGATGGGGCCCAGCAATTTATGATTTCATCAGGGTTCCAGGTGATTCTTGTGCCTCTTAAAATTGGAAAGCCCCCGCAATAGACATTGTGCAGATGTGGGAATGGAAAGCTATGGTGGAGCAGAGCACGACCCATGCTTGGGGACCTGTGCCCTTCTCTGTCTTCTGAGACTCTTAAATATCCTGTCCCTGTGCTATCTTCTGAGATCCTGTGAAATATCCTGGATCTGTTCCTCAACCAGGACTCTTCTACACCTTTGGACTAGACCACTTTCTATCACTTGGCATGTTGCTCTGGAAATCAGCAAGCCCTGATGGCTCTTCCTGTGTCTGTTGGCAGGGCTGTCATGGACTGTTGCACAGGTTGTCTCTGCATTAAGGGCACCTGGCCGAGGGGGATTGAGGGGGGACTAAAATCCAGTCTGCATTCTGCAAACAAAGAATGTACCTGGTGCAGGGCTGCTTCAGCCCAGAGTGGGGGGAGGGGGATGCCATTTTCTAATTGATCTGCCCAGAGAGAGCATCTTTTCACATGAAGAGCATCAGTATGTACACAGTAGTATATACTGGCAGGGTCTTAAAATAATATGAAGGGACTTCTGTAATAAAGCTGTATTCCTTGAATTTATCCAGGTTTCTCCTTCATGCCCCTTTCCTCAGTCCCTACCTTTACAACTTCTAGAGTATTTTTGAGAATTCTAAGCATTCTTTGTACTTCCTTTCTTTCTTTCATGGTGCTTCTGGGTGTGTGGAAGGCTGGGGTAGGGAGAGTTGATGAGGTTAACTTTACCAGAATCTTCGTTTTCTTTTCTTATAGTTTAAAATTTTTTTAAGGGGCACCTGGGTGGCTCAGTAGGTTAAGTATCTGCCTTTGGCTCAGGTCATGATCCCAAGATCCTGGGATCAAGCCCTGCATCGGGCTCCTTGCTCAGCAGGGAGCCTGCTTCTCCCTCTCCCTCCCTCTGCTGCTCCCCCTGCTTGTGCACACACACTCTCTCTCTGTCAAATAAACAAAAATTTTTAACAAAATCACCTTCTACTTTGCTGATTTTATAGATGGTGGTTACATTGTAATCTTTCAAAATGCTTATCATTTCCTTGCTATTTTTGTTAGTTTTAGGGGGTGTGTGATTCTAGGCTTCTGCCTCATTGTACTACTAATATATAACAAATGCATTAGAATTTTTTTACCCGCACAAATGAAAATAATATTTTTTGCATTCAGTTTGTTTCCAGTTTTATTGAAATAATTGGTGTACATGAGTGTATAAGTTTAAGGCACCCAGCATGATGGTTTGATTTACATAGATTGTGAAATGATTACCGTAATAGGTTCAGCTAGCATCCATCTTCTCATATAGTACAATAACAAGAAAAGAAAGAAGAGAAAAAGAAGAAGGAGGATTCTTGGGATGATAATTTTCTGCTTAGCTTTTTATCAGGTAGATTTCCTTAGTTGTAAGCAGTTACGTACTTTGAATGACTTAGGAGGGGAAAAAGCGAGGTTTGAGAGGGTGCTGGGTAGTATACGGAATTAAAGAACAGATGCCGGGGAAGAAGAGCTGGCCACTGGTGCCCTCAGCAGGACAGAATGGTGGCTACTGGGAAGCCCTTGCTGTGAGGTTGCTGAGCTCTAAGTACCTACTGGGCACGTGATGTGAATGGCAGCCCCACCAGTGCAGCAAGGAAAGGCTCTTAGAGCAGTGGTTCTCAACAGGGGTGATTCGTCCTGCCCCCGACCAGCAGGAGACATTTAGCAATGTCTGGCGACATTTTGGTTGTCCCAACTGGGAAGATGGTGCTACTGGCGTCTAGAGGGTAGAGGACATGAATATGTACGATGCCCGGAACAGCACTCCACAACAAAGAGGTGTCTGATCCAAATGGCAGTAGCACCAAATGTCAATTTTGGGGGAAATCCTGCCCAAAAGGAAGCGAGTTGAGATAGGTAAGAATAATAGCTGCTCGTTATACTTTCCAGTCGGTAGTTGGGCATTCGTATTGATCCAGGAATGAGTGTGGTTACCAGTTCCATTCAGACTTGAGTATTGCTTCCATTTAAAAAAAGAGGAAAACAACTGGGCTTTTTTTAATTGAAGAATTAAACATTTTACTTCCTTGGAGGTACCATCATCGTGATATTGTCTTACGCTTGCACCAACACCCAGAAGTCAATTTTAATTCACTAAAGAAAGCTGCGTTAATCCTCCCCTTAATGGCTAGGGTGTTTGCAATGCTAATGAAGTTTCCAAAATTAGATTCCTCTATAGTCACCATCGTAACTATAGAACACATTGATCTGAGAATAAGTAAAAGTTTTAGCTCCATATCCAAAGGATCTTTGAGCCTCATCCTTTGGGCAAAACTAATGGGTAAAAAGTACCTTTTGTTTTCTGCATTAAATTGGTATTTGCAGGTGGCCCCATCGTCACTGGGCAACTGACCCGTGACTGCCGACAAGTCATTTAATCTCTCTAGATGGCAGTGTCAGCCACAGACATGTTTTTAAAGGGGTGTGGGGGAATAGATGAGCCCCTTCCTGTTGGAACACTCTATGAAATTACGCAGAATAAGTTTTGTGGGCCAAAGGAGGCCTCCCTTCTGGAAGGCTGGGGCCAGAGAAGGTTTCTGTTTGGATGGATCTCTTAAGTTTTCAGTAGCTACCCTGGTGCCAGTCTTCTTGTAACTTCTCTTTTACCAGTATGCCCACAGCAAGCTATAATGCAACGCTGCACATTAATACATTTTAACAGATTTTAAATGAACTTTCTCTAAACAGATAGAAGAAAATGAGAACATTCCGAGGGAAATCCCTTGGCAGGCAAGCACATCTGTCGGTGATTTGGCAGGGCTGGAACAGTTTCATTAGGACTGCATCAGCAGTTTTTCTCAAAATGTGAACGGTGTGTTTGCTGAAGGCAAACACAATCATGTCTGAACTTCACAAACTTCTCTCAATTACAAGGAAATGTCACTGTCAAAACTCTAATGCCTCAAATTATCCCAACCCCAAGTTCTTGGGGGAAAAAAACCAAAACAACCAAACTCAGAAGTGGTATCTGAAAAGCCATTTAATCCTATAGAAGTTTCTTTCTGCCATCTGTAAGCAAAGCAAAATTTGACAGTGTTTCTCACTGTTGATAATGTACAAAGATGTTTTATTACTTGCTAGCAGTGCAGTATATCATTATATAAACTTGATTTTGCTTCTAATTAAACATTTAAAATGCAGTTGCTTTTCTTTGCTCTTTTGACAAGTTGGAAGATGAAGTGACTTTTGTTGCCCAGTGGAATTATGTATGCTAAAAAACTCAACCCCAATTAATTTTTGTTGGCAAAATACATGCTTAAGTATTATAATTCTATTCATTTTGGATAAATTAATATTCCCTGTGAATGAATATTTTAACCAAAATGTGGTAAGTTTATTAATAATTCTGAGAGGGGAGAAACCTCAACTTGAAAAATTGTCAACATTTTGCTTGATGGTTACCTTTCATGCTGATAATTATTTCTGGGATTTCTAAGCAAAAAACACATTTACTCAATTGCTATCCATTAATCTGGAAAATGTCTTTTCTTTAAATTGTTCAAAAATCATCTAATTGTTTCTGAATATGAAGGTCCTATGTGCCCAGCAGGATGAAGGCTGGAATTACATTCCTACAATGTCCCTCGGGTGGTAGGTACTTAGAGTCATACATCTTTTCAGACTTTTTTACAATTTTAGGATGAAAGAATATGATCTAAATATCCTTAGCTCTAATGCCAGTTTCTCTGTGAAGGCTTCCTGATAGCAACAGCTGTGAACGCTCCTTTGTTTTTTGAACCCCTTTTGTATTCCTTCTTTCTTTATATCCGGCAATCTAATGTCATTGCTTCTCTTGGCTAGAAGACTAGGACTGTTTTCTCAGTGTCTCTTGGTTGGTTTTAGCTTCTTCACATACAAATTGCATAGCTTGGTCCTTTGGGACTTCAAGAGGGGGGTCCATATAAAGCATAGAAAGAATGAAGCCTAATTAGTTGATAACCTCAATTTTGGTTCACTTCCATTCAGACTTCATTAGAAGAGGGACCTAAGAGTTACCCTTAAATGCAAACACTTAATTCCCTGCATTTCCTTGCTGTTGGAAACCAAGGATGAGGTTTACACTTCACCTGGATCCGCCTAGAATCTAACCACTCATTTGTCATGGAGGAAGAGCTGGATAATTTCTTGGGGTAGTGATTAATTATTTCCTCAAGTGATCTTTTGGAGAGGTGGTGTAGATATGATTAAGAGTCGGTAAGGGCTATTGAATTTGAAAGACCAGAGTTCAGATGCTGGTTTCGCTGCTTTCTGAATGCAGAACTTTCAGTAAGCTATTGGACATCTATGAGCCCCAGTTTCTTGCCTGTAAAATAATAATACCACACTCCTATATGTGTCATAATGATTAAACATTGAGGCCTCTTAGCTGTTGTAAAAATAATTTTAGGAGAAGTTCTCACCATTGTTATGGAAGTCAGTGAAAGTGTTTAGGGCTCTGGGATGCAGGGTTGTGAGAAAAATCTTGCCCCATCCTTTTCCCCATGTCAGTGTTGTCTGTAGTTGACTTTGACCACGTTGTCTGTGTAACTGCTCCTGTTTTCCTCTCATTCCCTTAATATTTCTTCCCCTTTCCTTCCAGCATACATAGACATTCTCTAGGAAATGAGATAGAAATGGTGCTGTATAAAGTAATTTAAGAAACAGTTTGTACAAAACTGAGGACATCAGAAATATCTGATAAATTTGATTTTTGTTATCTTCCAGATAATTAAAAGCACATTTTTTTTTTTTTTACACTGAAATACCTGGAATCAGATATAGTAGAAAATTCACAGGGGAACAATGCTCACACCTGTCTTCATATTATTAGGTTCAGTAGAATTTAACTCTCATCTCTTGATGATGATGATAACAGCCAGCATGCTGGGCACTGTGCTGTGAAGTAGAAACCATTCTCATGCTCACTCTGTACGTGCCAGACTCCAGAGCCCATCCCTGTTATGTGTCCAGTTCTATTCTTAAACCTGGAGATACAAAGATAGATAAGATTGAATATTTACCTTCAAGGAGCCTGCAGACTGAGGGAGAGGTGGAACACAGGGATGCAGATTACTTTACTGTGAGGCTGCAAGGGAAGCTGCTGCAGGAGTAATTCAAATACCAAGAACAGCAAAGGAGGACTTCATCATGTCTGTTTCCAGAGATCTGGAAGGGAATGGCAATTGCCTTGGATTTTTTGGAGACTAGGTCAAGCTTCCATAGCAGAGGAGACTGAAGGATGGGTAAGGGAGGGAATGGGTGAGACTGCAAAAATAAGAAATAGCTAAGCTGAAGAAGGATGGTCCTGAAGGAGAGTGCAGTGCCAGAAAGGCCAAGGTTGAAGAAAGTCAAGATGGGCCAGGAGAGCATGTGTCCTGTGAGGACTGAAGGAAGGCGTCAGGTTTGGGCCTGAGGCCATCATTCATTAGTGAACTTGGACGGCGATTTATTAGCTTGGCAGAGGGAAGAAGCCAACTTTGTATTTGGATGAGGAGACAGCAGAGACTGAGTGTTCAGAAGATTCTTTCAAGAGCTTTTGTGGTTGATGACAGGAGAAGAAGTTGGTCATTTGGAAGTGTAACATGGTTAAGCAGACTTTTATTTGAGAGAAAGAGAAACATAAGAATTAGTAGAGGAATCGATAGCAAAGGTGAGATTGAAGACAAATGGAAAGGAGAGAGTTTTTCTGAACCATAGAGGAGGAAGTTGATGACAAGTGTTTTATTATCCTTTACGTGAGATGTAAATGCTTTACTATATATAGACCGTGTTGCAAACAAAGGAAAATACATTTTGGACAGAAAGGCTTAGTAACCCTCCACATTCTTTTCCTTTAAGGTGTGGCTCATTGAGGTTTACTGGAGCTCAGCATAAAGAAAACAATGGTTAACAAGGTGTCCTTGCCTTAATCTGCCTATGGAGAGTTCATTTTCTTCTGATTCCTGTCCTCTCTGCTCACCTTTGTCTACTTTCTTGATGCCAGCCACTTCTGACCCCTCAGTTGGTTACTATTGGCTCCTGGCTTTTTTATTCTTGTCTTAGCTTCCAGATCTTAGCTGGCCAGTTTTGGCTCAAATTTTAGTGCAAGTGAATTGAACTGTAGTGATCCCTTTTCTTGGCAAGGCCAACGTCTTGATTTTTTCATATCCTGTTCTCACAGTAGCCTCACTGTGCTTAGCCCCGTGGGTGCCCTGTGACGGTTCCCCTGCTGTCTTGGTGGCATGTGTGGGACACAGGAAAGGACACGGTAGATTCCAACAAAAGGTCCAGGAAGGAGGAGGAGAAATACTGAAAAAGAATACAGTTGGAAGAATAGTGGAAGAGCAGTTCACTTTCAGAAAGACAGCCCAGGAATGCGTGGGTGGCTCAGTCAGTTAAATGTCTGCCTTCAGCTCAGGTGGTGTCCTGGGGTCCTGGGCTCGAGTCCCACATTGGACTCATTGCTCAGCGGGGAACCTGCTTCTACTTCTCCCTCTACCTGCCACTCCCCCTGCTTGTGCTATCTCTCTCTCTCTGTCAAATAAAATCAGAAAGAAAGAAAGAAAGAAAGAAAGAAAGAAAGAAAGAAAGAAAGAAAGAAAGAAAGAAAGAAAGAAAGAAAACAAAAGAGGGAGGGAGGGAGGGAGGGAGGGAGGAAGGAAGGAAGGAAGGAAGGAAGGAAGGAAGGAAGGAAGGGAGGGAGGAAGCGCTCAAGGCAATGGGCAGGAACGAAGACCCTGCAGGATGTGAGGAGAAAGCTGAGCGGGCTGCTAGGCAGGCAGAGCCACCAGGCAGAACCAGGTGTGGCAATAAACAAAAGCCACCCAAATGAGAAACAACAAAGGATATTTATTCAGAGTTTTCTAGAGCAAGAGAGTCAGCCACCATTGCTTGCATTTGGCCAGGGACTCAAAGCTAATCATGGGAGTAGCAGCCTTAGAGAGGCAAAATGGGAAAGCTTCAGGTAGGCCCTGACTAGAGGATGTTGGCACAGGAACGCTGGAGCCAGGCTAACTGGAAGCAGGACATCCTGTGTGGTTGGTTAGGGGTGCTTATTCAGCTTTCTCTGGGTGCTCCAAAGTTGGCAGCCAGAGGCAGAAATTGGGGAAATTGGCAGTTCTTGTTTAAATCCTGACCATTTGGGACCAATTGCAAAAGAGGTTGTGGTTTGGCTTCTCGGAGTAGTTGCTGCAGATTGTGGGTCAGAATTCTACTTTTTTTTTTTTTTTTTGGTATATGGTCTGGCCATGGTCCCTTGTATATTCTGTCCCTCCTGAACTAGAGTTACAGAGGTTGTTTTCACTGCATGTATGTACCATATTTTGCAGGACATGCTTTGACGTGTGGCCTGGCCAGATCTGAGTTAGAACAGAATCAGGCCCTCTTCTGCATGGCAGAGTGCCAGCCACTGTGTTTCCACAGTCCCCTTTCAGTAAGTAAGGGTGCTGGCCTCTACACAGAACTGGAAGCAATATTTTTATAGATGTTAACTTTTATGGAAACATTAAAAGTAACACTCAGAATGCTTCTCCTTTGTGTTTACTCAAATATAGTTCTCAATGCAGCTGTGGCTTTCAGAGAAGCCTAATTACTTTCATATACCATGAGCAGTCGATGGAGCACTGGGAAAAGTCATAGCTATAAATTTATATTACTTGAGGGAGAATATTCGGTCTTCGAAATATGAATGCAGCCTCCCATCTCATATTATGGGAATTAGTTTTATTTGTGGAGTAGAATTTGATTGACTTTCTGACCCACCTAAGAATGTGGCAGCAGGGAGAATGTTTTGCACATTGGCTGGCTCTGCGTTGTTCATTCTAGAGACATCAGTTCAAAGAAAGGGTGGTGTGTCTCTAAAAGAGATGCACTCGGGGCGCCTGGGTGGTTCAGCTGTTAAGCGTCTGCCTTCGGCTCGGGGTGTGATCCTGGTGTTCTGGGATCGAGCCCCACGTCCGGGCTCCTCCACTGGGAGCCTTCTTCTTCCTCTCCCACTCCCCCTGCTTGTGTTCCCTCTCTCACTGGCTGTCTCTCTCTCTGTCGACTGAATAAATAAAATCTTTAAAAAAAAAATAAAAGAGATGCACTTGGATATCCCTCAGCTTTGTTCATAGGAGACATCTGTCGGATGGAGTAACATAAAGTCACACATTGTGTCAGACAATTGGAGATGGTATTCCTTTCCGTTAACACAGAGCTGTAATGTATTTCAAGAGTATGTTTTTTTCATCACTAAGCTATTTATTATTTTCATTGAGCAGCAAAAATTAAAAGTTGCCAATGTAGAAGGCTAAAATAGATAACCAGGGGGTGGGGAGTGAAATCCTGGCTGTGAATGTTTTTCAGCACTAATTTCAGGTCTGTTGTTCTGGTGGAAACTCCCAACACTTTTCTTCAGTAATATATGTGCATGTGTAAATTAATGTGCCAGGGAAAAATATTATAGAGAAGTGTCACATCACCTGGGTTAATGCTGTTGCTTAAAAAACTATAATGTTAGCAATGCTTCCCTGTGCACAAGTTGGTATCATAAGGACAAAATATGGTTCCTTATCCCTGTTTCTGATCAAGAACAGTTTTGCTTAGGGTCCCAAGGGTGCAGAGTGAGTTTGAGTACATTAACCAACTGTAGATTACCACTAGAGGAACAATTCCAAGTGTATGTCCTGGTGGAAATGAAAGCACAGGCCCTGCCCACTTACTGACCGCTTATATGTCTCCCAGAACTTGAAGAAAGGCTCTGGTCTTCAGGACGCCTTGGTGACAGACGAGCTGCTCATTGTCCTGATCTGAATGGAACCATCAAGTCAGATTTAGGCTTTGCTGTTGCTGTCATTTACTTCTCTCATGCCATGCACAGCCACTGGGACATTTGTGGCAGCCCTTGGGGCACCACTGAGCCCCAGGCATGTACCCAGTTACCACTCTGAGTCCTGCCATTACTGAAAGTCCCCCTTGGAGAGACTTTACTCACTTTCTCCAGACGCAAACCATTCTCCTTCTCTATGTGATACTTTCCTTTCTTAAATAATCCAGCTCTATTGCTTCTGGAAGCCTACCTAACTGCCTAGAGCGAAGACTACAATTTCATCCCTCCTTGCTACTAAGTTTAGCTGTGTAACTCAATTCTGGCCAGTGAGAATGAAGAGGCGTACTATGTGCGACAGTGTCCTTAGAAGTTGGAGGCCTGCCCTGCCTCCGTCCTGCTGCCTAGACAGTAGATGGGATAGTTGGAGTGCCATCTTGAACCATGAGAATAAGGACCATACCCTAGGGGTGATGGAACAGAAATCTGAAAGTACCCTGGGTTTTAGATGGCTGCAGAGCTAGTGGCCAGATTGGTTCTGGTCTGCTGGTCTCCAGACTCATGTGGGAGAATAAAACCATGTCTGCTTAAGTCACTGTTATTTTGGGGCATGTGTGTGTGTGTGTGTGTGTGTAGTTATATGTGTACACTATAGATAGCTATACCTGATTTGTAACTACATATATATATATATATACACATATATAATACATATAATACATATATAATACATATATAATACATATATATACATATATATATTTGCATTACGTTCAGCATCTCAATAGATTATTGTGTCATAAATACATGATATATCTGCAAGATATACAAAATTAAATATATTTATAAAATAATATTTTATATAAAATATTTTAAATATTTTTCTATCTAATTTTGATAAGATATGTAGAGTTCAGAATGTTATAAGAATGCATACAGCTTCTAATTTGAAGGTCACTTAGTTAAGATAAATCATTCTAACAACCTTTCATTATAGGGCAGATTTGAAATCTAATTTTCCTTTCCTCTTTTTCCCCTTACATTTTGAAAACAGCACATTGGAAGCTGTTTGGATTGGCACATAGACCACGTAACCAGAGTGACCGTAGCGACTCAAATTGATTCCTCTTAAATCACTTCAATATGGTAGCAGTAGATGTTCCTGCTCTCCAGCCTCCCCAGATTCTGTCTTCTCCCAAAGCCACACCATTTGGGGCCCTTGGAAATATCCACTATTAGACAGAGTCAGGCAGTTCTTCTCCAAACAGCACAAGTGAAAATGTTCAAATTTGAGTAACTTCTTTATGGAAAGTACTCTTCTGCATTGTATTTGAACTAACAAACTAAAGAATGAATCTCAGAAGGCTCGTTTTATTTTCCTGTTTGCCATTTTGATCTTGCTTCCTAGCGTAGCACATCGAAGAGCTACTAATGTTAGTCCTCCATGATGTGGGGAGGCTCAAGTAGTGTACCTGGGTTTTGAATTGTTCTCCTTTAAGTATTAAACTTCATACAGTGGTTCTTAGGTGCATGTGAGAGTTCGTTGCAAGTAGTTTTGTAGAGCCAGTGGCTGTTCTTCCTTGTTGATATTCTTTGGGGAGTTTGCTCAGAACCACTTCCTACTCTAGGCCTGCTTGCTGTCAAAATAATCTAAATACCAACAAAGGAAAATATGTCTAAGTCCATCAAGCCCATCTTTTTCCTCTATAACTATCTCCAATTAGGTTTTGAAAGTTTTTGGTTTTATTTTTTTTAAAGATTTTATTTATTTATTTGACAGAGAGAGAGACAGCCAGCGAGAGAGGGAACACAAGCAGGGGGAGTGGGATAGGAAGAAGCAGGATCCCAGCAGAGCAGGGAGCCCAATGCGGGGCTCGATCCCAGGACCCTGGGATCAGGCCCTGAGCCGAAGGCAGACGCTTAATGACTGAGCCACCCAGGCACCCCAGGTTTTGAAAGTTTTAAGTGCAGAGAAGGTGGTGCTCAAAACCTGAGGTTCATGCTGCAGTATAAGGGGGTGGGGGGAGGAGCATAAGGAGGGAATTAGGGAACAACTTCTTCCAGAGTTCATAAAATGTCCATTCGGTTTTTTCAGAGTTGGTGAAAATGTATAGTATCCGTAATGGAAAAATATGCTTTAGTTTGAGTAAGTGAGTGTGTGGTGTAAGCTTTCCTTTTATTCTTTTTGGGGGCCTTAGACTTTAAGAAAACTTTTTAGACATTTGTTTTACATCATGAAGGCTGCCCATATTCTAACACTAGCTTGTGATATTTCATATGGGTACTGTTCCATTGTTGACTTTCATGGAGTTTATGTGAATAAGCAATAGAATTTCCCTGATTCTGTCCATTCTTTCCCTTGGCCGAATCCTAACTAGAAGTCATATTGGACTGCCTTTTCCTGGAAGCCTTCCCTCGTTGCCTCAAGCCTTGATTAAGAGCCCTCTTTCTCTGACCCTACTGCATCTTACATTCTTAGCCATTTGTCAACTTGGCTGTATCTTCCATCTGGCTGTTTCCAATTGCAGGGTCTTTGCCTTATTCCCTTTGGGTGCTATGGTGCCAGCTTAGTGCCTGGCATATAGTGAATGCTCAGCAAATATGAATTGAATTAATGTATTTTTCTGGAGGGACTTATTTTACTTATGGGATAAAAAATTTAGGCCTGTGCATAGAAGTTGCAAAATAAATATTTGTAGATTGGATTTCCAGTGCTTAAGTAATTCTGTATTGCAAAGCAGACACCTCTGAAAGGCTCAGGTTTTGGGATATTATTTACAACACTAGAGCAGTTTTCTGAAAGTGCATATATATTACACCCTGTTTCCTCCTAAGTGCATGGACTCAGTGAAAAATAATAAATCAATAACATCCTGAGAATTACTGGAAGAAACAGCATATTATCTGTTATTCCCTGAAGGTGGAACGTAGAGATGATGGGTGAAAAGAGCTTCTGATTTTCTGTTGTGACAATAGTGACAACATCGATAGTATGATTTTTTTTTTTTTTTTTTTTAGAGAGAGGGAGAGTGGGAGAGGTGGGGGGAGGGGCAGAGGGAGAGAGAGAATCTTAAGCAGGCTCCTTGTCCAGCACGAAGCCTGACTCAAGGCTCGATCCCACCACTCTGAGACCATGACCTGAGCTGAAATCAAGAGTCAGATATTTAACCGACTGAGCCACCCAGGTACCCTAATAGTATAAATTTTGATTAACTTTGAACCCATAAAGCAGAGCATTGAGTCTGAAGGTAGATTTTGTTTAAACTAGACTGTTGTCTGTTAAGGAGGGTTGGTACAAAGCATCCAACAGGGTACCTTCCCTTTTGCAGACTTCAGCAAGGAAAATTTGTTCATAATCACTTAGAAAATGTTTTGAATTTACTCAAATCCTAAATGATTAACTGATTAGAAGAAATATTCTATTTTTGTGATTTATTTTCAAATTTTCAAAGAACAAATTAATGGAAGACTCCTTTCAATAGCCTTGTAGGTCTGTAGTTTCTTGGTGCATCACTGTTTACCTGGATGTGCAAGTCCAGAAACTTAAGTTTGTACATTTACCCAGAGTTGAGGAGGGTCAAGGCCACTGACTCATCCTTACCTAAGTCCTAAGAAGATGATAAATTAGAATGCCAATGTGTTCATTCTCCAGGAGAAATATAGCTGCCAAGTTCTATTCATGTTATCTGGTCAGCACTTTCTCTAGTAAGAAGTCTCAGTGGCAAATTAAATTACAATCAGAAGTACACTGTATTGGTGAGAGTGTGGGGGAAAAAGCAGTATCATATACTATTAATAGAAGTGTAAATTGCTGCAGCCTCTTTGGAGGGAAAATTTGGCAACATCTCAAATAAAAACGCATGTATCCTTTGCCCTTGCAATTTTACTTCTAAAAATGTATCCTGAAGATAAATCTTCACAGGTGGGCAAAGACATATGAATAAGAGTGCTCCTTGTAGTATCATTCAAGGAATGGGAGAAACATAATATCCGTCACAAGTGAACCTGCCAAGATCTGTGGTTTATCTATATAATGGAAAGCTGTGATACTGTTAAAAGGAATTATGTAATGTATATGTTATGTGGAGAATGGCCTCCAACATATGTCACTGAGGGGGAAATGAAAGATACCGAACTGTGGGCATAATGGGCTTCCTCCCATGGTAGTAACAGAATGCAGTACACACATATATGTGCTACTCTGCTCAGTGTGTTTCAGAAATGCAGGAAACAGTGGTCGTCCCTAGAAGGCCTGGGTGAGAGGAAGACTCATTTTTCACTGGAAGTGCTTTGCATCTATTTGAATATATTACCCAGTGCTTGCATGTATTAGGTTTTCTATGAAAAAAAGAGTTAAAACAACATTCAAATGGTTTCTTGTTGACTTTTGTTGAGTTTAAAATTAGCACCAAGGAAGATAATCATGTTTCACAGATAGCACTGTTCCTGATGTCTGCAGGGTCACCTGTCTGGCACATCTCACCCACCCCAGACAGTAGCCTCTCCCAGGAGAATGTTTTCATCCCTCTTTATTGGCCTCACACAGACATTGTCTCCAGTATGTGATGTCAGCATTATATTTATGAGCAATTCTTCCTGCAGCTGGACTCCGGTTTCTTGAGGAAAACTTGGGAAACATATGAGTCCCATAAGCCACACACTTAGAAGTCACTTCTTAGGTTAGGTTGACTTTGGTGTAAATTATAATCACCAGGGGAGCTTGTTCAAATGCAGAGTCCTGGATCCCATCCCAGAGATCCTGACTTAGTTAGGCTGGGATGGGGTCAGGAAGTTTCAGCTTCAAGGGATTCTGATGCAAAGGATCTGTATGCCCCTATCTGAAAAATTTAGGGGTGTATTTTTCAGGTCCTGTCTCTGGATTCCAAAGTCATTTGACTGTGTGCCTCCTTTATTGATGACACGTGTTTTAAAGAAATCAGTAGTAAATTGTTAGCAAATTCGTCCCTTCTGTGTCAGTTGATCTTTAGTAGATATGGGGGAAAAAGGAAGTATGACCAAGTTCAGCTTCCATAAGGGCCAAGAGAATGACCCCTCCAGAGTGCCCGATTGGTAATGACACCCAGATCATTTGATGCATACTCATCTCAGCCTAAATCCTTCTTGGTCTACTTGGATGATGGAAGATAGTAATATGTCTCTAAAAGCAAGGAAGAAAGAACATTTGAGTTAAGTTATGGGCAGCTGACCTTTGATTTTAATCACAACTGCTTTTAAATGGAAATAGGAAGGAGAAGGAGTGGCAGAAGGGTGGACTAGGTAAAAAAAGAAAGTCGAGTGAAGTGCCTGAGTTTTTAAGTCAAGCTGACTTGCCTCCCCATTAGACATTCTACACCTGATAAACTGTGTGATGTTGGACATGGCGTGACACTTCTCCGTGTGATGGCTATACAGTAAGGATAAAGCTGACAACATTACCATGGTCAGATGATAAAATGAGAGAATATTTATAAATGTTTTAACACAGCACCTGCATTTATCAGAAGCTCAATAAATGGTGGCTAAATCTTCATAAAAGAGCAAGAAATAGAGACAGAGATAATCACATGGGCTTGTCAGCTACTCCCTTTGGCTCAATGGACCCATTAGTCAAGAGATCTGAGTAGCACTCCCAAATCTGCATCTAGTTAATGCCTTGCTTGGCCTTGACCAAACCATGAAATGCCTTGAGCCTCCATTTTCCCATTTGTGAAATGAGAAAGTGGGACTTCGTGGCTTCTAAGGGCCTGTCGTTTTACCTCCAAACTCCAGGGACAAAACAAAATATTTCTCCAAACCCCTTTCTTTATCCCAGTGAATATCAGGTAATTATTCTTCTTATATTGAGCTTAGATGGAAGGAAGGCTCTTCTCTAAACTTGTCATCCTCGGCGGGATGCTTGCTTTCCTTTGCCTCTTGTTGACTCTTGGCTGCATGTGAAGTTCAGTCTGTTTTTAAAATTCTTGTGTTATACGCAAACAGTGGATCACGGAACACTACATCAAGAGCTAATGAAGTAGCGTATGGTGACTAACATAACATAATAATAATAAAAAAGAAAGTAAAAAGAAAATTCTTAAGTTTGAAGCTTGATGGATTAGAACACATCTGACTACTGTGATGAGTAAATGGTAACTCATGGGAACTAGCAAGTAGATCGGGGCGAGTTTATCTTATGGGATTGCTGATCTCCCATCCTGACCCCCTTAGGGTGCTTCCTTCTTTTGATAGGATCTGGAAACCGGTGAGGAAGAACTCAGCAGGCTCTATTGGGTCATCTCACTGCTGCTGGTGTGCTCACGGCTGAGGGACCTCACATGATCTCTCCTCTCTCCTGCTCTCATTTTGGCACTCATATTTAAACCCAGCTGTGTCCTTTGAACCAGCATTCTTCAAAGCGTGCCTCATGGGACACTTGCTTCTAGAAGTACTCCATGGGAAGAAGGTTTAAAATTTGGTTTAAAAAGTGTGGAAAACTCTGTTCATTTTAATGCCCTCCTTGTCGAATCCCAAAGGATACTAGCATAGGAAGGCTCCTAGATTGCCCCAAGAAAAGAAAACTGGTTAAACCCAGCATCTCCCAGACTTACTCAAATTGGGAACTTCTAAAAAAATAGTAAAACAATGGTGATATCTCTCATAGTCCTGTTCCACAGGACCCGAATTTGGGAAATATTTTTATGGACTATGAAAGGGCTCTAGGTAACTGATTCTGCTCCATTACTTGTGAACTGATTGAAGAAGAAGAGAAAATAAGTTTCTGGAAGGTTTTTCTTGAAAAGCAACTGGAGTTAGAATTTATGTATTGAAGTATTAATTTTATGTTGAGATGTGCATTTGAGTACCACGGCTGGTTTAATTTGTAGGTGCCTGATGTTGACTCACAGACTACTGATAGATCTTTCTTGCCTTGACTACAAGACTTGGTGAGTCCCAGAATTTCATTTAAATATTTTGCTGCAGAATATGTAACTAGCTATGGATCTGAATGAAAAATAACACCATGTGGGTCCATAGATAAATAATTAAAACTGTGTATGAATAACCCCAGGTTATTCCACCATGGCTATATAATGTAAAGAGTTTCAATCGAACTCTAACAAAATACATCTGTGTCTGGCTCCAAAAATTGCTTTCTGAAGATTGGAGAGGTAGATTTATTAAAGTTTGCGCATTTCTGATTATGCACGAATATGTTGTTGCAAAGTCTCAGGAACATTTGAGTCCTGGGTATTCTTTCCTAAACCTTAGAGAGAAATGTTTCAGAATTAGGTAGAGACTATTCAGCTTCAGCTTACTCTTATATGAACTGTTTTCATATTGACTGACAAATAGGGATATAATCTCCTTTTAGATATTCTAGCTCAACTAGCAGTTTGTAAATGTTCTTTTTTATTTTCTAAACTTGTACAGTTAAAGGGAAAGGGTTGTATTAAAACGGTTCTGTTGATGCCTGAAGTGATGCAAAACTAAGACGAAGGCAGCAAATGTAGAAAAAGTATATTCAAAATGATTTGTTTAGATTAGGTTTATGGGCTCACGTAGTTTAGCGGAGTGAGACCAGGAACCAGGAATAATCAGAGAATCTCCTGCCTCAAAACAAACAGAAATAGTACAGGAGCATTAGGGCATTGCTAGGTATCACACTGAAAAGATCTTCATTCTTCAATAGCAAAAGTAAGGAAATAAGGAAACGGGCTGGAGCTTTGTGGGTAGTTAGCTAGCATTTATGCAGAAGTAGAAATGTCACTTTTGGAATCACGATTGTACAATGGAGTGTGGTGCCTTGTCATTTCTTTCTCTTTTGTCCAAGTTAGAGGAACATATAAAATTAGAGGGGTAATAGGTTTTAAAAATTTTTGGTCCTAGGCTAAATGTTTAAATTCTTTAGTCTGCAGTTGACCATATTTCATATGAAATGAGAGCACGTTTGGGATTACGGAGGGAACAATAATTTAAGGATGATAACAGAACAGTGATTGATCCTTTATCCACTTATTTTTGGCTTGGGGCAATCCTTACTTTTCTCTGAACTCAACCATTCATTGAGTGAGTGAGAGAGAGTCTGTGTGTATAAAACAGATCTAAGAGGAACCTCTTTGTTGGAAGTGGGTAAATGGGCAGTGGTATGCTGATAAATGTTTAACAACTGGGTCTCAGAGGGAAAGAAAAAAAAAAACAACCACCAACCTTGATATGCAGCATTGGCAGATTTGGGGATTTTTGTGGTGTAAAACCTCCCACCCCGGACAACTTCAGATTATCAACCTGATGTTAGTTGGCTCACAAAACCCCCAAAATTCAACAAGCAGTTCTCATGAGCTGGTGGGAGCTGGGTCCAGCAGACTTTTGCTAGATTTTCCTTCTTCCTTCCTTCCTTCCTTCCTTCCTTCCTTCCTTCCTTCCTTCCTTCCTTCCTTCCTCCTTCCTTCCTTTCTATTGAAGAGTAGCTGACACACTGTGACATTAGTTTCAGGTGTCCAACTAGTGATTGGACAGCCCTACGTTATGCTATCCTCACCAGAAGTGTAGCTACCGTCTGTCGCCATACAGTGCTATTACACTACTTATTCCCACGACTTCTTCATTCCGTTACTGGAAGCTTGTATCTCCCGCTCCCCTTCACCCATTTTGTCCATCCCCCCATGTCCTCCCGACTAGCAACCATCAGTTCTCTGTACTTATGGGTCTTTCTGTTTCTCATTTGTTTGCTTTTTATTTTATTTTTTAGATTCCGCATATAAGTGGAATTATATGATACTTGTCTTTCTCCATTTGACTTACTTCACTTGGCATCTGCCCTCTAGGTCCATCCATGTTGTGGCAAATGCTAGATTTCTTATCCAGGGGCATTTTGTGGGGTTGTTTCCACAGATATCTGTAAGGCACCTGGAAGCTCTGGAGAATGCCTTTTGAGAACAACTCGTCTCTGATCTTTAAAAATCCCTTTCAGATCTCAAATTCTAGAATCCTTTCTCAAGAAGTGTTTATGAGACAGAAGGCATTGTAATTGTGTGTGATGAACTTCTTTAAAGTTGGTATTGAAGTTATTTGTTGTTGTTGGTTCCTAGAGGGCTGGTGATTTAACCGGGATGCTTTTGGTACAGAGATAATCTGTGGTTAATATTAAAAGTGGTTTTAGGGAAGACGAGCGATTCTGACACACCAGTACCTGGAGATACTTTTGCTTTTTAAGCATGGATCTATTGCCATTTTTGAACATGACCGCACCTTTGCATCATGGCAAATGCCTTTAACATAGGACACCTTTTCATCTAGGACAGGGGTTGGCAAATGACAGCCATCAGCCAAATCCAGCTCACTGCCTATTTTTGTGTGGCTTCTGGGCTAAGAATGGTTCTTACATTTTTGAATGGTTGAAAAAAAATCAAAAGAAGAAGAAGAATTTGTGACACATGAAAATGATCGTTTCAGTGACCATAAATAAAGTTCTACTGGAACACAGCCCTGCCCTTTCGTTCGAATCATCTGTCATCGACATCAGCATGTCAGCTCTGGCTGCTTTCATGCTACACCGGCACAGTTCGGTGGTTGCGGTAGAGACCATGGGGCCCGCAGAGCCTGGAATATTTACTATCTGGCCCTTTACAGAAAACGTTTGCCAACCCCTGATCTAGGAAATAAGTCTCTGAGGAAATGGGACTAGCTAGTTCAAGGTTCTGTACAGTGACTGAAGACATAGCCGTCGGAATGCCAAATTCATTCTTAATGGGATTGAGAGGAGTTGCCTAAGAAAATGAAGGGCACCATACACAGCTTGTGAAAATTCTTAAAATATGAAAAAGAGTAAGGAAAGTAAGGAATTTCTCACTTTGCTCAAATCACCTTTTCTTCGGTTTTGTGGATAGCCTAATATGAAGAGGTTCATGCTTTCTGGTGCCGATGTGTTCTAAGTTACGTGGTCTTCTGATCACGAGGGCTCTGCTGCTTCTGACTCGGTAGGGTATCATTGGTGGCGACAAGACTTTGGCTTCGGAGTCAGACAAATGCAGTTCAAACGTTGGCTTGGCCCCTTATTCGATGTGTGGTCTTAGACAAATTTCTTTTCACAGTTTGTATCTTCAGTTATGTATAAAATATAGAATTGTTCTGAGAATCAGGTCAAATATTTAAATTCCATAGCATCAGAATCTGACACATAGTAAGCATATAATAAATGTTACTTTTATTTGTTGTTATTATTATGTTTGTACACCTCAGGGCCTCTCATGCATGTGCATATTTATCTTTTGGGGTAAGCTTTTATCCTTTTAGTTTTTGCAGACAGATATAAATATTTAATTTGGCAGTATCTTGACATATAATACAAATTTTTTCACCCCACATACTTCATCTCCTGGAAATTGTCTTGAAGGGAATTCATGCAAGTGTTACAGTCTCAGCCAATATTTTAAACTTTGGTCAGGTGAGAAGGTTGAGTGTCCCCATTCATTTCTTCCCAAGAAGAGACTGCCCTCTAATGGATACTTTTCTGGTAAGGGGAGAAAATAGTTGTGGTCCTAAAGACTAGGAAATGTTTTGCAATTCTTTTCTGTTACAATATACCTGCTTATGAAATTTAAGTATACCTTCAGGAGAGAAAGACTCCCAATATCTCAGTACCTGCACAGTCTGCTCTGATGATGACATTCAGCAATTAGACATGCATTTCTTTGGCAGCTATTTGCACTCAGCACCTCCCCCCTCCTCCTGCCACAGTACAGGCGTTGCTTTAATCAAGTCATTCTCAATTTAGGTTATACAGTAGAAAACCAAGAAGCTTTAAAATATCCTGATCCCTAGGTTGCACCGCAGCCCAATTAGATCCGAATTTCTGGGGACGGGATCTAGACATCAGTATGCATGTATGTATGTATGTATGTATTTTTATGTCCCCTCCACACACGTGATTCCAGAGGGCAGCCTGCAACCAAGGTTGAGATTCATACTTTAAACCTTTAGGTTTGAAACGTGTCCTTAAAATAAAGCAAAAATGCTGTGCTCGTGTGGCTGTGGTGTTTGCTCTTCTTAAGCATGCACAAGCGCAGCGTCCATTTGTCAGCTGTTTGTACTGGAGTCTCATCTCCAGGGAAATTTACCGATACAATCTTATTTCATTAGCTTGTTAATAAAGAAGGATCTTTTAGGTAGCAAAAGAGGGTGATAAGAAATGAATCTTTGCTACTTCTCCAACTGTAAATCCCACTGATGGGTTTTGTTTGGGACCCTTGATCATTTGGACTCTGATGACCTCATGGCTAACCTCTACAGAGGCATTTGGACTCACTGTCAAAAATGCATTTCTGGGGTGTGAATTTACAAGAGCATATTTTCTATATATTCGCTGATAGCCGTAAGCATTTTTTTTTTTTAGCCTGGTGAATATACATGCTGCTAAATTTTCTTCTCATTAGTATACTGTTCCTTGTGTTTAGTTCATTTTTGGTATTTTATTGATCTAATCTTTTACTTAAATAGGAATTGCTATAGTTTCACCGAGTTTGATGCAGTTGAAGGAAGGTTAATTAATTTTGTTATCTGTAATATAAAAATAATGATATAACCCATCTCCTAGGATTGTTAAGAAAAGAGGAAGAGGTAATATGTGTAAAACAGCCTAGTGGCTGGAACCAAGCATACACTCCAATGTTATGATGATATTGAGACAATATATAATAGAGATCAAGAACAAGGGTGCTCATCAGGTTAGTTTCCCTGGGTTCAAATCTCATCTACACTACCTATCAGCTTTGTGATGGTAGGCAAATTCATTACCCTCTTTAAATCTTCATTTCCTTCCCTGGAAACTTTGAGCTAGCTACCTTTTTTTGGGGGGGTGGGGGAGCAAGGGGAAGTGGTTGAGAAATCAGTGCGATCATGTATTTGATGTGTTTATTACTATTCATGGCATATGGCAAGCACCTTTTCACATACGTAAAGTAGGAAGGGAGTGTGTGCATGTATTTAGTGGGAGCTGCAAGGGGCCTTACCCTGCTTCTTTTGTTGTCCCTGAATCAGCAGTACCAGCATTACCTGGGATCATGTTAGGAATGTGTCATTTCAGCCAACCACCCCAGACTTACTGAGTCTAAATCCACATTAAAAAAAAAAAAAAGAGGATGCCCAGCGATTTGTATGCACATGTGAGCAGCACTGCTCTATTCAATGAATGACAAATACAAGGCAAAATTGCCGCTACTCCCCTGTAGTACGCCCATGACAGGTATCGCTCATCACGCGTGGCACTCCATCCCTCAGCATCCTGTCCACACTGCAGACACCCTCAACTGGCTGATAGGAACTGTCATGCAAGATGAAACCTGTAGCAGAAGAAACTTATTGCACTGAAGGAGTGACTTGCCTGAGCTCGAAAGGCAGTGAATTGCCAAGACAGTACTCAAATTCAGGCCTTTTCACCGTCAAACCAGCAATCCTGTACATTATTTTATACTGCCTCCATGATGGCGTTCAGTGACACACAACTGTTGGGCGGTTGGCTTTGTGCTACCACTGGACGGTGAAAAAGGACATTAAGATTAACCGGAAGGATACAATAGCATTCAGTATTAAAACAGAATTTGGAAAGAAATGTTAAAATCAGCTAACAGTGTTAACTGTGATTAAAACTCGAAGCCTGATGGTAATTTCTATTGTGATAATCTAGGCATGGGGATTTAAAAAATTGTGAGGATAAATTAATTCCACTGAATTCTAAAATTCATTTAAAAATTTTTTTTTCATGTTGAATGTTTTCTTTTCTTTTCTTTCCTTTTTAAAAAGATTTTATTTATTTATTTAACAGAGAGAGACAGCCAGCGAGAGAGGGAACACAAGCAGGGGGAGTGGGAGAGAAAGAAGCAGGCTCCCAGCGGGAGAGCCTGACATGGGGCTCCATCCCAGAATGCTGGGATCACGCCCTGAGCTGAAGGCAGACGCTTAAGGACTGAGCCACTCAGGCGCCCCATGTTGAGCGTTTTCTTTTTAGCAAGAATGTGTAATGCTTGAGGGGGAAGTTGTCATTGAAGTGACCACTGAATTCATCAGACAGCATTTCACAATACGAATTCAGACAGCCTTTCACAATACACATTTTGCACACATTGATACATTGCCTTTGCCTTTTACAATTGTTTTTTCTTGAAATTTTACATCTTAGGGATGGAATGAACCTTGAGATAGCATATGATCCAGCTTCTGTCTCCTGGGAAGGAGGGAAGAATTTTGTTCATCACTGAGAGATACGGTCTGCCTAGAGCTAAAATGAAAACACTATCCTAATACCTCTGAAATTTATCTTAAGCATCACGTTGGCTGTTGCACTGAGGCTGCTAAACATTTTCTGACTCATTACTCAAATGACTCATGCTCCATTTAGTGTGGTGGGAATACATGGAGAAGTGGCCAGATCCAACCGAGTGAGTAAGCGACTGGCCAAAGTTTCTTGCATTTTGTTACCCGGGCCGTTAATTTGCTAGAAATCTCAAAATGTTAATGTTCCTTCTGGCTGACACAGGGATGGAGGGGCTTTCTTTCCCCATTCTGGTCTGGAGGATATGCCAAAATTTCCCCTCCTCAAAATAAAATTAGGCAGTGTCAGTTTTCACATTTCAAGTTTGTCCCAAGCCGTAATAATAGTTTAGGTAATGTAAGATAGACTCTGCAAATTAAACCAAAACCAAAACCAAAAAAACAACCGTATATTTATAAATCTGTATGTATATATGAGTGTATATTTATGAATGTATGTACAGGTGCATATATATGTATATCACTGCATATCTGTGTGCATATGTATATATGTATGTCATGCTGCTTTAGCCGACCTATAGCCATTAGCTTCGAAAGTTCCAGGAAACAACGATCCTTTCCCCAGTGCATTAACTTAGTCGATGTACACATCGTTTTTCTGATTTGGAAGTTTTCCATATCCAAATTTGTTTGACCCTCAAGAGATGGGTAAAAGATGCATGGACAGCAGAGTCAAGGATCCATGACAGTGTCTCTTAAAATAACATTAAAGGTCAGGTCATAAAACCACTTTCCTTTTTTGAGTATTTTATTTCTTTGCCTGGAATTAATTTCATGTCCAAAGACATGGTCTATGAAAGAGGACATCTAGGAAATGCGTTCTAGGAATTAGCCTTCCCCAGGAGTCAAAAGGAAATTTGGAACTGTGTTTGTGCAAATAAATATAGGCACATCTGTATAAACTTTCTGTGACTATCTTTAGCGGTAATGGAGTATGCCTACCCTTGTTAATTTTTTATTTATTTTAGAAAATTAACATAAGAATCCGCATGACCCATTTTCTCTTTGGAGTCAATTGTTTTGTTTTATATTAACTTTTCAACTTGTTTTCTTTTACGTTAGTCTTAAAATGTCCTCCTCATGGAAAAGAGTATGTTCTCCATATGATAGAAATTAAACTGGCTGCTTTCCAGCAAATGAAATTATGGAGGTAATTTATGAGAATAAGATTTTTTTTTTCATTTTAAACTATAGGTTAAATGACAAAGGGCAGACAATGTAAATATCAACTAGATACTTAAACAGGTTGTAGCTCTCTGTCCCTTTCTGTGTATTTAAACGTCTTTTCTCTATGTTCAGAAACAGATTTTGGAGGATATATACACACCATTCATAAAGAATGACCAGAATACATATATACATGTGTATATATACACATGCATATATATATATTTTTTTCATTGTCTTCCTCCCCTTGGTGCATGGTGCTGGGCTGGAGCCATACAAAGTGATGTAAACACACTTCCTGTCAAGCCTTTAGGAACTTAAAGTGATCCCTTTAGCCTTTGGAAGAACTTGCTATGAAATTGGAGTCACCTGGAGTTACTGAAGCAATTGAATTATTGTTAGCTAGCTAATATTAGAAAAGGGAAAGCAGAAGATTGAAGTCTGTTTTCCGAGCAGCTAATGAGGCATCTCAGATTCGAATGTCACTCTCAAGCTAACCTCGTTAAGACAGAACATCTTGTTTTCATAAATGTCCTGGGGTAGCTGGACAATTACGTGTATTCATTTAACTGAAACAAATAACAAAGCTTTCCAACCAAATTCAAATATGCAAGAAAGCCTCTTAACATTGATGTCTTCTAAGTGTGCAAATAACATTTCTTCAGAACAGCACAAGAGAGGTGGACTTTGCATCTTGTTTTTAAAAAATCCAATTTTTGGATTATTTGAAAGTGGACTCTGTCATCAAATTAAACGCACCATTGACTACCTTTTTATTAAGAGATTTATTACCAGCTGCATTATTTAGTGTGGTTTTATTAAAATACTACAGCAGCTTTCATCTGAATACACATAATTTAGATATTTAATGGACAGTCATAAGGCATTAAATTGTCCCTGTTATTTCTGACCTACAAGAGAGCATGGGGCACCTAATTGTAAGGGGATAAATTAAAGGGAGGTGGTTCTGGGTAGTTTCTAAACATTTGGGAAGCCTATGCTTTTGATTTTTCAAATTGGTGCTGAAATGCGCCTCCAAAATTTGGCTTAGGAAAGCTTACTCCCTGAACTGGCTCAGTGTTCATTTGCGAGGGCTGGAGTCGTGAAGCATTAGGTCGTATGCTTGTGATCAGGTGAATGTCCAATAAATACCTGTTGCATAAATGAATGCATCAGTGAGTTGGGTATTATGGTCTTTTGGCCAGTATTCTCCTTTTTATTTCTTTGAAAAACAGCATACAGCATACAGATGTTTTTCCAAATTTAGATCTCTATTTGAAGATGGCGATCTACAAGTTGAGTGTGCAGCTATGTTTCACTGGATGAGACCTATGTATATATATAAATCTATGTACGGATACAAATATGTAATTAGGCTCAGAAGCTTTAGGAAATGAGAACTACGTAGGTTTTCAAACTTTCCAAACTGCCTGGAAGAAATGGGTATTAATAGAGCTGGCTCCGGAGGGATGGTTTTTCATCAGTCACCGACTCTGTTACGTGGAAAGCCCTTTTCCCATTACTTTTCTATTTTAAATCTATTCCCCTGCCCTGGCTGATTGAACCTTTCTGCAATGTGCCAGGCAAAGAATCTCGTCTCTCCTCTCAGCTTAGAAATAATAACATCTTCACATTTTCATGGCCTTTTCTGAAATGGGGACCTTTCATTTGTGTTTCTCTCTCAATTGAAATAAATTGATTAACGTCGTGGAATTGTGTCTCACCACAGGCCTTTGAAACAAAAAAGCTACTTTTCTGATATGGTAAGGGAACAGATTGCCCCAGATTTCTTTATGCTTCAAGGACTCAGGGGCAAAGGAATTGTTTTATCACAACACGTTGTGGAATCCTAAAGAAAGATCAGGATTCATTTCTTCCCGTTTGCTTGTGTTTCCCCCAGAGCATCCCCAGACACGTACCCCGTACCCTTGGCATTTGGTAATCAAGAGCTCTCTCTGGGACCCCTCTTCTGTGCTTCCTGACTTGTCTCTCGTTTTCCCTCTCCTTTTTGCCCTGTGAAATATTCTGTACCTTGCCTTCCACAATTGTTTTTTTTTTAATTTTAGTTTTATCAATCATATTCTTCATTTCCAATGACCCTCTTGCCCCTCACACTTGGATTTTTCCTCTTTCATAACTTCTTGTGTTCTTTAAGCTTTGTTTCACCAAGGCCCCTTCTCCACTCTTCCCTGTCCCGCACCCCTCCACTTCCGTGCTGGTTTGCCCAGCGGGAGGCATGGGTACATGTCTGCAGTGAGAGCAGAGAATGGAATCAGGATATTTCTTACTCCCCTCTTTTGCCTTGCAGCCTCACCTGTGCCCTGTTCCTGCAGCTCCCTCTGGCTAGGCCTCTGTGGGTAGCACTGGTTGGCCTTGAATAACAAAATTCCTCCCCTTGTTCCTTTAGTGGTAGGAGAATGGCTCTTCCTTGTTGCTAATTTCTGGTGCCCCACCATTCACCATTCATTCATCTGTTTGATTCTTTAACATGGCCCACATCTTTAGTCAAGACTCTTCGCACAGACCTCAGGAATGCTTCTACTTCCTGATGGAAACACAACCTTTTTTAAACTTACAGGTGCAGAATGTTCCTGAATCTCTCAGAGAGTTTGAATTAAATTGAATAGAATTTGAATGCAAGTTCCTGCCTGACCCTTGAATTCTGTCTCTGATGCCATTAGTTCTCTGTGAATGTTAGGTCTTCTTGTTTGTGCAATGGTCTTAACTCTTTTATTCTTTCAAATACAAATCTTGTTTGGTTAAAATGGGTAACTGGTAAGGGTTTCCTCTGCTGCTGTGTAAACCAGTTTCTCCAAATGATGGGTCTCCCTGACACCAGTTCCTGTCCACCTTGCCACCAGATTACTAGTCCTTATAAGCTCCTCTCTAATGGCCAGACCAAAAAAAAAGGAAAAGTACCCTTTGTTTGGTGTTGAACTTCTCTTTGGGCGTCTAGATCTCGGCAGACCCTGAACCTAGACATTGCTTCCCCCGAGCAGAACCCTCTCATCTGTTTATGCACCTGTGCACATCTGATTCCTGCTCATGTTCCTAACAGGCTTGCCATTTACATTTTTAGCCAAGTCTAGAGGTCCCTTCCTCCTGTACTTCTTATTCTGATCTTTGTCACTTACCGTTTTGTCTCATGTGTTTTACTGTATGTCTCAACTTACATACTAGAAGGTAAATTTTTTGGAGTTTTAAAAAATGCTTATTCATTTATTCATTCACTCTCCACTCCATCAGACACTTTTGTTTATCATCTCTATTTTGGGTGCGGTCAAGATGAGACAGCAATGTTCCTAAGCTGAAGAAGTTCACAGCCAGCTGGGGAGACGAGCACATAAGGAAGGGGGACCCAGTGTGAAGAGAGCCATGATAAAACATAGAGAAGGCAGCAGCTCATTCTCTCAGGAGGCAGGAGGCAGGAGGCAGGTCTGAGCTGGCATGTCTTCCCTGAGTTTTCTTACCATGGCAGGTAGAAGGAATGAAAGGAGGTGAGCAAGGGGTGCTCTATAGGTCAACTGATGGGGCTTTGTTTTTAACTCAGGAACAGGGGGTGTTAAGGGCTACACATTTAAGCAATTCCTTTGTTCTAAAGCGATAAATTGGGACCATGATGTAGTCAAGGTTGGGATTACTGTCCGAGGATGGACTTGTCACAATCCTGCAGTTGCTTGCATTCCCAGACTGTGATTCTCGAGGGACTGGGAGGGGCATATAGAACTCACAGAAGCTCCACAGTGCCTCATTTTCAGCTGTGGCTGATGGCTTTCCTGAGAGCTTCGTGCCTTCCTCAGCTGTGCCCCATTACCGGATGATGTCCAGGTAGTGCTGGTTTAAGCTAACGTGGCAGTGGTTACTGTTATTCCAAGCAGTGCTCAAAGTCAATAGGAAGAGTTGGAGCTTAAAAAAGAAAAAAAAAAAAAAAAAAAAAGCTAAGGTGAAAAGCACCGATGGAGAAGGAGATAGAAGGATGCCGCTGACAAATTTGTGAGCTAAATCTGAGGCTTATGTGGCTTTGCTGCAGTTTCTTCCCTCGCTGCTCTTCAAGGAGAGGCAGAGAGTGAGAAAGCAGAAAGGCACAAGAAAAGGCGAGCCTTGGAAGTCTTAAAAGCTCCCAGATTCCTTGTCCTTTCTTACCCTCCCAGCTACTGGGATCTTTTTTAATTGGGAAGTTGAACACAGTAGTGAGAAGTGTGCAAAACGTAAACGAACACACAATGAATTACCATGAAGGGGAGAATCTTCAGTTCTCTGTCTAGTGGGAGAAAGGTCAGAATCCACGTGTTGAGAGTTGTTTGACCCCTCACCCCCTCCAGCCTTTAACTGAGGGCAGTTGCCCTTTCCTTCCTGTTCCGGAAAGCCCAGAGAGAGCTGTGTGGTGCGTCTTCTCCCGCTCCCTGGAGCTGCTCCGGATCCTGCAGGTCAGACCTTGGCTCAGAAACAGTAGGTCCAGATTTCTAGGGAACTGAAGTCCACCCTGGAGGGTACTGGGAGGGGCGCAAGTCTTTCAGTCAGATTTTTGCAACGCTCCGGCTTTTCCTTCCTGTCTCATTGTGGATATTTAGTTCGGGGTATTTAGTTTAGATGGGCAGAAAAAGCGCAGATGGACCAGGCTTTGGCTGGGACAATTTGTGGGCAAATATCTGCTTTTCTATAGATATCCAAATCCAGCAGGAGAAAGACACTTTTGAAGAGAAAGGAAAGGGAGGGAAATGACCGGAATTCTGGGCAGCGCCCCGTGGTAGCCTCAGGGTCTGAGTCCGTCCAGCCCCCCACCTGTAAGCTCTAGGAATCGAGGGAGTGACTTAAGTCTAAGTCCACATTTTCTGGCATAAAAGCAGGCACTTCTGGGGAAGAGCCCGTCCTTTGGCCTTGGATGGACCTGAGTGCAGGTCCTGGGCCTGTCCCTTACAGCTTTGGGACTTGGGCGATTTATTTCACTTCTTTGAGCCTTGGCTTTATCAGCCAAATAATAGGAACCATAGGAGCTACCTAGTGGGGATGCCAAGAACATGAAATAAAATGCTGTGTGTTGAGCAAATTGGTGCTGGCGATGAAGTAACTCCCCTAGTTGCTGCCCACCGGTCCCGGATCTCTGCTCCCACTACCTTTCTTTTTTACATCGTTTTTGTTTTTCTTTCAGTGTTTGTTTTTGTTTTGTTTTGGTTTTTTGTTTTTTGGGTTTTTTTTTTCTTAGCGTTTTTTTTTTTTTTTTCCTTCCCCATGAGGTTATTGAAAGGACATTTGACTCTGTTCAAAAGAAATGTTGTGGTATGTCTGGCTTTCTCTCCCATTTACAGGCTTTATTCTTTCTTTCAATAGACCATGTATTTTGTTTTGTATGCTCTAGGATTCTAGATGGTAGGAGTTGTGCAGGGGGCAGGAAGAGAGACCGCAGGGCACGGCTAACACAGAGGATACCGCTGGACCTCAACAGTAGATACAGAAGGAGGGGGAGGGGGAGGGAGATCTTTTGGAAAATGGTAACTGTGGAGTTTTAAGCCATTATGCTATCAACAGGTTTTTTTTTTCCCCTGTGTTATTTGTAAACTTGCCTAGAAGCTAGGATGCGATGGATATATTTGATAAATAGGATAAATATTAGACAATATGGCATGAATCTAGCCCACCAATGTTTAGCTTGGAGGAATTAAAGTAAAACGAAAGAATTCTCTGTATGTACAGAGAATACCAGTTACCCCTTCTTTGTACTGCTTTGCAATTGGAGATTTTGTATCTAATTTCTGCCCAAATGCGAATTGTTATCTTAGTTGGCTCTTGATGGATGATCTTATGGTGTTGGTTTCATGTGACAGTTATTAGGAATCCATGGACTTTTAACCCAGAAAATAACCTGCAAGATCTTTATAATCCAGAATTTTCTAACGTGAATTCAGTAAAATACTAGTCCCTTGATGAGGTCTGCCCCGAAAGCATTCTGTGGTTGGGGAAATGCCGCAGATCAGCGTCCCCTCGCAGAACTAGCATTAACAGATAACTTCTGCCAAGCCCTGAAAGGAGGAAACCTGTGTAGCTGGATTATCCAACCGTCTCCCAAATCTATTTGAACATGAAACATTTTCTTCAAGTAATGCCTTTTAAATCTTCAGAACAAACTTGGGGAAGCACTCTCTTGATCCAAGGCTTCATTTTAGAAATGGAAAGCAAAGTCCAAAGAGATGATTTGCCCAAGTTTACTATATGGTGAATTTCTTGGATTCAATCCCATGCCACAAATCAAACATGATTATCTTGCACTTGAAGGAAGATGCTACTGAAAGGAACCTGTCCTCTGATGGACTTTACCTAATGGCTTTTGTTAACTACCTGAAAACCCCAAAGCAAAGAACACTGTCTTTCCAGAGAGGGTCCTTGGTAGTATTGCTGATTGTGTAACCATGTAAGTGCTTGTATAATTACAATTTTATTTCTTTTGAATCTGTAAGCTTTTCCTGTTCCCTCTAAAGCCTGCCTGCCTTTTATTCCCACTCCCATGACTCTACACTTGCTGAAATGCCTCTGTCTTTTGTTCTTCCTCTCGACTGTTACCCTCTTACCCATCTGGGGACCTGCTTTTTGCTCCTGGAGTCTATACAAATTCCTGTGTGCTGTAAAATTTTTGGAAATTCTCCTCAGAAGCCTGAAGACTTCTGCATAATCTGTAAAAGAAAATTAATTGATATTAATCTTTCCCCTCGATGACAGTTTCTTTTTTTCCTTCTCGATCTCCGTGTTGATATCACATAATGCAGTGTTCTTAATAACAGCTTGTGGTTGTGCCATTTATTCACTGGAGTTCTTAAGTACCCAAAGCCAGGCTCCTCAGGATGTGCCTTACAGAGCGAAATTGCGGGTGTTGCTTGCCAGTCTTCTGTGAGCTACAATGGCCACTACGAATTTTGAGAACCTCGGAACAAGCACATTCTTCATTCCTGGACTGGCAGTATTTAAGAATTCACTTGCTTCAATCCAATGAACATTTGTATACTTCATCTCAAAACACATGCTATGCTCTGGAGATGGTTTTTTTTTTTTTTAAATGTATTAGGTATTGTTGCTGCCCGTAAGGTGCTCGTCCCTTGGTGAGGGAGACTCACTTCTAAATGAGCCCAGTGCGGGATAGGAAGTGCTGTATTATGTGGTGTGCAGAACGCTAATGCACAAAAAGGAGTAAGTCCAGCGAGTAAAGGTTTCATGGAGGCGTAGCACTGTTATAGTGTCCTGAAGCCTACACAGCAGCTTCTTAGAAGCCCAGGAAGCTTGGTGATTACTTCGAAGTGTGATAGATGAACTTGTAAACTCCCGTTCCCTTGGTGGGTTCTGTCCCACCTCCAAAATTCTCATTCCCAAGTTAGATCCTCTCTGAGAATATGCTGTACGTGGAAATGCATTTCTGTCAAATGTGTGACACGTACAAATTCACCATTGCAGTCCAGATGATACAAGCTTCAGTGTGACTGTTTGAATGGCCCTTCCTGTTCTCTCTTCCTCACTGTGATTATTCCCACTGCCACTTTAGTGCTTATTATAGGTCAGCCTCTGTGCTGAGAAGCTCTCGTTTCTCCATCTGTGTCTCTGTTTTCCATGTAATCCTGACAATGACTTAATGAACCATGTCTCCCCAAATGTGTCTGCACTTTGGAATCACTGGGGGAGCATCACAAATGGCTGATGCCTGTGTCCCAGCCCCAGAGACTTTGATTTCATTGATCTGGGGCATAGCCTGGGCTTTGGGATTAAAAAAAAAAAAAAAAAAAAAAAAAAGAAATCCCCAGGTGGTAATGAAAATGGCCTAGAATTGATTGTGATTATGGTTGTACAACTCTACGAATAGATTAAAAACCATTGAATTATGAATTTTATGGTATGTATATTGTATTCCAGTACAACCCTTATGTTAAAAAAAAATACTAGGTGAATAATTTGGGAAGCATTGCTATATAGTAAATGGGGAAACTGAGATCAAGGAACTTTCATGGACTAGCCTAGCTAGCTAGAGTAGAATAAGAACCCAGGCAGTCTGAGACTAGAGTTTATGTTCCTAACCACTACACCACCCTATTGTCCTCTAACCTGAGGATGACTTTACTAACCTGTCATTCAACAGGCATGTGGCTGGAGAAATACTGGTGGATTTGCTCCTGTCCGTCCACATGCCTTCCATGTGTCCTGTTATGTAACCAGTGGATCTAATTTGCAAAATAATTGGCGTTAGGACTCGGTAAAAGACTTAGCCCCCTTGGGAATAAAATTCTCCATCCCTTTATCACAGTGCTGAAATGAGCTGAGCCAGCCTTCTTTTGGTGGCCAGGAGGCATCCTCAGAAGCACATCTAAAGAGGGGCACGCTGGTATCAAAGTGGTACATTCAAAACCAACTCTTCCACATCCTGGAACCTGAAAATAGATCGCTATTTAAAAGAGACTGCCTGGAATGTTACCTTGCTCTTTGTCAAACCTCTCCTGAATTTGGGTATAAAACGCATGTAAAAATAGTGCAACTAAAATAGGAGCAATGTTTGGGTTTTGGCCGCAGAGAGGGAATAAGAAGGCAAGCCCGATGGGAAAGCCTGTTTTCACCAGTACCAGGAAAACACGTAAGGGAGACTACTTTTGAAAGCAAGGAACAAATCTGTATCATAATGCATTGTCATCAGCGTGTTATTCTGGATGGAACAGTGAAGGTCTAAGTGTCCAGCGCGGCACAGTGACTTTTTTGGAGAGGAATGCAATGCTTTGTCTCTCGTATGTAAAAGATGATCACCACTGACCTCTTAATGGCTGCCGCTGCTTCCCCTATGTGCGTTCTTTTTGAATAAAGATTGAGTTCAAAAAGATGAGCACAGCTTAGCGCTGAAAGGGAACTCATTAAAAATGGCCTTTCTAGAGGATAAAAGGTTGAGTTTCAGGAGTGAGCCTAGTTCGTTTTGCTGTAGTTGCTAGGTGCCAACTGTCTCCTAAAGTGTGGAGAAGTTTAGCAACGTGCAATCTATTTCTTAGTGCCAAACATCAACGGTAAGAGAGTATGTTAATTTAAATATTCAGAATTTTTCTTTTTAAACTTGGCTTTGTCTGTACTTGCCTGAAGTATTTTCTTGAATTAGCATTTGTTTCATTTTTAAGTGACTAGTAATTTCCATGAAATCCATTGCTCCGATATTTCTCAAGGAAGGAGGGAGTGCCCGCTAGAATCCAGTAATGAGAACTGGAGTAGGAACTGGGAGTAGTTCAGGCCTTCTCTATCAACTGAGAAGCTTGTATCATTCATGGATTCTCTTACTTTGTCCCTGGGATCAGCTCAGCTGCTGATCCTTACTGATCATCAGAATGAGTCACCATGTGGCCTAAGGGAGGTGGGGCCCCAGACGGCCAGGGTAATGGGTCCACCTGCACACCTCACCGTGGTGCCCAGAGCTGCTGTGACCACTCCCCTCCCCAGCCCCAATATGACCACTTTTCACTGTACCATGGCTGCCTCGCTAGTTCAAGCCCCAACGTTCTGTCCCCCGGTGTGTAGAGCCTCTTAGCTGTATGGGCTACTTCTATTCTTGCCTGGCTACAGTCCTTCTCTACAGGGCTTCCAAAGTAAGCTCTTTTGAAATTTAAATTAGATCAAACTATTCCCTTGCTTGAAAACCTCCCTAGGCTACCCATTTCAATAAGAAGGAAATTGATATGGCTTAGGCTGGCAATGCATGTTTGTGTCAACCTTCGCTTTCTGTCTGAATCCTAATTCCTGTCCCCTACATCACCAGGCTCCAGCCATGCTGGCCATCTTCTTGTTGATTTTATTCACAAATCACTTTGACCCACATGGCAGCCTTTGGGCTTGCTCTTTAATTAGAAGGTCTTGAGGGCCCCCAAGAAATAGCAGCCCTCTTTCCTGCTCTGGTTCCCAAATTTGTCCAATAAAGTGTGAAACAAAAGAATGGCCGATAGAGACCAGGCTTTCGATCTGGTGGGCATGGCTTTTGATCTTAGGAATTCTCAAAGTTTTAGTACACATATGAATTACTTATGGCCAAGGTTAAATGCAGATTCTGATCAAGTGGGACTGGACTGGAGCTAAGAACGTGCATTCCTCACAAGCTCCCAGGTGATGCTGGCACAGCTCCTGCCCAGGAGAGGCTGGTGGGTATTGAACACAGGCCGGTTAGGCCAGCCAAGGTATTCTGGTAAAATATTTTGTGCCAGGCTCCTTTGAAAACCTGAGGGTGGGGAAAGTCAGGCCGCTGTGACACCCTGCCTGGATGGTTGGCTTCTTGACCCACCCCAGTGTCCAGTGAGACTTTCCTTCCCAGAGGGACCCCACCTGATCATCTGCTCTAAACAGTGATCCCACTGCCCATCGCTCTCAGCTCCATAATCCCATTTTATTACTTTTTCCAGCTTCCCTAACTATCTAAAAATCTTATTTTACTGCTTCATTGTTTTCTGCTGATCAGAGAAGGGAGTTTGTTCTGTTTAGTACTGTATCTCCATAACTATAAAGGGCACTGCTTGCTGTATATAGTTACTGAGCAAAATAATAATTACTCTAAGACAGATTGGTCATAAGTTCCATGATGATGGGATCATTTCTTTCTTGTGAAGGTACAGCATAGGACATGGCCCATGGTAGACAATAAGTGAAGGAGAACTCCGGTTAAAAAATAGGGAAAGCATGTTAGAGTAATTAGTGGATCAGGTTAATTGGCAGGTGTTACTTTTTTTTTTTTTTTTTTAAAGATTTTATTTATTTGAGCGAGGGCAAGTGAGAAAGCAGAAGCAGGAGGAGCAGCAGAGGGAGAGGGAGAAGCAGATACCAGGGTCATGACCTGAGCTGAAGGCAGATGCTTAACCAACTAAGCCACCCAGGTGCCCTGGCAGGTGTTACTTTACCTATGGGTAGTCAGGATCCTCTCCATAATTTCCTGGCCTTTTTTTTTTTTTTTTTCAAATAAGAAACTAATTTCCAGACTCCTGTATTTTGGGCAATAAAAAGTGGGGAGTGTTTGGTATCAAGAATGGTCTTGAGTAGTTGGCAACAGGTCTTTTCTTGAGAGGGTAGAGTCTATTATCAAGAGGCTGCCTGTCTATACCATTTGATAGGAAGCCATTGTTCACCTACCCCTCTGAGCATAGGTACCATCCTTCCTAAGAGAAAATGAGCCATCTGTCCTTCTATCTCTAACTCTCATTTGATACCAGAGCCACAAAGTTCAGTCACTGGGTTGCCTTTTCAAGGCACAATGGATAATGGCCTGAACTCCCCCCCCCCCCCCCCATCTGTGTGAGAATTGAGCTATTCACCTGTCCTCTGCCCAGATGGCTACTGCCGATCTACTCATTTCAGCATCCTTGATAGAGGTGTTTTTCCCCCCATTTCATCATCATCTGAAGCTAGGAAAAATGGCTCAGACATTCTTTGACTAGCTCTTATTCTGTCAGCTCATGAGGATTCCACGTTTGTAACTTGGCTATCCCTGGTTTAAACAGAAGAGAGACAGAGAATGAATGAACTAAAATTTGTTGAATCTTCTGGTCCAGGTGCTTTGGAAGAACAGCTATGTTCCAACCTTGGCCTTGGATATTGGCTTTGTTCTTTGCTTCCAGAATGGGATTGGCTTTTACATAGGTCCTGCCTGGGCATCTATCTGATTGGTAATTTGATATCTAATTCCTACACATATGTCAGTGCTGTAGGGCATTCTGTATTGGTTTGGTTTAAAATAGTAGTCGGCTCTTTCAGAGTACATTAAACACCTGTTAACTCATAGAGATAGAGATATTGTGGACTATTAAATGAATCCATTATTCAAATGATGTTTATTGGGTATTGACTGTTTGTCAGGCACTGTGCTGGCTGCTACATGTATGGGAATGTTCAATGAAAATCTTATTTCTTTCTTAGGAAGGAAATTTTCTCTCTAGTCTCTGGATCCTTCATCCCTCTTTTACACACACACACACACACACACACACACACTTTTTTTTTTTTAAGATTTTATTTATTTGACAGAGAGAGACAGCCAGCCAGAGAGGGAACACAAGCAGGGGGAGTGGGAGAGGAAGAAGCAGGCTCCCAGCGGAGGAGCCTGATGTGGGGCTCGATCCCATAACGCCGGGATCACGCCCTGAGCCGAAGGCAGACACTTAATGACTGCGCCACCTAGGCGCCCCGTCACACACTTTCTATTAGGAGAAGTAGCGACTGCCCTCCCTGGTGACAGCTGGCATGTACTGGGCTGTGGCCTGCATGCTAGTGGGGAAAGTTTGTCACTTAAAGGTAAGAAAGGTGTTACACTCTGCCTTCTCTCGCTTGGACTTGCCCAAAGCTCTGAATGGTGCATTCATTAATTTCTGTAAAAGACCTGACTTATTCTTCCCGGTTACCATTTTCAACCCTGGACTGAGGGAGGAAGCCCCATCTGACCAGCACTGTGCAACTGGGGCCCTGGGGTGAGGTAGCAGAAGACCCATTTGACTTCTGGCCTGAACCTGTTAAGGTTTGCTCACAGGATTCAGACATTGATGCGACATGCCCAGCCCTTCATAAGGCTGTTCTTCCCTCCTCACGTGGCTTCTCCCTTGGCTCAGGGAGGGGGCTGATAGATAACCCTGATCTCATTCTCTGCCCTAAAGAAGATCATGATCTAGGATGTGAGATGGGGAAGTGAATGCACAAACACAGTGGGTGTGTGAGGGGTGTTCTAGCTGGAGGGTCACAGATACTGTAAGTAGGACAGAGTGGTAGGCCAGGCCCTTCCACATGTGCTACTCTAATTGGCGAAGACCTCATTCTTCTGCAACAGATTGGGTCATTGAAAGCCATGGTAATGAAAGGAAATGGCCCCAAATGTGAGCTACAATTGCCTGTGAACTGCCTAGTTTGTGTACTTAAAAATTGTACAGTTTGCCCCTCAGAGCATACTATGGTGCATTTTAATTTTGGTGTTAACTGTGATCTGAAATCTTTGGGGGGCCCTCATCCTGAAACCTCTGTACTTCTCCAAATATAGGGCTCCAGCCTGTCTTCAACAGCCTCGTGTGCCCAGAAAAGCAAAGACAGGACCCCATGCCGTGATGCACACAGGTGGTTTCCATGGCCACCAACACAGGTGGAGTCTAACATCTTCGCAATAGGCTTAAGCAGTTGAAGGAGAATTTGAAAAAACAAGCAGATTTGTTTAGCAGTGTTTGTAGGAAAGCCTTGTAAAGAAATGGCAGAAGTGCCCATAGGTGGGATGTGCTTTCTCTCTCTCATCTTCTGGAGCTGGGAGGTTAAGTAGCCACCCAGAGGTAGGTATGTTTTCCATCCTGTCAGCGGGTTAGTGGAGGAAGTGAGAATAACAAGCACTTGGTGAGCAAGAGACTCTTGTGGGGCAGTTTTTGAAGATCCAAATATTATACCATGCATTGTCCTCTAAAGCCAGAAAAAGTGCACCAGCAATTTCAGTGGAAACATCAACAAAGAAATAATAGAACCTTATTAAATGAGAAACTGTCCAAAAAATGCATTTAACAAAATCGAAGGCAGGCGGAGAAATCCCAGCCACAGCGACCTGAGAAAAATGTCATCTGAGAATTTAGCTGTAACAGAGTGCTCCTCGGTAAATGTGCACTTCTTGGTGACAGTGACAAATTTTTTGTAATCCTTGCTAACTGCACCCTCAAAATGGGTTAATGTTTTCTTGCTTTGTGCTGAATTTCATAGAAATAAGTGCCCCCTAGGGAAATTTTAATTGTCTCTCTTTTTTTTCTCATTAATTTGCTGTACAGTTGAAAATTAATACTACTGTGGATTTACAGAATTTGCTAATTAGTAAGAAGCTTGACATTTACTAATGTAAAACTATGAATAAACCTACTAATTTAAAAATTATGTCACCGTCAGAATGTTCCCATGGAAGCTGGAAGCCCAGAGAAAAATGTGGTCTTTAGATATTTATTAACAAGGTGATTAGTCAGAGGATTACCATAGGACATGTTATTTCAGTGCTAGAAGTTTATTATTCATGTTCCTAATTCAAAGAGTTGAGATTCTGGGAGTTACACGTGTTATCGGATCCTTCGCCTGAAATGGATAGAACTCTCTCAGCACCGCCATGAAAGCTTTCTCTGGGTCACCAGTCTAAAGAACTAAAATGAAAAATAGGTTATGCATGTCATGCAGCAACTCTAATTGATTGGTAATGATGATCTCGAAAGTTTTGTTAGGAAAATCATGCCCAGCTACGTCCTCGTTGATTAGTGATGTCCATTGTTGGTACTGGGAGGAGGAAGGCACAGTGCCAGGCATGGCCCCTTCCCAACGAAAACAAAACCAGGCGGTGAGCTGACCAAGGACCTTTTATTCTTTTCGTGGAGGATAAGTGTTCTTTGGGAATCTATGGTTAGTGGGGACAATGTTCTTCTTCCCAGACATGGTGACAGGAGGAATAAATATTGGAGCCCTAGAACTTGAAGGGAAGCATGCTGAATGAAACTCTGAATCATGAAAAGGCTTCATGTGTCCATCTGTGTCTCAGGGAAGCAGGGCGGGGAGATCCCAGGAGGCGGAGTGGTGGTTCAGAGTGGCAGGGTCTAGAGTGCACCCTTCTGCCTCGTCAGCATCGATTCTGCGTGGGGTTTCAGTCAGCTTGTGCGGTGGCCTACCGAGGACTGTCAAGAGAGGACTTGTGCCAACAAAGCCTCTGTCCTGGCAGGACTCTTGGAGGAAGTGTCATCTAAACAAAATCTTTTGAAACTGGGATACAAATTTTTCAAGAGAGAAAAAAAACAAACCATTTGCTGCTTTTTTGAAAAGCAACGACCCTTTCTCACTTTGGTCATTAAACCAAGGTTCAAATGTGTAGGTTTCTTGGAGCTGGCATCTGAAATATTTTAAAAGCAAGAGGCTTTAAGATGATAAAACTCTAGAGATGCCGCTTTGGGAGAATACTCATCGTGCTTTTCCTAAGACTCCAAATCCATTCAACAATACAGATGCTCTTAATTAGTGATTGCTTGTCAGCCTTTTAATTATTGTGTTTTGCAGCCCACTTGGCAATGGAAGTTGCCGTAAATTACCCTTAGCAACAGCACACTCTCGGGGTAGAGTTGCCCTGAACTCTGCATGCCCTGCCATGTCCTCAGTGAACTGAGTGGGCACGTGGGGCAGAGCCACGTGGAGAGTCAAAGGGCTTGATTATGCCCTTGGCCTCTCTGTCGGGCCTTTAGATATCAGGCACGGCCACCCTGTGGGCTCTGAGTAATCCTTTCCACTTGTGGAAAACCAGACTGACTCTGTAGGCAGCCACACATGTGCGCTTGAAAATGAATTCCTTTCCTGACGTGTCTTTTTCTGTGTTTGTGTTCTTCCTGTCCCTTGCTCTTCTCACCCACCTGGAGGCAGACGTGTGCAGTGATCATTTACATTGCAAGTTTAGCAAGTGACACAATGTGGGCAGAAGATCTTCCTTAGTGCTGCTGGAAGGAGAGAGGAGTCCAGGGTCTGATGCCCTGTGTACAGATCTTAGCACCGCCTTCTACGTGCCGAGTGGACTTAGTCCAGTGACTCACACTCCCAGTGCTTTCTCTGTAAAATCCAAATGATGAAAAGCTATCACAAGGGTATGGAGAGGATTAAGTGAGATACTTACATAAAGTGTTGAGCGTTATGCCTGGTTTACAGCAAGGGCTGCAGGACTCTCCATGTTGTTAGTATGACTAACAAGTACCCATATTAAATAAGTTACTGCATAGGTTTTCCATCTCTACGTGATGGATATCAGTGAGAGGTGCTCTTGATGGCATTGTAAATGCGGACCCCCAAGTACTTTCAGAAATGTCTTTTATTAGCTTTCAAAAACTGTGAACACATTCTAATCTCTGGGCACAGTCCTCCCTAGACAGTGTTCAACATGGTGTTCATTGGGGAAAAGGAGGAAGCAGCTACTCAGGACACAGGTTTGACATCTGGGGGAGGCCACTGCTCCTAACCTCTCATGCTGGTCTTCATTGCCTTTGGGGGGGGGGTCTCCATTCCCCCAAAGCTGTCCCGTGCTCTCATCTTGCCCTGCGTTTTTCTGAGCAGTACTTGATAACCTTTACTGAGAGAGGCTTTGGGCTCTTAGCGAACGGTAGCCTTGATCAAGTCATTTGACTTCTATGGGTTTTGTTTTCTCACTACTGTACAGGCTGTTGGGGTTCAAATGAGCTAATGTAGGTCAAGTGTCTAACATAGGCTCTGGCATACAGGGATATTCAATCAATTCTCATTTGTTGTCATCGGTACGAGGTTCTAGCTGCTATAAAAGGATATTAAGTCCAGAAAGAGATGAATTTCAGGTCAGTCCCCTCTTCCCTCATTAACTACAAAGACATCCTTGTCATAGTTTCAGGGGGGACCAGCTCATTCTTCATCCTTTATCTTTCTGTCTCCTATGGATCAGGGCCTGTCTTTCTTAGGTACTCAGAAAACTGTATAGATGTCACTTAATATTTACCCAGCACCTTTTGTGTTTGGGACAATATGCTGGACACTGTGGGAGACATCAAGGAAGGTTTGTATACAGATAGATCACCTAGAAGATTCTTTTGAAGTCAGGAGGAGATCAAAAGTAGCAGTAAGAAAATGACCAATTAGTCTTCTCTTTGAGAACTCTCAGCTCCAGTAAGTCCTTAAACAAGTGATGAGGAGAACAAGAAAGAATGAAACAGTACAGTGTTATTATAAGGGAGGTAATAGCCAGTATGTAAATGAGTACGACCACGCAGGAAAGCTGTGTGAATCATACGACCAAAGCGAATGCATAATAGCCACCCTGCAAACTCCAGCTTTCCTGCAGAAGCTTGCCTGTGGACAGAAACGTCCCACCTGGTCTGAACAGTGGAGGCACGTGATGGGATTCAGGTGTGGGTCTCGGAGTGCCTGCTCATTAGTGTTCGATGGTGCTCCCTAGTAGGCGGTCGGAGCCTCATTACTGTTCTTAAGAGTAAACTAATATTAAGAGTTCTGAATTTCCAAATGGTGACAAATAGAATGAAGAGGTAATGAGATGGGTAGGAACAGAGATCCCCTGATGAGTGCCCATCATGGTGAGAGGATAAGAAAAAGAGAAAAACACCACTGTCAATCCAAGAGATACTGAGAAATACCTGTTTGGGTCTGGCATGGGGGAAGTGAGGAGGCATTTTTCAGGCAATGAAATTGGAACCACCCTGGATGGAGCCTTGCGTAGTGCTGTGCTGCAAAAGCCATGAGGGGAAAGAAGGGTCACACTGGGACCGACTTCAAATCCAGTTTTAGTTCCTATTTTATGATGGCAAAATATACAGAAGTGGGGACTGGGAGGGAGTTCTGTTTCAAGACCCCATGAGTGAGAACCTGTCATGACTGCTGCTGCCTCAGTAAGGTCTGGCCAAGGAGATCTAGAAGTTACGGGTTGCCTTCTTGGGATTTCATTTGACCCACATCTGCGGACCTCCAGGAGAAGCCAGTGGATAACTTGAATGGCCTTGGGTTAAGGCCTTGAATTTACATCTTAATGTCAGGTGAATTTTCCATATGCTATTGAACAGGATAGAAGGAAGGACTTCAGACATTCCTGAACTTGCACCCTTACTAGATCTTACCACCTGAAGTGGACTGTTAAATCATAGATTTTATCAGTCATGTAATTATCTTCTGAATAGTGCAATTAGAAATTGCTGAATATGGTAGAACACCTAAAATAGAAGTACATCCATCGATAGATGATGAGTGATACCTAGCTGTAGCTGACACTGCCTTACCTTTCCATTTTAGCCAAAACCTGTGAGTGGCATGGCTTCACCACAAAACCCAGACACTCCATGTCAGTTAAAAAGTGGTGGAATCATTTTTCGTGTGTCGCGATAATCATTGCCTTTTGTTCATTTGCACTGGGAGCTTCAGTCTGTTCGATGTTAATGTTTAAAATTTAACAATTTGGTCAATTTTTTTTGGTATTTCAAAAAAAATTTTTTAACATGCTAGAAACCTTAAAGTTAAAGAGCCTTGGGTGTCTCTTAACCTCTGAGAGGCCTGTGCACAAGAGGATGTTACGTGAGGTTTCTGCTTCTGGAAGATCACAGTGGGCTTTGATGTACTATACAGACTTTTGGCACTGGCTCGGAGTTGGGGTCCCTGCGCTACTCTCCAGCCTGTGGAGATGAACTCTTAGGAGTCTTTTGTGATTAATATGAAGAGTATAGTATGAATGGAAATGCAGTAGTAAATTTGGTAACTCTAGAAGGATCCATGACATTAAGGTGATTTTTTTTTTCCTTTTTAAAGATTTTATTGAGAGAGAGAGAGAGAGAGCGCGCGTGCGCGCGCGCACAAGCGGGGGGAGGGGCAGAGGCAGAGGGAAAAGCAGACTCCCTGCTGAGCTGGGAACTCAACACCTCAACAGGGGGCTCGATTCCAGGGCTCTGGGATCCTGACCTGGGCCAAAGGCAGATGCTTAACTGACTGAGCCACCCAAGTGCCCCAGGTGTTGTTTGTTTGTTTGTTTGTTTTTTCTAACTGGAAAATCTCTTCCTTAAATATTACAAAAAAATTTTTTTTGAGTATAGTTGATGCACAGTGTTACATTTGTTTCAGGTTTACAGCATAATGATTCTATAGTCTGTTACACTATGCTCACCACAAGTGTAACTACCATCTGTCATCGTAAAGTATCGTTTTACTATCCTAACCTGTAAATTCCCCTCTGCTATTGCAGTACATGTGAAGATACAGTTTGGGCTATTTTTACTGCTAAGATGACTCTCAGCCTCCATCAGACCAAGCAGCCATGCCATACTTTGTCCTTCAGTTTAGAAATCTGCTTCCTTTTTATTCAAGCGTCTGTCTCTCCCTCTTGAGCTGGTTATCTACAAACACAGGCTGTTGACTTTCTAAATGATTCTAGGCCTCAATACTGGTGTTATAGACCTTCACCACCTGTGTTTGGTTTGGCAGGAAACAGTTTTTAAGTGACATAAATAATTTTGAATTTTATACATTTTTGCACATATGGTACTGTATTTAATACTCAAGGTCAAGTTGAAGTGTAAAATACATACACGTCATCTTTTCATTCTATTTCTCTTTCTTTACGCCATGAAAAGAACTTTAGGAGCAAATACGTTTTATAGGTGGTCTCTTTTTAAAGAACAGGTCTCCAGTGCGTCAGCGGGGAGAAGGGGGCTGGTAATTCATATTACTCGAGATACTTGAAAATAATTCTTTGGAAAGCTTCTCCAGTGCATGGTCATGGTAGAAAATGAAAGTATATGGAAAAGACAATAAAATTATTTGAACCCCATTTTGTCACAGGAAAATCATCCTGAATTTCCAGATTTCCCCTAGTATATGTACACACACAAATGATTTTAAAAATTGTTTACTCGTACTCTGAAAATGACTATTTATATTATAAATATAAGGTTATATATAATTTAAGGTTATATAATGTAATTATATAAATATAAGGTTCTATATAATCATATAAATACAGGGTTATATATTATAATTACATAAATACAAGGTTGTATATATATATATCATAAATATAAGATTTTATTTTATTTGTATTTTATTCTCTCCCTGTATGAATCAGCTACAAAGCAGATGTCATTATTGATTGGAGGGTGGTGGCGAGAATATAACCGTTCCAGGGAGTTCTGGGGCAGGCAGTATAGGGCGTAAGTGAAAATCCTTGTCAGGATGTTGGCAGTGAATAGGCAGGAGTAAAGGGTTCTTGGGCCTCACTGCACACGAGGATTACCCTGAGAACTCTTCAAAACAAAGTGACCCAAAGGATGCCCAGGTGTAACCCAGGCCAATTAAAATATGTGGGGGTGAGTTGTTGGTGAGGATGTTCAGAAACTAGAACCTTCATTCACTGATGGTGGTAATGTAAAATGCTAGAGTCCCTAAGGAAAACCACTTGGCAGTTCCCCAAAATGTTCCATATAGAGTTTCTATATGACCCAGCAATTCCACTCCTAGGTGTACACCCAGAGAGAACTGGAAACCTAGGCTAACACAAAAGCTTGCACCTGAATGGTCATAGCAGAACTATTCATGATAGCCCCAAAGTAGAAGTAACTCAAATGTCCACCAATTCATTAATGGTTAAAAAAAAAAAAAAGTCTGTACATACAATGGGGTGGGATTCAGCCTTTAAAAGGAGTGAAGTGCTGACACCTACAACATGGGTGGACATTGAAACATTACGCCAAGTGAAAGAGGCCAGACACAAAAGGCTACATATTGTAGAATTGCATTTATATGAAATGTCCAGAATAGGCCAATACAGAAACAGAAAGTAGATTAATGGTTGCCATGGGCTGTGTAGAGGGGAACGGGGAAGCCACTGCTAATGGATGTGGTGTTTCTTTTTGGAGTGAAGAAAATATTTGGCAAGTGATCCAGGGGTCCTTGGGATTGAGCCCCATGATGGGTTCCCTTCTCAGCGGAGAACCTACTTCTCCCTCTCCCTCTGCTTCTCCCCCTGCTTGTGCTCTCTCTCTGTCAAATAAAATCTTTTAAAAAAGTGAAATTTGAAAATTGAACACTCTGTAGCTTAAATCTTTCTCATCACAAACTTCTCATCACTCATTGAATGAAATCCCAAATGAGGCCTTGCAGGATCTGGTCCCTACTTATCTTTGAACTTCTCTCCTCACCTTTCTCTTTTGCTGCTGTTCTTAGACCCTGCTGTCCCTCCTACCCCTCTTTTCTTTCCATTCCTTTAAGAGCTGGAGCTCATTCTTACCTTGGCACGTGTTGTTTCCACAGAACACTATCTCTCGACACTCACCTATAGCGAGCTCCTCATTCGAGTCCCAGATCAAATGTTTAGCTCCCTTTCCATCACCACTAAACCCATTACTTCAACCCCCTCCAAGTCACTACCTACTTCAGCATTCGAATTATTTCCTTTAAAACAAAATCAGAAATATTTCAGCTTGCTGATTGGTTTGTGGTCTCTACCATGTACTGATCCTCTTCACCCTGCACCTAGAATGCCCCATGAGAATAGGGGCCTGGTCTGGCACGTTCACCACTAGAACAGTATTTAGAAAGTGGTAAATATATAATAAGTACTTGTTGGCTGAATAAGTGATTCGTTTAATGAGGAACCAATTCAAGGAAAGACTTGCTAAGTGTAGGCAATCTCTGAATACTTTTGTAGGAGAAGGGGAAGGAGCCAGGGGAGTGAGATCAGAGTTGGTTAACAAGCAAAAATTGCAACACATGAATGTGACAGGGGAGAGGGGAGGAGGAGAGGTTGCTGATGAAGTGAGATCTTGAAAAAGCAGTTGGCATTTTGAAATGCCTCTGTGTTTTCTGTTTATAAATAGCTGAGCTTCAGTTTTTGTTTTTTGGATTTTTTTTTTTTTTTGACTTGTTAACAATTGAAAATTTTTCTTTAGTGACACCATAGGTTGATGACTTAATCTACATTACTAAAAGTTGTTTTTTCTTTGTATAAAGATCTTACGGGTACACTTTTATTTGCTTGAATTCTGAGACACTTCAGACTGTCTTCTCTTTCTCTTTGTTCTTGTCACCTTCTTGTGGGATGTTCTTATACTGGCTCCTGTGGAATTTTGACATATGCCTGTAAGTTTAGAATGCTTTATAAGTCATCTAAGCCTAAATTATGTCTCCAACTATCCATTTACATGTCTTGATTGTTGTCCAAATCCTCAATAAAATATATTTGAGAGCCTGGCCAGCTGAAAATAGGCTGTTCCTCAGTGAGATGACAGGTCCTCTTTCCTGGTAGGATTGCTCTTAGGATTCGTTAGCCAGCAGCTCTTCTAGCTCACTTACGTTTTTGGTGAACCTTTGAGTCCCCAGTTTTTAAATGCAGTGAATTGGAATTGAAGAATATTTACCAGTTGGTAAAGGACCTGGAGTTATTCGCAGTGTGGTTTCTTCTGATGACTCTGAAAGACAATTGGTCACGTCTTGTAGTATTGGTCGAGATTCCTGCCATTTGCTGAGTGGATATAAAAATAGCATGTGACTTTTAAAGTAAATCTTATCATGCCCAACCATAATGGAATAACACATTTATTTTTCAAGGTGAAAGATAACATTTTCATTCTTTCAACCAAAAGACAGTATTTCTTTTTTGATGTGTCAGGCTTCTTGGGTGCCTTGGAGATGTCCATTTTCATGGCAGACTGTTTGAGCTAGAATAGTCATTTCCCCTTACATTATATTCCTGAGGAATAAAAAAATTTTTACTAGAGATTTGGAGAATCAAAGAATACCCAATGCTGACAAAGTTATGGGAAAATAAGTATTTTGCCTATATTATTTTTGAAGGTAAATGTTTTTAAACCTTTTGTGAGAGACATTTAGCAGTACATATCAATAGCTCTGAAGGTTCAGTATCCTTTGAACACAGTGACGCTCAAATCTAGGAATTGAGCTCAAAGAGATACACACATGTTGCTGTATGAGACACATTCCTCATAGTGTTGTCAGGAGGATTAAGTAAGTTGTTATATAGAAATCACTTGGAATGAAAATATTGAGTATGGTATTAGCTATTTCTATTTTATCAGGTGCTTTTTTTTTCCCCCCTTTAAGTAGGCTTCAAGCCCAGTGTGGAGCCTAATGTGGGGCTTGAACTCATGACCTTGAGATCAAGACCTGAGCTGAGGATCAAGTCAGTAGCTTAACCTGAGCCACCCAGGTGCCCCTCAGGTGCTACTTTTTTTTTTTTTTTTTTTTTTTTAAAGATTTTTTATTTATTTATTCGAGAGAGACAGCCAGCGAGAGAGGGAACACAAGCAGGGGGAGTGGGAGAGGAAGAAGCAGGCTCATAGCGGAGGAGCCTGATGTGGGGCTCGATCCCACAACGCCGGGATCACGCCCTGAGCCGAAGGCAGACACTTAACCGCTGTGCCACCCAGGCACCCCAGGTGCTACTTTTTAACTGACACTGCTCTACCCCCAATGTGGAAAGGATAGCGGTCACCTAGTGGTAGTTCAGTACCAAATATATGGTTTTACTTGTTTTTTAATTTAATAATTCTGCACTATTTATATGGAAGTACTCTTCTAAGCAATTTGGCAATATTATGTGTTAGCTGGCAGTTAACAATTATTTGTTGAATAAAAGTCGGCATTACTTTTTTGTTTGTTTTGTTTGGGTTTTTTTTTATTTTTTTAATTTTTATATTATGTTAGTCACCATACAGTACATCCCTGGTTTCTGATGTAAAGTTCGATGATTCATTAGTTGGGTATAACACCCAGTGCACCATGCAATACGTGTTTTGTTTGTTTGTTAAGATTTTCTTGGAGAAAGAGTGAGAGCAGGAGGAGGGGCACAGGGAGAAGCAGGCTCCCTGCTGAGCATGGAGGGAGCCCACCTCAGGGCTCAATCCCAGGACCCTGAGATCATGACCTGAGCTGAAGGCAGACACTTAACCCAGCCACCCCTGGCATTACTTTTTGACAGCATAAAATACCAATACCAATATGATGACTAGCTTTATAAAATACTTACTAAATGCTTTATGTGTGTCCTGGAGAAAAAGGTACTGTTGTTCTCCCCATTTCACAGACTGACCCTTTAGCTGTGTTCTTAACATCATCATCCCAGAGGTTCTGCTAGAGTCAGGCTAGGAAGGAGCTTAAGAATCTGTTGTTTCAGAAAAGCTCCCGGTGATTTTTCATTGGAACTAGTGTTCTAGGGAAGTGCTTCTCAAACTTTAATGTACGTAAAGCACAACTTGGAATCTTGTTTAAATACAGAACGATGCCGTTGGTTCAGGGGGAGCCTGGGAATCGGCATTTCTCACATCTCTTTGGGGATGCAGATCTTGTTGGCCAGCGGACCACATTTTGAGTAGCCAGCCTATTACCTTGTTGGGGAAATAAGACTTGAAATGTGTCCCAAAGAAATCATTTGCTTTGGGGAAAAGAGAGAGAGTAATGAAATGGGCTCCTGGTGGTCTGTTGGGTAAGATTTTGCATTCTCATGGGCCTGGTCTGGTGGGTGCCTTTGCTAAAGTCCTGACCTTCTCAAACTTGGATTGTTGGGTTTTGAGGGGTCCTCCCATTCTCAAAGAGGAGTTTATATTCTGTCTTCTCCACTTGACCAAATAATATAATGTAATAGACGTAGGCATGCGTTCCGGATCACCAGCTGACTGTCCTACAAGAGTATTGCCATGTGGTTTTGGCACCAAATGATTCCCTAATGTGACAGTTATCTTTAACTGAGAGATTCTGAAAGTGGGGTCTCTCAAGTCCTAGGTTCCTAAATTTGGGAAATCCTTGCAAAGAGTTTGTATGCTCCCCAAATAGTATCCTCTAAAGGAGACCATCTGAGGTTCACAGTGAATCTGAGTAAGCCACTTGACCTGCCAGCTTACTCAGTATCTCTAAAATGAGGGGAACTGAATCTATGCAGTCTTGGAGGGCCTTTTCTGTTCAGTTCTGTACAGTTGATTTTTCTTTGGGGGGACAAGGTTAGAGGCATATGGCAGTTATTTTAGTAAGACATTAACATCACATTTGAAAGCAAACCAGGGAGAAACCTGATCTACCCTGAAGTGAGTGGTTGTCATGTCCCGTTGTTAATGGTTGGGAAATTTAGCATTTTAGAGCATTTGCTTTTGTGCCCATTGAACCTTATTTCACCACGAATTAGGTTACCTATCTAGCCCTACCAGAAAATGACTGATCAAATCCACCGAGTCACAAAACTAAATGTGAATAGTCAGTAGAGACCTTTTCATCACTTCCTTTCTCCGTACTAAATTTTGAAGACAAAGTTCTAAAAATAACTACATGCTGCCAGCTGCTGCGAGAGAGGCAGAGACAGGTTATAGTGGGTAGAGAGGAAAAGAGGGGGTACAAATAACTTTGACAGCTGAAAGGATGGAAAATAGAGACTGATTTAATACCTTGAAGGCATATATTTTTAGTTCAAGATAACAGACGTAATTATTAAGGAATATAAATTAAAGAACTGGCTAAAAGCATAAGACTTTAGGTGTTCATTAATATGCTATTGTTTACAAACAGACACATGCAGATCTCAGTCCCTGTTTGTGGAGTCGCCTTCTATTTCTGTCTTAGCTGAGGCTGCTGAAAAGCCTAAGGAGACCTAAAGCTTAGACGGAGGTCCCTAACCTGGTGCTTGGTTTTCTGGGTGCCAGAAGGTGTCATCTCCATATTTGTTAAGTAACAGAGATCCCAGGAGATGATTTTCCTCTGGGAATTCAACAGAAGATTGGTACATCCAGCCTTCTTGTTGGGTTAAAAAAAAAAAATCAGCAATTTTTACTTTAGCTTAAAATAAAATTGCTTTTGGTCATCTTCACATGAGAGGAAAGTATTTAATATTTATCTCAGCCTTGCAGACAGTTTGAGATCCTGGAGATGCAGGAATCTTCCCATCACACAATATTGGCTCTTATCCTTTGCTCTACTTTTGTTCCCTTTATGGTTGCTGGAGTGTTTTTCTTCTCCACTGAAATTAAAACTTGAGGAAGCATGTCTGCTAGCAGCACAAATGGGCAAAATTTTACTACGATTACAGAAGAGACTGAATTGGATTTGGGCAAAGAGATATACTACCATTTTTGGTAATACTTCATGTGACCTAGTGACCTGCGCTTTGTGCATTCCATCATCCAGTGTTTTCAGAGGAGATCTCTGAGGGTACCAATAAAAACCCAGCATATCAGTAACTACATGAAATTCCAAAGCTCTATTATTTCAACGCATCAGAAGGTAAACCGGGGGGGGGGGGGGATGGGTAAGATACCTGAAAGAGACCTAAGGGTGTAAGAATATGCCAAGGGACTGAGAGATGGGTCTGCTTTCATGACGGGGAAATTGAGCACTAGTTTAGACTGTGATAAGAATAATCTCTATTGAAAGGAACTAGGTTGCCGAATTTTCCTACCCACAGGAAGAAATTTGATCCTAGTCAGTGGAAGGTAGGAAGGAGAAAAAAGTGAAAGAGCAGATGGAAACAGAGGTGAGATAGGATGTTCCAAATAAGCTCAAAGAATAACCGGCATAAATATCTGCGGGTTAAACTAATCAAGACAGATTGTCCCACGGATAGGAAACAAAATGCTATATTATTTATGAAATACATTTCAAAGGGCCCAGTCTAATGATAAGGGGATGGAAAAAGTTATGCTTGTCAAATACAAACAAAGAGAAAAGGAGCAGTAGTTCAGGGGAGTGACATGAGTAGGAGCATATGCACGTGCCAAAGTGCAGAAGCCAGGGCCTGATGCCCTTTGACAGGGATTCAACGATCGTACCTAGAAATCCAGCGCCATCTTTTCAGAAGCCGATGAAATAAGAGTAAGCAGGGGAAGAACAGATTTGGGTAACAGTTGATGAGTTTGGTTTACCATGTGTATAGAACTTCTCAACCAATGCAAAATTTATTGTTCTTAGTGCTTTAAACTACAGCACTTTAAAATCAGTCATCGTTAGCAGAAATATCCCGAATGTTTGGAAACAAAAAGACCTACAAAATAACCCTCAGGTGAAATGGGAAATGATAACAAGAATAGCAAAATTTTACCACTGAGTAATAAAAGCACCAAAGGTCAACGTTTGAGAGAGCTAGTAATGGAATACTTTGAAGGCACTGTATAGCTTTTGTTACCTAGGAGGAAAATAGAAAGTCTGAAACCCCATAAGCTCAATGTTTGACTCAAGTAATTAGAGAAAAACTGTGACATGATAAATCTGAAGAAACAAGGAAGGAAGAAAAAAGGGGAAAGAATTTTATTGCAGAAAATAAGCAATAAACTAGAGATTATTAATAAGAGCAAAGAACTAGAAAAAAGTTTTTTGAAGCTTAATAGGCTAGATATAATTCCAGGAAAACTGATAAAAAATATACATATGAATAAGTACCTTTTATCTACAAAATAGGTAAAAGAAATAATTATGAATTATTAATCTATTAAAAAAAAGAATGAATTTTTTTTTTTACCAATAAAGATCAATTTAGGCGAAAAAATGATTTAGGATAAATTTAGGCTAAAAAATTGATGCAAGGAAAAAATGTAATCAGTAACCATGAAATAAATTGTAATGCTTATCAAAACAATTCTGTGGTGTAAAAATGGGCCTAGACAGTTTGACAAGTAGTTTTATTTAAATCTCAAGGAACAGAAAATCCTTGTTTATACAACTTCTTATAGAACAAAGAAGAGCCAACCTATAAGTTTGATTTTTTTTTAAACAAAACTAGGTAAATATTATTGGCTAACTTCATTTATGGCATGAAATAACACTAAAACTTCAAATCTAGCAGTGTATTAAAAATAATTGTGACTAAGTTTAATTTTTCATGAGTGAAAGGATGTTTCAGCATTTAAAAAAGTGTTACCATAATTTATCACATTAATGACAAAGAACAAGACATTGTATGATCAATGACAAAAAACATTTAATAAAACTAAGTTCTTTTTCTTTTTTTGAATAGAATCAACCCTTAGCAGACTTAAAATGGAGGGTTTTTTGTTTTGTTTTGTTTTTAAGCTGGGTAAAGCTTTTGTACTAAAAACCTATGGCAGCTATCATTTTTAGTGGAACAAACAAACATTCCCTCATTCCCTTTAAGGTTGGGAACAAGACGAGGATGTCTGTGTTACTTGTACCTTTCAGCATTTTACCAGATACCTGACCAACGCAGCCAGACAAACCAACAAAAGTAGAAAGATTGAAGTGAGAGAGATAATTGTCATTATTTCTAAGTAAAATCATTTATATAGATAACCAAAGAGAATCAGAAACTATTAATAGCAATACAAGGGTTCAGCTAGGTTGCCAGCTTGTAAGAGCAAAATATAAAAATCAATAGCTTTCCTCTGTATTGGGAAAAACCAATTATAAACTATGATGATGATAAGATATCATTTATAATAGTGACATAAACTAAAAGCTATCTAGGAATAAATTTAAGAATTCATAAAACATGTAAGGGAAATTTAAAGCCCTATGACCAGAGTTTTATTATGGTATTATAGAGCATAAATGCAGCATACATAAATGGATTGGTTGAATATTGTGAAGGTGTCATATTTCTTCAATTAAAATTTAAAATCAGTGTAATTCTAATCAGCATCTCAGGAATAATTTTTTCAAGGGGCAGAGTTGAATCTAAAATTTATATGGGTGAATAAAGAAGGATCCTCCTTTTACAAGGCATTAACGTTATATAACAGGAGTTGCCAAACTACAGCCCAGAAGCCAAGTCCAGGCTGCTGCCTCTTCTTATTAATAAAGTTTTATTGGGACACAGCACATCCGTTTATTATGTATTGTCTTTGGTTGCTTTTATACTGCCGTAACAGGGTCGAGTAGTTTTCATAAAAGACTGTGTGACCTGCTGAATCTGGCCCTTTAGAGAAAACATTTGGCACCCCTGTTCTTTAGCATCTATCATAGAATCAGAATATTTTAAGTGCAGACTCATTCCTTTGTACATAAGGGGATTTGGTGTAATTATTCCCAGCAATCGATGCTAGGAAAATGGTTTCACAAAAGTAAAACAACAACAACACATTTTTGTGTTTCATACCATAAGCAAAGTTCCAAGTGGATTAATACCTAACTATTAAGAATGAAGCTGTAAAGCCGGGAGACAAAAATTTAAGACTGTATTTTTATAACCTTGTGGTAGAGAAGGGTTTGTTACGTAAGAGTCACAGAGCACAGACCGTAAATAATTGATGAATACATCAAAATGAATGCTTTTTGTTTAATGGATCATATGATAGGAAAACTAACAGATGGTGAAAATATAATTGTCATGTTTAAAAGACCAAGATCAATATTTAAATATACAAGGGTCTCTGAAAAATGAGAAAATAGCAGGGAGGAAACCCATACAAAAGAGAGCAAAGTATGAATTGGCAATACAAGGAGAAATACCCATTACACATGTCACGTTGGAGACTAAGTAAAATTAAGAGATTCCATTTTGCCTCTCAGACCATAACAGTTAGGAAATCAGAATCCCAAGTGCTGGCAAGGATGGGAGAAAATAGAAATCTGCATCTATTGCTTCTGGGAATGCAAACTGGTGCATTTATTTTAGAAAATCCAGATATTAAGACCAAATAATGGGACTCTAGCTTACATACTAGGGAACTCTAGGTAAGGTGGTCACCACAGTTGTATTTGTGGTACAGATGGGAGACAAGCTAATTCTTCAGCACTAGAGGGACAGGTAAGAAAAATTACAGTGTAATATAGTGAGAGTGAATAAGCAGTAGAAAGGAATGAATTATATCTACTTAGAGAAACATGAATGAGTTTCTAAAACTGTTGGGAAAAAAAGGGCAGAATGATCTTTAAAGCATGATACGATTTATGTACAAATTATAAAAACCTGCAAAAGCCCTACATATTTTTGACATGGGAAATATTTATAAAAATGCAATTAAGATGATAAACAACACATTAATTATGAAAAAGTGAAGCTCTGTGGTGGAAAGAATGGGGCTGGGCATAGGGATGAAGGAGAAATGGTAAGAGAAACCGAAAACCAGATGAAGAGCTTTTCAGAGACTCCTAATAGGCGCTCACCAACTGGAGCCTGTGCTTAAGTCAATTCTATACAGTCATCCTTGAGAGGAAACTCATTCTGGGCACGTTACTCCTCACAGCATTGTTAGATCCTGGTGTTCAAACAATGTCCTAGGAATGGGGGTCTCTGTCTTGGCTCTGCCTGACTCAGTGTCAGCTCTCTCAGAGTCAGGCAGACTCTACTCCGTGTAACTTCTAGTTGTACTGTCATGTCCTACCAGATTGGCAGCTCTGCAGGAAGAAAGTTCTTTCCCTGTGGTTTCAGCAGTAATCTTCTCATGGATCTCCTTTTTTAAGTGTTTCATTTTTTTTGTCCTGTGTCCACTCCTGAGCCAGTCACATGACAGAGGTCTAAGGATGTCTGGATCACTTTCCTGTCCCTACAATCAGGCAGTGGGAATAGTCCCACAAACAGAATATAGTGGGGTATTACCCAAAGAAAAATCAGAGTGGTATAGCCAGACATACAGAAAGTAGAAGCTGGGCAGGCAAAAAGAAACCTCACGCCAAGAGTTGTGGTGGAATTGAATCAATGATGTTTGCAGAATGACTGAAATGAAGTGCCATGTTTATTTTAGAAAAATGGGGGGAAATGCATGAAGGTCAGCTCTAAATATCTGAAGCACTACCACTTGCATGCTCCTTGTTTTATATGGCCCTAAGGCATAAATTCATGATAAACAGGCTTGGTAGAAAGGGCAGCTATGTAATTGCTGGAATTGTCTTAGAAGCAATGGGTAGTGAACTTCCCACTACTGGGTATACTCAAGCATAGGCTAGCCAGCTTGTTTGCCATGATTCTGTAGGGAAGGACCCAAGGATTGGAAGACTAGTTGGGTTTGATCATGGTTCTGAATCATCTGGACAGCTTATTCAAATATAGATTGCTTGGCCCTTCTCCCAGAGTTTCTGGTGTGGTAGGTCCAGAGTAGGACTTCAGAATTCACATTTCTAATTAGTTCCCAGGTGATGCTTATGTTGCTTGTCCGGGAAATACACCTTGAGAACCCACTGGATTAGACCAATGTCCTTACTGGCCTTTCATGAGCTAGTTGTAAATGTTCTGAAAACCAGTATTTGTACCATTGAGGCAGGCCTTCCATTTTATGTCTTTGTCCCTGAAATGTTAGGCTCTCTCTATGTGGGTACTTCTAGATGACCGTAGATGACATGACCTGTATCTTTTGAGTAATTGAGAACATTAGGGTCATTAAACAATTATACATTTATTGTTATGCTTTATAAAACAGTCAACCATTTTCTGACATTATCCTTTTTATAATCCTATTTCTGGTTTCCCATGGGTTGATCTATTTTCATAGTTTTACAGTGGGATGGTTTCTAAATTAGAAAAATGAATGGTTTCCCAAGAAGATTGTGTCTTAGTCATTCAGAAAGTAACTTTGTCATGTATAGGCATCTGACTGTTGGAAAATCATTACCTCGTACCCCAGTTGCCAAGTGCCAAATATTTCTTCAACCACCCCTCCACCCCCACGGCTTTCCCCAAAAAAGATGATATGGAACATTGCACACGTCTTGCTGCATCCTGGCTCCGCATCAGCCAGGAGTTGTTCTCATTCTTGAGCTCTGTTTTGTCCTTTGTTTTTCTCAAAATTTTTCCCTTTAATTTTGGAATTTTTACTCTAATAGTTTTCTCAGCGTGCTCATGTTTTTGTAGTTGTAGGCAAGGTCAAATGGTGTTTGTACTTTTTCTAAATCGCTTTTATATAAACAGAAATAAAACCATTTGAGAAAACATTTACAATTTAAATGATTTATAGTTAATGCTTAACAATTAAAAATTTCAGCTTAGCAAAGATGGTGAAATGAAGGGGTAAAAATAAGCCAACAGGTAGGACCTAGCAGGTTTGGGTTAAAGTGACAACTTGAATCGCAGAGGGATTTAAGAAGACTTTTTTGTGGTCCATGTGCAAGCTTCTGCTTGAAAACACTCCAAGCAAGGCAATGCTGGGTAAGGAGAGGACACTGTATGTTGGGAGGACTTGCCCAGAATCCATCTTCGTGGACCTTAAGTGGGGAACAGCTTCAATGGTGTCTTTGCAACTAAGAATCTGTAATGATGGAATTTGCTTTCTTTAAAGTTGTGTATAATCTGGGTTTCTCATCTGAGTTTTATAAAAGCTCATTTCTAAATCATTTTCTCTTTCAGGCTTCAACTGTGAGGAAATGTCATTCAGATTTGGCCAACACCTCATCAAGCCCTCTGTGGTTTTTCTCAAAACAGAACTGTCCTTTGCGCTTGTGAACAGGAAACCTGTGGTACCAGGACGTATCCTTTTTTTTTTTTTTTTTTTTTTTTTAAGAGAGGGAAAATAAAAAGCCTCTGAACTTGACAGACCAAAGGACTACAGCATGACCTCCAATGTCCACCCTCCAAGGTAAACAAAGAATCCACCTTCCTCCCCCTTTGGAGAAACCAGGTAAGATGTTGCATTTATTCCGAATCCAGTTGGTGGCACCAGTAATATGCTTGATCAACGTTGCAGAACTTCTGAAAAGAGTTGCTTAGCAACCGTGGTTTTGGAGGTGAATTTTTACTTGACCTTTTCACTATCGTCGCTGTGTAAATACGTAGGTGCTTCTGAAGGGGGCCCAATGAATATCATGAGTGCTTTGTTTTCAGTTATCAATTGTGAATATTAATAGTAAGAGAGATTGGGTGGCACTTCTGTGATGTGGAAAATAAGGTATTACCTGAAGATTTGAGATTGACTTGGTGTCTTTACCTCTTAGAGATTATTCAAGCAAATTCGTACACATAAATATACCTTCAAAACAGTTGTTTTTGTTTTAGGATCTGAAATATCCTTTTTTTTTTTTTTTTTTTTTCTTGGAGAGCATCGCAACTTCTAGATCGTTGTCCAGTGTCACTGATGATAGAGCTCTTTTATTTCCCTCTGACTATCGAGTTGTAGTCTTTCCTCCTATTGACTTCAGTGGAAGGTTTATTCTTTGCTGTGGGAGCAGCAGGAACTGGTGAAATAATCTGGAGTTATTTTTATGTTGCTGAAAGTATCACTCGTGACTGTGTGCATATGACTTTTGCACTGACTCTTCAGAGTTTTTTTTTCTGTTTTCCCTCTAATTTATTATGCAGAGTGCAACAAAGTATAAAATTTCATATTTTAAGATAATAAATATTTTCCATACTATAACATGATTTCACTTTGAAATAAATGTTTCCATAATTCTGAATCTGTAAATATGTCAAGATTTTTTTTCTGGAGTAATATATATACATTTACCCACCATGGGAATTTTCAAGGTGTTTGAGAACTTTAGGAATAATCGTCTTTCTTGGCCGTGGAACTGTTGTACATCGGAAATAATAGTAATAAAACATACACCAAAAGATAATTGTGGTTTTATGATAGATGCCCAAATTCCTCGAATTTAATTTTAGCTAAATAAATTGTTAATTTATAAAACTAATGATCACAGCAGTAAACTAAATGATATATGAATGACTACTTGATATTTAACTCTTCTTTTAAATGTATAAAAAATAGTCTACATTATAAACACTCAATATTAGAAAATATTCCTCTATTGAAGTAAAAATAAAAAATAGAATGGTTCAGAGGTTTTAGAGGAAGGTCCTCTGAGAAAGAACAATTTCCAAGTCGTATACCAATTTTATATTGAGTTCTTCTAAAAGACTGTGAAGTTCTTAAAATAACAGAAGTGTTTTATTTTTTCATTTGATCTTGCTGCAAGTTTGTGGTTGTCTTTTTCCTCTGAGGAATTTTTTTTTTTTTTTAAGAAAATGCTTGAGAATTCCGGTGTCAGAAGAATATGGTTGAAATGCCATAGACACCTGTTTTAGTGCCAGCTTTCATTGACTTCTATCTTCTATCAAAGAGGGGACCTGGAATGAAATGCATTTTAATACCTTGACCTGGAAAAGTGTGAGGCTGCCGAGATGTACTGGCTTTTTAATGGTTAATAATGGATTGAATTTAGCTTTGTGATTTTTTTTTTTAACATATTTATATACTGATAGTAAGAAACTTGACTTTTCATGGTCTTTTTGAACCCATCTGGCGTGTGTGATACAAGACGTGGGTCATATGCATGTTTCCGCTTCTAGGGAAATGCCTATTCTGAACAGTGAGCGGTTAATGACTGATAACTGGTTTTGTTCCAGACAGCACTGGAATTGCCATTTTGGAAATGGGGCCTGGTCAGTTCTCATATCTTTGAGTAAATGCCAGGGACACGGGGGATATTGTATTAAAATGAACAAACCTAAGTTTGTTTGGAAAGTAGCAAGAAGGAGCCAACCTTTTCTGGGGATAACAGAACCAGGACATTTTTATAATTTGTATACTCTGTGAGGCTATTTCATATCTGCAGGGTATAAAGGGGTCTCAGGGCCAGTAGATAATGTATTCAGACAATCCTTTTTATATGATGATTTTGTGATTTTTTTTTTTCTAAAATTTTACTTTACCTTTGTAAACTTGGTTAGGTGGTAACTGTGAGAAGAATCTTAATACATTACTCATTTGCCTGCAGAAAGTGATATTCTTTTGTGATTTGGGAATTGAAGCTGTGGCTGGCTCTGCCCACTAACATTTCATAAAATAAATGGTGAGAAGCAGCAGGCTTTAATCTTCCCCCAGTGATCTCTTCTGTCTGCCCTAGATCAGCCCCTTTGTGTGGGTCTCCCAGGTCTTCCAGCTCCCTGTACCCTGCCCTCTCCCGGACTTCACTGGGTCCCATACCTCATTCTAGATCTCAGCTCCCATCCTCTCTCTCCTTCCTATTCCCTTGCGAACAAACTACTAATGAATATAATCTTGTTTTTGGTTTTGGGTTTTGTTTTTGTTTTTAGGATAAAGTCCAAACTCTTTAGCATAGTCTTAAAAGATTTTCATTATTTTGACTCAGCCTTCCCCCTTTCCAACTATTTCCTAAAGAGATGTTGCCTTTCCCTTCACCATGTTCCCCCCACCCTTGACCCTGCCTGTCTGTGCATGGGGAGATCCTTCCTATCCTTTTTTGTTTGAGCTAAGATGTTTTGATACCTGCCTTGCCCTCTCAGGAAAAAATAGAGTCCTTTCTGTGACCCTTGGCTCCTTATTTGCATGTTGATTCATGCAGTAGTTTATTCCTGAGCCCCTACTCTGTTCCAGGCACAGGGGCAAACACTTAACCAGTCTGCCGCATCTCAGAACTATGTGCATTCTTGTTTGACTCTGTGCTGAGTCCTTAGTTCCTGGAAAGGGGTGGGGCAGGACCTGCTCTTGCACAGCTCTTTTTCCTCAGCATCCAAAGTCCTATCTTGACTGAATTTAAAATGAAACGATAAACATCAGGATCAAATGGATCATTTCAGTGGAGGGGGGCAACAAGGGTCCATGGAAATCCTGCCTTTTCAGTATTCCCAAACACCAGCCAAATCTTGTTCCATTTTATTCCAGGTTTTTTAGTATCCTATTCAAGCTGAATTTTTTAAACTTTCCCTTCCTGCTTTGCCAGTTGCAATCTTGTTTACATTTCTGTGTTACAGGTGTACAGAGTTAAGTGTAAAAGTGGTGAATGAATTGATGGCAGATGGGGAAAGATTCTTTTTTTTTTTTTTTTTGGCATGTTAATTTTCAGTGGACATGTCTGCATCTTAAGGGCTGGATATTGGCATTTTATGTGAATGGGAAAAATTTATTTTGTATTTATGATGATTTCTTTTAAAAACAGAGTATTTAGGTGGCCTTTGGGGAATGTGCCATTCATGAGACTTGTAAATGTCATCTTTCAACTTGTGTGCTCTCCAACATTTTGCTCCTTCTCCCCAACCCTTTTTTTTCTTATGACTTTGCTCACTGACTTTTTCATACCTTTCAGAGGAGGAAAAGAACTGTCAGATCAGGGGCCAAAGATAAGCTTTTGAAGCAAGACTATTTGCTTCATTCTCAAAAGACCCACTTCAATCCCTCCTTGTCCCCACCTAAAGCAAATACTTCTGTTCGTTGCAAACAGTGTTTAAAGCTGATTGAATAGGCTTTGGCCTCTGTGGTGCAACACTCCAGAAGGATATGTCAGAACGTCTTTAATCCATTAATTTCTTGTTACTGGAAAATGCTTTTCAGAGTGTCTTGGTGAGAGAACAGAAGCATTTTGGAGATTGCATCTTCAGAATTCTGCAGTGGACGTTTTATTCATGTACCTCAGTGCGGTCCAGCTATTGTCCGTGGCTTAAATAAATTCGAACCAGTATGGTTAATACTTTACCGAACCCCATTCCCTTGCATTATGCTATGTCCCATCTTGAGCATGAAAAATGAATTTGAGCATTAGTGGAATCCATTTAGGGACTGGGGCTTTTATTGTAAATAAAATTATTCATTTGTTATGTCCTGTTGTTTTCAGCAGACTGTGTATTGATCTTTGGATTGCTCTTCAGAATGGCATAAGGAGCTCTAACGTAAGGGGAACATGGCAACATTTGTGAACGGGTTGAATGCGGCATGTAATGACAGAGATAAACCTAGCTCGCTGGCCATACTGTATTATACAAATCATTTGTCAACAGTTTATTGAATCGGTTATTAAAAAAAGCAGACTTTTCCAAACAGGAGCATCGCACACCGAATGTTATCAAGTCCAGACAGTGTTCGGAAGATGCGTTGAGGACAGCCTTATGAAGTGTATTTGTGAAGAATTTGACTGTAACTTGAAAGACATTTCTGCTGAATATTAGAAACAAAAGTTTGGCACAATGGGAATTGTGCTCTAAGGTCCCACTTTAATACATAAAAAAGAAAACTCTGGCAAATGCCTTCCAATATACAATTTTACCTTTCTGAAAGAGCAAGTTTGCTGTTTTTAGACCATTGCCATGTTGAGTACTCCTGAAGTGAATGAACAAATAATAAAAATAGCCTCATTACTTAACAGTGCTGCTTATGGACTGGATGCTATAGATAAAAGTGCCCTTTTAGTTCTTCCATAAAAATCAGAAATATTTGTCATTTCCTGTGTAGGTTGTAATCTTGTGAATTTCTTTAATTGTTCAGGAAACTGCAGTTATTAGTGATCTGATGATCTTTCATTTCTGAAAAGAGTTTCTTTTTAAACCTTCCTGTGCAAATAAAATGAGCACAAGCACTATATTAATATCCTTATTACTAAAGATAGTTTTTCTTTCTTAACATTTCCCTAAGCGTGTCTTTCCCTCCACCCTGTGCATGCCTGTTGTATAGCTTCAAATATGCTTGACGAGATGTTCAAGGACAATCTTGCTGTCCTTTGTCCTGAGCTGCAGTGGGGTAAGTTGGTTTTCTTATGGTCATATTTTTCTTCCCTTTATTTGGCGGGTTATTGCGTTCAAGAGTTCTGCATGTAGCAGTGATGTTTCAGTTAGAGCATTCTTTCTCCTGTTTCTGTGGGGAAGGCTTCCATATAAATGTTTGCTTACCCTTGGGTCTGTAGTTAGAAACGGTTTTCAATGGCATTGGTCAGCAGGAACAGAAGAAGCTCTTGGATGCTTTTATCATTCACTAAGTTGACTGACCTCTTTTTTCAGTGTCTAGAACCTGCCAGAGATGATCCTGGCAACCCCCATTGCAAGACAAACCTTGTGTGACCCTCATCCGTCTCGACTTGTCATCTGAGGAATTAGTGCACAGAGAGCAAATACATTTTATCGCAAACACCTCTTCTGCAGTTGGTAGTGAGCTCACAGTGTTAAGGAGGATTCTGAGGCCGCATGCAGGGTCAGTGGGCAGTCACTGTCATGGGTACCAGAGGAGAAGGAGGAGCCCTCCTGGCCGAGCTCTTCCTCTCCTAGGTTTATTTTTTGTTCTTGGAGTGGAGACTGGCATCTTTGTTTTTATAGTAGACAGAATGATGGATTGTTGGCACCTCCCACTGAAGGAATTAATAGATGCTTTGGATGTGTGCAGGGAATGTTTGAAATTGGATGGAGAAAAATGTGCAGATTTTATATACTTTGTCCTGACCCATTCAAATAAAGGTGACTCACCCGTGAAACAGGGTGCATAAAGCATGTGCATATTGGTCTCCAGACCTCATCCTGGCCTCTTCCCACTGTCCACTGTCTCTCCCTGGCTCCTTGCTGACTCTGGCTGATGAGGATATGCGTGCAGTGGCCTTGTGGTTCACTTGGCCCCTGTTCTTAATTACTGAGTTCTAGCTGATTTTCCTTGACCTTGACCTGTTCTGAGAATAGGATTTACCTTCTAGCTTCAGGCCCTGCTGTGAATGGAGTGAGATGGGCTGGTCTGTCCATGGTCATGCATTAAAGGAGGGAAATACGGAATTCAACTGGCTTTTTAGTATTTAGGAAGTTCCTGCATTTTCTCCAAATTGCACAACCCTATAGAATCACTTTCACAACAGGAAAAAGATAACTTTACAATCTGACTGTCTATATAAAATATAACTGTTGGTGTGTGAGTGTGGAGACCAGGGAGGGCAGTATTAGGGGTGCTTTCTCTCCAGCTGTAGGAAATGGTAGGATGATAATTAAATGTATTAAAATAACAAGTGGAATATTTCTCCTATTAGGTGCAAGAAGGAATATCCTATAACATGGCAAGCCATTCCCCATTTCTATTTATTTCTGTGTGAAACTTTCCTCAGGTAATTTTAAACTGTCATGGTTAACAATTACTGAACTCTGTTCATTATATTCTGGGCATATTTTTGACCTGCTTCCCATGCAAGTCATCAGATTGTGAGGAATAGGGAAAGGCTAGTCCTGGTGTTGCCAGCCTTGCACTTGTAACAGAACATAATTAGAAGTAACGAATGAAATAATACATCATTATTCATAAGAAATGTCATGTAATTAACTTAAATAATGCAAAATATATTCTAATTTCCATTTGGAATGAAAATAGATTTGTTAGAACATCAGTAGGCAGTTAATGTTTATCTTATATTTTCATACACATATCAAAACTGTTACAATCTATTGAATGAATAAACATGGATTTTCTACAACACAATAAGTCAAGATAGCTTTCTTTTGCTAATAGAGTCTTCTGTATATTCCTCATTTATTATATATACATAGTTTGTATATATGTTCAGTTTTTAGAATTAGCATAATTTATATTTATTGCAAATTAATGATCTAATTTATTTACTTAGCTTCCATTTCTTGTCTCAAACTAATTGACTGAAAAAAATAACTATAAATTTGCAAATAGCTCTTGGGCACAAATTCTAAATGGGCCTTATCCTAAGAATGCTCTACAATACTAGATATCTGAACTAGTTTTGTGTTCTAAATTATTTTCCTGGGATTTCCTTCAAATGTGCTTCTGAAGTCTTGGTTTGGCATAGATGTACCCACAGTGGGGGCTCAGGATGTGGGTGGATATGTCTTAGGCAGAGGAGTTATTTTTATATGCAAACAATTAGCAGGACACATGGCACTGACCAATGTTAAGGTAGTTCCTGAAAGCTCTCTGCTGTGTCAGACACCAACCTATTAATTTCTGCGTGGTGGAGAGGTTTGGAGAGCCCCAGGGGAGGAGGCAAAGAGGAAGAAGCAGTACTCAGGGAGCGGTACCTACGAAGTATTTTGGTAGTTTAACAACAGGAACAGACGTGTCAGTGGACATCTCGGTGACAGCCCTGGTGGTAGACAGATGAAGACTAATAGGGAGAAGCTGCCGTGAGACCCTTGGGCTTAAACCTGGTGTGTGTTCTTCAATACCATTGAGTCTAGCAGGATAATAGATTCACCAATGAATTAAAAACAACAGCATTCTTTGTTTCAAATGACCACCTTTCTGACATGAACTGGTAGCTGTCACACAACGATTTAGGGGAAAGCGTAGCTGTAGCAGGAGACTGAGGCAGTGTCCTCTGTCTTTCTTGTGTGTGTGTGTTTCTGTGTGGTGGTGGTGAAGAGTGTATATATACACATATGTTAATATCTTTTGTTAAAAGTATTTTAGAAATAAATGTTAAATAGTACTTTAGGATGAGCGATGCATTGTTGGAGTCCCTGCTTTGCTTTGTCCTTGGGAGCAGTTGAAATGGGAGGGTTGAGTCTCAGCCAACGGTGGTCCTCATTCACGGGAGTCAGGACTTCCTTACCCAGGACTCTTAATCCTCATTCCATCCTTCTTTCCACCCCCTCTAGCTGCCATCCCATGAGCAGCAAACCTTTTTGTATCATTGCTTAGGTGTTCTAAGGAGGTATTTTCCCCAGAGTCTTAAACCTTTCCTATTACTCATACTTTCTGGGGCTATATTGTTGTGGATGTGTACTCTGCCACTTGATATTTCTCACTGACATTTTGGTGGCTGTGATGTTCATGGGTAATTATCATTATCATTTCAGAACAGGACTAACCCTGGTGACTTCTGGGAATGGAAAAGTCTTCAGCCTGACTGTGTGGTGCTGGTGTGGGGACCGGCAGTTTAGCTTGTCTAGCAGTGTAATTCGCTCCTAGGGAAAATGAGTCCAGGAGGAGCGAAATTCATCTGGCTCTCTAATTTTTCTGTTTTCTAATAGGTTTTGAAATGGCTGTAGTTATCAAGAGATCTTTTCATCCTTAAGATTTATTTCCAGTTCAACAGATTTGTTGGAACTAAGAATTATCTGTTGAGTGCTAATACTTTAACAGTAAACCACGATCCCTTTCCATTCAGCAAAGATGATTGCTTTAAAATTTGTTAAATAAGATATGTCAGGATAAAATAAATCAACAGAAATTACATTAGAATCTTCAGAGTGTTTCTCCCGCAGACGTGTAGAATACTAGTTAGTTTTTTCTGTCCTGTTTGGAGACCAAATGACCCCTAGAAGCTTTTTCTCCTGGAGCCGTATCTCCAGTAAAGTCATTGGAATTCAGGAGTAGAACAAAGGTTCAGTGGGACTTCTCACATTGCCCTAGAATATGAGCAACTAGGGCCCAAACAGAAAGGCTGACCATATTCCTGGAGAGCTACCCGTATATGAGAGAGACCCACACCCATATTATGAAGAGGTAGCAGCAGAACCAGACCCACCATGTTGAACCACACTTCCATGCTCACAGACTCTGTAAGAGGAGAATTGGTGAGGGCAAAGATACAGCCAGTTGGAATGAAGGATTCCAAGAGACTCTTTTCCTCCCTCTTTCTGGAGCGAAAGTCATGAGCAGAATGTAGCAGAAGCCCAGAGCTGCATGATTTCAACAAAAGGATGCTGAGCTGTGGAACCTGCCAGCTCGATAGGCACTGCTGTCAGATAGGAGTATGGTACAGGCATAGTACAGGCTCCTGAAGAGGGCCTCCCATTTCCTCTGTAGAGTTTGGGATCGCACATGAGCACAGATCAGTACCTCCCTCTCATTTGCTTCTGAATAGGGCAAGGATGGGAAGAGGCTTTGTGGAGTGGGCTATAGTAGCAGGGGAAAAAGGATTGAGAAGTAATAGTCCTGGGAAGAAGAAGGGAACAACTTTTCTACCGCATCCCAGTTTTCTGTAGCCTTTGGAGGAAACATAAGCAATTCAGCACAGAACCATAAATGTCAAAGTAGTAGGCAGGTGCCACGGGGCTGCTCGGGTAGACATTGGTATAACTGAGGCATTGGCCTATTCAGAAATGTGATTGGGTCATATGTCACTGACAGTTATGAAGGGAGACATGGCTGTCCTCCTGTGAATGGACCCTCAGAAGCAGAGTGAGGGTGGAACTTGAATACCTTCCCAGAGAAAAAAGCATGTCCATCAGCTTTGAACTCTGCTGAGACCACCGTATTTGCAGGAGATCCCAACAGAGCTAGACCAGGAACACCAGCTTTTCACCTGCTGACAACCAGTTATCTAAGTCCACTCTGCCTCTAAAGTCAGAGTATCTCAGTCCCAGGGTAGGGAAGAAGTTGGAAGAGAGCTCTAAGTGGTTAGGGTTGTATCTCAAGCCTGTGCTTAGGTAGGACATGAAATTTTAATCTGAGGCTGGACAGATACTTTTAATTATGAAAAGCAAGTGAGAATTTACAGATTCTGTCAAAGAAGTTGCAAAGGGGCTGGGAAGGGCGTCTACATTAGCAGGACTGGAAAAGCAATAGCAAAGAATAGGAGTGCAGCATATCTGTGCCCCCACGGAGTTGAGATTCTTCAATCACTGTTGACACAAGTAAAGTGATGACATAAATCTTTAAAAAAAAAAAAGTGATTTGTCACTTAATACCATGTTAGATAGCAGTATGTGATTTGTTGATTGCCTTAATTCCTAGGAACAGAATCTTGAGTATAGTGGATGATTGAGAAATATTTATGGGGAAAAATTTAGTTAGGTAGAAGAACATTCTTTTATTCAACAGATATGTCTGATGGGATTCGTAGAGGATTTTCAGGGTAGCCTATAGTAGCCATGTGCCAGGTTCTACTTATCCTGCTTTTCAGGTCTAATCATAATATGGCACACTTCTGAGTTGAAGTACCGATCTAAGGGTTGAATGCTATTGGACTTTTTTGCATGACAGCAGTCGAAGCGATCCTATTAAAGATGTTAAATCCATGTCAGTCTCTGCTTATGTCCCCGCAATGGCTTCCTGTTTGTCTCTAACTAAAGCCGAAGCTATCACAATGATCTACAAGATTCCTATATAAACTCTTCTTTCTGTCGCCCACCACCACCCATTACGCTCTGATTTGGTCTACTCATCATCCCTTAGTGATTTGAATGGTGACTCTCAAAAGATACATCTGTCTAAACCTCTCAAACTGGTAAATATTACCTTACTTGGAAAAGGGTCTTTGCAGATGAAATTAAGAATCTTGAAGTGGGGTCATTTGTGGTGGACTGCAAATCCACTAGCAAGTGTCCCTGTGAGAGTGATGCGGGGTGGGGGGGGATTACACAGAGCAGAAGCATTAACGTGACCAGGGAGATAGAGGTGAGAGAGGTGTGGTCACAGATCAAGGACGGTTGGCAGCCACCAGACGCTGGGAGAGGCAAAGAACAGGTTCTCCCCCAGAACCTCAAGAGAGGGAGTGCGGCCCTGGCAAGACCTTGATTTTGGACTTCTGACTTGCAAAATGGGGAGAGTGTCAATTTCTGTTGTTTTAAGCTACCAGTTTGCGGTAATGTGTTACAGTAGCCACAGGAGACGGATACGCTTTCCACACTCACTCTGCTCCTCCCACACCCACGTCCTTGTTGTTCTTGAGCATTCTAAGCACTGTCCTGCCTCACAGCTCTTGATGCAATTGTTCTTCTCGGGATGCTCTCCCCCCTCATGTACGTTCACCGAGCTCTTTCATTTCCTTCAGACCTTTGTTCGAGTTGTGTGCAAACGTCCCCTAGTCAGGATGGGCTTCCCTTTGCTCTTAGGGAAAATTGCAGTACCTTTCAGGCTTTATTGTTCTTTGTAGCATGAATATTGTAACTTGCTGAATAACTTATTATTGGTGTCACAGGCAGGTGGGAAGTGTGAGACCCGCAAGGGCAGGGATTGCTGTCTGGTTTGTTCAAGACTACATCCTCACAGCCCGGGACCGTCCCTGGTGCATGGCAGGCCTTTGGTAAATACTTATCAAATGAGTAACACTGATTATTGATTATCTGGAATTTTTAGCTTTAAAGCTAATAAACAAAAAGAGAGGGAGGGAGGGACCAGAGTTCTCATTTAACAAGTGCAACGATGTGATAAATTGTCACACCAGGCAGGCAGTGCTGTGTAATGGTTAAGAGTGTTGACCTGGGTTTTATACTCACCTGCACACATGTGTACACTCACACTTGGACACAAAATTACTTAATCATTCCTGAGTGGCTTGCCCTGGAAGAGAGAGAAGTAACAGGTGTTATGAACATGAAAAAATGCCCCACCCACCTCCCCTGACCACCCTCCCCCCACCCAGCAGTTTTCCTAGATTTCCACGTGGATTCCAGCCAGGCTGATAAAATCAGTTCTTTCTTGGCTGAGCCTTCTGTCTGAGGTGATATTTTACATCCTCCTAAATGTCAGAAATTAACATAGGATTTGATAACTCATCAGCTGGTAAGCTTTGATTTCCAAGATTTGTTACTGTGTTGCCTTCTCAGGGGGTCTAGAGTAAGTCTGTGTGCCATTTCCTTATCCCTCCAGGCAAGTCTTTATGGACCTGTCTCCTTGGCTTCACACACACACACACACACACACACACACACACACACACACACACAGGTTCTCTAACACATGTACTTCTTTATAAATCTCTGATGAATCCCTTTGAGAAGACCTTTAAGTTTATTATTATTTGTATAGCAACCAACACATTGGTTGTCTCCTCGTTTATTTCCTGGAATGTTTAAAAAAAGACTTCAGTTGACTAATCCAGTAGAGCAAGATTAAGTGCTTTAAAAATAAGAGCAATCAAAAGTCAAGAAGAAAATAAGGAAAGTCAGGTGAAGCCAAAAGTGAAATTAGTGCATGAAATAGATAACAAATGTCCACATGCTTCTTAGAGATGGGTCATAACGTTGGCCCTGAGCTTTCTGGCACCAACCTAGAGAAAGGAAAGAGTCTCTGTCTTGAGGTAAAATAGGTTGATTGCTCAGGAAATGCAGATATTTGCATAACATCAGAGATCAGAGTCCTATTTTCTTCAGATCCTTCCTCAGGGAGATGATGTGGGAATACGTAACTGACATCGTTCTCACAACGTCCTTGCAACGTACATGGAGGTTTTGCCTCAGAAATACATCCTGCATCTACTCACCATCTCTACTGCTCTTGCCAAGTCCTGCCTAGACGGCCATCATCTCCAGTTAACTTGTTCACAAAGCCTTCCAACCACCTCCCTCCCCTGCCCTCACATACCACCACATAGCAGTGGACATGGTCTTTTGATGTAGGCATTAGGCCAGGTTATTCTTTCAAGGGCTTTAAGTGGTTGTTCCCTTCAAACGAAATACAACCTCCAGTTTTCACCAGGACCTCCCGGATTTCTGGCCCCTGTTTCCATGAACTTTTCTTCCCACTAGGTCTTTGAACCAGCTGTTGTCTCCATCAGGAGTTATAGCTCCTTCTGTCCTTTACGTACCGGTGTCCTCAACTCCACATAGACGGCTTCCCTGACCTGCCACAGAACTCAGACTGTGGAAATGATAACTAGTGATGATTAGCGAGGCTCTTGTCCTGTGGTCTCCAGCACTGAATGGGGAGAAGCAGGAGTTGGGCACTGGGTCTGTTGCTTCCTTTCCCTCTTTGGGTGCAGACTGCCACCGAGCTTTGGAGGAGGAGTTGGTGAACTCGATTTCAGTTCAATTTGGGGAAACCTAGTCAAGTCATGTAATCTTTTTGATTTTGTTTCGTCATGTGAAAATAAAGTTACTACCCTAACCGCCTCCTGGACTAGTTTGAAGACTAAATTCAGATGATGTGAAAGGCAGAAAATGAATGGATAGATTTGGCTTGTGGAAGCCTGGCATGATAATTACACTTTTTCACTCTCCAGTACTTTTGAAGGCTGGTCCAGGGTTTAGGTCTGGGTGAAGGGCACCATTTATTTGTGGCCCAATATTTGTCAACTGAAGTTTAAACTGAAGGAAACTTTCTGGATTCCTGGATATAAGAATATCACATGGCAACTGAAATAACCCAGACCTAATTTTAAACTGCTTAATTAAAAATGGCATTAAAATAGTACCCAGGATTTAAAATAAACCTTTAAGCTGATGGGATTTTGATGTTCTGGGAGCCTTTTACTTTTTCTGTGAGGTGTGATGAAAAATATAGGTATTATTTTCTACTGTGTTTAGTGCCTGGGGAAGAGTAGGTAAGTGAACAGTCCCGGAGTTCATTCATGGCTGAGAGTGGTTTTGCCGTGGTGGTTTTAAATTAAATTCTCAGGGGGGTTAGATTAGTCTAGATGCTCAACACTCATTAACCGTCGTGGAAATTACTGTACATATGTCTCTTCTCAGCACATAGCACTGAAAAATGACCCTCTCACACCACCTTTGTGTCTTGCTCTTTGAACTAATTTTAATGGATTTTTTCTTTTTTTTAAGTGTAGCATCTCTATGCAATCCTCAGGGTGATGAGATTGTTAACAATTTGCTGATAAGCAAGAGGCCTTCATTTTGCAGCACTCGACCTACACATGCGGGAAAGGTTTGGGCCTGGGTTGACCGGCTTTCTGGACTGTAGGCTTCTCTTTTATTCAATTTCAAACGAAACTATTCCTTTTTTTTTCCCCCTTTCATCATCTTTTCCCCCCATCATCTTTCCCTCCTGATATAATCAGCGCACAGTAGGTGCTCAGCACTAATGTAGTTCTAGTACCACTGAAATGTTAGGAGAGGAGTTGCTCAGATTTGAAGCATCTGGTGTTCTTAATGCAATCTTTTAGTAACCAGCTAATGAATTGCTTGACTAAATGTTTGGTCTAAATTATGTCTATGTAAAAGCAATCTAGTTTATATCAAGTGTAACAAGTTCTTTTTTTTTTTTTTTAAGATTTTATTTATTTATTAGACAGAGATAGAGACAGCCAGCGAGAGAGGGAACACAACAGGGGGAGTAAGAGAGGAAGAAGCAGGCTCATAGCGGAGGAGCCTGACGTGGGGCTCGATCCCATAACGCCAGGATCACGCCCTGAGCCGAAGGCAGACGCTTAACCGCTGTGCCACCCAGGCGCCCCTCAAGTGTAACAAGTTCTTAAATCCTGCATTTATTTTTTTCTAATTATAAGAATATTTGCCCATTATACAAAATAAAAACCATCTATAATCTCATTATCCAGGTATAACCCCTGCTAAAATTTCAATTGATTTCTTGCTACTTTTTTTCCTGTGTTTTTTTTTTTTCATTTCTCTAGAAAAGAGAAACATTTTCTTCTAATGTTGAAGTAATATTGCACTGTATGGATCTCCTATAATTTGGTATTCACTGTTCAGCCTATATCATGAATATTTTGAGAAAGGAGTTTTGCTCCCATTCCTGATAAATTTCTTAAATTGGAACCTCTTGATAAAATGTTATGCATTGTTTCAATTGACAAATATGACCAAATTTGTTTTATGTGAGCAATACACAAGTAGCATACATCTTGCTATAGACTCATCAACTTCAAAAATTTAAGATTTTTGAGTGTGTTCTAACCTTTGCCAAGTTGATAGATTTATCTGTGTCATTGTTTCTACCTAATCAATAGCAGGGTGAACTTTTAAATGTATTTATGAATTATTTTTATCGGTTAATTATTTGTTAATGTCCTTTGCTCCTTTTTCTATTGGAGTTTGAGGTCTTCTAGGAATTAACCCTCTGCCTATTATATTTGTGGCAAGTATTATTCTTATTTTGATCTCCTCTTTAGTTTGCTTATGATGTTATTAACATATAAGAATTTTAATCTTTTTTGTAGTTAAGCTTATCAATTTGTGACTTTATCATTTGAGTTTTCCCAGTTCATTTATGCTTACAAAGTCTTTCTATCCTGAGCTCAGTTAAATATTTATTTTCTTGTCTGTGTGTGTATGTGTGGTTTTGTTTTTAAGATTTTTCTTTTTCTTTAGTCGACTATCATCAAGTTTCTAGCACTTCATAGACATGCTTTAAAAATTCACTTTATCTTCCTGACAGCCCTTTGAAGGAGGCAGAGAATGCTTTTCCCAAATTATAAATGAAGAGACTGGGGGTGGGGGGTGGGGGGGGTTGTGGTGAAGCAGGCAGCTGTGTTCTGGAAGCAGAGCTGTGCTTCTGCATTCTTAAAATAATAATAAGTGTACACTTCTTTATTGAACTTTCAAATTGGTCTTTCTATTATTAACTGCCAGTTCTACGCATTTCCTGCATAAAGGTAATATTGAAAAGGTAGATCTTGGGAAACGTGGCACTTTTGTAATGTGTCTTCTGAATCATCAAAGATAATATATCCAATATATTACAATGTTGTTTTACATTCTAGGTTATGCTTCATGTGATTATATAAAATGCATTCTATGATAATGTAGTTCCTTAAAAATGATGCATCGTACATGGCAATTCCTAGTCAGCCAGATCATTTCCTTAAGCTGAAGACCATCCTTTGACTATTGCTAACGGCAGCAACAACAAAACACCCTATAGTTCTACAAGTCCGTCATCTGCCTGTGGCCTTAGGGGGGCGAATGTAGAGAAGCAGGGGAAATAGCCCCTTTTCTAGGATTCTGATGGTCTCTGGAAGAAAACAGGATATTTAATGGAGAGGAGAGCAAAGTCTAAGAATATATGGGAGGTTTGGTGGGATTGAATGGAAGAATTATACATTTAGTCAAAATTACATCATGTAGAGAAGGAATAGTGGTAGGAAAAGATATCTATAATAAATTCTTCATTCTGTGTTCAGTTCTTAGACCATCTCCTGAAGGACCTTTATCAGTTTTTAGAAATAAAATAATAGAAATTTGTCCAGATAGAAATATATTTAACCTAAACCTGGCATAGTGTTGGTCTTTAAGATGAGGTATAATTGACATAAAGCACTGTATTAGTTTCAAGTGTAGAACATAATGACTTGATATATGTCTACATTACAAAATGATTCCCACATAAGATTAGTTTACATCCTTCACTACGTAGTGACGACCTTTTTTTTTCCTACGATGAGAACTTTTCAGATCTCTCTTTAGTATTAACTCTTGACTATTCATAACTATTCACCTGCTTGTTTGTCATTAAAAGATGTCCGAATGGGTCAGCTTAGTGACTTCCTGACATGTTTGTATAACCAAAACTCAACACGGATTACAGGACAGAGTTCCCACTGTCTGGTGTGTTGAGCGTGGAAGAGTTTTGAAGGTAGGATGCTGCTACCCATCCTCCATAAAGCGGAGATTACAGTGTGTTTTTGTTTTGTTTTTTTCCTCCTCTCAGGTTGTCAAAATACACATCTGTACTCAGTTCTCAATTTACTGGGACCTCTGTAATGACATGGATGTTATTTCATGAGTCTTCACTCCTGCTCAAGAAATCTTTGTTGTTGTCCCAGCTATGAGACTATAAAATTCAGCATAAAGATGTCAGCCCATGACAGAGATTCTGCTTGCAAAACCAAGTGATTGTCTTATTTACTTATTTAACGTTACTCATAACATTGATATGTGCCGTGAAGATTTTTCTAAGCATTTGCTAAGTGTTAATACCTTAAGCAATCCTATGAGGCAGGTACTATTAGTACCTCCATTTTATAGATAAAGGAGTACGATACTCAAAGCTGAATTAATCCAGATCAAACATGCATTAAATGGCAAAGCTAAGTTTTAAATCCACGTGGTCCAACTCCAGCATCAGTGGTCTAAACCAATAGTCCTGGGCTCCCTAGCATCCCTGGGGCCCTTCAGGAAATCTGTGAGGTCTTTCCTTCTTCAACTACATTATGTGTATGAGAACAGGCTTTTCTTCCTAAGCTTTGACCAAAGGACATATCAGGGCAGATTGAAAATAGAAGTGGAAATGCAAATGCACTTGTCTTTCATCAAGACATTCATAAGAGCTTTGCAAAACTGTAAAACACTGCTGCTCTTTACACTAATATTTTTTGTTTTGGAAAATATGATTATCATAAAATATGATTTATGTTAGCATGTTGTAGGTTTATTATTTTAATTAGACCATTAAATATTTTTAAACTTTCCCAGTTCTAATTTCTAACTAGATATCAATAGATATAATCCACAAAACATGAGCTCTTTGGTGTCATCAATATATATATATATTTAATTGAAGTATGGTTGACAAACAATGTTGTATTAGTTTCCAGCGTATGACAGAGCGAGCTGAAAATTCTATACATGGCACTGTGCTCACTACAGTAAGTGGGTTACCATCTGTCAGCATGTAGTGTTACTACAGTATTACTGACTATATTGCCTATGCTATGCTTTTCATCCTTATGACTTACTTATCTTATGACATCAATACTTTCCAACAGTTAAAGGGGTATGGAGACCAAACATTGTATGGACCGCTCCTCTGAACCCTGTAATTGTGCTCTCCCCCTCCTCTGCCTCAGCTATAGCTTCTCCCTTCTTTTCTACTATTTCTCTTTTAATTCTCAAAGACAGACCAAAAATGTGGGCTTTATTTCCTAAAGACGGAGGTGATTTGGAACGCTGTGAAGCCGTAGCCACGGGGCTGAGGACTGTCCCCTTGGCAGCGCAGGCCTCGGGTGTGAATCCTAGCTCCGTTCCTCACTGGGAGCATGCGCAGGATTTATTTAATACGTTTCTCCTCTAGTTGCCTCATGCTTAAAATGGGGTAAGGGTGTCTGTATCGTGAGCTCATGACGGGCATCACAAGCGTTAACAGCTGTAAAGTGCATAGACGGCCCCGGCCCGTGTGAAGGGGTCAAAGCTTAGCTCTGTTGTGAAGTTTCCGTGCACCTATGAGAGTCTAGAGGAGTCAAATGTGATTCTGTGTTCCGCAAGTTTTATTGAATTTTCTCTCCTGCCCTTTGTGAACATTTTTATTATTAAAGCTCAAATTTCCTTTTCTAGTTTGTTTTCTTTCACAGGGCCAGATCTATGAATGTGGACCTTTTTTTTTTAAATTGTGTGGTGAGTTCCCTTTGGGCTGGGGTTGCTAGCTATCATAATGCATTTCTCTTCCTGTAAATCCATAAATACTAAAGCTCTCCGCCCTCCTCCCTTCGCTGAATTCCCTCAACTGTTTGCGATTCATGTCCCGTAAATGTATAGATTTTCCTTTCCTCCCTTGCCCACCATGTCAGGGGTGGCTGTTTGTATTTTGTGCTGGGGAGGGGATGGGGCTTCCTGGACAGGCAGGGGCTCTGCAGCCTTCCTGCCAGCGGTCGTCAGCACGCCTCCTGCTCCAGGGACCATGTTGGCTCTCTTCAACTTTCAGCTGGATGCACTAGGATCCTATTACCCTTGCCTAATGGCATGTTTCTCAAACTGCAATGCTCTGCTCCAGGTCAAAGGTTTTTCTGCAGGTACCACTGGTCTGCCTGTTCATCTGTAGTGCCCACTGTCTTGTCTGCCTCGTTCCACCTTGTGCGCTGTCCCCTTAGGGACGTGTAACCAGCTGCATTTTATCCAGCCAGGCAGCCTCTGTTCATATGGTCTTCTGACAGCTAACGTCTTGTCTTCCCACAAGAGACTCCTCAGATGACATATCAAAGACTAGTGTCAGTATGGAAGACAGGGAGAACGCCCAGCGTCCACGAAGCCCTCAGCATCTTGGTGTGTCTTTATGAATGCATCGAGATGACCTCCATGTCTCCTGATGGATCCGAGGAAGATTCTCCTCTCACAGACTTCTGGGCTGTCTTGTTGACATTGGAGATAAAAGGCCTTGTGATAAAGATTGGAGGATCTTTCCACTCCAAAGGGAATCTTATCTTGGCTATTCTTAACTGAAAAACTTTTGTCTTTTTTTTTTTTTTTTTTTAACGTTGGAGGAAAATCATTTTAGAAATTATATATTTTGAACTTTGTTGGCTTATTTGGGCCCTTTCTGCCAACAAAGAGCTGATTTACAAAAATACTTATAGGACAACAGATTTATTTTGATTGTAATTGAGAAATTGGGGCAGTGGGAAAATATCTGGCATGCTCCAAATGTACTATATTAATGTAGTTTTCAAAATAAAAATAAATCAAATGATTTCAAACTTACAGAAAAGTTGAAAAGCTCAGTGATCACCTGTTTCTCTCTCACCAAGATTCATCAGCTTGAACCTCTTGGTCTACACATGCCATGTTTTTCCACAGTCAGATCTTTCCCTTTGGCCAAACTGTCCAACAGTGTACTACTGCGGTCATCAAGACGTTCCACTACGAAATAATTCAGCATGCATCTCCCAAGAATAAGGGCATTCTCCTGCACAACTGCACCACTCTGCTGCATCCAAGAACATCCATATCAGTTCAGCGATCTCTTCGTACTTATTGTACTTGGATTTCCTCACTTGGCTTCTTTCCTCCGTGATACAAGATCCAGTCAAAGCTCATACATTTTAATTGGTTATTAAACTCCCTTAATAGCTGTGATCTATAATGCTTCCCCATCTCCCTTGGTTCTTCATGGCATTAAGTCATTTGAAGATTCCAGGCCAGTTGTCCCATGTAACATTCCACTTCCTTGAGCCATCTGACTATTGTCTCATGATTCACATGAGGTCAGACATTTTTGGCAAGGACACTAAGTTGGCGCTGTTGTCTGCTCAGCACTGCCTCATACTTGGGCGCGTCACATCAAGCTATCTGAAGTCCTGTTGGCACTGCCAGGCTTGACCACTTGGTTAGGTGGTGATTGTCAGATCATCCTGTTGTAAGTTTTTTTTTTTCTTTTTAATTAGAATGCAGTAGGGTAATACTGCAGGCCATCACTCATTGTCTGAAATAAAAAGACAAAGCTGAGTTTCTTGTAAGGGAGAATTGTGCTGGTCAGTTTATTAGTTGGTACTTGGAGATGTGTTGAGTTTGTTACTGATTGCTTGACTAAAAACACCAAAGGGCTGTTGACTAGCAAAAGTGTCAATTGAATAGGCTTCATCCTGTTTCTAGAGGCTACTTGTCATGGCTACAGAACGATCTTTCTTAGGCTTATGACAACTTTAATTCTCATCTGAATATCTCATCCCTCAATAAAATGTGTTGCAGTGGTTTAGTTTTAGCATCTATTGCTGATCTTTGTATGAGTCACTTATAATATGGGGCTTACAAAATGTTGGCTATCTAATTCTATCATTTTTTTCCCTACGTTTGTTACTTGGCGTTCTTCTATAAAGAAGAACTTGACTTTTTTGTTTTGTTAACTCCTTCTGTCTGTCCTCTCTCATCTAGTTTAGTCAGGCTATCTTTTTCAGGGTGTTATAATGTATTACTACTACAGAATTTTGATGTACAAGTTTATCAGATTTGGCAGCAAATGCCCCTTGAATAGGTCCCTACGTCCTTCTGACGTGACTCTATTAGTCTCTGAGCACTCCCTTATTTTCTGCTATAAGATGTTCCAAGTTCATTTTATATTTTCCTTTCTTCAGCCCTGGAATTAGCTATTTCCAAAGAGACGTGGCTCATTTTAGGAAAGAACAATATTTAGAAACCAGGGTCTAGGTACCAGGTGTGCTCATCGCTACTGGGATATCATTATTATTAGGCCGTTTTTGTGGAAATGATTAGAAAATGTGTATGTATATATGCATATAATTTAAACCATGTGTGCATCCTGATACCGCCATTAAAATCCAGCATTATGGGGGTTCCTCCTTACATTCCTCCTTTTCATGTTTGTATTTTCTGTCTCATTTACTCTGCAATCTTCCAATACACTCAAAATAACTTCAGAATTGCAATGCCAGTATTTGTACGCTTCTGATCCAAAGTTGAGTGGTCTGAGTACAAAGTATATTTAGAGATACCTTAGATTTTGGTTTAGTTACGACATGAGTAGCTCAAAACACACAAAACAATGTTTGTACGCTCAGAAGAAGACATTCTGAAGGGTCACAGCCATTTCTGTAAAGCTCAGTACTGGTGGAGTTCTGTTAGTGCTATGTGTCTGGCCCTGGACTTTGCATGTTTTCTCCGTTGATGCTCCCAAAATAATGCTTCAAGATAGTTACTATTATTTTTTTTTATTTCACTGATGAAAAAAATCTCATGCAAAATCATACTAAAATAATGGGAAGACCTGGGACTCCCACCTAGACAGTCTGATGATAGAGTCCAGGTTCTTAAATTCTTAACCTCTATGTTCTACATATGTTTTAAAAATTTAATAATAAAAAATAGTTACTGGTAGCAACCTTTAACTTTCCTATCAGAACATTTTTCATCCCTTATTGGAATTACTTCTCACTGTGTCTATCACATAAAATGTAAAATCTGAGAGGTTAGAGATCATGATTCTATTGTTTCACTATTGAATGTACATGGATGTTCTCAGTGAGTTATTAGTAATGGAAGTATAGTCATGAGTCCTGTGGGCCATCGTGCTAAAACCTTAAATGTATTGTTTTGAATTCTTAAAGCAATCATTCTCAGTAGGTATTACTATCCATATTGTGAGAGAAACACATTCAGAAAGATAATGTGATTGCCCAGAGCCTTTTACCTGGTAAATACGAGAGTTGATACTTGAACTCAGGTATCATTGTCTCAGAAGTCTGTTCTTGAGTGTCCCCCATGAGGTCGGTCGGTCCATCCCTCCCTCCCTTCCTTCCTTCGTATGAAATTCTTCCCAGTCCACATCACTGGTACTGACACCACTAGAAGGGTGGGTATTTGACTAGCTTTACAAAAAGTGAGAGAGGTAAAAGGCCAAGACAGTGCCATTATCCTGAGGAGATACTCTATCCAAATTCAGGGAATAAAAACAATGTGTAGAAGAGAGATGTTCTTCTTGGGGTCCTGAAATCCCTGCAAAGAGAACAAAAATGAAGCATGGCTGTTCTAATCAAACTCTTATAGAAGCTTCATAACACTTGGAATACTTTGGGCTTACAGAATATGTGAAATTGGATTTGGATTTCAGATGAATTATGTATTGCCGACATTGCCCATAAATCCTGGCTTAACCATGTTTGGATTTTAGTGCTGACTCAGGTTTTCCCTCTTCCCAAGAAGATGCCTGCTCAGGCACCTGGTTTCCCTTTGCTACCCTCAGTCTTTTGCATTCTTCATTCCTGGCCTTGATTTTAGGAGTTCCATCATATGTTTGCTACCAGACTTGTCATTGCATTCACTGTCAGGAGACAAAGACATAAAAGGGGCAGAATAAGAGTACTGGTGACTCTGGGGATGGGTGTTCTTTGTTGCCAGACTCACCAACCTATAGCCTGACGCTGTTGGGGTTGGTTTCACTCATTGACATCACTCTGAATGTAATGTGGCTAAGGGTTTAATTGGTAGCAAGGCCTCCTAACCTTGGAATATTCAATGAAAGAAGAATCTATAAGAAAATGAAACAAATACAACTCTCCATCCCTGTCTCCAAAGGAAAACTCCATCCAAATGTTAAAGGGGCTCATTGGGCAGTTTTCTCTGGAAATGAAATTGATCATTGTTAACAGACAATGGGAGCTCATTCTGGATTAGTAGGATAGCCACTGAAAAGTCATCTGAAGGTAGTAGGAAAATGTAAATATGTTTAGAGGACTAGTTAAAATGGACATGCCTTTTAAGTCATCTGTCACTTGTAAATAGCAAGATAGCAGATGTGGTTTACATTTCATACTAAGTCCTAACTGGTGCACTGGGGCAGTAAACAAATGCCACATTTTCAATCTATTTGAAATATGATAGTAGGAAGGAGTAGCGTGAATGCATGAGATCACAGATCTGGGATTCGACCAACAGAATTGTGAATCCCAATGCAGCCATTTCTTACCTGTGTGACTTTGGGCGGTTTAATTGTCCTCTCTGAGAGTTGTTTCCCACTTGTATAAAAGCAGTATGTTGGAAAGCTGTGAGAAGCAGATCACAGAATGAAAAGAGAAAGCTGAAAAGTCGCAGGCCTCAAAAATAAATGGAATTAGGGCAGCTCTGGGCATCCTGGTTGCAGAGATGACCGTCTCCTCAGGATGCTGCCATTGCAATGACCCAGCCTCCGCCAAGTGTTTCCCTGTCACGAGGAACTACCAGGAGTCAAATTCCCAGAGCAGACCGTCTGTTTGGCCTAGCCTGGGTCTCTTGCCCGGGGCAGGTGACAGCCTACCAGGACTGCTTGCTCTGGGTGAGGATGGGTATCCTAAAAAAAATGGGGTGGAATAGAAGCTTCACTGGTGAATACTACAAATGTCTCCTCTGTGGGTCTGGGGAGGGAAACCTGAAATAGATGTGTGTGTGTGTGTGTGTGTGTGTGTGTGTGTGTGTGTGTGTGTATGTACATGGGCACACGCGCCCATCTTTGCTATATCATAATACCCGTCACTACTTTCAGATCCATTTGTGGTATTAAGATTAAAAAAAAAAAACAAACAAACTAGGATTTAGGCAGGATGACAGGTGCGCTGTATAGTTGTCTATTTCAGAAGCTAAATTGTGTTTCCACGAGCCGTTACTCCAAAGACTGTTGGAACTGCTCCTTGAGCTTTTAGGACACCCAAGAAAAAAGCCTCATAATTACTTTCCAAATCTCACATAACGGAAATAGAATTTGTGCTAACTCAGGCGGTAGTCTTTGAGGTACTTTATAGCACTATGGAGATACTTTATAGTACTATCAAGATGATTATTATAATTATATAGTTATGTTTATGTTTTCATGTTTTCTAAAAAAAAATGATCCAAGTAATAAAGGAGAAATTTGAACTTGAATTCCTAAATTAATTTATACTGAAATTCATCTACTTATCCGAAGTTTCTTCCTGAGATTGACAAGTTTCACAAATGTGTTTTATGTATTCACCAGTCATAAAATTTTCCATCTGTAACTGTGGTGGCAGGGAGTTTAATTTAACTACCATTATGGGGTATTTTCAATTAATCAAAATTAATTGATAAACTAAATCAAACTCACAGTCCCAGACATTATTTCTTACATTTCCTTTTTAGGGTAAGATGTGTCTCTTCATAGATGGTGATGTTACAGAATACCCCTCCACTCCTGTCCAGTATTATCTTTCACAGAGCTGGTCTTCCTAGCTTTACTACCTGAATTTCAAAAATGAATCTGTTTTTCTAATTTTCAATGCCAGCGCCCTCACTAAGCTACCAGCATTTCTCACCTGGACTGTTCTGTTGCATTCACTCTACCTTCTCCTCAGTCCACTCTCCATGTACCAGAGAGAGCTTTGCAAGACACGAATCTGATCACAGAATCCCCCACGTCATCCCCCATTGAACAGCCTTGGATGGCTCTTATTTGCACTCGGGATACAGACTCACTTTTAAAACATGGCCTTCCAAGATCTCCGGTCCTACTTCCACCTTTTTCTCTAATCTTGCCTCCTGTCAGTCCTCTCTGTACCTTCCATGCCCCAGCCATACCAGCCTCTTCTGCTCCTCTACCAAATCATCTTTACTTCAGCCATGAGGCCTTTATACTTTTATCTTCCTTGACTGGAATGTTCTTCCACTGACTCTTCCCCATGATAACACTTGCGCTGTATGAACATCTGACTGCAGGGAATGTAAAATTGAATGATTTCTTCAACCAGTGTCAACCCATGTATCCCTTCTTCTAGAAAGGCTTTTCTGACACACCGGTCTAGACCACCTTCCTTTATTATATACTCTAACGGAACTCTGTTCCTTTTGTTCTTAACATTCACCTGTTTAGTAATTATACATGTGCCGAGATGATCAGGCAATTTCTGTTTCCTCTAGGCTATGAGAGCAGGGACAGTGTATGTTCTTTTTTCATTATGTAACTTTAGCTCAGTGTTTTGCACTCCATGTAAGCCCTCAATAGCTACTTATTGAATGAAGTGATTAAAATTTAGAGATAGTGATCAGTCAGCCTTTACAGTAGCAAGCAACCCTAGAATCTTGGTGGTTTACAATGATATCGTCATTAATGTTTTGCTCACAGTTCTGTAGATCAGCTGTGGCTCTGCTAGGCTTGGCTGGACTTGGCCAGGTCTGGTGTGTTCTACCTGTTGTATTATTCTCTCTGTCCCAGCTAAAAGAAGGAGCCACTGTCTGGAACTTATCACTCTCATGGTAGAAGGCAGGATCTTAAGAGCTCAACCCAGACTACATGTACGTATCTAACGTTTTTGCTGAGAATAGCCATAGGTTACATCTGGTCATCTCTGTTGACCCAAACTGGTCACATGGCCATCCTATTATAAGTGGAACAGAGAAATATACTCCCCCCCCCCACAGTGTGGAAGGAAGAGAGAATGAATATTTGTAAATACTGTCATCTACCATAGATGGTAAATAAACTAATTCAAGATTTTAAGACAAAGGAATGTCTGCCTCCAATACTGACTCGAAAGCTATGGTTTTGCTCAACACAAAGGACACCTCTGATATAGAAAATACATCATAAATTCTTCTAGATGACTAGTGTTGAAGAGTGGATGTTCACAAAGTAAAATGAGCTTCAGACTTGTTGTAGATCCCATGAAATAGATCCATCCCTTCCCACTTACCCACCATGCCTAAAAAAAATACCATGGGGGGAAAAAAGACATCGGTCATGTGTGTCATGTGACAAGGATTTAAGGACTACTTCATTAGCTCTCACTATATAAAAAGAAGCTGTTGAATTGAGCATGAAAGCTCAATTCTATTGCCTGGGAAGAGTATGATTAGAAAATACCATCAAGCTTTCACATTTGTCTCATGGCTTTGTTGATTAATTCTAAAAAAAAAAAAAAAAAAAAAAGAAAAGAAAAAGACTAGGGATGAAATTGGTCATAGTTATGAAATTGGCTGGGAATAAGAAGTGATCAAATCTGACCTTAGCACATGGCCTAATGGCCTCCTCTATAAAGAGCTGATATGGGTTGGCAAGAAGAAGCCACACTTGGTAACCTTGGGGTTAATATCACCAAATTAAAGTTTATTAACATTAGAAGAAAGAAAATGATATAGAAGTTTTCAAAATTTGAAGAGCCCTTTGTCCATGCAGGTGAATGCCACTGGGCGGCAGAAATCTAAGTTTATCACCATCTTGGCCAGGACAATCAGCAGGGGATTTGGGCAGCAATCTGAGATTTACCACAGGAAAGATAGCAATCAAAACCAGAGCCCGGATAATATGTTTTCCCCATCCAGTCTGATTGTCATAGAATGATAGAGCTGGAGGAAACCTTGAGAGATGATCTCATTCATAAGAGAGAACTGAAGGTGAAAAGTGTCAATGTGAGGGAGAATGTGGACCTAGATTAGTTAGAAACAACCAAAAACATTTTTCGTGACTTTGACGTAAAACATTTTAAAATGGGTTTTAGGAAAAATTTTATTTCTAGACCCTAACATTTACGGACACGTATCTTTTCTATGAAACTTTCATATTCAGTAACCCTAGCAGCTACCGCTTATTGAAAACGGACTTATTTAGTTCACTGGACTTTACTTACATTCAGGAAATAACCCCTAGCAGTAGGGAAGTAACTGGAACAAATTCACCCAGCTAGTAAGTAGGGGAGTTTTGATACGAATGAGGCCAGTCAGATTGCAAAAATAATTTCCTTAACCACTTGACCATATCACAGGACTGGAACAAGCCTGGTTCTAGGTAGCTGACCTGCTTTACCACTTTATTTACTTAAAAAACATATGTATATGCACACACAGACACACATATATGTATATATAATATATGTGTATATACATATATATAGTGGGTTTCAGATGGCTTTCTGTCTGGTAGTCTTTGTTTTTTTTCCCTCCCTGGCTTATACAGCCCATGATCTAAATAGGTAGGGAGAAAATATCTTTGACAAATATCTAAGGATTACTAGAACTGTAAACTTCTTGGGGTGATGGGGGGTAAGGAAGGGAAGTAGGGGAGTAGGGCAGACAGACCCCTTGGTACCTGTTTGCTTATCCCCATGAGGTCATCCTGGCATACAGCACTTTGATATCCACCCTGAACTCAAGGATCAGAATTTGCTCAGCCCATTGACCATAATGCGGTTATTCCTTTTCTTCAAACTTTGAGAAATAATTGTAAATTAAATCACTGCTAGATTGAATTTCTGTGATTGGGTTTACCACAGGGCAGAAAAGGCTACCTGGCCGTGTAGCTAACAGTTAGAGGATTTTAGGGAAAACATTCATTTTTTTTTCTCACCAATTGTTTTAAAAAGAATCTTTCTAAAATATATCTTCTCTTTCAAATTAATTTTCTTCATTTTGTTAATTACTTTCACATTTGGAGTCATGGTTGAATACAGAAATTATGTACTGTTCCTGAAGCTCTGAAAACTTCAGGAGACCCCTCAGATCAATATTGTGTTTGGCAGTTCTTTTATCAACTGTATTAAATAATTATTTTATAATTAACAAATGGCTGTGATGTGAAATGTTTGGGTTAGGGTAATAAAGAAGTTCAAATTACTTACTCAGCAGTTTTATTGAACAAGTCTTTTTTTTTTTTTTTTTGAAGTGTAACCCTTCACATTGGTGGCTGTGAATATGGTTGGATAGCAGGTATTTTATATTTTGAGAATATAACTCACACTTCTTATTTTGAGCATCTGTGCCATGTAACTATTTATCTGTATAGTAAAATTAATTTCATTTTATGATATAAATGTGGCACCATATAGAATAGGGCGTATTTTCCACTTCTTACAAATGAATACTGCATGTATTTGTTATGAATAAAATGAGCAAAAGTTTAAGCTATTCTTTTTTTTTTTTAATTCACAAAATCATGAAAAAGGTAAAGAAAAGACCAGATAATCCCACACCCAGGGATAATCTTGTTATTCTGTTAAAATGTTTCCTTCTCATCCTCTCCTAAATAGTTTTAAGTAAAACTAGGATAAGACTCTGTGTATAATGCCCTATTCCTTCATTTCTAATACACACATTTTCTTTATTATTCCAACAGTGTATAACTGCATTTTCAGTGGCTCCATAATATTCCATTGACTTGATTTTCCATAATTGATTTACTTCATCTGGTTTTGAATGTTGCTGAATTTTGACTATTGCAAGTCATGCTGCAAACATTGTACAATTCATGTAACCATAAGCAGAGTAGAAAAACAATTTGCCATTGCCAGTAGTAACGGTAATAGTACTCCGCGTAGGTGCTGGCTTTAGAAGTGAAAATGGTATCCTGCTAATTTACATTTATTTGATTATTAGCAGCATTTTTTGTTCACTCCAGTTTTACTGGTGAGGAACCTGAGGCTCAGATAGGCTAAGTAATTTGATTTAGACCATCTGTCTAAATAGGAATGACTAAACTCTAGGTGTATTTTCCCCCCTCAGCTTTCACCCAGTGGACTGCTAATGAGTGGCTATGCTTTTCTGCCATTATTTGTTTTTTATTATAACTTTATTGGTAAATCATGTGTTATACAGTTCATTAATTTGAAGTGTACCATTCCATGGGTTTTCCTACATCCCGGGGCTATCTTCAGCTACCATGAGACTTTTGTCAGTGCTGCTGGCAGTGACCTAGCTGTCTGTTCTGTTGCATACCCAACTCAGAGTCTGGTATGTTGTAGGTGCTACATAAGGGTTTCCTAAATGGTCAGTTCAAGATCTTTCTTTGATGCATGACATTATTGTGCTAGGCACCTGCAGCTGGGGTGCCAAGAAATAAGACGCATCCCACGTGTCTCCAGAACTCTGCAGGATCATTGAAAGAGTAAGACCTGAACCATGAGAAAAGTAACTCCAGGATGAAGTATTTGATGTCAAGTGAGGAGACCAGCCAGTGGTTTTTCATGACAGATGCCAGGGGAAGACAAGGGCATTCTGCGCCATGCAGGGTCTTCCAGGAGCAGCTTCTTAGCTGTAGGGGCTGCATGATGGCTCAGTGCATGGTATCCCACATTGTCATTCCTCGGTGACCGCTCACACGCATCTGTGAAAAGGGGGGGGGGGCGGATTCAGGGTACCAACCCCCTATGCAGTTGAAAATATGCATAGAACTTTTGATTCTGCCCCCTCTCCCCAAATTAACTACTAATAGCTTACTGTTGACTGGAAGCCTTACCAATAACCCAAACAAGTGATGAACCTGCATTTTGAATGTTGTATTATGTACTATATTCTTACAATAAAGTAAGCTAGAGAAAAGAAAATGTGATTAAGACAATTGTAAGAAGGGATGCCTGGGGGGCTCAGTCGGTTAAGTATCTGTCTTCCGCTCAGGGCATGATCCTGGGGTCATGGGATCCAGTCCCACATTGGGCTCCCTAATCGGCGGGGAGTCTGCTTCTTCCTCTGCCTGCCGCTCCCCCTGCTTGTGCTCTCTCTTTCTCTCTCTGACAAATAAATAAAATCTGAAAAAAATAAAAAAAAATTGTAATGAAGAGAAAACACACTTACGGTACTGTAATAGAAAAAACCCTACATATAAATGGACCTGTGTTGCTGAGAAGTTAGCTGTACTTCTGGCTACCTTGTGAAGCCTTAGTAATCTTTGCCAGGCTGCTTGGGTTAATAACTAGAAAGGCTGTAGTTGTTGCTTTAGCCTTTTTGTGTTCTAAAATTGAACCTTTTGAGAGAAGAACAAGGTCTTGGAAAACACACTGAGTTTAACATCTACTGTCACTTTTTTCCTGCCTGATCCAAAGGCAGCCATTTTTTACATTACTGGCAACCTAGACTAGCTTGATTGCTTCCTCCTCTGAAATCTTATTACCCTCCACTCACTGAGCTCTCAATCATGTATCATCATAACATTTGTTACATCGTAACATTGTTTATGTTTGTTTACATAACATTATACGTACACACTTCATCCAAGAAGCTCCTTGTGGCAAAGGAGCTACGTCTTACATTTCTTTGAATGTTTTGTACCTACAAGTACGGTGTGTGTATACATGTAATATACAGCCATATGAATAAGTGTGGGTAAAGCGTATATGACTTTAAAAAAAAATTGATTCTAAAAGTATTTAACTGCTTTGTATTTCTTCCTATTATGGATATACAAAGTCTTGATCTAAAATAACTGATGTGGTGCCTGGGTGGCTCAGTTGGTTACACATCCGACTCTTGATCTCAGCTCAGGTCTTGATCTCAGGGTTGTGAGTTCGAGCCCTGCATTGGGCTCCATACTGGGCATGGAGCCTACTTAAAAATAAATAAATAAATAAATAAATAAATAAATAAATAAATAAATAAATAAATAAAATAACTGAGATTCCAGTATTAAAAATCACCTGAAGTGTTGGTTAAAAAGCAGATTTCTGGACTGTGCCCTGACTTCTCTACCCTAAATTAGAAAGTTGAATGTAAGAACCAGGAATTGGAATTTAAAAAAACCAAATCATCCCTGATATTTGGGACAGTGAGGCAGTGGCCTGGACATATAAAGTTTAGTGAAACAAAATGCAGAAATTAATCATGACTGAGAGAGGTGGTAAAAATGTGGGTTAGTTGGGAATTCTTAATTATAAATATCTATAGTACTGAGTGTTATAGGATAGTATGGTATCTTGAATTATTGAAAAGCTTGCATTGTTTATATTTTGTTTATACATCTTTATAACTCAAATCAGATAAACAGTGGCTGTCTATAACAAGTTATCAAAAAATGTTAAATGTGTATTGAAATCTGGCTCCTTGGATCATATTGGTTTGCCATCCTTTTTTTTTTTTTAAAGATTTTATTTATTTATTCGACAGAGATAGAGACAGCCAGCGAGAGAGGGAACACAAGCAGGGGGAGTGGGAGAGGAAGAAGCAGGCTCACAGTGGAGGAGCCTGATGTGGGACTCGATCCCATAACGCTGGGATCACGCCCTGAGCCAAAGGCAGACACTTAACCGCTGTGCCACCCAGGTGCCCCTGGTTTGCCATCCTTTGTAAAGGGTGATGAGAAGTGGTTTCTTTTAGGGACCAGCTTGTTTCTCAGAATGGCTTGTTCTCAGATGAGTAAGTTTTCTGCCCACTAATTCTGCAAATTGACCTGTTAGTGCCTCTGGCTCAAAGAGTCTAGTTCACTTTATTTTCAGTTCAGCAGATCTTGAATGTTACCTGCTGGGTGCCCAGTCCTGTGCTATCTGCTGGGGATGGTGGCTTTTCTTTGGATGTAACATGTGATCTAGGAACTAACAAGGAGATAGCAGCCCCATGAAGAACAGTGGCAGGGAATTCCGGGTGGAGGGAATTAACAAAGACCCTGGGGCAGAAACAAGTTTTTTCATGCTCAAGATTGTTTGAAAAAACAGAGACAGAGTCTGTGAAGGTGAAGCCTAGTGAAGAAGAGGGAAAATCCTGGGAGCCTACAACCAGATTAATAAGACTCTTTAGGGACTTGATTTTAGGGCAGTGAGAAATCTTTGGTGAAATTTAAAGAAGGAAGGAGACATGCACATGGATTCTTCTGCAGTGTCACTTAGGTGTCCCCACATCATACCTTGCTGTGTTCACCATCCTCCATCTGCAAGGGCCTAGGTCTGCGGAGGCCCTGTAGGAACAGTGAATGAGGCATTTTGACCTACATCAGCTATTTGGCCTTTATTTACAGTTATTTAATATATAAAGTAACTTAATATGTATAATCATTTATAGATTCTGTAAGCATTAAAGACTATCAAGCATTTCTTTATTGATGCCGTATTTCAGATCTGTCATGTGTTGCTTGGTTTTTTGTCTGTTTTTGTTTTGCTTTGTTCTTACCTTCAATACCAATTTCAAGATCTCACACTGCATGTTTCAGATTCTTATGTAATATGAAAGTTCCTGGAATATTTTGATTGTTACAAACCTCTATTGTGGAGTAAATTTCTGGCAACAACCATTTAAGAATATCCTTAAATGATCTTGCAGATTTTTCTTTGAGTTTAAACCATTTTTTTTTAAGTTGAACTTAAACTTTGTTAAAGAATGAGTAGGTGTTAAATTTCTTTGAAGCAGATGTGTAGTTCATAGATCCTAGAATGTAGAAAGGTACTTGCTGGTTTCATTTGGAGAAATAATTAAGGGGCATGATATTGTTTAACTGTTGGTTCAACTTTGCCTAGTGCAGTGGAATACAAATATTTGACCTTCTTGACAAAGACAGATGGATTGAAGCTACATACCATGATATCATTAGGTTGTTGAATAACATCATTATTCATGATTATAAGGAATTATTCAGGTGAAATGGCAAACCTAATAGAAAGCTATTATTTGTGCAGTGAGTATAGTTTTACTGTCCTTGTCATTCCAACCCTGTAGTCAAATTGAAGATAAGATATATGTATTTATTTTGCCACAAAGAATCATTAATAGCATAATTTAAACAAATGGAACCAATTATAATTAGTAATTTAGTAAATCAGATCATAAAACATAGTTCCAGAAAGAAGTTCGTACACTGTGAATCTAAAAAATGAACATTTTTGTCATTTATGGGATTGTTTCATATTTATGAAATCCTGTTTAACTGTGTAAAAATTTCTGTAAAAATGAAAATATGTGCAACCTTATGCTTCCAGAGAAGATTTGAGAGATGCCTTCAATTTAAAGTAGCATTTTAAGGTAGGATCTTTTTTGCTGACCCTCCAGGTGTGCACAAACCATGGCACGGAGCCAAATCCCATCCCTTGTCTGTTTTTGTAACTAAAGTTTTCTCGGAACACAGCCACCCTCATTCCTTTATGTGTGTCTATGGCTGCTTCTCCTCCCCATTGGCAGAGTTCGGTAGTTATGACAGACACACTATGGCCCTCAAAACCTGAAACATTGACTACCTGGCCCTTTATAGAACACGTTTGCCAACCCCTGCACTAAGGAAATAAATGAAAAAATAAGATTGAGCACTGATTAATTTCAAAGCAGTTTCAAGGAACTCCCAGAATCCATAAGGCTGGGAGAAATTCGCATCAGGAGCCATCTTGTTAAGGAAGTGTGATGGCAGGTATGATGCAGGTGTACCAGTTAGACCATCAGCCTCTTGAAAAAATTGACAGGAATCATTATAGTATGCTGTATACAGGAAAGCCTAAATTAGCTTTCTCTGGTATGGTTTTAGAATGTTCTTGCCTGAAACTGTGATAGAATAGATAAATCCCGAGTTCCTCCACAACCTTACTTACATAGCTCTGTATAGAACAAACACCAAGAAAAAAAAAATGTGCAAATAAAATTTGATCATGAGTGTGAGAATATTTTTCCAAAAATATATTTCCAGAAATATGCCAATGAAAGAACTACGTAAACTCCATCATATTTAGAAATTGTTTATTTGTTGAACTATTAATTTTTTTTAATTTGAGAGATATTTCAAATATAAAAATGTACAGGAAATAATGTGCTACACAGATTTTTAAAAATTAACATACCTGCGTATGTACTTCAGATCTTTTTTAAAATAAAATGTTCCTAACATGTTCCTAACTCTGATCTTAATTCTTCTTCCTCTTTTTATTTTTTATTTTTTAAGGATTTATTTATTTTTTAAAAAGATTTATTTATTTGTGAAAGAGAGAGAGGGAGAGAGAGAGAGAGAGAACACAGAGGGACAGGGAGCAGCAGACTCTCCATTGAGCAGGGAGCCCAATGTGGGACTTGATCCCAGGACCCCAGGATCATGACCTGAGCTGAAGGCAGTTACTTAGCCACTCACGCACCCCAAGATTACTTATTTATTTGCAAGAGAGAGCAGGGGGAGTGGCAGGGGGAGAGGAAGAGAGAGAATCTCATGCAGACTCCATGCTGAGCACGGAGTCGAACACAGGGCTCAATCTCAGGACCCTGAGATCATGACCTGAGCCGAAATCAAGAGTCTGATACTTAGTCCACTGAGCCCCCCAGATGCCCCGTCTTTCCTCTCTTTTTAGAGCTGGGTTTCTCAACTCATTGAGATAAGATGATGCCATTGAGATTAGGGACCAGGTATTTCTTTCTTGTGAAGGGCCGTCCTGTGCATTATAGGATATTTAACTGCAATGCTGGCTTCTCCCTGCTAGATGCAGTAACATGCCCTTTCCTACTTGTGACAGCCCAAATATCTCTACATACAGCCTAATATCCTTGAGAAGCAAAACCATCCCCTTTTGAGAACTACTGCTTTAGAAGTATCTACTAACCTGAAGTTGGTATGCTTCCTACCTGCTGAAGTTTTTGTGTTTCTTACATGTGTCTGCGTCTCTACAAAGAAAAGAGCATAGGTTGTTAATGTTTTTTTTTATAGACAGTGTTATTCTGTACATCATGAATTTCTTTCACTCAGCATTGTTTTTGAGATATAGTCACATTGGTGAATGAAGACCTCATTTTTTCACTTCTACTTGCTGTATTGTATTCCGTTCTCTAAATATATGACAAGTTAATTTCCTATTCCCTTTATTTAGATTATTGCTATTTTTTTTTCCATTAAGACAATGTAAAATGCATATTCTTGTATGTGTTTCCTGGTGCATTAGTGAGTGGACCTCTGTAGAATATTTACCTACCAGTGGAAATCCCTTGTTGGAAGGAATCCATTTCTTCAACTTCTGGAGAGTAGTTTTGCTATCCCAATTAAGTGATTTCTATCAGTAAATTTCCATAGCAAGATGTGAGAATTCCTGTTTTCCATGTCTTCATACTTCATCATATTAGTATTTTTTTTTAAGTAGGCTCTATGCTGGGCATAGTGGGGCTTGAACTCATGACCCTGAGATCAAGATCTGAGTTGAAATCAATAGTCAGATGCTTAACTGACTGAGCTACCCAGGTTCCTCTAATAATATTGGTATATTTTTTTTAAGTGTTTGCTGCTCTGGTGGGTATAAAGTATTGTTTTAATTTCCATTTCCCTCATTTTTTTCATTTGTTCTCTGGATGTCCCTTTTTGTCACTTACCTATGTGTATGCTTTTGCCTACTTTTCAATTGGGTCATTATTTTCTATTAATTTATGTTTTCATATTTTTTTTTTATTTCTTTGTGATTATATGCATTTAAAAATATCTGAATTTTAGTTTAGATTTTTAGTTGGGGGTGCATGTTTTGATAATCAAAAATTTTTAATTTTTGATTATATTTTCATTTATGACCAGTACATTTGGATCCAGTTCAAGGAATCTTTCCCAATCCTGAGCTCATAACAGTATTTTCCTATAATTTTTTCTAAAGTTTTGTTTTTCATAAATGCCTTGATACCATCTAGATATTTTTTATATGTGGTATGAATTATGAATTCATATTTCCTAGGTGAATAACCAGTGTTCCAGTCCATTCTTTGCCCACGGTTTTAACATATATGCGTGAACATCCTTTTTGCCTGTCCAAGTTCAATTGTTTTCTCTGAATTGCAGTTACATAGTTCTCTGATTACTGTGGTTAAAAAGGGTACCTTTGTATCTGGAAGCATGAGTCATTCCTTAGTTTTCATCCCTTTTTATGGCTGATCTTCACCGACTCTTCCAAGTGAATTTTCCCCATACTTTCAAGTTCTACGGAAGAAATCCATTGAGGTTTTTTAAAGGCATGACATTGAATAATTAGATTAATTTAGGGAAATTTAACATATTGGTGATACTGGGTTTCCACAGCCATGAACACAATGTAGATCTCCATATTTTTAGGTTTTCTTTTGTGCTTTTATGGAATCTACTTCTGATGCCCATAATGGCTGGGATTTTTAATTTAAATGGGTATTTGTCATTGACTTTTGCTTGGAAAAATTAGGGCATGGAAACTTATATTACTTTATCTCATAAAAAAGTGAACACAAAACCTCAACACTTTTTGGAATAATTTTTGAACAAAAAAAGTGGAAAAAAATTGAAAAATGAAGAACTTGGCTATTTCTTCTTTATCAATATTTTTACTTCAGATATGAAAGACACTAAAGGCCACTCTTATTATTCTGTTTATATAAAATATTCAGGATAGGCAAATTCATGGAGATTAGTGTTTGCTGTGGGCTGGTGGTAGGGGTGGAATCGCTGCTTAATGGTTACTGGGTTTTCTTATCAGATGAAAACATTCTGATAGTGATAAAACACTATCAGTGTTTTCATCAGTGATGAGAACATAGTGATAAAGGTAACACAACATCATGAATGTATTAAATAACACAGGACTTTTCACTTCAGAAAGGTTACATTGATGAATTTTCTCACAGTTAATGTATTTAAGTGTACATATCTTTTTAAATGGAGAGAAAGCAACCTTAATCTGTCTGGTTCCTCCTACTTCCTCCAAAGAAACAACATAGATCATGTCTAAATTATAAAGAAAGTCTTTAAACTTTATTTAGTTAGTGCGAACTGGGGGGGGTGGTGGGAGATGGGGGAGAGGAGGAAGGAGAGAATCTCAAGCGGACTCCGTGCAGACCCTGAGATCATGACCTAAGCCAAAATCAAGAGTTGGTCGCTTTAACAGACTGAGCCATCCAGGTGCCCATTTTAATGAAAAGCTTAACCAAAATGACCTTTACTTTTTTTTTTCTTAAAGCATGAATATCTAGCTTTTGGTCACTCAGAAGAACCTAAATTTCATATTCCATACAACCTTTCATTATGTTCTTCAATAAGACTTGAATAATTTGCTCTTGGAAGGTTTTCTTAAATCCAGTTCTAAATATTTAGAATTTTAGATTTCTGTTCATACTAATTAAAGTTCAATATTTATGAGTTTTGTCAAAATAAAAGTACAGGTTTTTTTCTTGATACACACATTTAAAAATGTCATTTTGGAAATGGTAATAAAATAGAGCATTAAACCAAAATTAGTATGATGTTGAAGGTGTGATCTAATTAAAATGCAAATGTAAGCACATTTCTTTAAAATTGACATTGAAGCTTAGATACTCCCCAATAGGGGGACTATTGCTTGTTGATAATTTGATTTGACAGGTTCTCTTCATAAGTTCATTGCTTTAACCTCACAGTGTAAGCATATATTGGCTTGTCTGATAAGATGAGAAAATTTAGGCAGATTCAAGAAGCTTAAAATGAAATTTAATGAGTCATGATCTTCCTGGATATATTCAGATCCTACTTATTAGAGAAGTTTGGAAAATGCCTGCCATCTACAGATTTATGTATTGTCGAAAGTCAGTATTTCAAATCTAAAAGTCACAGCTTAGGTACTTTTTGTCCTTGTGCCTGTTGTCCTTAAGTCAAAATTTCATATTGTTCTCTTTACTTAAAAATATCCCTATTTCCTCCACTCCTCTAAAGTCCAAATGGCTTCGAGGAAGATTGTTTTGTGTAAACAAGATTGGGAAGTTCTTTATTGGAAAGGGAATGGAAGGAGGTTCGAAGCTAACTGAACATGCAGTACAGCTTTAGGAAAACTTCTGTGTCCTAACGTAGACTTTAACGTAAATATGATTGTAATGGACCATGTAGTTTTGCTTCTAGTTTTAAAATGTTAGGGAAATCAAGAATGATAAAGATGAAATTGGTTACCTACCCCAAATATCTCAGTACTTATGAAAGGGCTTTCTTATCCTATTGAATAGCCGATGGTTATAAAATGAAGTGCATTTAAATCCATGGCTAAAGATGATTAAAATATCATACAGAACCAAAGCATTCCAGCTGTAGATGTTCATTAAATTGACCATTAATAACTTGTGATAAAAAGGAATATTACTGCATTCATAAATATTGTATGCAGATTTTATTAAGCTGGCATGTTATATGAATTGATTGTCTGACATCTTCTGGCTGTGGCTGAAGATAATAGTGTTTCATAGGCATTTTCTATAATGTGAGAATTCTGATAGACTGTTTCTAGCTAGTTATGTTTTTGTTCTGGTTGGCATTTCTTTTGCCCAGTATACAATTAGAAAATATAATTATGGCTTTGGGTATGAAACATTATGAGGTTAGTTGTGTCAGCATTTCTATTATAATCTTGCTTTCTGTAGGGCTTCTGGTTGAGAGAAGGGAGTATGTACGTAGAGGCAAGAAACTATGTGTCAATTTGGCTGACTCTATTGTCTCATTAGTGAATTATTTCTATTTCTTTCCTGAAAGGTAAATGCACTCTCCTTCGCTGTTGCCTAATTTTAAGATGCTATTTCAGTAGATTATGGTTTGCCTTTCAGATCTATGCTGCTTTCATACATCTTTTAACGTGTTTTCTAGAGAACAACTTGACACCATTTGATTTTGTCCTCTTACTGTTGACCCACCAGATTGCTTTCCACTTAGAAATCATTAGGGAATCCTGAGATTGGAAATGCAAGGAGGGCTTGGGTACAAGGTGTGCTTTTCAGGTTTGGAGATCTAGCTTGTTGCTTCTCAGCGTCTTTTACTTCTCCTCCTTTGCTTTGTACTTATCTTCTGTTTTCAGAGGTTGAGGATAATGTAGTGCAGGGGTCAAAGCATGGACCCCAGAGCCAGCATGCCTTGATGAGAGGCCTGAAGTTGCTGCCTGTGCAAGGTACTTACCATCTTGGTACCTGTAGGCCCACCTGTGAAATAATGTAACAATAGTATCTACCCTATAGGGTTGTTTTGAGAACTAGTTAAATCATGTGGAGGGCTTAGAGCGAAGAAAGTGCTCAGTAAATGCTAGCTGTTATTAATACCCATACGAGCACAGAAGTACTTTATGCAAATCAAGTGACACATGGTTGAAGTCCCCGCCTGAATTCCTCCCCTGTTCAAGTCGGTTGAGAATGAGAGGTTTTGAGTATTCTGGGCTTGAGTACTTCGGGTTGTGACATTGGGGAAATAAATGTAACTCTCTCAGCCTCAGGTTTTTTGTTGTTTGTTTGTTTGTTTTTCCTAAAGTGGGGATAATTGTGGTAAATCAGTGATGGGTTGTTAGGGATAAATGTAACTTTTTATCTGAGAATAAAATACACATTTGGTACACAATTTGAATTCAGTAGTTATTGGCTCATTTATGATACCTGCATCACATTTTTGTTACTTGCTGAAAGTGAGAGGTTTGTGTGTGTGGGGGGAGGGGACAGTAGTGGTGTCTCATGTAACATTTTAACTACCAGATATTATGAAAATAGTAACTTACTATTTTGGGGGGCTTAATACATACAACCAAGTAAGATTGACTGAAACCATATCTGTGTTCACAAAAGCATTGTGAATATTGATCATCTTAGCCTGTGATTGCCTAATTGCTAGTACAATATCGTCCTTTGCCTTGATTTGTTTCATGGCGTTAGAATTTGGCCATGTCTTTATATTTTGAAATTCATTGACCATTTTGGTTAAAAGTAAACTTAGTAAATGTGAAAGCTGGAAGGGTTACTTTCCACCTCTTATTTAAATTTGAAGAACACTGAGACCCAGTATATATATATATTTATATATAGTGTATATATATATATATAGAGAGAGAGAGAGAGAGAGAGGTGGTGGTGGTGGTGGTGGAGGTGGAGGAGGAGGAGGGGGAGGAGGGGGAGGAGAGAGATTGAGAGAGACTGCTAAGAGTAATATAAACTGCAAGGAGCTGACTTCAGTTTGATGCCCCTTGTTTTGTGTCTGGGAAATTTGAAGTAGAAGGAGTTGTCATACTTTCTGGCTGTCTGCAAGCATGGACATCTTTTGGCAATGAAAATAGGCACAGGCCCCTTTCCCAAAGATGAAAAAGAAATTAGGGTAAGCTAATGAAAATTAGGCAGAAAGCCTCAAAAATTAGCATATTGACTGCTTCTCCTTTCACAATAATGGTTTAGAAGCCCGTTATGTGATTTAGATGTGCACTGAATCTTTATCTGAAGTGAGCAGATGTTCTGGTCAGTATCTGAGCAGTAGAATGGTAGAAGCAGGTGTGAGTGATTAGTGAGTGGGCACAGGTGGCTTTACTTAATGTATGTGGGGTCAATGCTACATATTGTCTGGGCCAAAAGGGTATAAGCTAGATTCAAGAAAGCTCCAATTTGATCATAGTCTTGGTGTCCTTGTTTAATTCCGTGTGTTTTTCAAAATTCAAACATTGATAAAGAGAGTTTAACTAATGCTCCATTAAATTGGACAGTGTTGCAAGTCAGGGCTTTGATTGCTTTCTAGGAAATGGAAAGTGCGAGCACACACTTTCTAATGAGATTGCATGTGCTTTCTGTGCCTTCTAAGGGTAATTTGCTACCTAACTCAGTTGTATCTTGAGCTTGATTTTTCAGATTTTCCAATCAGGACCTGTCCCTCTTGAGAAAAAGAGGTGGAAATGAATAGGTAGCATTATGTTAGAACTCTGTACATGTTCTGGAGGGAAATGATTAATAATGATATTTATTAGAGGAAGATAATAAGATTATTTTTTTTTCTATCCAATGTTATTTGTTGTATATTATGCATTCTGACAACATGTTTATTTTCTTCCTAACGCCTCTCAGCACCGTTCTTGCTCTCTTTCTGAGATCCCAAGCCATTTCACATCAACTAGTCCAACCCTGGACTCTGTGTAGCAGGGAGTGTGGGATCCATGAGTTAAAACAGAGGGACTACTGAAGGTGGATTAGACTTTATGTGCAGTCACTCAGATTATTCAAGGGAATCTTTATAGTTTCATGTATGACACAAAAAGTTGACACAAAGTTTCTACCTTGATTTTACTTATAGCTCTTCTACCTGGTCTTTCTTTAGATCTTTTGATCTTTTGAACTTGAATGAGAGTTAAATATCGTTAGGTATTTGTGATCAACAAAACAACCATCATATATGGAACAGTAATGCTTGAGGTACTGGAGAACGTAAATTGGAAAAGCTTTTTTCTAGAATCTTTGCACATGAGCTATTTGCTATATTTTCCACAAGAACTTTTGAAAAGTCCAAGATAACCTGTTCTGTTTATATAAAACTTACATGGTATTTATTTGTTATGTACCATATTGTTTAGAGAGCTGCCTGCTCTTGGACTTGTTTATCTATACAGTACTAGACAACCCAGGGCTGCCAAGATTCTGTGTAGTCATAAATGCTGATTTAGTCATACTGGTTACTAAAATATTGAAATACTTCTGTTGTACGTAGCTGTTGCCCTGAGTTCCCAGGAATGCTCCCAAACCTGTTGTTCTAGCTGTCCTGGGTCCTCCCCTAGACCTTCCTGTGATCCAGCAATCATCGTATTTCACCCCCTGCTCTGCAGAGGGCCTGCAAGACTCCATTCCCCCAACATGGCAAGCTTCTAGATGTCCTACCCTTCAGTAGATGTGACCTCTGAATGGCTCTACCATAAATGTTGAATAAATAAAAGGTTATTTGGAATAATAAGATACAAGAGAAAAGTATCTTTCAGTCTTGGTATGAGGTTCCCTAAAATCCGTAAGTGAAAGAAAACAAGTAGCAGCAAAACATGTCCTAGGGCTGGGACTGAGCTACTGTGCCTAAAACACTGCTGGGAAACATAACTGGGACTTAGTAAGTATGTTGATAGACTGAGCATCTCAAATAGAACCTTTTAATTCAATCAGAGGAACTAAGTACTTGTGAAGCAAGCCTGCCGCCTCCCCCCTCCCCCCCCCACCCCAGCATTGCTTTGGTTTCCTGATCACTTAGCAAAGCTTTATATTTAAATCAAATGAACCTGCTGTCATCTTTATGTTTTGAGCAGTTCCAGGGGTCTTGTCTGGGTTTTCTTTCTAGCCTTTCCTTCCTTCACAGAATGTTTGCATTTGGATTACAGAATGTTGGCTTCACAGAGGGTCTTGTAAATATCTGAATAAAGAGCCTCTAATTACTTGGTATTTTTAACAGGCACTTAGAATGTCCATCCACATTCCCTTTTCTTTGGCTGCAGAAATGGATTTTCTGGGTAATTAACTTGAACTTTGTTACCTGGTGTTATACCTTTAGGATGATGGAAAAGGGGAGATGGAAATAGGAGTCAGGATTGCTGTATAAATGGCTTGGCATTAAGACTTGATCATCTCCGAATTGTCAGAGAACGAGTTAAACTCGGGACTCACTCTTTTGTACTATAAAATGTGATGATGAAGTGTTTTGACTTTACAATAGGCTTACTTCTCTCCATTAGCAAGTTTGAGATAGGCAGGCATCACAGAAAACCCCAGGCATGAAATAATTGAGTGGTGAATTCAAAATAGATTATGTGTAGCTTGTAGAAGTGTGTAACTGTACTTATTAATTGCTACACTTCAGATCTGCATTGTCTTCAGAACCCTCTTGAAGGAATGTGACAGAGGAGGTGAGCAGAACCTAGACTTCTTCACTGCTGTTTTTGTGCATGGATCCCCTACTAGCACAGTACTTCACCTTTTATGTTTCCAACTCTGAGCAGTAATTAAACTTAAAAAGAAAAGAAAGGTAATTATAAAATTGCAGCAGCCATGAGCATCGGTTTCTCATTCTGCTTTAAGTACCTTCTACAACCTGCTCAGAATGTTCTTCCTGAATTTGCTTCTCTTCATGGAGCTCTCAGGTTGGTGTCCCCCCAGGTTTTGGGTACAGTGTCAGTGACAGGAAATCAGGTGGTTTGACTTGCTTCCTTAAGTCCCTTACTCTGCCCCTTCCTCACTGGGTGCCCGTTGTTCAAGCCATCAAACCTTTCCGGGGGTGGTTGTGAGGATTCACTGAAGTTGAGTTGAGCGAGATTGGCCCGAGGATCTGACACACAAATCCTTAGCAAATATTAACTCTTATTGTCATTTACATGGTGTTTATGGTGACCTAATTTGCTTGTGGTCCAGTTACTTGGTTAGAAATCATTTGACTGTCTCAGTCAGTCCCTCCTAATGTTTCCGGAACCTGACAATCCATAGTTGATTTTCGTGATCTCTCTGAAAGAGCAATAGAACAGTGATTTCAATTAACTCACATTTGAATTAACTTTTTGAGAAGTTGTAGCTTAAAAAATAACTAGCAATACTAATGACTTTTTTAAGAACTAAGATTGTACTTAAGATGTTTATGAGAAATTTGGAAATTTAAACGCTACACAGTTAATATTGTTTTGTCATTGTTAGTTTTAGGTATTTTAAAAGACCCTTAAAACATATTGATATTGTTAAAATGTTAATTTTTAGGTTCTTTTTAAAAATGTTTTTAAGTCCTTGTTTTTTTAGAGCGATACATATAGAAATATGTAAGATGAAATTATGTGATGACTGTGATTTGTTTACAAATGAGACTGGGGAGTGAATTAGGGTAAGATTGGCTATGGCACAAGATTGGCCATGAAGTGGTCATTTTGGCAAGGTTGTAGGTATGCCAAGATTGGTTTTATTGGTCTACTTCTGTATATGCTTGAAATTAACTATAGTAAAAGTAAAATAACAAAACTAGGTTAAAGAACCTTTAAACTCAGTCATTATTACTAGTTATGGTAAACATATTTATCGAAGCTTTCATCAGCTAAAACTAGGTCACTAGGGTAGATAGGTTGGCTGATGGGTGATAGAGGTGAAGTGTGTGCAAAACATGACAGGCTCTCATTTGTTGTTGTAAGTTGACTCAAAGTGTATGATTAAGTCTAAATTTATTGGTAAAAGGAGGTCCATTGAAAGATAAAATATGCATCATCAGATTTTTTTTTTTTTGGAGAAGTGTTTTGATTTGTTTATTGAAAGCATATCTTTGAAGCATAAAAGTGTTTATATTTGAAGTTGTTAGGATTTGCTGGCATCCAGAATATTACCTTAAATAATTAATGGAGGAAACATCAGAGCCTGCCCCACTCTGACCTATAGATCTTTAGACAGCGCTGAAAGAACTGATGGTGTACAGTGCTTTCTTTGCCTAACCTGTCAGGCCCCTTTGGAGGCACCCTAAATTTGCTGATGGATTCTAAAGCAACTGATGTTTGATGTTAGGCAGCTTTGGGGGAATTGTTCAAGGGATTGTGATTGTTTGTAGTGCATGGAAATGTATGCTTTTTTATGATCTGTTCAGCTCTAACTCTTTGTGACCCTCTAGTTTATGATTAGATTATGCTTTAAAAAAACTAAATTGCATCTGACATATGGCTTGATCTTTCTTTCTCTAATTACCAAACAAGACCAAATAAAATTTCCTATTGGACATTCCAGCTTTGAATCATCTACTTTTTATTTTTGACTAGATACACTCTCATTTTAAGTATTCTGTAAATATTTATTGTACCTTCTATTGTAGTTGAGAAATTGCACCTTTTTCAGTTCCCATTAGAGTTCACAGCATATATTAGTTTATAGAGATAGCCATTATAACAAGAATATTCCCTGATGGGTACACAGAAATATATCCTCTACTGTGCTACTTCATGCTGGTCAAAAAGTCTTAGACAAATGACTAATGATAGGGAAACTATTCTTTGGAATAGTTATGTCTTCAGCTTAGACATAGACTTTGTATTTATTTTTTCTGTGCTCTCACTGCCATTACTGATCACAGTTTGGTGTCTGTGTACAAAAAGGTAAAATATCTTTGAGTCCTTCATTTTTTTTTTCAGAGAATTTTAGGCCTTTGATTCTGGTGACTTGTCTCTTTCAAATATTTACTGCCCCCCCCCCCAACCTCCCACCACAGAGTTTCAGTGCCTCCTGACCCCTGCATTTTGGATCAATTAGCTTTATGTCTTCTAGGACACTCAGGTTCTGTATCGGAATAAAAATATTTGCAAATGCTTTTGGGCACTGTTGCATAGCACTATAACTTTGATGTCAGTTAAGGGACAAAGTCATATTTCCTTTCTTCCTTAGAGAATCAATAATGTGGTCGTACTTGCAGAGACAGGCACGTCTGCACCATGGGCAGGCAGTACATTATTTTCAAATCTCTCTTCTCCCAAAGGTCCCTCAAGTCTAGTCCTCTTTGACAGTTTCATCATGAATGCTCTACAGTCTTGTTGTCCTGGGCAACCTTAGAAAAGTTCTATGGAAAACAATATAATTAATACAGTATCTTTTACTGGATCCTGAGCGTTATTCCCAAAACAATAGTTACATTTTATTTCAATAGCGCACTGCATGGCATGTGGCTTGGATTTGATATGTGGTGTGGTTATATTCTCTGTGTCATTGGGAATTTTGAGCATGACTTATGAATAATTTCTCTATACCTTCAATATACTCTATTGTTTTATTCATTTATTTACCAATCCAAAAAAAAATGGAGTGCCTGTTATATGTAAAACATTTTGCAGGATGAAAGAAGGAACATGTAACAAGGTAGGGAGGAAGGCTTTATGTAATGCCTTTTATATGCCTTACATGTAATAGTATAGGGCCTGGTATATAAATGGTAGTGGTTTTAATGGCATTCTCGTTGCTGTTTCTGCTTCTGTAACTATGATCATAATCATCATCTTTCTAATACTTTTGTCAGATATCATTCTACTGTTTTTATAGAATGTTATTTCTTTGCTGAAAGAGGCATTAAGAACTGTGATAATCATGGTTAGGCCTCATGCATTGGTGGTGAGAGCATCATATAAAAGCCTACTATGTTTTCAATAAACGAAGTTCAGTCTAATCTGCTTGACTCCCTTACTCTTGAATTTGTTGACTAAGATTATTCTCTGATATATCGACCAGGACAGGACCCAGGTCATTAAACCCAATTATTGTGAATGGTGCCGGCTGTGCATTCACACTGACTGGGGTCAATTCCTGGTTCCCATTCTCGGTAGCTATGTAACCTTCACTCTCCATCTTATTTCTTCGTGTCTAAATGGCGATCAGAAGATTAATGCATGTTGGAAGGATTAAATTTGGTAGTAAAATAAGTGGCCACCCAGTGCCTGGTAGGTCATGAGCAGTCACTACCTCAGGGCCATAATTTTTATAGTTGCTCTAATTGTTGTTATTACTATTATTTGTTATTACTTTGTTGCTGTTTTTATTTCTACAATGAGGTCCAAATTCCAACCTGTTATCCGACCAAGAACCTCTGTCCTTCTGTGTGCTGTGTGTAATTTCAACTTTCTGAAGTGAGTATACAGAACTCAAACCCAACCAAGATCATTCACCTTTCCTTCATGTCATGAACAGAGTAGAAGACCCTTGTGCTGTGCTTTTGTTAGGGAAGTTCGGATTAAATCATTTTATGTTGTAGACTGATCATTAAATCCAACTTTGAGCCTCCTACCCACCGAGATAAAAATGATTAGTATGTCTTCTACTTGATTCCTGAAACAGGTGTGGTTATATTCTCTGCATGCTTATATTTGCTTACCTATACTGATTATTGTAGATATAAAACATCAGTTAGTCTTTGGCCTGAAATCTATGTATCAGAATAATTATTCTTTGTAGTAGTTGTAGATCGCAAAATTTTTATGAACTATTTAACAGTACTGCCCTCATTGGGCTCTGCAGAGAGACCTCTGTTAACGATGACATAATGTGTTAGGGTAACACCTCACAAGATTGTACACATTCAGGAGGCATAAGCTAACGATATCAAAGAAGATTTAATGGAAGACCTCTCTTACAAACTCAAAGACGAGCATGAACATTCCACTTCCCTTTCTGCATCTCTCTTCAAAGCAAAGGAGTAGATAATGGCAGGAAGGGAGTGAAATATTTGCCAATTCTCTTCGTAGTCTTCATTTTGTGCACCAGCCATTTTTCTGATTTTTGTTATGTTTGAGATTGTGTGTGAAACATCCTAAGCAATGAAGTTGCATTCGAAGAAATGAAAAAAAAAATCCATAATCCTCAAGCAGTTAAAATTGTCTTTCCCCTCTTTATGGGTTAATGACAGACTTTCTTTTAACCTTCTTCATATTTCTTACTTTTATAGACAAAAGGAAGGTGATTGTTTGAATTTGGCATCACAGTAGATTCTTTCCTTAAAAACACTGAACTCTATAGGCATAGTTTTGTCTTTGGTAATGCTTATCTTTACCTGAACTCTTTGTTCCTGGAAAACAGCAACAAATAAAGGAATCTGCTACCCTTGTGTTCAGGAAAAAGGCTTGCAAAGGACTACTCTTGCCCAGAGGACTTACAAAAGTCCAATGGGTGCCCCTCTCAGGTACCTGTGCTGAGGCCAGACACAGACCCCTCCCACATCCTCCTCTTTTGTCTGAAATGTTCCTACCCTTTGTCCAAATACTTGTTGACTTAAATCGATGGCCACACTGTAGCCAAGCTTCTCACCTTCCCATGAACTTTGCCCCATCCTTGACCTCTGCAATGCATTATAGCTCCTGAGAACTGGCTGACATCAGGGAAACCCTTTACCTGGTTGTTTAGTCATGCTGCATGCTCATCCCATTTCCCTAAGCCTGGGTCTTTCTAGATTTGTTTGCCCCTTCCTACAAAAGAAAATTCCTTTTTGCCTGACCTTGGAGACAAGAGCTCTCTTCCTACTGCCGTCTCCCTCTTCCTATTACCATAGTCCCCCTCTGCAATTACCTTTGCTAACAGTAATAGAACTTCCTATGTTCTAGGGTCTAGGGTATGGTACTTCTGACACATTGACTCTACTCCTCTGTCTCCTGCAAGGGGAGTATTTTTATTTATACTTTACCCCCAAGAACAATAAAGTTCAAGGTAAGTTAAATAACTTTTCAAATGGTGCCATACTGCCTAAATGAGAGGCTTGGAGTTTGAAGATTGCTGTGACTGACGTCATAACTCTGTTTTGTTGTTGTTTTCTATACCTGCCACTATGAACTCCTTGAGATCATGGTTACTACTGCAAACAATACTAATGATGACAGGTGTACTGTTGAGTGAATTGATGATAGCATATGTGTGTGTGTGTGTATATATATATATATATATATATATATATATATATATATGATTTTATTTATTTGAGAGCAAGAACACAAGTGAGGGGAAGGGCAGAGGGAGAGGGAGAAGCAGACTCCCCATTGGGTGGGGAGCCCAACACGGGGCTCAATCCAGGGAACCCAGGATCATGACCTGAGCCAAAGGCAGACACTTAACCAACTGAGCCACCCAGGCATCCCTGCATGCTAGTTCTTATGCTAAGTGCTTATGGTGTACGTCCCTACATAATACTGACCACAGAGCGGGGAGGCTGATGACATTAATACTCCCATTAATACTCCCATGAAGAACATGGGGTTTTGGGCAGATAAGCTGTTTGGGACAAGCCCATGAAGTTAGTATCCAAGTGTGTATGTAAATGACCACAAAACTGGTACCTTTCACCTTGTCACGATTTACAGACCACCCGGGTTCCGGGATACAGCCCACCCACTTCCTCCACTGCCTGTTGCCGTTCTGAGCACACACTTGCTTCTCCAATTCAGCCCTTGGGTGCTTTGCAGGTGTGGTTTTTCTGGTGAGGCTGTATAGCTTAGGTTTCAAAGTAGTAACCACAGTATTTAATCTATCCTCTCTTTATGTTGAGTTTAATGTTTATTTGCTGTTTTGCACATAAATAAATGATTGCTTAGGAAGATAAGGCTTTTCAGACCCTCTGGCATATGTCATTGTAGCCAAGGAGGAATATATTTAAGTAACTGAGTTACTTAACCTTCCCTGACCTTTAATTCCTTCATCTGTTGAATGGGCATCACAAGATACCTAACTGATAGAGATGCTGTGAAGTTTGAAAGATTAATGAACACAGAGTCCCTGGCCCAGTACCTGGCATACAATAAATACCTCCTCAGTTGCTTCTGTTATTTTACTATTATTATTTGCCTTTTCTCCCCAAGCGATTGGTTTATATCAAAGTGTATAGTGTCTTTTTTCCAGCATGAGCCCAGTTCTAGAGATGGGAAATGGCAGGTAACTTGGCTCTTGTAACAGTCACTGTGTTTGCTCTTTAAATAATGCTATTTAAAAATTGAAATTGTATTTTGTTGATAGTGTTGCACCTGTGAAATTGAGCCTCCCATGCCTCACTTGTACTGTTTTGATGATTTAATGATTTTCTTATTTAATCATTAATCAATGCAAAAATTGTAATATAAAGATGAACATTGTGGAATTTCCAGGACATTCCAAAACTATTCATTAATTTAGCCCTATAAAATTGGTCTATAAACATAACCGGTGGGTTTTTTTTAATTATTTTTTTTATTACATGTGAGTGTGACAGAAGCTCTTTGGGGCTTCATCCATCCTAGGTTGCTATATTCACTTGATTTAAGATTCTGAGGCTTATTTTTTTCATTAATTCTGAATTTTTCAAATTGCTATAATGTGAATACATGTTCATTTCCCCCTGGATATAAAAATAAGCTTAATGATGAAAATTATTTCGGCTTTCTATATCAGAAGAAAGCCTCGCCTTTGGTGTTGGTATGGTCAGGGTTGACCCTCACGGCCCTCTGTCAGCCTTGTCTACCTTCCTTTCTCTTGAGTGCTGGGTAAGCAGACACGGTGCCTGTCCAGATTGTGTCACTGCCGGCTTAGGGAGAAAAATGCATTGGAATTGGTAGAGATGACTTTTTCCTGTTCTGATGAGTATAAGGTTCCATAACCATCTCCCAAAACGACGTGTCTGCCTCTGATACGGCTCCCGTGTTGTTACTCACAATTCCCTGTGTGGTTAGGAGTCAGGTGTGAGTGCCTTCAGCTCTGTGTTTCCCAGGGAGAATTCATTCCCACCAAACTGCTACTTCTTCCACTTCTTCTGTCGGTTAATGGGTTAATGGTCTTCCCACTGTTGCATTTTTTCAAGCCTTGAAATATTCTTCTCCACAGGGTCTCTCTGGATTCATTCTCTCACACCCGTCTTCTCCATTTCCACTCTGTATCCCGGAGCTCAGAGTTGTCGCTGTCTCTCTCTCTCTCTCTTCCTATAATATTTTAATGGGTTCCTAATTGATCTCCCCGCCTCCAGCTCCCCTCAGCCCTTTAGTTAATCTTGGAACAGTGCTCATACAAATTAAGTGCTTTAATTACTGTTTGATTTCAATTGAACTTTACCAAAGAAACTGGCTATCTGTGTGGGGATGGATTTTTTTTAGTCTTGGTGCATATCTTGTGACCAGCACCTCGAGAGCAAAGAGGTACCACTTTCAAGTGCATTTACCTGTTTGTGAAATGTACTTTGCATCATTTACTGTAACATACTTTGGTGTGCAATCAACATAATAGCTTTAGCTTTTTCAACTTTTTTTTTTTTTTAAGAAAAGGATCAACTCTGGAACATGCATCTCATTAGTATTAAAAGTACTCAGTCTCTGTAAAATGAATATAATAAGAGACATTTCTATAATATAAGACCAAAGGAGATAAATGTCGGGTTGTCAGAAAACTTAAATGAATAATGGTATTTGAGGCATTTGTTTTTCTTGCAATTTGAGATATGATAATTACTGGTATTTAAATTCCCCCCCCCCAACTTCTCTTGCTTCTATGCCTTGGGGATTGGGGGCTTTTGGACGCATCAGGCATTTTCCTATCCTGTCAGAAGTTTCTTGAGGGATTATCAATGGTTTTCTGTTCTCTGTGAAAAACAAAGAACGTATAGTTGAAAGGCAGCAAAGACTAGACTGCTTTTAAAGCAGAGCATTTTATAAAACTTTGTAGCATGGAAAGAGTGGGAATTTGGTTTGAAGAAATAAATGGGCCTAAGAAGGACTTGTTTAAAAGGGGAAGTCTTACAATACCATCTTGGTATAAAATTAGTTTAGTAAGTTAATAAAAATAAGATTAATCCCAAACTATCCCCTTTATTTAAAACATGGCTCTTCTTGGGGCACCTGGGTGGCTCAGTGGGTTAAGCGTCCAACCCTTGGTTTCGGCTCAGGTCGGGATCTCAGGGTTGTGAGATCGAACCTTGTGCTGGGCTCTACACTGAGCATGGAGTCTGCTTGGGATCTCTCTCCCCCTCTGCCTCCCTCCCCCTGCCCACACTTTTTTATGATAGGGGAAGATTTGATGGCATGGACTTAACCTGAGCCTTTAAAGTCATGTTGGGAATGTAGCATATGACTCTTGATCCCAGGGTCGGAGTCGTGAGTTCAAGCCCCACATTGAGCATGGAGCCTACTTTAAAAAAAAAAAAAATTCAGGGAACCAGTAAAGATTTCTTCTCCTCGGGTCATGCTTTTTTGAGCAAGAGACAAGAGGACCTTTTAGTAGGCTGAGTTCTGCCATGGTGTTGGGTATTAAGTAGGTAGTTTGACGTCCGTTTCTTTCTACACTTTCAAAGGATTTCGGGGGAAGTTAATATGTCTGGTGACACACCCACACTCTGTAGATAAAGGGCTAATAATATGATCTCCCACAAAAGAAACTTCTGACATCTCTTTTTGCAACAGTCTTGCTAGAAGGGACATGAGTCCAACCCAATGTGGATATTATTTTCTTAGGTAAAGTTACACTGATTTGTGGAAAATAGTAAAAAAAATTAAAAACCCCTCTCACACCGCTTTTTTGTGCTAGATCCTGTGCTAAATATTTAATCTTACCCTAAGTGTAAGGTCGATATCATTACATTATGTGTTTTACAGATGTGGATGCTGAAGCCCAGAAGGGTCAACTGCTCAAAGCCAGAGCTTTGGCAGAGTCTGTGTGCTTTGGGTTAAAGCCATGTCCATAACCATGCCATCCCTCTGGACATGCTGTAATCTCTCCTGGCTGGATGGCTTTGCAAGATCATGGTTATTAGGATTCAAGATTTTATGCTTTATTTCCCCCTGAGAAATGTTGGATTTAGTAAGACTTTTCCTACGTCTCTTCGGTAAAGGAGGAATAGAGGAAAGGATGGTGGGGAGAGCAGAGTGATGTGTATTGAATCACTATTGGTAGAATTACAGTTTTTAGGGCCAGTACTTCTGATTGAAAGACTGAGTTCCACAAAGTTCTGCCCTTGGTCAGGGTTCAGTGGTAAGTCTTAGGTAATTAAAGCCACATACACCAAGGGATGCCTGGGTGGCTCAGTCGGTTAAGCATCTGCCTCCAGCTCAGGTCATGATCTCAGGGTCCTGGGATTGAGCCCCACAACAGGCTCTGTGCTTGGTGGGGAGCCAGCTTCTCCCTCTCCCTCTGCTGCTCCCCCCTGCTTGTGCTCTCTGTCAAATAAATAAATAAAATCTTAAAAAAAAAATCCATATATACCAAAATAAGTACAGATACATCATTTTCTGTCAATTTGGAGATTTTTTTTTTTTTTGGAACTAAACCTGATTCCCAAGAGATAAGAAAAACAAGGTGTTTTTTTTTTTCTTCTCAACATTTACATGAAATAACACCTAAATACTTTTAAGTGTGAACAAATGTCCCATGGTACTCAGTAATGTGAGTATGTACCACCCACAAAATGAAGAAAAGATTTTGGGGAGAATAGCATCATTTTTAAATGTTGGTATTCTGAACTTTGTCCTTCCATGCTGAAGTCTGAGGAGATGATGTATTGTCCCGCTGATGAAGCTCAGGGAGAGATTAGCTGCAGTGGTTACACACCACCCCCTCCCCACACAGTGCTCAGGTGGTTGGTCCACAGTGGGCTGCAGGCATGCTTCAGGAACGTACAGAATGATCCAGAGCAGGGTTGGTTTTGTCTTGGTCAGTCTGTGGGGGAAGATTGTGCTGTGTCAGTCCTGACAGGGTCAGAAGCTTCTCATGGTTCGTGTGTGGATGCATCCAGGGGGGACTTTTGAAACACCTGTTCCTCTGAGGGACCTCCCTGCAGTGATTTCCTAGTAGTCTGCTTCCAGTGGTCTGCAGGGCCCTGTTCAGCACAGTTCTGACATGCCTCTCACCTCTTATCTCCTGCCACCACTGTCCCCAGCGCTCGCCAGCTCTCTGTGCTCTCTGTCTGATGGGCTGGGTGTTAGTCCTTGTGCCCACCAGGCCCTTTCCCCCACCCCCCCAGGTCCTTTGCAGGTGCTTTGGCCTCTTCCCTTTTCTCATCATTCCTTAAGCTCTCAGCTCAGATGTCATTTCTGCAGTGGTGGTCCGTTCTCCCTGCCTAGGTCAAACCCCGAGGAGATCACAGACTTTTAGCAGCCGTGTCTGTTCTTTGAGGGCCTGCCTCAGCTGTACGTTGGGTGTTTGATGACAATGTGTGGGAGGGGAGAGGGTCTGATGATTGAAAGCCTGAAATTTCAAGCCATTCAACTGCACCTCAAACCAAACTTGGCCTCTTAGCAGTCCCGTGAGCTCTCTGTGCCTCAGTGCCTCTTCTGTGATGTGGAGATGTCACAACACCTCATTCTTAGAGGTATGGTGACAATTAGATGAGCTGATGTTAGAACAGTGCCTGGTGCCCAGAAGGGGCTCGTTATGTGGCACTTCTTTTTAATTTTTGATTAATGACCATTTTTCCATTAGACTTGACCTCTAGGTGGCAGGGGCTGTGCTGTTTGTGTTCAACACCGTCCTTCTGCTCCTGGCACGATGCCTGGCCCATCATAGGCACCCCTTCAGTGTGTGTGTTTACTGCGGGCCGGCCCTGTGTTAGGCGGGCTGTGAATGCTTCAACCTCTGTTTGAATCAGTACTCAAGTCTGTGATAGGATTTAGAGATGTGCTCCTGGCACACAGAGGTTGCTAGTTCTTCCCTGGCAGTCGGGACACTTTCTATAATGTGGAACTTTGCTCTGGGCCTTTGGGTACAAGGACTGTCTCAGGAAATGGCTCATCTGACCCAGGATCCTGACACTGATGCAGGGGTGAGGCTTATCTTGCATGTGTGTCCCACTTCCATGAAACTAGTGGTTTTCAGATTTTTATTTTAAACTGCACATTTCTTTTTTTTTTTGAAAGTTATTTATAATCTTGCATGGAAACTCAGTTTATCAAACTGATTCCAGTAAGGTGCTCTAGTTAGGACAGAGCTTGGCTTGTTTGGGGCTTCCCATCCTCAGCCTGCCTCTGACCGCCTTTGAAGACCTTTGCCTTAAACAAAATAGTGATCTGTTTTCTACGGCTGTTTGCTGAGAAACTGACTTTGAATGCCTAGTGGACCAATATGCAGGTAATGTGCAGAAGAATAAAGCCTCCAACCTTTTTATCCCAAGTAGGGAATACAGTTGACCTTTGAACAACATGGGTTTGAACTCTACGTGTCCACTTATACATGGATTTTTTTTAAGACTTTATTTTTTAAGTAATATCTACATCCAATGTGGGGCTCAAACTCTCAACCCTGACATCAAAAGCCTCGTGCTTTACTGATGGAGCCAGCCAGGTGCCCCTATATATGGAGTTTTTTTCAGTAAATTCAATACAGGCCTGTAAATGTATTTTTTCTCATGATTTTCTTAACACTGCCTATTCTCTAGCTTCCTTTATTGTAAGAATACAGTAGATAATACATATGCAAAATTTGTGTTAATTGACTTTAGGTTTCAGGTAAGGCTTCCGGTCAATAGTAGGCTATTAGAAGTGAGGTTTTTGGGAGTCAAAAGTTGCACATGGAATTTTGATTGCCCTGGGCAATCAGTGCCCCTAATCGTCATGTTGTTCAGGAGTCAACTATGCTTTGAAGAACTCTGAACAGTTCTTAGAGTGCTAGAGAGAAGATCCCACTATTTGGCATTTTTAAGGCTGCTGTATAGCTGCCTCCTTTCATTTTAAAGAACAGAGATGTTAAATATGATGGAGAGAAGAATGTTGCTATCCTTTTAATTAGTTTCTTGATTTCATTTAACTATACCATTCAGTATGGTAATGTCTCCCAGAACTGCTGGGGAGTCTTCCATGTATATCTATATATATTTGTATGAATAGAAGAGAAGTATAAGTGTAGAATGTGTAAGAATGTTGCATAATACAGTCCAAGTGCTGGGTTTCTATCAGTCTAAGACTAGAAATGGGAGAACTGAGGACATCAGGATGGCTCAGGCAGTTAGGCTTCCAACTCTTGATTTCAGCTCAGGTCCTGATCTCAGGGTCCTGGGATATTGAGGCCTGTGTCAGGATCCATGCTCAGTGGAGAGTCTGCTTGGGGAGTCTCTCCCTCCCTCTCCCTCTGCCCCTCTCCCCATTCACATGCATCTGTACTCGCTCTCTCTTTAAATAAATCTATTTTAAAAAAGAGAAAAAGAAATGGTAGAATTGGATATTTGTTGTTTTTTAATCAAAAGGAAAATCGTGATTAAGGCTCACTCTTCAATAACATATTTACTACCAGGCAATTTGAAATAATCAGACCTTTTTTGTGATTCCAGAAATAGTTCAAATAAAGATCTATTTTTCAATTTGAAGAAAAAAAATTTGGTCACACTGCGGGATGGAGAATTGTTTTAGTTTAGTTTTTTTTTTTTTTTCCTTTTTTTCTTTAGGGGATTTTTTTGAAAGAAAAGTTTTCTATGCCAGGGTTGTTATATATATTCTTTTTTTGTTATTTTTTAAACTTAATTAAAAAATACATTTTCTTTAAATAGAGCCCTAAGTTTGGGACTGATGACTAAGGATCCCTTAAATTCATGTCTACTTAAATTAATTCACTACTTCCAACGTGAATTTTCTTCTGAACAAGCAATGAAAAAATATTTAGCTTATATAGGCCATCTGGCTTTAAAATGTGGAGAATTTTCTTTTAGGCTTCATCTATTTTAGTGTGACTATAGGATCAGAATTCCAATGAATCCTAAACAGAAGACTCACAATTCAAACTTTAATGCTTTGGGGATTGTAAATCACAGCACATATGGGATGGTACATGTTTTGGGAGAAACGGATCCTCCTGGCCCACATGTAAAATTAAAGCTGTCTGTATTCTGTGTTTATTGAACGTAGTTATTTTACCAAGATGAATCTGAATAAACAGTTCCTGTATTTTTAATCTTATCATTGGGATAATTAAAAACCGTAAAAATGTCTTTTTGTCAAATTATCATGCAATATAAATGCTCAATAATGTTCTCAACTTATAAGGTTGCTCAGAAAAAGTAATGGCTTTCCCTGTTTTCTCATGGTTCATTTTTTACCATCTAATAAATAACAAGAAAGGGTCTTATTATCCTTGGAAGGAAGCTATGAATCCTGTGGTTAGTCTAAAGACATGGGACCTCTTTCCCTGTAGGCCTTGTACTCTGACAAGACAAGATATTTGGACAGAGATATTCATAATTACTATAGCCAAGAGATTTGGCTTTATTTTAACATTTCTCAAAATGTGTACTGAGAAAGTTCATTCCCCAAAGGGTCAGTAGAAAAGTTCAAGGCAAGTTCAACTGGCATATCTGTTGGAAGACTTCTCAACCTTCAGATGTTTTAATATGTGAATATGCATCATGAATCTATGAAAAGAGGGTGTTGGAAGGAGTGCAATGATAGGCAGTGATTTCCAGATGATTTGACTCTAGAATATCTTGTAGGACTCTAGTTCTGCTGATGACAGCTCGGGGGAACTTTATGTGTGACTGGGGACTTGTAGGCTTGTTAATACTGAATTTCCTGGGTGCTTGACAGCATCGGACTCTCCTGTCCTACTTCACTCCAGTACATTTTAACATTTCTGAAATTGGGATGCAGTTTACAATCATCACATACTGGTTTTCCTTTAATTCCAACAAAGCTATTAGTGAATTGATGGTGCCTTTGAATTAAGTAAATTATTAAGTAATGCAGATTTAAATTAGAATTTAGTCATTATGTTCAGCCTATCCCACAGGAAGTATAGTAGTAAGTGTAAAGAACTAAATGAGAGGAAAAAGACTATTCTGTTTTGTGGAAAAATTCATTTACTATGCTACTATGAGCTTTGTTTTCTAGAATGTCTGGGATCTGGTTAAAAAATAAATCTCACTCATAGTTTTGGTTAGCTTAATATAGTTGTGGCCCATGCTAAGTGCTTTCCGTAGAGGTACCTGTGGTAGGTGGTATTAACTCCATTTTAAATGTGAGGGAAAATGAGACCCAGAGAGATTTAATAATTTGTATACTGTACTTGCTGTGGGCAAAGGAGATTTTAATCCCAGGCAGCCTGCCTATCCCAACCTACTCATTGTTTAACCTCACTGAGCATTGTTATTTATTCTTTTCAGGTAAACTTTCCTATACTTTGGCATTGTGACATGTACCAGTGAGTCCTTGAGCTGGATCTTTACTAGAACCCCCTGGGGGCTCTTGGAAACTAGAGATTCCTGGGCCCCATCCCCAAGAGATACTTAGCTCTGGGGTGAGACTTGAGAAGCTGGTTTTCAACTTTGTTTTGTTTTTTTGTTTTTTAATATAAAAAAAAGTCAAGCGATTTTGATTGAGCTCGATTTGGGAATGACTGATGAACACATAATAAGTGTTTTTCTTTCCACCCAAGGTTAAAATGTAATAAAATGCAACATAGTCCCCAAACCACGAAGAGCATCATGAAATGTTGTATGGCCCCAAAGGCCCCCATCCTATCTCACAGAGCATTGGCTCGCTGATTTCCTGCATCCATTATTGGCACCTGGAGGTGGCACTCAGGGTATGTTGAGGAAGCAGATAGGCATAAATCCACTTGGTACCTTTGCCTGAAATGTGTGACAGCGCTTTCATGCCTCCTGATCCATTTGGTCCTCTTACTGTATTAAAAACCTTCTTTAAGAATAACCTCAATGTAAACTGTCACAGATGGAGATGAGTAAGATGTCAACACACCTGACCTTTCAGTCTTCAGCTCTGATGGCAATAAAAAAAGGGAGCCCCTCTAATCTGCCTGCAAATAGCTGCAGCTTCCTTGATCTGGTCTAATCAAAGGAACAAGCCCATAGGGGCTTAAAGGATTCCATGCTGCCTCTGAGGCCATTAATTTAATTGCTGCATTCAGTGAATTATGGGGAAGGTGAGTTAAACACTGAAATCTTTGGGGCAAGAGATTAAGTAGGTTAGTTCCATAATTCGTGTTGTCTTTAAGAAGGGACGTAGTGTCCCCCACAGTGCGACTTAGCAAAACTGATAGCTGTGTCTAAAGGCAGCACAAAAGATAAGTAGCAAGTCAGGTCTGGTCTTGGGAGGCAGGCAGGGGTGAGTGTGACAGAGTAGGTGTGAAGTAAATGCTCTTGAACTTCAATGAAGACTGGGAGCCTCCCTCGTTTGAAGTATCCTGGAATTATGCAAACTTTTTTCCCCCTGGGCTATGTGATAAGTAAAAAAAGATACACTTTTTCAAATATTTATACTTATTAATATTTAAATGCAACTCTGTGTGTTTTGTGCTGTACAAATCTAGCTGTGAGCCATCATTATCCAGGGCATCTGATCAAATGTGAATTAATTGAGTCTGGTGGCCCTCTTTCTCTTAGTCTGGCTCATGGCCACGGTCTTCATGCACAAGGACTGGATGTCTTTTGGATTAATTGACTAGTTAAATTAATCATTTCATTGCATGAGAGTCCAACCACTGCTGGACTCAGTTTACCTGGTTGTTAGTGGTATTTAACTTAAGCTGCTTTTGGTAAGCTGGTTTGCTTAAAAATGGATTTTGATCCTTTAAAATAAAATTATTGTTTTCCTCTTTATGAATTTCCTTTTTCTGATGCCAGCCTTATTCTAGCCCATTTTCCTCTATTGACAAACATTTATCAAAATAAATTTTCCTCCAGTCGAGCATGTGGCTGTTACAAGTCAAACAGAGTAGTCATTTGCAGGATTCCTCCTATTTGTGAAAGCTAATCATTTGTTTTAATTATTTCTATTAGGTTGCATAATCTTTTTAAAAATAATTTATTATGTTAGTCAGCATCTAGTATATCATTAGTTTTTGATGTAGTGTTCCATGATTCATTGTTTAGGTTGCGTAATCTTGAGAGAAGGGCATCTGGTATAGGATATTGCTCCTGTATGAGTTAAAGGACTCTTTCAAGGAATCATGATAATACCCATAAAAGTTATTAGTAATGGAGAAAATATATATTGAATGCCTACTGTGTGCCTGGCACTGCACTGATTAAGCAAAATGTTACCTCATTTTAATTAATGCTTACAACAAGACTGTCTTCATTTGTAATTGGTTCACTTGTTGGTTCTAGAGACTTGCATGTAGATAAGTTGCTTTCATCCTATTTCATGAGGAGGAGTAGACTGTCACCTTGTAAAGGCTCACGAGAAGATGGCAGGTCTGAAGCTCAGTAATGGGGGGGGGGGGGGAAACAGTCCTCAAAGTCTGATAGGAAGTGAGTGGCACTTGTTGTCTAAGACCCTGACTTAAAATAGAGTTTAGTCTTTGGTAAAAAAGAGAACCTCTCTGATCTCCATGAAAACCTAATCTGAGTTGGAGCCTATGTGAATTCTAATTAAGTATCTCCCCACAGTGGCTGAGTCACTTACCTTCCTTTTTCTGTTCCCACCTATTTACCCCCCATCCTCGCCTGACACCTCACCCCCACCATCAGTGTAAATGTAAAACTTCATTTACATTTGGAATATAAGTATTGCTTTTAAAAAGAAAAGAAAATATATTCTCAAGGTGCATATACTATAATATAGTGGATATGGACATCAACTTGAAAATTGGGTTCAAATCATAGCTCTACGTCTGAGCTAACTTGGGTGAGGATTTGAACCTTGCTGTGCCTCCGTTTCCTTTAAAACTCTGAGTAATAGGGGCGCCTGGGTGGTACAGCGGTTAAGCGTCTGCCTTCAGCTCAGGGCGTGATCCCGGCGATCTGGGATCGAGCCCCACATCAGGCTCTTCGGCTAGGAGCCTGCTTCTTCCTCTCCCACTCCCCCTGCTTGTGTTCCCTCTCTCGCTGGCTGTCTCTATCTCTGTTGAATAAATAAATAAAATCTTAAAAAATAAAAATAAAAAAATAAAACTCTGAGTAATAGTAGCATCACCCTGGCAAACTATGGAAGGTGAGATCATGTGTGTTACAAGCTTAGCTCAATAACGAGTACCTAGAAAGGGCCCAAGATGTGTGTAAGAAATGGCGGCCTTTTTTTTCCCCCCGAAGATAGATTTGGGACTTAAAAAATTAAATTAGGTAAAAAATAATGACTTTTGGTGCTGTGGGATTTGTGAGCTCAAGGACTTGGGTTGCAAGAACAACAAACACGAGCCTGCTTATTTAATAGAACGTGCCCTCAGTGAGGGGCTGATCCGCTTTCAGCTTGAGGAGTGCTTCAGAATTTTAATTATTTGGGGGAGCTTTCCAGGGTAATAGAAGTTGCTTTATGGTTGCTTTCTCTCCATGTCAAACTGAAGGGATAATTGTAACAAATGAGCGTTCACATGCCAAGATGTGATGCAGCAAATGAACTTATGATAATTATCGTCAACATGGCCAGGGTTCTGGTTTGATCAGTAGCAGAAGACTGCTTTCTTAAGATGAAATAGTCATTTAAACGAGCACGACATCTTCTCTGAGAGTTCATCTTGAACAACACTCAGTTTATTTATTTATTTTTTCCTCCTAGATATCGAAGGCTCATAACTTGGCATGCTGTCCTCCGTAGTCCGTCTGTTCATACTGAGCTACTCCAGGGAGATTGATTGCTCTTCCTGGTGCTCTTATTAGCCTCCTTTACATAGCTCTTCATGGCACTTGTTATAATGCAAAAAGTAATAATAATATAATTAGCATCCTTATGGCAGCTAATATTCATTGAGCATATACTATGTGCCATGGAATTAGATGAAAAGCATTGCATCCTCTCATTTAATCCTCACAAATCTGCGAGGTAGGGATTTTCATTGCTTCCATTTTTCAGATGAGGAAGAGGTTGAGTTAGAGACCTTGAGTGATGTACCTAAAGTCACATCTAAGATTTAAACCAGGGCTGACTGTGCAGTCTGAGTGCATGGACACCACTGACCCAAAGCTGCCTCTCTGTTGTCTGGTTTCCTGCTTGTTTCCAGTCTCCTTATTTGCCGGTAAGATCCCATGGCCTCCTGTGTATGTCTCATATCCTAGTCTGGTACCTGGCATGAAGGAGGCATTTAAGCGGTAGAAAGAACGAATGAGTTCAGCCTCTCTGCATGGTGGATACTGACAAAAATGCTGCCTAGCCTTTAAGAGCTTAAACAAAAAGTGAGAGAATTTTAATAGCATCATTTTAAGTGACAGACCACTCCTCTGTGTCCATAGAAAAGTGAATATAGTGAAAGAATGGCAAAGTTAGGTTAGAAGCATTCAGTTGTGGAAGTTCTTTAGGGCACTTGATTTTTTTTTTTAAGAAAAAAAAACTGCTTGGGCATATAATAATTGAACTGTTCATGACAGCATATAATTGTATCATTATGCACATAACTCTGTTACTGTCATTTAGATCATAAGAGAGAAAAGTGTCAAAGTCCTTCTCATGGTGTTTAATTTTGTCTTAGCTTTTCCTAAAGGAAGCATTCAGTTTGTACTTTGAACTTGTAAACTTTTGACACATCTTTACATTCTTTACTGTTGTGAATCATTCATGAAAACTATAGAAATGACTCACTGTCCCCTTTTCATAATTTGGAGTCAGATCATTCTATGTCGATAAATCTTTCAGTGTTCAAGTCCCCTATATGTGCATACTTTTAATGTACCCTGTTTTTTTTTTTAACCTTCTGTCTTATTTGGAGTTAATACTGTTAGTATTACAGCTGTAAGAAAAACAACTCAATTTATTCAAGACCGTTTTAATTAAAAATATGTGCTAACTCTTCAGGAACCAGGTGGAAATTTACACTTCTCTGAAGACAGGGGTTACTGAGCAAATTAATAATGTAAACAAGATTTTGGAGGGAATATTTAATCAACTCCAGAGAAGAAACTTTGCAAGCAAGCTCCAGCACTATTTAAAAAAAAAATTTTTCCCCAGCAGTTTAGAGCTATCCATTGACATTCAGAAGATTGATGTGTTAATTACTAATCATTGTTTTGAACTCATTAAACTGGTCACATTAAATACTTTTATTTGGCTATATTCTGTTGGTCTCATACAAAATTGAATGTCGTTGACTCTAACACTGCTACATGTTGAATCCTTCCTCAATAATCACTGTTTACCACTTTCCACCAACTTTGTTATCCTAGGCACACAATAAAGCCTTTTCGAGTCTCACTTTGCATCTGTCAAATGGAACCTTGAAGAGTTTTCCAAGATTTAAATGAGATAAAGTGTATGCCTCATTTGTTGCGGTGCTCAGGAAATAGGTTGCTAATTCATAGTCCCAATTAGGGCAGTTTCGTTACCAAGTGGAGCTGCTTCCGCTGTAAATTTTCCGCCTTGGAGTTGCAGCATGGTTTCACTAATGCAAAACCTAAAATGACCGGTGGTTAGAATCTTCCACCCCGTCCAACCCCCCCCCCCAGATTTGGGCATTTATGCAAGTAGTCCTACAGAAGTGTAGAAATAAAATGTGATGTATTTAATGATTTTACTCCCAAACAAAATAAACTTGTAGAAAATCACAAGTTTGAAACATCAAGTAGAGTTGCCCCACTGAATTGTGCCTAGGATTTGTGATTCATGAACCTGCTGAAATTTGGTACTAGGTCGTTTCTGAATCCCACACGGGCCTGAAGCCTGTGTCTTTAAGTCATCCTCGTGGTTAGGACTTTGTTCCTTTGCCAAAGCTGTGATTTTCTCTCTTCTCACATTGCTACAATTGGTCAAACATTTTCGCCCTTGTGAAATGCCCCATGCTACCTGCGTGGTTTGCTAAATTGGGAGTGTTTCCCTCTTGTAGCGAGTCCAGCTTTCTTCCTTAATATTATTTTCCTTGTCATTCAAATAAGAAATTTGAAATATTTTTCAGTTGTACTAATTTATCTTCAGGCAAAGTGAGATTGTTCATGGAATCTTGTTTCCTTTCTTGGAGTCCTTTCACCAGCCTTACCAATTGATATTAAATACCCTTTGTGAAATTTTTTGTTTTGCATTTATATGTTTTCTGAAAAAGAGCATGGAGCAAGTATTTGTGATATGGTCTCATTTATTTCCTGCTTTATTTTTCTGGAAACCTCTTAAAAGCTGAATATGTCAAAGACAAGATGTACTAGACCATTAAAGAGATGATTTTATCCAGTCTCTTACAACAGGAGGAATGCTCACTCATGAGCAAAGTCTCAGAGAAGGAGGAGAAGAGTTGAGGTTGGCTGGTTGTTTGTACAAAGATGGCTGGTGTAGTTTTGTTTGTAGTTGTAAAAAATTGGAAACATCCTAAATGTCCAACAACAGAGGACAGTTTATGTCAATTGTAGCACTTATAGTGGCATGTTTCCTATGCAACTGTTGTCAAAGATGAGGTAAGGGGTGCCTGGGTGGCTCAGTCATTAAGCATCTGCCTTTGGCTCAGGTCATGATTCCAGGGTCCTGGAATCGAGCCCCGCATTGGGCTCCCTGCTCCGCTGCGAGCCTGCTTCTTCCTCTCCCACTCCCTCTCTTGTGTTCCCTCTCTTGCTGACTGTCTCTCTCTGTGTCAAAAAAATAAATGAATGAAATCTTAAAAAAAAAAAAAAAAAAAAAAGATGAGGTAAAAATTTTGAGGTTTTATGAAATAAGAGTGTTATGAGGAAGGGTGGATGTGGGTCTCAGAATATCCAAGGGCAGATTGGTCCTTGTACTTTGGGATGTTTCCCAAAACACAAAAGGGTTAGAATTTCTTGACCTTGGTTATTTCCTGGGAACACAGGGTTCAGGTTAAGTTCAACATTACTGGATAGATAAAACTTGGTGAAAATGATTTTTTTTGAATAGTGATAAAAGGTTATTGGGCTTTTCATTAATTGCTCTTTTGCTAATGTTTAATTTAAAGCATTTCAATATTGTGATGGCCTTAGTTGGCTTAAGAACTAGAAACAAGTTTTCATTATACAAGTAACAAGTACCCATTTTAACTCTAAACTATTGGAAACAGTTGATTTGAAAGAAGTTTTATATGTTTATAAATCTCCTTGCAATAGCCTATGTGGTCTTTTACCCAAAATATAAGAGATTACAGTGTTCCACATATTACATACTAAATGGAAACCAGCTTTTTCATTTTCTATATTAATCTAGGTAAGGATTTACCTGTTGTATGAAAATTTTCTTTTGAAACAGGTAGTTTTACATTTTAAAGCCTTCTTCCATTATAAGAAACAAGGATTTATTTTAGAATATTCTTATTAATACCCTCCCACCCACACCTCTGCTTACTCCCCCCTCCCTGCACTTCATTTCCCTTTATCTTCTTTCTAGTTTCTAAGTATGGAGTTTCCCTACGTCTAACCTTTCTGCTTTTCTTTGACCTTCTCCCATTACTATCTTCCCTAATTGCATAGCTCTCTACTGATTATCTCTTCGTGTATCAGTGACTCTTACCCTTTCTCCCACCCAACGTATTAGAAGTAGAACTGCTGATTCCCACCAGCACAGTGGATCTTAGGCTAGTGATTCTTCCCAGAGTTCTCTCTGAAAGTCTTGGAGTGGGGACTACTTTGTAAAGCACTCTACACTGACCCCCATCCCTGTGAGGGTACCCCACCCCTGCCATCATGAACCCCCAGCCCAGCCTCCCTCACTAGACTAGGTTCACTCCAAGGTTTTCAGTGGCTTCCAGCTATCCCACAGATACTTAAGCTATTAATCAAATTTATAATATTTAACCCTTAACAAACCGTCCCTTTGACTTCCTCATTTTTAAAAATTTTTTACACAAATGATCTAAGGCATTTGGAAATAAGAGTTGTCCTTAAGGAAAAATAAAGATGCATTTTAATCTTGAATTGCTTTCTCTTTTGGATTACAAAAGTCGGATAATACTTTAGGGTATTGAGAAAGTCACCTGTGATTCCACTGCACAGAGAGACTGCTGTGAGCATTTGAGTGTATACCATACCTGACTTTTTCCCCATGTATTTAAACACAAAGTTGTTCTTCAGAAATACAGCTTGACAGATGTACTGGTTTGTATCCGGACAATGGTTTAGAGAGGCAGCATAGCAAGATGGTCAAGGAGCACAAGTTCTACAGACCCTGTTTGAACCTGGCCTCTACCACTTACTCTCTATATGGACCTGACAATAAATTGCTCAAAGTCTCTGATACCTAATCAGTAAGCAGGGGCTATACCTTCACTGGGTTGTTGTTAGGATCAAGCAGGATCCTGCATGTTGGTATTTTTGGTTTATGGTGCCTGACACACAGCCTTTCTATATCAGGTTATTTTCTGTTAATGAGTGAATTCTTATCTGCTGCTGTGTCCAGAATTCCACACTTACCCATTGCTCATTAGGAAAGCTCTCTAGAACTTACTTCTGTAGCCAACCTCTGTCCTCCTTTCCCTCCTGTCCGTCTGCTTGGACTGCTCTGTCCTTTCCCATCACCATGGCAACCAGCATCTCCTCACAGGCTCACTTCCTCTTGGGGGTGTCTTAGTGGACTTCTGTCTTCTACCTGGCTAATCATCTAGCCATTGGCATCTGGTTGGTATGCATGACTTAGCCCTTGGTGCCGCGTATAAGTACATATGTGTATATATGTCACATATCTGATCTTCGGTTTGAATAGTTTTTCAAAGTGCTTTCACAGGTACCACCTTTACAAGAACATCATGAGGCAGGTTGGCATCTTTTATTGAGGATGAAACTGCAGCTCACAGTGTGACTTGCTCGTGGTGGCGCGGCTATGAGCCAGAAAAGCCAGGAACAGAATGTTGGCCTGCAGGTTGCGATCCTAGTTCTCCTTCCTCTCCAGTGCTCTGAAAGGCTCATCAAAATGCATATTTGCAGTGTGGAGTTTCTAGGCTATCGGAACAGGTTTGTGCCTCCTCAGAGATACTTGGTCTAAACACTAATGTGCAGTTTGCAACAACATTGAGGGAGGCAACTCCATGTGTCCCATAGCGAATTTTCCAACTCTGTGTAGAGTGACTGATCTTTACGCAGTCCTAGTAACTTGTGAAAGGGGTAGACCAGGTGCTTCATTTTCCAAATCTATTTAATTACTTATTACTTGGCAGCAAAAATCTAGTTGAAATGAAGGCTTCTTAGCCCTTACGGCAATTTACATTGCCCATGTGTAATATCCCCCTAGAATGAACTTCCTGGCAAGGCTTAGTAAACACATTTCAACTAGATATAAAGATTTCATAATCCATGTTCTTAGCAAAATGTGTTAGGGAAGAATCACAGCTCCCAAGATGTCATTAATTTTATATTTAACTCCGAATTTAAGGACAGCTAGGAAAGGCACATGTCCATAATCCATAGTCACATTATTAACGTATAGGGACTACTCGGTGAGACATTAAGATGATCAGTGCAGCCCAGGAGGCCTGTAAAGGGATGTGGGTAAGGGTCTGTGATACGGCATCCCGAGACCTACTTCGGGTTGACTCTCTACTGCTTACTACTTGGAGTAAATTAATAAACCGCTCTGTGCTTCATTTTTCTCATCTATCAGAAAGAGGATTATGAGAGTATTTACCTTGAAGAGTTGTCGTGAAGATGAACAGATTTCATGTAATATCCTTGGCACAATGCCTGCCGTATACAGATAATGTGCTTGTTTGGTTCTTTTTTTTTTTTTTTTTTTTGGCCACTAGTTGATACCTTCTGATACTGTACTCCATGTTAGTCATTTTTATTTCCTTCTTGTTTGCTTATAGGCCTAAGGTTTTATTTTTTTAATTTATTTGTCACTCAGTCTTAAAAACTAGGTAATTTAAACTAGGTAAACTAAACTAAAAATCAAGGAGTTAGTTTAGGATACGTGCCATGTCCTGATGTCTTTCCACATCCCCACCGTTTGGGTGCTTCGGTATTTTCACTTAATATTATCTAGGCATGTTACAGAAGAGACAAGAGCTGTGTCAGCAGGGACCTGCCATGGGGTCTGTTATGGTCCTAGAGGAACTGAAGTCTGCATTCACTGTGGACAGTCCTATCCCGAGCCGACTGCCACATTCTCCAGCTACCCTCATGGTGGAGAGCTATGTGCCTGCCCTTTAGGCTACATGTCCTAACAGGGCAGTAATCTCAAAGAGCTTTCAACATTTTTCATAAAGAGAGTGTTGTTGTTGTTGTACTTCTGCCGATGAATTCCCAGGAAGCCACAGTCGGAGATGGCACATGATAATGGGAATAATTTGGCTATTTTACCATGTGTATTGTCCGTCTGTATCCAGGGCACTGCATTATACAGAAAGGCTTAAGTCAGACCGTGTCTCTATTTAAATCCCTCCTCTTTGCTTCAAGTGGGGCCAATTACTGGCAACTATGAGAGTGACATACTACCAAAGCATTCCCATCTTGTTCCCTGATAAGCATGAGGGTGGGTGTCTTGTCACTTTCTTCTATTACACATAAGATGAAACCATTCCTCTGCCTCCTGTCCATCTATCATCAAATATTTATCTGGAGTGTCTCAAGTACTCTAAAGTATAACAATGATTTGTGGTTATTTGAAATTTCTTTTAAGGCTGCTGACAAAATACAAAAATTGCTTGACATATCTGTCTTAGAAAAGATCACTGAACCAAAAGTATTAGTTTGATGTCTTGTTTGAAATTGACTACAAATGGTTATATATACATGCATAAACATTTGTGGTCAATTTTTACCAAAATATTGCTACATACTCATGTGGATTAAGTGTTTGGATATGAAGTTAACTCCTAAATTTTAGAATAAATACATTATTTCCTGGGGAAGTAGTTATAGTACTATATTAAATTAACCTGGGACTGGAGCCCATGCCTGCTGCAGAGCCTGGTGACTCCACTGAGGGGAAGCCCTTGAAGCTCCGAGGAATTCTAGATGACAGAAACATTCCCTGTGCACAGGATTCGATGCTGTATGCTTCATGAGGATCTATTGTGGTTGGCCTTGGACATTTTTGTTAACCAGTAGAATGAGAAGATCATACGATGTTGGAGTAGGAGAATTTATCTTAGTGACTCAAGAATGCTGGTTCCATTGTAGGTATACTTATGCAAGGGTAAAACTCTAGGAAAGAATTGCCAGAGAAGGAATTTAAAAAAAGGATCTTACATGAAAGTACCCACCTTGATCCTGATGGAAGGCAAACCTATTGCAACAGCAGCAGTTGGGCAGTCTCAAGCATAGAAAACCCAAAGACAACTCACTGGGGTTAGTGTGAACAAAACCGAGGTCGACCCTTTTAAACCCTGTATGTACCATAAGGCCTTCAGTCAAGTAAATAAAGTATGTGTTGGGTTGTAATCTCCAAAAAATCAATCAATCAGTCAACCAACTTACCTATTTACCTACCTACCTACCTATCTGGGGACTTTTGCCTCTGGCTAAATTGAGGTGGTCTATGAAAAACCAACACTTCTTCAAAAACAGTAGAGAAGCTAAATTAAACAAAATCTGAAATGTACCTAATTTGAAGACATTAAAGAGTTGCTAAGAAAACCAAGACTCCTAGAGCATAGGGAACGATAAAGTGGTAAGTCAGCGTTCCTCAAGCTGCTTTTCCCTTAAGGGATCTCTCCAATTTCTGGTTTGGGATGAAAGCTGAGAAATCAGACGAAAGATTGTGCCTGGAGCAGAGAAGGCAGAAGATTCTTTGGCCATCTTATAAGGCAGAAGAGACAAACATCAAAGTTTAGGGATACTAAAGCAGCGGGGACTTGAGGGCATGAGAACTCAGAAAGAAGGCAGGTGCTAGAGATTAGCCAGATCTTGGGCAGTCGCATCCCTGGAGGCATTTGCCTAATTTTTGTGCTATGTAGGGTGTGGAGCTAGGAAGCAAATCACTGAATAGGCAAAGTGCTCAATGTGACAGTCTCCCATTGCTAAGGATAAAACTATTGGAGTTGAACATCCATGAAGGACAAGGGAGTCTGGTAAACACTATAGGCTTTCAAACTATATCCAAGAATGTGAGCAAGAGGCAGACCAAATCTTTCAAAATGTCAGCCAACTTTGAGTCAGCTCAATCCCGGGTTGGATAATGGCGACCTGACCCATCCCAGGCTGCCTACCACAGCCTAGGATGAACCTATTTCTGGGGGAAGTTAACCTTCATCCAGTTTCCCTGTGACTTTTCAAACATAGTCTCTATAACTCAACTTAAATCCAAGAAATAGGAGTGGAAGGAATAACAGAAAATGTATTTCTGATGTTATCAGAATCAGCCTTCAGCTAATTAGGAACAGCTGATAAGGCCAGGACTCTCAGGTTCTCCATCGTCCCTGGTGCTCTCTCTGCCCTTACTCCCGGCTTCATTCATTAAATTACCTTACATAGGCTATAGGCATTTGGATTTGCAACCCTGGTTTATAGTAAGGAGTATGTCTGTTTTTTTCTTAGATGTTTTGTGTTCCAACCGCCACCAGATGAATTTGCACACAAAGGGCTTAGACATGTTTCCAGTAATCTGACTTTTGGATGATTTACATTTAATCATTTTTGAAGACTGGCTATTATGGTCTTAAGTTTTCTCTTTTTATAGGAGGATGAGTAGAGGGGTTGTGGGGTAAATCTTGATATAAACAGAATGCTTGATTTTTATTTATTTTATTTTTTGTTTTAAAGTTTGCTAGTTTTGATGAAGTCAAATCTGTGTCTTTGTCTTTGAGTTCTTTCTTGCAAAGGGAAAAAAAAAACCCAAAAATGAAACCTCATGAGCGCCTATAGGGGAAAAATAAGAAAAGCAAGTTCAGGCAGGCTTAAATAAAATTACAATTGGCCCTGTGAGTGGCTTCCTGGGACCCTGCAGTGTGCATTTTTGACATAGACTGCTCACATCTCTCTCAAATGACAAAGGATCAGGAATGAGATAGGCCTTTGTAAACCAGAGTCAGCTTGCTCTGACCCCTCCCTCCCTCCCTCCCTCCCTCCCTCCCTTCCCTCCTTCCTTCCTTCCTTCCTCTCCCCCTCCCCTCCCCTTCCTTCCGGAAAAGGATAGCCTCCCATTGTAGCAGTATGGTTTCTTTGAAGACCAAATGCTTCTTAAGACTGCAGACTGAAATAATCCAAGAACAGAATTTTAAATGCAGAGTGAGTGATACAATTTATCCCAAGTGCTTTGGAATCACATTGCTCTAGAGCAATATTCAAAGTGTGGTGCTCAGACCAGCATTTGGCAACACCTGTGAGCTTGTTCGGAATGCAAATTCATGGGCTCCACCCAGACTTGGTGAATCAGAATCTCTGGAGGTAGGGGCTTAGGAAACTATGTTTTAACAACCTATCGAAGTGATACTTCAGTACATTAGTATTTGACAACCACTGCTCTACTGTATGGATGGTAATTCATATAGCGTCACCAGGCAGTGCCAAGTTATTTAAGCCATGCCTGTGGTGAGGATCTTGGGGCCACATCAAGAAGACATTGCACTGTTCACTTAAACATCTTCAAATCTAATGTAGTTAGGGTCTTTGAACAGTCTTTCTTTGGCTAGAAAATCGTGATCTAACTTGCGTGTTAGAGGGAATTTTTTTTTTTTTTTAAAGACAGTTGGGAAGATCTTGCCTTTTCTATAGACCTTTCCTCCTCCCACCACCAGAAGTTCTCTTGACACTATATACAAGGTCTTTGTTAATCGAAGATGAATCGAGAGCCTCAGCTAGATGATGAAGCAATCAGGCATTGAGAAGAAATCCCTTCTCTTTGAACAAAGAGCAAATCATGTCCCTTTAAGAGTGACTGGAAGGAAAAATAACCTAAAATGACAGACCAGAATAATGGTACTTGGAAAAAAGAATCAACTTTCAGAAAGAAGATACATGGAACAGAAAGTTGAATTTTAAAAAACATCTCCGTGTGCATCATAAAATTATTTTCTTTTTAATTTAATACTATCATATATAGATCTCTATTTCTCTATATCTATTTCAGATATTAACTGTTACAGAAATTCTTGGTCTAAGACTTCCAACATCCACTGAAAATGGTTTGCTTATATTAACCAGTTAATATATGGCTATATTAAAAAATGCATCTGTGTCGTGATCTCCATAGGTTAAGTGATTTTTTTTTTTTTCTGGTGCCTGTTCTGTAAGGTTAAAAAACAATGAAAGAGGTTTTTCAAGGAGAAGTTTGAGATGATAAATGGTTTTAAAGACCTTATTGTTTTCTTCAGCCCACTCGTTAAATGATTTGGTGAAGTGAGTAGAGACTTCTCTTGCTCCCAAGAAAATACCTTCAAGAAGAATATCTATATCTACTGTTTAAGAATTGCTGGTCATTTTTAGTAATGTACATTTTTGTGAATATGTTCCCTCTGTTGACACTTATTAGCAGGCAAGTGATGTGGTCAGACGTACCGGTAGTACAGTCAAGAAGGAATCCAAAGAGGGAAAAGCTAAAGCTCATCAGTGATTCATCAAACATTAGTAAAATATTCAGTTAGGGTTTTTTTTAATGTGTAAAATCGCCTTTTCCCCCACTGTTCTTCTTCCTGCTCTGGAAAAAAAAGACAATGATTCCATCTGGTTCTACCTTATTGGCCTTTGAAATAATTTTGAGAACAAAACAACAGAAACAGAAGAAATGCACCTGTATATTTTCAAGAAAGGATGACTTCCTGGAATTGGGTATTATGTCTAAGAGGTTCACGGAATGTTGCTTTTGCTATGTTGCAATTTATTAAAGTAACAGAATAGTATCCCAGTGAAAACACCAAAGTATCTTAAGTGCTACATGTAATGTATAGTATGGTCCTACATTATTTGTACTTAAGCTCAGTTCCCAGTTGACCAACTAGGAAGAGATCCCAGATCGTGTTTGTGTGAGAGAATTACCTCTGGTGAAAACATCCTGAAATGAGAAATTCTAGGTATTTGTTGCCTCATTGAATATTGTTTAAAAAAGAAAAAAGAATATCCAGAGAAGAACTATAGATCTGTATGAATTTTGTTTATTCAGTTGTGTTGGGAGATCCTTTGAGCTGTGAAGTTTGAACTAGGAATTTGACATAAATGAATTTACATTCCCTATGACTGTGGGCGAGCTTTTTATGCTTAGCTTTCTTGTGACAGGATAGAAATAGCACATTTGTTGTAGGATTGCTGAGAGAATGAAATGATAATGCAGGTAAAGTTCTGGGTATAGGGCTTGGTGCACAGTAAATGGTCAGTATATGGTCTCTTATTATTTAGGATATCGTGTTATTTGGTATACGCTCAATTTGATATGTCTAAAATTTCTTGTAAAAATTAGAATGATACTTGTATAAAAGGTGGCATTTATATGTCGTCTTCCAAGTAGAGACAGGCAGCAGGACATTTGGAATGAAATGACAGAAATGAAGCAAGCCCATGGACGCCTGGGTGGCTCAGTCAGTTAAGCGTCTGCCTTCGGCCGGTCATGATCCCAGGGTCCTGGGATCGCATCCCACATCAGCCTCCTTGCTCAGTGGGGAGCCTGCTTCTCCCTCTGCCTGCCACTTCCCCTGCTTGTGCCTTCTCTCTCTGTCAAATAAATAAATAAAATATTTTTTAAAAATCTTAAACACAAAACAAAACAAAAAAACAGAAATGAAACAAGCCCAATTTCCCCCTGATTGGTAGAAAATCCAATCTTGGGAGCTTATGGCTGGGTAGATAGGAATTCCTAGTCTGGAATTTAAATGGGGAGGAGAAGCAGACCCAGGGCAGTGAGTTAGTTGTCACTCGGAGAATCTTAGGAACCATTTGGTTATTTAAGAACATTTTGACTGGCTAATGGATAATGCTCTTAACTGTGTTGCTTCTATAAAATGAGACTCAAGAGGCAAGATGAAGTTGGAACTTTCAGAACTGTGACTGAGTATGAACAGTAGTGGGGCTGTAGGTATAAAGCAGGAGTGAGGGTATCTTAGTGAGTGACAGGGAAGAATAAAGGATTTAAATGTGATGGCAGGCAGTGTGAATATGAACATGGCTTCAGTGCATTAAGACCAGCATGTGAATCTCGTGCTCACAAAGCAATGGGAGAAGGGGAGTAGTTTTGAACAAACCCTGCTGTCTCTGGAATAGCCAGTTTTTTTCGGATACTGTGTCACACTCTTTCCATTCTAAAAGACAATCTATGCCCTTCAACCCTTCCAGAAGTCCAAGAATTTTTTTTTTTAATTTTATTTATTTGAGAGAGAGAGAGAGAGAGAGAAAGGGCACAAGCAGGAGGGAGTGGGAGAAGCAGACTCCCTGCTGATCAGGGAGCCCAATGAGGGGCTCGATCCCAGGACCCCGGGATCATGACCTGAGCTGAAGGCAGACACTTAACTGACTGAGCCACCCAGGCACCCCCTGGGAGTCTAAGAATTTTAAAGAAGAGGTTCTTGACATGCATGTGTTGGGAGACATAAGATGCCTGGAGAGAAGAGGATGGCATTTGGCATCCTATCAGGCTGCTCGGTGTTGGTTCTGGTGGTTAAGAATAACAGAAGATGCACCCAGGGAAATCACTCAGACCGTGTGACTCAGGGTAGGATCCCTCTGAACACCTGTCACCTGACATTGGTCCTTACAGCCCCCTATCTAAAACATAAAGAGCAGAGTTCAGAAATGGATGTAAAAGGTCCTACTTAAAGTCTTTCAGCACAGGGAAACAACCCGACATAACTTCATGCAGGGTGCCATATAGAAAGTACAAAAGTGCGAAAAGGAAGAATTTCTGTCTTTGGGAATTTTAAAGGAACAGTTATCTAAATTAGTGCATTAATGAGTGTATCCATAAATTGATTAACTATTTGAGTACTTATTTTCTGCCAGGTGAAATGCTGGATGCTAGGGATCCTGTAATTAATGAAAACAATGTGAATCTTGTTCCTCGTGGTGCTTACAGCCAAGGATGAACACAGCCAGGTTAAACATAAAGTGGGGCCGGCATGCATTCGGTGATAAGGGGCAACAGAGGAGCTGATGTGAATAAAACTAAAGACTCAGGAAAAGGGGAGGAGATGATGTCTGTAACCAGGTGCAGAAGAGGTGGAGTGAAGTGTAGGAGAAGCAGCAAATGCACAGGCAGGGAGGAATGGACATCCACAGTGCCTGGGGGCCTTACAGGAAGGATTTGAGGGAGGAAAAACTTGTGCATAGAAGACTAGAACAGAGGACATGAGGAGGTGCCATGAGGCTCTCGGAGCTAGCACAGGTGAAAATAGGCTAAGAATGTACAGAATGAGGACAATTCTGGAAGCCAAGCTCAGGACCAGAGCCCATCTTCCCTCTACTCACCCATGGCTTTCATATAGTACTACAGAAGCCCTTCTACTCAGATCAGTTATGACTTCTATTGGGTCAATTGATGGAAACATTTGGCCAAAGCAACAAAAAGTTGCTTTAAAAATAGAAAAAAAAATAAAATGCTACCTAAAAATTTTATTTTAACTTAGGACATTGAAATGTGCATCTGTTGGCCAATCCTTTGTTGAATCTAGACTCTATTTATGAATTCGCTATTTGGAGTTTCACCTCTACTTTGTTATATAAATGGTAGTCCTAATGCACTGCTTACATTTCCTTCAAAGTGGAGCAAAACCACGGACACTTGCAGAGCAATGTAAGGCATTGATTCTTTTGGAATTTTTCCATGTTTCTCCCCACCTTGTAAAGTTTCCTATATCTAATATAAAGCCACTTATTCTCATGAGTTGGACTTGTCTTCCCAAGGAAGCAATGGAAGCAACAGATCTCTTTTCTGCACTCGTATTTCATTAATTTATACTACGCTTATATCACGTGAATACAACCACAAGTAGGATAGGCTTGAGAATGGGTTTATAGATTCCTGGTTAAACATACAACTGAGCTGATGGAACTAGCTTGTAGAGTGTGGTGGGAAGAAGCTTAGGCAACCAATGTTCTGGGTGTTAAGGACATCACTCATTCTGATTGAAAAGGAAATGGAGAGTTTGGGTTAATCCAACTGTGTGATTAATTGGTTATCAGCAAAAATGTTTCTATTTTCCTACTGTCCTAGTAAAAAGGAGTTGATGATCAAACACAATTTCTTTTAAATTTGAATTGCAGAGTTTCCCAAGTTAGTATATAGTTAGGCTATGGTAAATCCGTTGGGTTTTTCTTAACTTCTTAAAAATTTCCATAATACTGTAATACATTATTCCAGGCAGCTATTACTGAACTTAAAGTGTGTGGTTATTTATTAATTCAAGTGATTAATTGTGATTTTGGTGCATAGGGTAGGAAATACCTTTAATGAAATCAGGCAAACAGCTATTAGTTAAATGCTTGTTTGTGAAATATATTTAGATGTGGATTTTCCCTGACTTTGGATATGGATTGTTTTGCGTGAGCAACCCTGTCAATTTTAGTAACGTGAATTTAAACTATCTTTGTCAGTTACCTGCTACATTCTTTTATGTCCACTTCTGAAAGTTTTTGCTGACTGTCTACTGCTGTCAGTATACTGTGAGAATGAGGTACTGGGGGAAGAGCAGATAGAATTAAAGACAAAATCTCTGATCTCAGAAGCAATGATCATTGGGAGATGGTGTGTGTTCACAGAATCAGGCTAATAGGAGTCAAAATCTCAAAGCATGGTTGAGAAAAGGGTATAAATTTGGATTGGAGTGGTCAAAGTAGCATCATAGAGAAACTGATGGGTTTTTTTCTTTTTAAAGTTTGATATATTGAGAAAATTCGATTTTTGCTATTAAGAGCCAAATAGTATAGTAGATAAAGCTGGGCTTGAGAGCTGTGCAGGTGTGAATTCAGATCTGCTCCACCACTTAGTACGTATGTACCCTTGGAAAAGACACCGTTCTTTGTCACGGTTGTTCACCTGTTATATGGGGATGTTGGGATCCATTTCCTGTGTTGTGAAGATTAAAGGAGTTTTCACATTTATAGTGCTTAAAGTTTTGAAACATACTAGATTCCACAAATGTTAGCTGCTATTATCCTTATTATTATGATTTATTCACAATTGCATATGGAATGGAAGAATCAAGCTTGTGGTAGAACGTAAATTCTGATTCATCTCTGCCTCTAACAAGTTAGGTGATCATGGGAAATGAACTAACTTCTGAAGTTCATCATTCATTAGGTAATGTTTAAAGTCCGTTTCAACTTAGACACAAAGCTGGTGATGCAAATGAACCCACAATTCAGCAACTGATACGGGAATAATAAAATGGAGTAGTTAAGACCATGGGCTTACTCCCATCTTATACTGTGCATGAAAATCAACTCAGTGGATCAAAGACTTGAACATAAGATCTGAAACCATAATACTCTTAGAAGAAAACATAGGGGATAAGCCCCTTGACATTGGTCCTGGCAATGTGTTTTTGTATTTGACACCAAACGTACAAACAAAAGAAAAAATCATGAAGCAGAACTATGTCAGACTAAAAAGCTTTTGTACAGCAAAGGAAATCACCAACAAAATGTAAAGGCAGCCTATAGAATGAGAGAAAATATTTGCAATTATATATCTGATAAGAAGTTAATATTGAAAAGATATTAAAAACTCCTACAACTCAGTAGAAGAACTGACTAAAAAATGAGCAAAGGGACTGAACAGACATTTTTCTGAAGAAGGCATACACGTGGTCAGTAGATACATGAAAAGGTGCTTGACATCAGTAATTGTCAGGGAAATGCAAATCAAAACTGCAATGAGATATCACTTCACACCTGTCAGAATGGCTAAAATCAAAAAGACAAGTGACAACAAGTGTTGGTGAGGATGTGGAGAAAAGGGGACCCTTGTGCACCTGTTAGTGGGAATGTAAATTGGTCAGCCACCGTGGAAAAGACCATGCAAATTCCTCAAAAATTTTTTTAAAAGAGCCGTAGAATCCTACTTTTGGAAATCTATCCAAAGGAAATGAAGACAGGATCTCAAAGAAGTATCTATACACCTGTGTTTATTGCAGCATTATTTATAGTAACCAAGATATAGAACCAAGTTAAGTATTGGTCATTGGATAAGTGAATAAAGAAGTGTGGGGTGTATATATGTATCTATACGCAATGAAATATTGTTCAGCCATGAGAAAGGAGGAAAGGAGGAAATCATGTTATTTGAGACAACATGGATGGACCTTGAGGGCATTATGCTAAGTGAAATAACTCTGAGAAAAACAAATAACTGTGTATTAGTTATATTTGTAATCTAACAAAGCCAAACTTTTAGAAACTGAAGTGAGAATGTTGATTACTAGGGCCTGGGATGGGGGAAAATAGGAGATGTTGGTCCAAGAGTACACACTTCCAATTACAAGATGAATAAGTTGGACTCTGATGTACCTTGTGGTGCTTATAGTTAATAATACTTCATTATGTATTTGGAAGTTGCTAAGAGTAGATCTTAAATGTTCTCATCACAAAAAAGAAATCGTTATTATATGAAGTGATGTGTTAGTTAAAGCTACGGTGGTAATAGTTTTGCAGTATGTATGTGTATCAAATTAACACATTTTATACATTAAACTCACACAGTGTTATATGCCAATTATATCTCAAAGCTGGAGCAAGGGGTGGTAAAAGACCATGGTCGTAGGAGACTGATAGATGCTCATTTGGTGCCTGATTATTTAATTTGCTGTGGGACCACAAGCAGATAACATAACTTCTTTGATATTATTTACTTCATCTGCTCATCTAAAATGAGGATAACAATTCTACCCAACTTCTAGGGTTGCTCACTGATTAAATGAGATGGGACATGCCATCAACCAGCTCAGTATTTGGGACACAGTAAATTCAACGCAGTGATGATGATAATGATGGTCATGATGATGATGATGTGTTGTGCTGGAAATAGAGCAAGGATTCAGTAGGTTTGGGCCAAATGAATGATTAATAGAGCTTTCCTTTTATTTTTTATTTTTTCTAAGTTAAGTGGCTCACAGGAAGCCCTCCTAAGGACATACAGAATTTTATAACTTAATGGAGTGTTTATTTATGGTTTGGATGTATTATATAATCACTTCCCTCTTATTGCAAATCTGCCCAGCTTCTCTCTGCCTAAATGACATCAGTATCCGTATTAAGAAAAATCCTTGCCTGGCTCCAACAGTCTTGCCCACATGTCTATCTAAGATTTATTGATGCCAGCTATTGATCAAGAGCATCAGTGATGGGTTTTTAAGGTAGATGTTCTCCTCAATTTGCTTGCCACTTTGAAAATTTTCAAGAAAGCTGTACTGAACTTGGGGTTTTAATGGATCTTATCTGTGAATTTGAGCCAGAGATGGATGTCATAAAAAAAAAATATATATATATATATATATATATATATCAAGTAGGAAAGTACAAAATAGGAGGTACGTGTTAGATGGCCTACTTTATTTCTACTTGGAAAACAGTTTTTACTTTTCCTATAGTCTATGTGGTTTCATTCACAGCCTCTCATTCTGCAAAACAGATGAGGAGTTAAAAGAATCTCAGATTAAAAATCCTTTTCCTATACATCAGGGTAGTATCCTGTGAAGACGATTGGCTTTTTAAAATCCATACCCTCTAGGAAAATGAATACAATTTGAACCGTGTTAAGTTTAACATAAAATACTTCAAAAATGAAAATATACATCTTTCGGCTCAGATCTACGAAGATGAGAAAAATGCATGGATTAGAATGGACGCCATGAGGGCAGAGTTATTGGGTCTATTTTGTTCACTTCTGGGTTCCCAGAACCTTGGACAGTGCCTGCAGTAGAACAGATATAAAACGTAGACGTGTCAATTAGATTTTGGAATAGAAGTAACTCAATCTGGCATTTGCCTGTCTGTGTAAAGGAACCAAAAGAAGGCCTAGGCTTTCATGGGCCCACCCATGAAGCATTCGTCTTGCTACCTCACCTGTGGAAATGAAATGTTTACTTTGATATTTTAGCAGGCGTATGCACCATTCTTCATAAACCTAGTTGGTGGTAAAAAATTCATGTGTTTTTTTTTTAAATTACATCGTGAAGTACATAATTCCTCAATACTGTATCAACTCCCGGATCACATGGGGGACTGTGAAAAACTGCCTTGACATCACATCTGAATTTTTCATTTAAAAATCAACTCCAATAACACTGCGTCATTTATAAGTTAGAGTCTCTGGAAGTGTTGGTGGATGTATTTGCATACTTCATCCATTAGGAATGTTTTTAAAGGATTGCGAGTTTATGGCTGGCAGTTACTCACCACCGGGCTTTGGCCAAAGAGCGGTGTGCCCTGGACAGCCTATGTTTTAGCACCAGGCACAGAGGAAAACGTGCATGCTGACAGCTTGCCACTGGCACACACCATCATCCTTGCCACCGACTGATGGATCACGGGTGGTGTTGTGATGAGTTACGGCTGTCCTTTCGTGCCATTGATCCTGTCTGGCCAGTACAGTTGAGTCATGCACTGTGTATGTTACCCTTTTCATTGCAAGGACTACCATATTTCCCCCAGATGTATTTGCTTGGAGGCAATGTAAAACAAAGGGAAAAAGAAAACCTCTGAGCTGTGTTACAGATGAGAAAAACATTGTAACAAATGATACCTCTTTGCTTTGGTTTAACTATGAATGTTGTAGTTAGTAAAATGTTACTTCAAAACTGACAACCGCAGAGTGTAAAAACTATGATTGGGGGGTGGGTGGGAGTGGTTCAGAAATTTAGGGGAGATTTTTTATTTTAATGGGAGGGAGCATTTGACTGCAAAAATGTTTCAAAATAATTAACAGGCAAAATGCAGGAGTAAATTGAAGAGAAATTACTCTTTCTGATATCTCTTTGGGATGAAGCAAGCATTTATCTAGAGTAGCGCTAGTACAAGTCTGTCAAGGCATTAAAGAAAATGGCTTGAAAAGACAGTTTGAATTTATTATTAAAACCTGAAATGGAGACAAGGTAATGTACATCAGGCAGCATTTTCAGTGGCAGAGAAATGCAACAGTATTACTCCAGAGGTCCTCGTGGAAAACCAGGATGGCATGGTTATTTTCATTCTGGTGGGTCAAATTGATATACACCTGGAATTATCCCATTTGCACCACCCCCAGCCCTCGCCCCACAGGCTGGAGGAGGAGGAAAGAAAGAATGTCTGAAAGGCAAAGACCTAATCATAGGGACCTTTGGTTCTTGCTGAGGATTTAATTTGCTCATTCTTTCAAAGTGACTATAGCATAGAGATGTTCTTTGAGACTTTGCCATCGGTAGAGATTTGGAAGAATAAATATTCAAATGCTGAGGGCTGGACAGTGGGATGCAAATTTGAAAGATTCCCAAAGGGAAGAGCAAATGTTGAGAGAAATAGTGGTTGCGGATGAGGTGGCCAGTAACCAACAGCTGCCAGGGGTGACAGTCTTCCAGCAAGTGTTTTGATCTCTCTTGATCTTATAAGTAAAAAACAAATGTCAAACATGTTTGTTTGTTTTTTTTAATCACCAAAAATAAATGATATGTAAAGTGATGTTGGTAGGTGACAAAATCCAGGAAGGCATGTTGTCTTGTGTGACAACACATTAACTTTGTTATTTTGGTAAGTTCCACTCCAAAAGACCTGTGTGAGTTTTATGTACTAGGAGCCCTTGTTCTTCCAAGGACATTTCATAAGGATCCCATGACGCTTCTCAATTGCTTGCTGTGAAAATTAGAAGTTACCTTCATTTGACAAGTGACCTCTGGTTGTCTCCTGCTTATCAATTGATAGGCCATCTTCAGAGGCTTTTAAAAGAGTCTCTGTTTAGATAAAAATTCCATAGGTATTTGGCCACTATCTTACTTTGTACTCAGTTTTTATCATTATTCCATCAGCACATTGCAGGTAATTTATATGGGTTATCTAGATAGTACCCTATTGACCTATTTTATCATAGATAGCCCATATATATTATATGCCAACATGGATACATGTTCGTACACATTTTCACCCACTCTTTCCTTTTCTCGAGTGATTGTAATAAGTCTCCTGAGTTTCCTCTGTTACCTAGGTTAGGTTCAACCCTCAGTCACTGGGTACCTGCAATGTGCCAGCAGCTCAGTTCAGCTCTGAGGATTAAAAATGAGGCCCTTGCCTTCAAGGAACTTCAGGGCAGTGGGGCAAACAGAGGTATAAATAGTGTTTTATTTCCTCCCTAATAAAAGTAGGCAAGGGGTGAGGGGTACGCACATTAACGCCACAGTTAATTTTATTTCAGGCCGGTCACGAAAGCTGGCAAGAGAAGATTGAGTTGGCATTAGAGACTCAGGAAGTGCTCACTGCAAGGGCCAGTTTGCAGGGCGTTTTGGGCAGAAGGAAGGATGTCAGCAAAGACACTTGGTGGGAGTGGAGTGCTTAGGAGACGGAGACTAGTGACTTTGGTGTGACAGCTGTGCCCCTGGCTAGGTGTGTGGCCGCAGACAGGATATTTTACTTTGTTGAGGCTTCTTCCTTCACTCGCAAAATAACAAGTCATTTACAACAACTAAAATATATACCAAAAACATAGCTGTTGGCTCATTTTTAAGAAAGTGTGTGTGGGAAGTGGGGGAATGAGCTGGCGAGAGCCCGTGGCAAAAGGCGGGCCTGTCCGGCAGGCGGGGAGCGCTGGCGTGCCATGCCAGGGCGTTCTGAAGCAACTCAGTAGTTAAGGGTGGGCCTGCAGAGGTCTGTGAGCTGAGAGAGCTTCCGCCCTTCTGTAATTTGTTTTTCATCACCTTGTTGGGAAAAGTTAAAATACTAAATTATCAAGCCTATATCATAAAAGGAAATTATGAAGCCAAGAATGTTGGATGCAGGGGTGGAAGGAAGTGAATGGAGATATAGATAGAGTATAGATATAGATATAGATCTCTTTTTTTTTTTTTTTTTGGTAAGTATATTCAGGAAAACCAAGGCTGAGACAAAGGTGCAATCGTACTTTAAAGTAATCAAGGATTATCGCTGCCAAAAACTCACTGCCCTTGAAACTATTGGCTCCATCTCAAAGGATGAAAACTTCTGGAAGTGGTAGAAAGAGATCTTTGATCAGGAGAGCACATCAAGCCTTTTATGGATGTAATCCCCACAATGTTCAGTAAAAGCTTCGCGTTGTCAAAGAGCCGGTGACTATTACCTAAACTTGATGGAGGTAAGTGAAGGAAACAGAAACAGGAAAAAAAAAAAAAAAAACAGATGAGATACAGAAAAATACGGTGAAGAAGAGTAAAGTGCTCTGTTTGGGGAGATAATGATGTAAAAGAATATAATGCAATCTTTTCAGTTAATGTGGTTTGTAAAAATCACAGTGCAGGAAGGCAGCTTAAGGGAGGGGAATATCAAAAGCAGCCTGTTAAGACAGCCACGAGAAAGCACAACAAAATGAGGTCCAGTCTGTAAGAGTGGGGTTTACTCGGACGCAAGAGTACCAAGTAGGAGGCGTGCTATATTTAGAATTTGTGAGGTGGAAACAAGAAAATAGATTTCTGGGGCGCCTGGGTGGCACAGCGGTTGAGCATCTGCCTTCGGCTCAGGGCCTGATCCTGGCGTTATGGGGTCGAGCCCCACATCAGTCTTCTCCGCTGTGAGCCTGCTTCTTCCTCTCCCACTCCCCCTGCTTGTCTTCCCTCTCTCGCTGGCTGTCTCTATCTCTGTCAAATAAATAAATAAAATCTTAAAAAAAAACAAAAAAGAAAAGAAAATAGATTTCTATATTAAACTCCACCCACTCCTCCTTTCTGAGCGGGAGAAGGAACATTCGTTCAGAAAATGGCTTCTGTGTTTCAGCTAGGGGACCTAGTGCTCGTAAGCGGCAAAAAATCATTTTTAGACACCTGGGTAAACTGGTGACTTCTGTATCCGTGGGATGCAACACTAGCGTTGTACTCTGCCTGTTTATACCGCAAACCTGCGCGGGGGCGGGGCGTGCGCTCTGCTCCTTGTCTCACGTTGGTGCCCAGGGTGAGGCTTAGTGCCTACCTGGAGCACGTTCTTCTCAGGTCCTCAGAAGCTCCAAGGGGGACAAAGCACAAACCTCTTCAGGCATAGGCTTAGAAAGGTTCACTGTCTTCCTTTCCTGCTGTGTGCAAGTCACGTGACCAAGTCTAACATCAAAGGCAAAGGGAGGGATTCTTCTGCGCTGCTGGGGAAAGGAAGGGTATGTTTGCTCAATAGTAACCTACTTTTTCTCCCTTAGCCTCTTGGGGCCTCTATTTCCATACCTGTACAATGGGTATAATAATGGTTACCTTAATAGTGGGGATCTTATGTATGAAATCACACTTAAGTGTTTTCAACAAACAGTAACGTTTTTATCCTCTTCTTGACCATCTCATGCTCATACCCAGCACATCTGTCTGTGGGTTCTCTCTAGCCCTCCCCACTACCCTGGGAACATTACCACAGTATTATCCATCCCATTAACAGAATCCCCCACTGGAGATGCTCTTGTTGGACCTCGCTTGTTCTCTCTGCTAGGTCTGTCTGGCAAAGCCCCTTAGAAGCTTCCCTTCTCTTATTTCTGCATTCCCTGTTGGACCTGACGTTGTTACACTTGTTTGTGAAAGTTCTCCTGACTCCCTACCTCCTTCCTGCTTGTGTTTCTTTTCATTCTGTCTGCATATTCTGTTCCTCCTGCTCTCTGAGACTCCCTTCCTCCTCACATGTTGACTAGAACATATCTACTTTTAGAGATTTTTTTTCTTTTTCTGATTCTCTGACAATGATGGTTGGAAGAAATCAGTGAAAGCTTTTTAAGCCTCTTAAAAGAAGGTATTTATAAAATTTTAAACCGATGCCTTCTGGTTTATTTGTCATAAATTAGAACCAGAATATTTTTGAATGTTTGGCAGAAAACAAAGTTGTGTTGGGTGCTCAGAGTAAGAGCCTGCTGGGTTTATGAGAGACGCCATCTCTAGACCTCAGGGCTGTCATCTCTTTTGCAACATGGTTTGAAGTTTCCCCATTTTATAGAGAGATTTTCAGCTGCAGAAGGAAAAAAAAAAAAAGATTTTCAACCCTTTACACCTTTGGGGTAAATGAACTAACAGAAAATTGTCAGGTGTATCCAATTACTTAATTACAAAAATATTCTGTTGGTATTGCCCTCTCTGGATTGCATGTGATGAGGAGTTGAATCAGCCTCCCTCCTCCCATGGGAAAATCGTAATGATCCCAAAGAAGATCTGATTTCAGTAGCGGCCCATGTGTCCCAAGCGGCCCATGTGCTCATTATGAGTAACCCCCGCATGTAGGGGCATCTTTGCTTCATTTGGTTTTTTAGGTGAGATGAAACTTACCTGTCACGTTTACCACTTCTGCTATCTTCTCTGTCCTCCTCCTCTCCTATCAAATGCCCGTTGAACTGCTTCTCAGTTTCTTCATTATTTATCATGGATTTGGTAGCCAGCATTCAGGACGACAAGGATAAGCAAGCAGTGTTGTTGACATTCTCCAATATTTTACAAGCTGAATGGAGACTCCTACCAAGATCTGATGAACTTATCATGCAAGACGTTGGTCATGGTCACCCTGTGGGTTCAGTAATTGGGTAGAGAAAGAAGAACAGGAGGCCTTGGTAAGGTTTCCAGCCTGGTTAGCAAGGAAACTCGTTCTGTTGCTGGTGTCATTCCACCGTCAGTTGCCTTTTGTAAGACCTACACATACATAAATATGTAGATTTTGAAATAGGATTTTGATAAATTAGGAAAAAACCTGGATCAGTAGTAATAAGGGTCTAAATTCCATTGGCAATAGAAAAGAGGGTTGAAGGTGAATTAATTGTTAAAAGCCATCAGGTTTTGGCCAGTTGTTTGTTCTAATCATAGAAAGGGAAGAGAGTGGATTTCCTAGTGATGCCTATAGATTAAATGCTGGGAAAATAGAAATGCCATGAATAGGACTGGCCCAGTTAGAAGGAGGGGGTACTTTGAGCATAACGTAGAGGGGGCAAAAACAAGGTAGATTTTGGGCCCATCAAATAGGAGTTTGGTGTTCACATGGAATGGGCCATGAAGCAATAGGAAAAATAGGACATGGATTTAAGTGGGAAGAGGAATGGCAAGATCTAGAGAGAAGCACATACAGATGCTTATTAAAGTGACTCAAACAGACATAATCACTTTGAGAGGCCGGAGACAAAAGGAAAACAGCATACACTGAAGTGTAAGGTGAGGACAACAGAGCCAGAGAAGGCTGTGGAAGGCAGTGGGGCATAGGGAAGTGGTATATTACATTTCTGTTGCCAGGTAACAAATGGCCAGAAACCTAGTAAGGTAGTCCCCTTATCCGCAGTTTTACCTGACATGGTTTTAGTTCCCATAGTCAACCATGGTCTGGAAGCAGATTATCCTCCTCCTGTCATATTAGCTGAAGGTTACTAGTAGCCTAACACTGTGTCACAATGCCTATGATAGTCCCCTCACTTCATCTCATCACATAGGCATTTTATCCTCTCATACCATCCCAAGAAGAAGGGTGAATACATTACAGTGTAATTAGAGAGAGAGAGAGAGAGAGAGAGAGAGAGCACTTTCACATAACTTTAGCTACAATATATTATAATAATTATTACTATGCTTAATTTATAAGTTAAACTTTATTATAGGTATGTTATATATAGGAAAAATAGCATATATAGGGTAGAGTACTCTCTGAAGTTTCAAGCATCCACTGAAGGTCTTGGAACATATCACCCATGGGTAAGAGGAGGCTATTGTAGCTTAAAAAACCCAAGTTTGCTATCTCCATTTCCTTGGGCTGGAACCTGGCATGTATTACCTGGGTTCTCTGCTAAGTACTGCTTAAGGTTGACATCAAACTATCAGCTGTCTGTGTTCTTATCTAGGAGCATGACAAGGGAAAGATCAACTTCTAAACTCCCTCCTGTTGGCATAATTTATTTCCTTGTGATTGTAGGATTGACTTCCACAACATTTTGTTAGCTGTTGGACAGTGACCATTTTAACTCCTAGAAGATGTGCTCAGGTCTTTGCCACATGACTTCCTCCGTAAGCCTTCTCACAATCTGGTAACTTACTTTGACTTGGGTTCCAGCAGAATTTCTTTTAGGTTTTGAGCTGGTTCTGTCTGGAAAGGCCAAGTTTCTTTTAAGAGCTCAACTGGTTAGGTAAGGCCCACCCGAGATAACCTCCCCTTTGATTAACTCAAAGTCACCTGATTGGGCGGGGCAGAAGGTGGTTCTTAATGACACCTATGAGATCCCTCTTTGTCATATAACATAACCTAATCACGGGAGTGAACTCTATCATGTCAAAGTCCTGCCCAGGATTAAGAGGAAGGAATTAGATAAGTATATCCACCAGGTGTGGAAATCTTGGGGGGCATCGCAGAAGTCTCCTTACCACATTGGTGGAGAGAAGAGTCTAGCAGAGCAATTTCAGTTTGGATACACTACTGAGCACCAGGACATGTAGATGTGAGGAATAAAGTCCCTTGTTGCTAGAAGTCAAATTCTACTGGCTCTGCCTGCCTACAGAGGAGAAAGTTGGGATAATGGAATGGTGAAAAATTTGTAATGTTCTTGATGGGAGGATGGTGATGGATAAAAAGGGAATGTTGGATTTAGGCGTTAGGCTATTATCATGCTCTGGGCAAGATGGTGGGGGCTAGAGTCAGATTTGGAGTGGCAGAGGAATGAATGATCATGAACAAGTAAGTAATAGGTGAACGTGTAGCCGAGTCTTAAAATGTTTATCAACGAGGGGAAGGACAGAGGAGATTTTAACAGGGAGTTAATGAAGTAGAGGGCCATTCATCAGTTGTAGGTTTTAGAATGGTTGAGACCTTAGGATGTTTGTAGCGGTGGGGAAAGATTCAGTGGTAAGGAGAAAATTAACATGATGTCCTTCCTCCCCATTTAAATTCTACCAGCACATTAGGAAACTTCAGACAGATCTTTTCCTTCTCTCGTTATTTAACCATTACAGAGCACTTACTGTGTGCCCAGAGTATTTTGGAAGCATTTGGCAAGTACTGACTCATCTAATTTTTTACCACCATCATGGGTACTATCTCCTCTTCATCATGGGAATCTGAGGCACTGAAAGACTAATTCCTTGTCCAAGGTCAATGAGCTTGACAGACTCAGGAAGCTTGACTCTGGAGACCACACTCTTAACCACTGCACCATTGCAAGCACTCTTCTGCACGAGTCTGTTGGTCTATATTTGTATGAGGTCTTAGGACACCCTGGCATTGTTACTGCTGTATGGGGAAACATGCTATGTACAGATTCTCCAGCCAGATAGTAAGCCCCTCGAAGGCACAGAACATGACTCTGCACACTGCCTTGCCTTCCTGGTGGCATTTTAAACATAATAGATGTCAATAAATATGTATTGATTTGATTTAAGCTAGGATCCTATCATTTACTTTATTTCCTCATTTCCTTTAATCTCTATTGATTATAAAATTAATGGGGTGGTGTGTAATTTGGATTTAACTACTTAGCCTGTAACTATAATTTTATGACTTCGAACATCATGATAAATCTGTGACCTCTTTGAGGACTTTCTTGCTTTATTAAATAGATTTCACCTAATTAAAAAAAAAGGAATGAATATATTATAATTCTGAGAACTATTTTCAGTAAGAGAAAAGATGATTGCCTGTTGGCTCTTGGGTTGTGTTTGAATCTTGGAGCTCTGGAGCCACAGAGTGGGATGTGACTGAACCTTGGAGAGGAGGCTCATTCATCCTTGGCTGAGGTCTTGACATTATTTTATCCTCTTTGTAGTATTTTCTTGTCTGCCGGTAAGGAATTAAACAAAAGAGTTGCTTTTCTATTATTGTCAACCACTATTTGTAATTGAGCTGAACGACCATGTTCGTCTACATGCTTAGCCCTATATTCACCTTCACTGCAGGACAGTATTTTCCATCCCTGGGTTTATGTGGGTGCTTCAGATAGCTGCCCTTGGCCCTGAGAGAGACGTGGGAAGGTCATTCTGACTTTATCCATGTGCTTCTGCGACCCAGGCAGGCAAACGCAGCGAGGTGGCTTCATCCTGGCCCACCTTTATCTGAGAACATCCTCTACTTTGCCCCTTGCCTATTACAAAATATTTGCTCTGATGTTAGAGGGAAGACAGGATTAAAATTGCTTTTTGATTTATTTATGAATGCAAAAGGTGATTACTAATGAAAACTTCAGAACCCGTGGATCAGTTATTTTTGATCACCTAGATGCACTGCAAATAAAGAAAAGCAAACCTCACTGCTGGAGATGACGCTCACCAGGCAAGTGGGGTTTTATGGCATTTTTTTTTTTTTTTCCAGAATGGTGCATAGAAAGCTACTTCTCTGTGTTCTTCTTCAAAGCACTCGTACATGAAGTAAGCATCAAGATATTTAGCTCCTGCTGACTGTGCAGCTACATTTGATCAACAAAGAGAAGAAGGCTGATTTCATTTTTCTCCTATGTATTTGGGGCATATTTGTGCTTGAGTGTTGTGTATGTGCAGATGGACAGATATGCACGTGTTAGTGCATCAGAGAACAAGAGATTATGACTGATGCGAAACCAAAGTTTCAGGATGTAGATGGTTAAAGATGACCGGATGGGACAGTCGAGTGATGAGTTTCTAACGAGCTTCGCAAGCTCTTCAGGGAATATTTTTTGTGGGCACCGGGGTGGCTCAGTCGGTTAAGTGTCTGCCTTCGGCTCAGGTCATGCTCCTGGGGTCCTGGGATCGAGCCCACATTGAGCTCCCTGCTCAGCGGGGAGCCTGCTTCTCCCTGTCTCTCTTCTGCTCCTCCTGCTTGTGCTCTCTCTCTCCCTGAATCTTTAAAAAATAAAAATTAAAAAAATTTTAAAAAATACTTTTTGTTTCCCTTTGTTCTCTTTGTGAGATAGTATTTATCTTCCTGCATCTGAAAGCTGTGCGATTCCTGCAGATTCATTTTCTAATATTTTCCAGTATCAACCAATCTTTTCCCCACCATGTCCTGTATTGAGAGACTAATGATTAAGAGAACTGACCTTGCATTCAAATCTTGGCTTACAGCTGTGTGACTTTGGCCAAGTGGCCTAACCTCTCTGTGCTTCAATGTTCTCTTCAGGAAGATAGGACTATAAAATTGTAATTATGCTTCTAGGGTTATTATAGGATTAAAGGAGTTACTGTTTTCAGAGTGTTTAGCATAGAAGCCTGGTATACAAATGATTCCATACAAGTGTTGGCTCTTACTGCTATAGTTATTGTAATATGATTATAACCTAAGAGGAGGGGCACCTGGGGGGCTCAGTCAGTTAAGCGGCTGCCTTCAGCTTAGGTCGTGATTTTGGGGTCCTGGGATCAAGCCCCGCATCAGGCCCCCTGCTCAGCAGGAGTCTGCTTCTCCCTCTCCCTCTATCTCTGCTCCTGCTCTCTCTCTTTCTCTCTCTCTCTCTCTCTCAAATAAATAAAATCTTTAAAAACAAAAGAAAACCTAAGAGGAAAAGCAGGGAGGAGTACAATGTGAATGTCTACATCGCCAATTTATTTTAGTATCTATTTTACTTTTTGGAAAGAATGAGGAGAAAAGGACAGGGGAAATTATTTTCTTATGATATTAGGGAAATTATACTTAAAAAGGGACATAGTTATTCAGTTATAAGAAGTTAACTATGGGCTTTTAGTTTTCCCAACTTGCCCGTGAAAACCGACGGGAGTGTGGGACTGATACGCTGATGGTCAGCTTAGCTGCAGCAGCCCTCCTATGAGAGGCAGGAATAGATAAGTTTTAATTAATATTTGCACCATTGCCTTAAAGATTTGAGGCCTATTTTATACAGTAAGTTAAAGCACATAAGAAATCAGGAAAGTTGGATCTTAATCTTTAGGGATTATCAAGTGGAAACGTGTTCCTAAACACCTAGATTAGGCTGTTCTGGTAACACATCATTTCTATGAAGTTCATAATATCCCATACTTATAAATCAGAGAAAAACACTACTTTTCCTATTTTCTCTGGGTGCGTAATAAGCACGCTTTAGACAGTCTGATGAGAGAGAGAGTTGGCACTGTTCCTCATGCTCTGTGTTTAGTTAGCTGTATTGGTAATGATGTTTTATGTCATAGGCAGATAACCCAATGCAGAAAGTTTAACCATAAAGGAGTTTATTGGTTTGGATCATTGAAAGTATGGGCTTTAGGATGGGTTGATCCAGCAGCTGTATGAAGTCACCATGAACCTGGGTTCTCTGTGTCTCTGCTGTGCCACCTGTGGTGTTTGCCTCATTTCAGGCTGGCTTGTCTCCTAATCATGGGATGCCTGTTGGGGGCAACTGAGGCTACATGTTTCCTTGTGTAAGTTTAGCAGAATGAGGGTTGTTAACCCACTTTATTCCACTCTAAGATTTCTTCTTTATAGTAAAGATGAGGCATGATAATGACACTACCCTAGGAGTGTAAGTAGATCATTTTAGTGGTAGATCTCATTCCAGGAGACAAAAGAGAGGGCATCACACAATATTTGTATTAAAATTGGGCTGGATCTGCTGGGACTGACAGTCCTGACTTTGATTCTTATCAGCCACGTTGAGGAATTTGGATTGTATCCTTTGCTTGGTGGAAAATCATGGAAAAGCTTCAATATGTTAAATTACATGATGGGATTGGGACTTTCATTGTTTAAAAAAAAAAAAAAAAGGCACCCAGGCTGCTGTTTGGGGAAAAGATGAGAGGAGAACACTAGTGTGTTCTGGAGACGTGAATCCTTCTCTCTGTTATGAGAGAAAGCCATTTCTATGTCTAACACCTCACCAGGGAAAGACATGCCAGTTTCAGTCTTAGTTATTGCAATTGTCTTTTAAATTGCCCTTGAGTTTATGCAAATCACAATTGATTGTCCTTCAGCAATAGCAACAACAAAAAATTAGAATGTTGTAAAGAACGAATATTGATTCTTTTAGATATTTAAAATGGGATAAGATGTGAGAAGAGCTTCGAAAACCATAGGGCAGTTAGGAAAGGGAGCAGCTTTAGAGGATGTGTTCCGTGTGGGGACACACAGACACCTTACCTGAACACTGCTTGATCCCAAGCATCGCAGTGCTGGCTTACAAAATTGATTCTTTTGCAAAACCACTCAGAGTTAACAAATCCATTGCCTGTTCTCTCCTCATATGCCAGGCTTCCGCATGTACTCACTGGGATATTTTCACACTGCCAGTGTTTGGACTCTGGGACATATAATAAAGAATGAGAACTACTGAAAACCAGAAAACTTGTTGTATTTGGACACTCAAATCAAAGAAATATGATGCCACATATAAGCAAGGTTAGGAGGCTGAGATTTCGATGGGCAAGTCTGATAATAGGTCAGAAATTTGAAAATGCAGATTTGAAGGGGTCAAAATAGGCCCTTGTGCTGCCTAAAAACTTTGCAGCCACGCCTGTTAGTGCACCCTTTAAAAGGGATCTCTGATATCTTACCTTACTGCTCCAGCCTGAAAGCACCTTACCAGTAAGGTGTTCTGCCACCGCCTCTGAACTGGTCCCTCTGCTTCCTCTGGGATTCTGACACCCATGGTGAACAGGAGCGTTGCTTCCCTGATTCTTAGGGGGAAACAATTTAACAGAATGTCCTCCAATTCTAGTTATTCGACCTTAATATCCTAAAACTATTGGGTAATAGCTCCCAAATAAGCAAGACGTAGCAAATTGATATCAATAGGAAAATAGAGAAAGTTAAGTCGAAAAAACCTGATTTATCCGGACTGTGTCTGGTATTTTATGATAATAGTGCTTCGATAGTAATAAATAACATTGTGAGTTAATGATACTGGAAAATAAATACTGTAACCCCTCTATAAGAATAAATAGAATAATATAAAAATAAATAAAATAATGCTTTATTACATAATTACATATATCTGTATCATGATTTTCTCCTTAAGTTGAAACATTTCCAGTTCACAGGATGAAATTGAATATCACTATTTAATAGTGTTTTGCAAAAATAATTAAAATTTCTGGGTTTTACCATCTGAAGCTATCTGAAAACATCTATGCTCCTGCATCTGAACCCACTTATGCTACAATGTTTATTGATTGAACTGAACTTCAGTCAATAAGTGAGTGAATCTAGGAGCCAGAAGCAGCCTTTTCGAGGATGGGATTCAGAATCCAGAGAGGGAATGAGGCTAGATACAGTAAATCAGTGAAACCAGACCAAACCTGGCAGCTAAACAGTAGAAGTAGAGCAAAACAGAATGTGGAGTTAAAGCAGCAGAAGTCAAAAGCCATAAAGCAAAGATAGATTGAGGTGGTAGAAACAAATGGGTCCCAAACCACCGAGCAATATTTCCTAAATGCCGATGAAAGAAAGCAGTTTTTCTAGCCATCTCATCAAAACTGTCATTGGTCAAAGCTTTATTCTCCCTTTGGAAAGAAAAAAAAAAAAAAAAGAAAGAAAAAAAAGAGGAGGGGAGCTAGGGAGAGGGAGAAATCTTAGTTCTTTATGGAGGTAATTGTGATGGCAGGAGAGCAGGAAAGAGAGAAGAGGAAGATAGAGCTTCCAAAGCAAGAGGGGCAAGGAAGAGAGATGGTGGTGATAAAGCACAGGATGGGGGAATGAATCCTCATGTGCAAAGCAGGGCAGTATAAGACAACTTGGAAACAAAGATGTGTTAAAGCACATGTTCCTCAGGGACGCCTGGGTGGCTCAGTCAGTTAAGGTGCTGCTCAGGTCATGATCCCAGGGTCCTGGGATCAAGTCCTGCATCGGGCTCCATGCTCAGTGGGGAGCCTCTTTCTCCCTCTGCCTGCTGCTCCCCCATTTGTGCTTGTGCGCTCTCTCTCTTTCTCTCTGAAATAGATAAATAAAATCTTTAAAGCATATGTTCCCCTGAACAGAACTTCAGTGTATATGCAAATTCAAATGCAACCAATAACCAGGTTAAAAAAAAAAAGTATAACCCGACAGACCAGTATTTAAGCCACTTAAATGCCGAGATCCTTGTAAGAAATGTTTTTTAAAAAAGTCAACCAGGTGAAGTGGGCAATGGATGTGGATGGGCAATTACAGAACAAAAAAATTCAAATGACCAGTATAAAAGGAAGGGATTAATCTCAGAATTGCCAAGTCAAAAAACAAGATTTTTACCCACAAATTGGGCAAAACTAAAAAAATATACAACACGTTAGTTAGAATGCAGAGAAATGTTGGGGGCAGTATACATTGCTTAGCAGTTTGGCCATATCATTTTGAATTAAAAATATACCTTTGACACAACAGTCTAATCTTTATAAATTTATTCTATATAAAAAATTACAAGATTATTCATTGCAACATTGTCCATAGTGGCAAAAATTTGAACAAAATGAATTTTTATCAATAGGAGATGAGTTGAATAGACTGTGATATGTCTGTACTATAGATTATTAGATTAAAATGAGAATATATATTTGATGTGGAGAACTGCACATGATATATTATAAAATTAGCAAAGGAAGTTACAGGTAATGTGTAAAGCATGATGCCTTTTCTTCTTCTTCTTCTTTTTTTTTTTTTTTAACTCTGGTTAAACCAAAACCAAACCCTTATATTTGTGATTATGGGTAATAGTTAGGCACAGTGAAAAACATATCAGACTGGAAGTTAACATTGAAAGTGGTCTGAGAAGAAAGAATAAAAGCCAAAAAAAAAAGAAAAGAAAAGCAAGATTCAGAATTCTCTAAACCACTTTATCCCAAACCTTTATATCTATACATTTCCAAGGATTAGAAGGTAATATAATAGACTTTTGAGGTTAGTAGTGGAATTATGGGTGGTTTTAATTATCTTGTTACTTATTTTTTATTTTTTTAATAAAATGGGATGAATTCTATAATTGGAAAAAATCAAATTTATTTCAAAACTAAGGGGAAAATGTTAATGCTTATTATCTTGATCTTACCCATAAGAAAACTGACCCTCACTGGTAACTGTACCTCTCCAGGGCTCCAGATCGTACACAGTGGAGATATGATTAGGTTTCACCAAAATGACAGAAAATTATAGACCAATATGGAAAGACAATTACAAGTAAGAAATCAGAGAAGGAACAATTTCAGCAAAAAATATTGAAGGAAAAAACAAACCACAAATGTGCTAATGGAACTGTCAGCCACCAGGAAAAGCCCACCTCACCCCCATCACCTTCAGACCACAGCTGAGAATTAACTCAGGTTAGAAACAAGGTGGTGTTTGATGACCTTGATCTATAACAGAGTGAGAAAAATTTCAGGAATGTAAAAACCAAAGATTTTATTTGGGGGCTCAAAATGGTGGTGGAGGAGGGGGGGTGAGGCACAGAGGCTGTGCTGTTTCTTGCCCCTGTTTCACATTTGGCAAATTAGGAAAGGCAGTGAATTAGGGAAGTTCGCATTATGGCTGAGACAAGATGAGGATCTGAGCTAATGATGATAGAGAGGGGGCTGTTCACGGCACTTGCTAAAACCAGGTGCTGCTTCACAGTTATTAAATCATTTAACCCTCACGACAATTTGATGAGGTAGGCACCATTAGCTCCACTGTGCACACGAGGGAATGGTGTGGAGCAAAATGTACTAACTTGTCCAAGATGACCTGGCTAGTAAGCGGTGGATGTGAGATTTGTGGTTGGGCTGCTTGACTCCGGGGCACGTGATCTGAAGGGCTGTGCTCTGCTGTTGCTGGTTAAGAAGTGACTATCGAAACCATTCAGGCCACTTTGGACTCATACTTTCCATTGGGATTAAAGGAGATAGAATAAATTTACTTCTAAGACCTTATAGTTGGAGGGGCACCTAGGTGCTCACTTGGTTAAGCCCCCAACTCTTGATTTCAGCTCAGGTCAAGATCTCAGGATCATCAGATTGAGCCCTGACTCAGGCTCCACACTCAGCATGGAGTCTGCTTCTCTTTCTCTTTCTCTCTCCTTCGGTCTTTCCCCCCTGTTTGAGCATTCTCCCTTTCTCCCTCTTGCTCTCTAATAAATAAATCTTAAAAAAAAAAACAAAAAACAAAAAAACAAAACAAACAAAAAAACCTTGTATATGTTTCAGAGCCTTTTTGTGTGTATACAAATCTAAAGATGTACGGATCTGAATTTTGGCTGTTAGTTTTACAAAATTTAGATGACCATATGCTGTATGTCCAGCAACTTACTCTCTTGAACTTGGTCTATCACAGACCACTTTCTCTGTCAGTAGATATGGATCTTCTTCAGTATTTGTCACTGCTGTGTAGTATTCCATCATGTGCACTTGCTGATGGAGTTACCTCTTGTTGGACTAAGCAAATAGAAACAAAGAAGGAATTCATTTCTGCCTCCAACTGTACCACCTGCCAGAAAAGGAGGGTTAATTAGCTGACTTTTAATTACAAGAATAATTTGAGGTCCAGTTGAAATCTCAGTTGAAAATTTAAGGTTCAGTACCATTTAAGAGAAGTAAAAAGTATACCCTGATAACTGTGCTAATAGCCTGTGTATATGTGTGTATGTATTTAATAGGGGATATATATTAATATAAGATGACATTACATAAAATGCATATCATATAATTTTATAACCTAATGTGCTAATAGTTTAATATATATTTAAAACAAATAAATCTTCTCTTGATGCTTCTTCATTTTTGATTTTTGCAGTTTTGCTTTATTTAAGGTGAGATAGAGGAGGGTTTTGGGTGCATTCTGTCACCGGAATGCTGTTTCGTCTTTCAGCTAAGATCACAAAATGTAGTGATTAATTTAATGCACACAGGTTAGCAGCCTTTTATAATATTAATTGCAACCAGAGGCCCATTTGTGCCCCATAAAATACAAGCCTGCCTGCTTTATTTATTGAACAAATGTACATCTTAGGCACTCGCTAGCCATTGTAGAAGATGCTGGTGTATTTGAAGCTTTGAGTGACTCACAGGGAGTTCATAAAATACTCCGTAGGTTTTGGTGATGTTTGAGACCTTGTGGAAGGAGACTGACATGGAAATGAAGTCAACTTCACAGACCTCTGGGATCCGTTACAGCCCGAGATGCTCTTAACACATAATTAGCCAGGGCTGTTAATCACATTTAACAGGTGTTGAGAAATGAACTGAGACAAGGTATCTGCTGTGACCACTTTCTTCTCTGCTTTGGTTAGGGGACCTACTGCCGTCGGAACCCACCCCCATCCCACGCACACGCTCTGAAATGTGACTCTGCATTGTATTTTCTCCATGTTGTCATCGGTCTCTTGATTGTTGAGAATGGTGACATTCACAATAAAAAACCCACAAGGAATCTGTCTGAAGGTCCCCAGGAGAGCTCTTAATGAATGCGTGCTCCTTGGCTTTATTCTATTTTCTTTGCCTCTTTTCTCATTCAAGCCTGTATCTGATTTGTCTGTCGGTTATTGAGAGACAAATCCAAACTTCTGTGAATGGCAGGTAACTCCATCTCAGCAAATGGGCTGCTTCTGTCTCTGGGGTCAGAAAGTGTCAGACCAAAAGCGACCCATCTCCTTTTACACGTGTCCTCACTGCTTCAATAGTGTAAGAGTGAAAACCTCTGTGCCGAGTCTCCTTTCAGCTCTTTTCGTGAATCCAGTCTCCTGGAACAAAATGGAAATAATACAGATAAAACATACCTTTTTATACCACTAACCCTCCTCCTGGTCCCTCCTCCCCTCCCCTCCCCTGGCAAACAGTTTGTGCTAATTCTTCCAAACTTCTGAAAGAAAGGCAATTGCTTGCCAGAAAAATGTTCTGTAGAAAACATAAAGCATTGCTAAATTGGAATTTTTTTTTCTTTGCTTTTGTTTTTAGTTACTGGAGTCATACTGTGGAGCTGCAACTTATCCAGTGAATAGTTTGTCTTTTATATTCATATCTTTAAAATTATTTTATTCTTTTTCACTAGCATTGCATTTCAGACTACAGGTATATCCGAATTTATTTAGCCATTGCCCTGTTGACGAGCTGATGGCTGTTTCTAGGTTTTCACGTTCACAGCTAGACTGGTCACTCAGCCAAAGCCAGCCCACGGCTGTTTTTGTGTGGCCCACAAGCTAACACATATTTTCAATTTTTAAATGGTGGGAAAAAGAATCAAAAGATGAATATTATTTCTTGACATGGGAAGATTATATGAAATTCAAATATCAGTGTCTTTAAATAAAATTTTATTGGAACCCAGCCATACTCATTCATTTATGCATCATCTGTGGCTGCTTCTGTACTTACATGGGCTAATTTGAGTTGTTTCCACAGAGACTAGAAGGCTTGCAAAGCCTAAAATATTTACTATTTGTCCTTTTACAGAAAATGTTTACTGGTTTCTGGTCTAAGGTCAATAAGAAGAAAGAGAATTTCTATATCACAGCATTAGAAAAAATGTAATAAACTGCCAAATGCTCCTTTAAGTGGTTGTATACATTTGCAGTGTGTAGGAGAGAATACTTATTTCTTTACATCATTGCTTTAAAAAAATACATTATAAAAGTTGCCTCTCACCTTCTCTTGTGGGGAAATAATGGCATCTTGCTATCTAGTTAGTTTTGCTTTTTCCTACTTCTAACATGGTTTGTCTCATCTTTTCGTATTTCTTGGTCTTTTGTGGGTTTTCTCTATTTTTGTAATTATAACACATGCCTCTTAGAGGTAATAACTTAAAAACTAAGAAGTAAGAATACCATTTACAGAACTTCTCTGTGCCAGGTACTATGCTGAGTGCTTCACAGATGCTATTTTATATGAGCACTACAGCAACCCCTGAGGTAAGTATTAATATCGTCTCATGAGAAAAGTGAGGCTCAGAGAGGTTAATCACTTACCCATGGTCACACAGCTCATTTACGATAGGGACAGTTTTTTTGTTTTTGTTTTTTATTTTTTATTTTATTTTTTTTAAAAGATTTTATTTATTTATTCGACAGAGATAGAGACAGCCAGCGAGAGAGGGAACACAAGCAGGGGGAGTGGGAGAGAAAGAAGCAGGCTCATAACAGAAGAGCCTGATGTGGGGCTCGATCCCATAACGCCGGGATCACGCCCTGAGCCGAAGGCAGACGCTTAACCGCTGTGCCACCCAGGTGCCCCTGTTTTTTTTTTTTTTAAATTATAGGTGACTTCTTACACTTCTGTGAGCAGTGTAGGATAAATACGTCAAGCATACGATTAGTAGAAAAAATTTTAAGTTAGGAACTTTGTTTTCGATCCATGCCCTTGCTTGTCCAGCACCTATGAATATTTTCAGGTAGCCAAGGATCTTTCAAAGTCTCAAGTCATAGTTAAACCTTGCTTCTCTTTAACTTAGAAGTTTGTATCATCTAATACTTTAGGAGAACCTGTAATTGCCAGAATCACTTAATGATTGTTGTGGCTTCACAGAGGCTGGCAATCATGAGCTCAGTGTAGTCAAAGCAGATCTATTATTGGAGGCAAAAACCTTCTGTTCACATTCTGGCTCTCTGACTTATTTGCCACGTGACTTTGGCCAAGTGATTTTGCCTTGCTAGGTTCTATTCTTTTTTCACTGCTTGCTTAAATATGATTGACAATATTGCATGTCTATCAAAGGCATAAGGCATTATTTTGAGATAATTTTGCCCTTGACAAGGAACCAGGCCTTATCTACACCTTTCTCAAAATGTACTCCTCACTCTACCAATAGCAGAATGCCTGAGGATGTCTACCAAAACACAGATTGTTGGGTTCCATGTCATCTGATTGAGTCAGGAGCTCTGAGGGAGGTTCTTGGAAATCTATCCTTCCAGCAAGTTCCCAGATGAGTTTTGGGCTAAATCAGAACCAACCACCAAACCCTCAAAATTCTGATGGCTTTCTTTTATTGAAAATACTAAAAAAGACTGTCTTTTTGTTTGTTTGTTTGTTTGTTTGTTTGTTTTTGGAAGCCAGTAAAATATTTCAAACCATGTAAGATCAAGTATCTCTTCTTTACATATGATCTGAATTCCTTTTACAGTAATTATAAGCACATATCCTGTCAGCGAAAAAGCTGCCTTTGCCATAATCGTTACAATGTCCCATGTTTAAAGGCAGCTGTCGCTCTTTGGACTCTTTTATCTTTTCTATTAAATGTGCTGTGATAACATCGAGTTCTTTGGATGATAGAGGCTGCGTTAACTTAGGAACACCTTGTAAAACACTTTGATTTTGAAGTTGATTCTTTGCATTCCTTGATGGGATTTCTTACAGGTTCTCAGCTTAGAAGAGGGTAATAGAAGTTCTTCCTTTAGGAAGAGAAACAGGCCTGACTCTCTCGACTGACTCCACGTCCTAGACAGGTTTTGAAGTGGCACTGATACCATCACGTTTCATTTGTGAGGACGTCTAGACTTCCGTGCCTCATCTTCCAGCCTCGGTTCATGTAACTCACCGTCCTGTGCATGCTCTAGATGAGTTCTCAAAGTACGTGTCCCGGTCTAGAGGCATCAGAATCAGGACATCTGGGAACTCATTAGAAATGCCGATTCTCTGCATGACTCCAGAGCTGTTGAATCAGAAATTTGGGGGTGAGACTCAGCAATCCGTTTAACAGGTCTTCCGTGTGATTCTGATGCATGCTCAAGTTTGAGCACCAGCTGGATTCTTGAGTTCCAACTCATAGGCCTCTTCTGCCCACCTGAACTAAGTATCTCCCTCCCTGGCCTCTCACCTGTCTTGCTCGTCCTTATCACTGCACCCACTTTGTTTCTTTCATGCTCTATCACCATTTGTAGTTACATATTTATTTCTGTTCTCTTAACTAGATCATAAGCTTTGTAATCGCTAAAACCATACCTATTTTATTCACCAATATATCCCCCAGCATGGAGCACAGTGCCTGGCATGTGGTAGACATTAAAAAAATATTTAATCCAATGAGATGAGTGAACGATCAGTTAATATGAAGTGACTGAGGTTATATTTCTTCTGATCTGCTCTTTTTTGCTTGTTTGCTTTTTTGTTATTGATATAGACAGCCACACACTATCAGTTTCGTAACTAATTTGTAAACAGTTTACAAGAAACACACACGGCTCCCTGTGATCAACTTGCTCTGCAACTTTCAAATGCAGTGGCATTATCTTTACCATTATAGATATTTCCGTTTCAGGACAGAGACTGTGTTCAAAGCATGCACTTAGCGTGCACTCAGTAAGGAGTTAACATGTAGCCATCTGGTTCTGGCAGCTAGGAATGGAATTGGCAGGATACTTCTCGACCAAGACCCTTAGCTTTGTTGACCTAGTAACTCCGGTGTCCTGAGCTATGCCTATTGCTAGAGTTAAACTCGGGGAAGCTGTTCTATAGGTCTGCCTTTGTCTTCCTCAGCCTTTCTCCCCTTTTCCCTCCTGCCTCCCACAGCCCCACATCTCACCTTCTCCCCAATGCCCGGCTCATTTAACAGTTTTAGATTTATTAACTCTTTGATGGCCATCCCTTCTATTGAACAGGTGTTATCCTTCTGGTTCATGCTTCAGATATTCTCTGAAGAGCTGGTGAAAATTATTTGCTGCATGGATGTAAAAGAACTTCCTGCCTCCTAGAAATCAAGTCTTTTCGCTTGCAGCAGCAACAGCAACAACACAGGTTTGAGAGGTTAGGTAGGGATTTGAATCTCTGCTCAACCCCTTCTTAGGTGAGAGGACTTGAGCCAGGTCCTTCGCTTCCGGGGGCCAGAGTTCGCCTGTCTGTAAAATGGAGATAATAGCTACCTTCTGGCACAACTATGAGGATGGAGGAACTTTGCGGAGGAGCTCATTCCTCCTTGGTGCTCAGGGTATGGCACTTACAGTGGACAAATATCAGGAACAATCCCCGGGATCTCGGACTAGGAGCACTGCAGAGGGAGAGATATTTGTAACAGAGGCCACATTAAAAATCAAATTTAAATCTTGGCAGAAAGAAGAGAGGTAGAGACTGAATCTCTTAAGGAACTAAATGTGAAACTGGTCTTTCTTTTTTGTCTTTGCACACTGTTGAGAAAAGTTACCTGCTAATGGGTTGTGAGGAGTGCAAGCTAATACATGTCCTTCCCCCCTCCCCCGCCCCCGCCATCCTCAGGATTCTTCTTAAATAAATGATGATAAACTTGCTGCATTTTACTTTAATGATCATTCCATGCTAAATTCCTGAAAGTGAAGATAACACGGGTAAACAAAATTTTCCCCCCAAATAATAAATACAAAGATCTGTTTGTGAAATGTTTAAAACATGTGTTCCAACATAACTCTCCTAAGGAGTCATCCTGCAGTTTTCCAGAGGGAAAAGTCAGATTCATACCTCCTTGGAAATGACTTCCACTAGAGATTTGAGTGTGGTCCAGTGGATCCAGCTCAAGTATATTAATGGCGGGACTTTTAGATCTTTCCTATTTTACCTCAAATTATACAATGTATGAGGTTTGTTGAAAGCATTTTCTTTTTTGTAACCACCATCTGACACATTTTTTTCCTGACCTGATCTGAAACATGATTTTAAGTTCTTACCTTGCCAATCACAAAATAGGCCAGCCTCCTCCCAGTCATTCGCATTATGTGGCAAGTAAACAACAGTCAGCTGGAAGGACATAATCCAGAAAGTTCAGCCAATGCATCACCATTAGGTCCAGGAATACAATATACATAGTAATTAGCGGTGGCTGTATGAACCCTACAGCACTTGGCACTTGCTCAGAGATTTTGTAAATGTCTGTGTTCCTGGGAGTCTGTACTCCCCTAGCATTGTAGTAGGATTATTGTCCTTCTGGACACATTAAGTGGATTATTTTGTTAGAGGAGGAGAAGCCATGAAAAATAATGTGCCATTTTTTCCCCTTGTAGCAGATGCTGGTTTCTTTGATAATTTCCAAGTTGAAATGAGAAAAAGAATAGCTTTCCTTCTTAACAGGAGGCAAAATGTCTTACTGAATAGACTGGGGAAAACCAATTCATCAGATTTAAGAACTAGTTTCAGACTTTTCTGATTTGTAAAGAATATTGGCATCAGTATCTTATAATTTAGAGTACTTGGGAGCTCACATCCTTACACACTGGTGTAGATAGAAATCCATTATGTTTATGTAAATGACATTACATCTTAGGTACACATAGGAGAAGTTAATGCTTCCCTGACTTCTCTCAAATGTTTCTCCCTCTCAGGGACCTTTGGCACACTACCTAAGTTTTCCCGCCTGCCTCAGGATCCTAGAATCAGAGCTTGACAGGAGCGTAGCTGTATTTTGCTAAAACAAAACTTTGTCTTTTTACTCCGTGTAGGAAAAAAGAAAGATCTTGGGTTGCAGTGTGTGTATTTGGAGAAAGTCACTAAATAAGCAGGATGCTTATGAGAAGAGAAACCAACCTGTATATATCAACCTCTTTTTTCTGTTTTTTCTTATCTTTTTTACTTTTTGACCCCTTTACCATAACCCAACATCATTAACCACTGGCAGCCCCCAATCTGTTCTCTGTATTGGTTTCTGAGCTTGTTTTTGTTTTTCGATCCCACATATAAGAGAGATGAGGGAGTATTAGTCTTTGTTTGTCTGACTTATTTTACTTAGCACAATGCCCTTAAGGTTCATTTATGTTGTCACAAATGGTAGAATTTCCTCATTTTTTTAGAGCTGAATAATATTCCGTTGTATATATATGGATACCACGTCTTCTTTATCCATTCATCCATCAGTGGATACTTAGATTGTTGCCATATTCTGGCTGTTGTCAGTATCGCTGCAATGAACATGGAGGTGCATGTATCATTTCGAGTAAGTGAGTCTACGGCCACACCACCCTGACTGCGCCCGATCTCATCGAGTGTTTTTGTTTTCTTTGAGTAAGTACACAGAAGTGGAATTGCTGGATCCTATGGTAGTTCTTTTTTGATTTTTCGAGGAAACTGCATATTTTCCAAAGTGGCTGCACCACCTAATATTCTCAACGGCAGTGCATGAACATTCCCTTTTATCCATGTCCTTGGCAATACTTCTCTTTTTGATAGTAGCCGCTTTAACAAACGTGAAGTGCTAGCTCATTGTGTTTTGACGTACATTTCCCTGATTAACGATGTTGAGCATCTTTTCATATACCTGGGAGCCATCTGTATGTCTTCTCTGGAAAAATGTCTATTCACATCTTCTGCCTGTTTTTTAATTGGGTCATTTGCTTTTTGAGTTCTTTATATATTTTGAATATTAGCCCCTAGTGAGATATATGATTTGCAAATATTGTATCCCGTTCAATAGATTGTCTTTTCATTTCGATGATGGTTTTCTTCTTTCTTTATTTTTTTTCTTTTTCTTTTTCTCTTTCTTTCTTTCTTTTTTTTTTTTTTTTTTTTAAGTAGGCTTCCTACCCATTTTGGGGCTCGAACTCTCAAACTCATAATGCCAAGATTGAGAGTCTCATGTTCTACTGATTGAGCCAGCTATGTGCCCCTTCATGATGGTTTTCTTTGCTGTGCAGAAGCTTTTTAGTTTCATGTAGTCCCATTTGTTTATTTTTGCTGTTGTTGCCTTTTCTTTTGTTGCCAGATTTAAAAAATCATCTCCAAGACCTATGTCAAGGAACTTGTAGCCTATGTTTTTCTTCTGAGAGTTTAATGGTTTCAGGTCTTATGTTCAGGTCTTTAATCCATTAACAGTTAATTCTTGTGTATGTTGTAAGATAGTGGTCCAGTTTCATTATTTTGCATGTGGCTATCCAATTTTCCCAGCACCATTTATTGGAGAGGCTTTCCACATTGTATATTCTTGGCTTCTTTGTCATAAATTAATTGACCATATATATGGGGGTTTATTTCTAGATTGTCATAAATTAATTGACCATATTTGTGTGGGTTTATTTCTAGGTTCTGTATTCTATTCCACTGATCCATGTGTCTGTCTTTTATGCCAGAACCATTCTGTCATCTGCAAAGAATGGCAGTTTAACGTTTTCCTTTTCAATTTGAATGCTTTTCATTTCTTTTTCTTGATTAATTGTTCTGATTAGAACTTCTATTAATTTGTTGAAATAAAGGGGCAAGAGTGGACATCCTTGTCTTGTTCCTGATCTCAGAGGAAAAGCTTTTAGCTTTTCATCATTGAGTATGATGTTAGCTGTGGGCTTGTCATGTATGGCCTTGATTATGTTTAGGCATGTGTCTTCTATACCTGCTTTGTTGAGAGTTTTTATCATAAATGGATGTTGAATTTTGTGAAATGATTTTTCTGCATTTATTGAGATGATCATAAAATTTTTATCCTTTCTTTTGTTAATGTGGCATATCATGTTGACTGATTCATGGGTATTGAACCATCCCTGTATCCCTAGAATAAATCATACTTGATCGTGGTGTATAATCCTTTTAATGTATTGTTGAGTTCATTTATATAAGCCTCTTAAATAACATTTGAAAAATTAATATTAGGATCTTGAATCTTATATCCTACTCAATAGTTTTCCAGGAAAATTATTTAACTCATTAACTAGCTTGAATTTTTAAAACAAAATGAAGGATATATTGTTTATCCTACAATGGAAATTCAACTCTGTCTTTTAATACAATTTTGTGAAAAGTTACTTATATGCATTTTAAGTAACTATCTATAAGGTGTTATCTGTTCATGTCAATCGTTTCTAAAGTAAAACAAAGTGATTTGAACTCTTTATGAATTTATCTTTTGCCAGTTAACATATTTTAAATAATTTCTTGCAGTGCTATTTGCCACAGTAATATCTTATAAGAATCTATTGATAATGGCTTAACCTGCGTCAGTGTTGTAACTAAAAATGCCCAGCATGATCAGGTGCTTTGTCTTCCTTTCTCCTCTTCAGATGTAGACTTTCTCTTCAGTATTCTGTTAAACTCCAGAGAGGCTTACAATTATTCAAAATTATCTGCCATTTTATACTCTCTGGGTAACCACTTATTCCTGTTTTCTTCTTGGTGGTGAATAACCTCACCTAAATAGAGCAGAAATGCCCAAAATCTCCTTGCCTTTTTCTCTAGATGCAGCTGGTGAGCAGCCATATCAAAACTTCACATCACATTTTACCTGAGCACTCAGCTAAATAATAACAGATTCTTAGTATTCTGGATTATCCTATATTTGCTGCTGTTCCCTTAACTTCACACTTATCATTAGAATTTTTAGGCATTAAAATGGCATTTTTGTTCTTAAGGTGTTGTTTTTGCTCAATTTTCCCATTATTTAAAGTTGCATGCTTTATTATTAAAGGTAAAAGCCTTTTAAACTTTGTTTGTAGTGCCTATCCCTATATGGCATGCATATCCATTTGCTTTTTCAAACCTAGTAAATATTTCTCATACTTCAAAGATATATCCAACGGAAAGCCTACAGTAGTTGAGTGTTGCACAGGAGTATTTAGGATTGTTAATTGAATTGCATCATTGTGAAAAAGGGAGGCTTTCATTGTTTTGATGATAATCTTTTCCTTTCTTACTTATTTTAATTGCAAAATAAGTTGTTATTCTAAGGAAGGATAACTTTAGATGTTTTACTAACAGCAAGAAAATGTGCTGTTTTTTATGCAGCTTGAGTAAATTACAACTAGACCACTGGGGTCTTAGTGGTTATTACAAGATTAAATAACAAAACTGTGAAAAAAGAAATAAATATTCCAATAAATGTAGTTTCTTATAAACATTCACAGTCCAAGGTTACAGATTGACTGCTGTTGTTTATTAAAGCAAGTCTTTTAATTTGTACATAGGTCATTGCCACCTTTGGTTGACCGAATTATACAAATACTCAATTTTATAAGAACTTCAAAATTAGAAGTTTGTCTCACATTTGACTTTAGACTCCTTTGTCTCTAAACAAAGGGTTATAAGTCTAAGACTTAAATTTGCAATAACATTTGAGTCAACAATATCTTTATCTTTACCTAGAAGTTTTCACTAATTGCTCTGAAATTAATGGCCAATATTTTTAATTATAATTTTAATCAAGGCAAACAAGCAAAACAAAAACTTGGGTCTTATGATTTAGTTTTACAATATATACTATCATTTGTAATCTTAATAAGAATCCAATAAGTAGGTATTACTCTGTTTTGCAGAGGAGGAAACTGAGGCTCAGTGACATACTAAGGGATTGGAGAAGTCACCTAATTCTTAAATAAGCTGCAGTGCAGTGTTCTGAGCCTCGAGAATCTGACATCAGACTTGGAGACCATGGCCTTAACCTTGTGATATGAAGCTCCTTGTTATCATCAGCTAACGAATATGAGTTCTTTAATCTATGGCAAGTAACTCTTCTAAACACTCTCAGGAAAGTCATTTGGGATCATTAAAAAAAAAAAAAAAGAAAAGAAAAAAAGTCCATCCCCAGTAATAGGAATTGATCTTTTCTTCAAAGGCAGGTGTTGGGATAGAACTGAATCATTGTTGAAGTCCTATTTTTTCCAATTTCCATTAGATCCTAGGAAATACCACATTGATAAGTAGATGATACTCTTGGTCCAAATTATTGACCTTCCTTTTCTATCATCAGTTGTTCCTAGTCTTAACACTCACCATCCCTTTTCTCTCCCTAACTTGTCTTTCTTTGTCTCCCTCATTTCAGTCTTCCCATGAATTTTTTTCACAGTCTTCTTGTTCCCCCGCCTTTTCTCTTACCTGTCTTTAAAGATCTGCAAATCTTATTCTTTTTGCTCACTTCTTTTGACTGCATTTTCTCGCCACACTGTATTTTATGTGTAGTGAACTTCTGGGATATCCATATTCTTTTCAATATTACGGATTGGAGGTTGCTATTCTAGAGGATGCCCCATAGGTAGATGTGGGTTGAGAGCTATGGGAAGGGGCCCAGGATGGGCTTTATTTAGAACAAAAAGTTCAGGTCTGGGTCTGGAAGCCCAATTCACCCTTAATTTTTAGCTCCAGTCTCAGTTGAAGGAGTATGTTGAAACTTGACATCATGTTCAGAGTGCTTGAACATTATGGGCTAGGATGGTGACGGTGCACCTTATTTGAAATGAGTGTCTGCAGAATAAATGTGCCTGTGTGTATCCATACATGTGCTCACATAAATTGTTCCTCTGTTTTCAAAAGGATATGAAATAGGTGCTTATTAAAGAAACTTGAAGAAAGTTCTCTTAAATACCTTCAAAAATGGGCCATGTGTTATCATAAGGTTTAGCCTTTGTTTAGTGTATAATTGATATATGAAAATGGAAATATGTCCTTCCCTGTTAGTGACTTCCACAGGTCCTAGTAATGGTTGTATGAAACTCTTCTCATTATGGATCAATAATTCGTCAAACAGAAAAGAAATGTAGGGCTATTATTAAAAAAAAAAATATATATATATATATATATATGGCTAAGTGTTTATTTATACATATATGCCGATATTTATGGAATGCTTGAATGTTGTGTAAACTTGGAGATTTTTCTTAACTCAGAAGTTGCCTGAGTCATCCTTAATAAGTATGTGATGTATTTAAATTTCAAGAGATTAAAAAAGATGTAATCACTTGCTTACGTTTTCAGATAACCTGATCTTTAGGAAACTTTGTGGTAGCAACTCTCTTGGCTTACTAAGCATCCCTGATTATAAGACTTCCTCAACCTTTTTTACCCCATAGACTTAGGAACTGAGGAACAAGGCATCTAAGAGAGTAAGCAGAGGAAGAAGCGAAGTACATCCCAACTCCTGGTTCAGTCATATCAGTAGAGTTTTGTAACGTCCTACGTTTTACAGTATCTTTACCAGTAACAGTTAGTGTTGTCCTGATTATAAGCAAACAGAGGTAGATTCTAGTTAGCTTAAGCAAAAAAGGAATTTATTGGCAGTCTCTTGAGTTCACTGTACAGATTACAGGAGATGGGAGAATGACACTTGGACGTGAACAGGAAGCAGCTTAGATTTGGGGTTAGAGACAGTAAGTGCTACCCAGTAGTCTTTTGAGGACTCCACCATTGGAAAAAAAAAAACAAAAACAATTTCCAGGACTTTTGTTGAGTCTTCTGGTTACTATAATCGAGATTCAGATTTCAAAGAAAGAGTATCCAATTGGCTAAATTGGAAAATGTGCCCAGTCATGGCAACGGCCTATCTTCACCAGCAGTTGCTGAGAGTGAAGATGATTTTGGGGTGCTATTATCAAAAAGCCATGGAACAGTTGGGCCACTGGAAACAACGAAAGTCTAGTGTATAATTTCCCATCTTTCTCTAGAATTGGGCTTCACCACAAAATCGGACAACAACTTTCAAGTGAAAGCACATATTGAGATTGATCTTTACATGAAAATGATTAACTTGATCCACAAAACATACAGTAAAAACAAGCGATAAAGAAAGGAAGCTAATAAAAGAAATTGATTTATTCGAAGTGCCGTGTGTCTCTTTCACTTTGCTGCATATAGCAGGACAGAATTAGTGGCAGTCTTGGCTCCAGTGGTCTGCCAGACCAGCAGTAATGGGTCTTAGCCACGCCAAGTTTGATTGTGTTTTGTCTGAAGAGAAGGATAAAACAGCTTTGTTTTTACCTGTCAGATTGCCTGGTTCTTAAGATCAGGAACTTTCTAGAGGAAAGCATTCTTAATGGAATAGGAGGAATTCAATTTACTGTTTTCAGCATTGTGACCTGATAAAGGGAGTTTTATGTCTTCTGTATGGACCTGTGCATATGACCATTTAATAAACACTCCTCCATTAATGTTTCTCATTTTACCAAGTGTGTTTTGAGGCCTGGAGGGTATGACATTATAATATCAACTTTTCAGAGATTTAGCACAGTACCTGACACACTCATAATCAGTGCAAAATCAATGTTGGCTTTTGTTAGGATAATAATTACTACAAATACCTGATAATAATTAAACGTGTGTTATATGCCAGGACTTACCACTTAGCACTTATGAAGTTGATTTTTATTCCCTGATAGTGATGAGGACATTGAGGCTTAGAGAGGCAAAGATAGTGATCTTGGTGGCAGACAACAAAAATCATTCTTGCTCCATTTCGGAACCTCTGTACTATCGACATTTTTGAGGGGCTCCGTTCTGTGCACTGCACCACGTGTAGCACCATCCTTGACCTTAACTTACCAAATGCCAGTAGGAGCTTCTAGTCATAATGGCCTAAAGTATCTCCAAAAATTGCCCAAAGCCCTAGGGCTGGGGGGCAGGGAGGAAAGGGAGCAAGATCCTAAAATCAAAACTTACTTGAGAATTACTGGTATAGCTAGTTTGAGGGGAAAAATATACTACAGGGACTCTGCTATTGCGCCACTGAAAGCTAGATATCCTTCTGTCACCCTCCTTCAGAAACTGGATTTCTGTGGCGGCTCCTGCTGCTTCCTGTTGTTTTCTGAGTCTGTCTTAGTGAGGCCTGAGTCCTATGACTGTGTCCTCACTGAGTAGGAGTCTGGGAAAGTGAGTGCTTCTGCCATGTGTAGTTACACGTCCTGGGAATTCAGAAGACAGATATGGTACTAGCTCTTCTAGAACCTACAGTCTCATTAGAACTACAGTGGCAGGGCAATACCAGTGCTGCAATAGAAAGAGGGACTGGGAGCTACCTGTCTATCCAGAGAAAGGAATGCCCTCCTGAGCTCAGGGAGTACGTCCAAAGGAGGTGACTTTCAACCTTGTCCTAAAGAATGAATGATTTTTCAGGGAGCCTGGGTAGCTCAGTTTGTGGAGCATTCTGACTCTTGATTTTGGCTCAGGTCATGATCCTGGGGTCTTGAGATCCAGCCCTGCGTTGGACTCTGTGCAGAGCATGGAGCCTGCTTGAGATTCTCTCTCCCTCTGCCCCTCCCCTACCCCTATCATGTGTGTAAGGGGGGAAAAAAAAAAAGAATGAATGTTTTTCCCCCAAGTTGGGAAGAGGATCTTGGTGGTTATTGCCATAGCTGGGTTCAACCACTAGTATAGACTCAGTGGCCTGAAATGATGGATTCTCATTTTGTGGGCTTCAGTTTAAAATGCACTTTCTTGTTTTGTTAAGTGATGAATAGCCTCTACAGTGTTAGGTTTAAGATGGGAGATTTTGCATTCTTTTCACAGTTTTGATGGTTTGCCCTGTGCAGAGAGTATTTTTGCTCTTGGGGCTGTCTTAGCTTCATTGCCACAGGGTTCCTTGATGCTGTTGAGGGAGCTCTAAGTAATGTAAACCTTCCTCTTTTAAAGGGAGGCTAACAACTTAGAGACATATAGGTGTTGAAGCTTAGTACCTAAATGAGCCTCTCCCTCTTTGATATAATTAGGAGAAATCTTTACTAAACGGCACATTATTCTTAATTGGCATATTAGGCTATTGGAAGATCATTTTAATTCACTCTGATTGATGACATACATACATATATACTTTCCTCATGGGGTAGATATTCCATACAAATTTTCAAGTATAACTTTCTCTTAAAGGATTCAGTACCACCAAACAGATCTGTGGACACGATCTTCGTCCTTACTATCCAAGGGCGAGTTTGTACTGCCCACACACCTCCCCTAGCTCCCCCTTTTCAGCACTGTATTTGTTGTGCTAGTAAAGAAAGCTTGGGAATGAACAAATGGTTGATTTCAGTGACCTAGGCAAAGATTACTCCATTTGAATGTTACTGGGTGGTTCTCCAGAAAGGTGGTCAAACCACCTTTCCTTTTCCCAAAAGTCCATGGAAAGAGATCCAAGCACCACCAGATCCTGAGACAATTTTACCAATAAGCACTTTTTTTTTTTAATACTCTGTGCCCCACATGGGGTTCAAACTCATGACCCCAAGATCAAGAGTCTTGTGCTCTACTGAAGGATCCAGCCAGGCACCCCCAACCAGCATTCACAGAATACCCCCCCCCTTTTTTTTTAAGATTTTATTTATTTGACAGAGAGAGAATGAATGGGGAGGAGGGGCAAAGGGAGAAGCAGACTCCCCGCTGAGCAGGGAGCCTGATGTGGGGCTTGATCCCAGCACCCTGGGATCATGTTCTGAGCTGAAGGCAGATGCGTAACCAACTGAGCCACCCAGGCGCCCCCAGGATACTTAAAAAAAAATTTTTTTTTAATTAAGTAGGCTCCATGCGCAATGTGGGGCTTGAACTCATGACCCTGAGATCAAGAGTCACATGCTCTACCAACTGAGCCAGCCAGGTGTCCCCCACCAGCACTTTTGAAGTGGCATGAAGACAAACCTACTAATTGACTCCATCATTGCAATTCTGCTTGCTCCCACTCGTCGATTCAGTGCTGTTTTTTCTGTCTTTGTGTCCCTGGGCTTTTATTTTCAGAGGAAGTTAAGTGCCGCTTGAAGATGGCGGGGACTGTTGACTCCCATTATCCTCTCTGTAGGCAAAAACATAGGCTTTGTATGCTAACACAGAGAACCAGTCAGAACCTTTCTATGGTCCTGGAGATTTCTCTGCTGAATAAGGATTGTGTTCTGAGTGTGAGCATTGCCCCAAAATGGTGGTCCTTGAAAATAGGTACTTACTCTAAGTGTTGGACTAAGTGTGGGTGAAGTCTGCCAAGGTGGTTGGCCACAAAGGCATTCCTTTCTTTCAATAAACATTAATTGAGCATTTACCTTGTGCCAGGTTCTGTGTTCATTAGTGAAGATACAGTGACTGCTACTCTCCACCCTCCAGGAGCTAAAAAGCTGATCCGTTCCATCTTTGGACTCTTTCTAGCCCTCAGTGCTAGTACTCCTTTATTATGGGTAAAATACTGTATTTTCTAAACCCCTGCCAGACTTCTCTGAAATTTAGATAATTTGAAAACAGGTGTCTGTGAAAAACCTGGTGCATAATGTTGCAGTAATAGGTTTTTAAAAAATGAATAGAATTAATCACTTGTAAAAAATAAAGATTATTTTTCTTTATCTCAGCCAACAGAGAAACTAAGCAGTTTTCAGGATTAGTGTCCTCTTTAAAAGGACACTATCTGCCAGATCGGATTAGTTTTACAAAAGATAATAGCTATACCTAAAATTAATGACACTAAATATCATGACCAAAAAAAGTAAAGTCAAGCGGCAGCCACAGTGAAATCCAACCAGACTCTTGATACTGGAATTTCTGTCATGGCTAACTTCTGCCACCCTCATGCTCCTTGGAAAAACTTCCTCCCTATTTTGCAACCGACTGCAGGTTATTCTTAGATTCAGACAGGGAAACAAAAACTGAGTGACAAGACCAGATGCACTTTACCTCGGTTATGAATACAGTCTGATGTGGGTATCTGTGGGATTATCTTTTTTCTTTTAGACCCTTCTTTAAGTAGAATGCACGATGATAAAGATCAGGAGATGGGAGGAGTTGGCAGAAAAAGGAAAACAATGGCCCCTTAATAAGACTCCTAGTAATCAGGCAGGCTTTTGTGTTTTGCATTAGAGATGTGAAAGTGATGGACTGACCATTTTGAAGGCTGCCATCATTGCAGACTGGCGTGTTTCTAATTACACATGAAATGAAAGGCTTCAGAGAAGAAATGACCCAGAACACTCAACCATTTAAGTATCTGATTAAGGCACGTAAGCCTTGTAAAGAGCAAACTGCAAGATCGCACTAGTCCAGTTGTGTTTTGTTTTTTTTTTTTTAGACTCATTTGAAATCTACTCTTTTTTTCTTCTACCTCCTTTTTTTTTTTTCTGTCCAAATACTTTTGTGCCCAAATTTGGAATGTTCATATCTGATCTCTCAAGTGCCAGCAGGAAACAGATGGCACCATCAGAGGATTGAATGGAAGGGGGTTTTAGTAAAGGGACTGTTTATAAGGTATGAGCAGGGTGGGGGGAAGTAAAAGGGAGTGGAGCAGCACCAGAGCGTAGCAATGGAGGGAAGCCTGGACGGCAAGTAGGAGAGCCACACAAGAGCTGATCCTGTACAAGGGGACTCCATGGAGATTATAGAAGCATGATAAGAATCAGAGGGAGTAAGTACTGCATCTTCTCTCCCTTCGCCACCACCAGTCTTTGGCTCATGATTGTCATTGGCCAAACCTACCAGAAGTCAGAGGAGAAATGAGTCTGGCAGATGCGTAGAAAATAAATTGCTGGGACACAGGACAGGAAGAGCAGAGAATGGATCTGGGGGCAAATGGAGAATAACCAGCACACATGCCTTTCACTAACATAAACCAACAGGAAGATCCCATGTATACTGGCAGATTAATTTGCCTTTCACCTTATAGTGCAGAACCGAGGAATTCACCACAATTACATCGAGCCGCTACTATGGGCAAGGCAAAAATAACCAGTGCAAATGCCTAGGCTGTATCATTTGTCATGTGTGGACCCCTCAGATCCTGTACTATCAGGGTTTGCACAACTAGTGCCTCCAGACACAGGTGGGACATATAAATGGGTGAACTGGTCTAGGTGGTAGGTAATGGGGAGTCATGTCTGTGAAGAACTCGGTAACCCTGCTGTCTCTGAAAGCATCGGTTGGCATGCAGTGCCCGGGAATTCAAGCCTGACATTTTCAGACTGTCTCTTTTTTTTTTTTTTAACCAAAGAAACCGTATAGCTAGGGGGAAAAAAAAGTTTCATTTTTGAATGTTGACAGCTAATTCAATTTCCTTTTTAAAGACCTGTAGTTTAGATTAACAAACACCTCTCATTGAGAGCTGGTAGCCTTTAAGTTCTTTGGTCTTTTGAGCTCCTCTATGTACTGTTCCAAAGGAAACAACCTCATCCTACCTGCTGTGGGGAGACCAGCTTCCCATCCCGAGTGCTTTCCAGACATTTGGGAGGTTCTGTGATGTTCTGCCATCCCTTGCTCTGGCCTCCTGCTGTGCATGCGTGCTGGTGTCTCCACTCAGCCTCTCACCTTTGGGGACCAGCAGACCTCTTTGCCTACCCTCCAGGCCCCAGAGCACAGCTGACCCAAGGTGATTGTAACAGACTTTATCTGGAGGTGTGGACATAACAGAAGGTAATTATATGACAAAGCAGGGATCCACTTCCAATACAAAGCCTCTTGCTGCAAGCTTGCCCTCCCTCTCAGGTGGAGCTTCTCCTCAAGCTCTTTCCTTCTTCTCGGCAAGCTACCGTCAGGGTCCTCCATTCCAGTGTGTCTCCCATCTCCTCTCTTCTCCAGGTCCTCAAGTTGTGCTGTTCCCTGCACCGTGCCCCCGCTCTCCCCCAGCCCCGGCCCCTGCCTTAAAATAGCACCTAGAGGCAACTCAAGAATCCCTACGCTGTATATCCCAGTTGCCGCTACTGCTTTTTGTCGCAACCTCTACTTCAGGTTAGGCCCCTAGATAATCAAAAGACCCACTGAAAGAAGCAGTCTTACCTAAGGAACATTCATTACTCCATCCAGAATGCTCCAGAATGCTCCAGAATGCTGCTGTCCTTCCAGAGCAATCAGCTCAGTCATTGTTGACTTTGATACCACAGCCCTTCTGTCCTCTTTGCTTCATAGAACTGCCTGCCTCAGACTCCTTCCTGAAGGTGGGAAGCAAGAGCATAGGCTGAATTAAGAAACAGGGTTTACTTCAAAAGAAATCTCAAATTCTGTTAAGTTTGGTAGTAGGGGACATTAGGGATGGCTTGCCAAGCTGAGACCCACAAAAGCTTTTCTTTTGGAAGGCATGAAAATCTTAAAAAAAAAAAAAAAAAAAAAAGAAAGAAAGAAAGTATCTGATAGGAGCACACAAAAGCTTTTCTTTTAGAAGGCAGGAAAATCTAAAACAATATTTATGTATCATAGCTGATGAGATGGGGACTGGTTTCAAGGCTAAAAGGTGATTATAATCACCCACACAGTTATTGCAAATGGTGTCCTACTTTGTATTTTTGTTTATGATAGGCTGGAGAGAAGTAAATTACCACCTCGTTGTCAGCCAATAATCATTTTCCAGGAAAAGGTAATTTATCCTCTGAAAGGGAATATTCACCTGTTTACCTTTTTGATTGCACCATTGTGTATGTGACTCCTACTGATTATGAAATCCATGTTTCTGTCCTCCAGATCCCACACGAAACCAGCCCAAGCTGGGGTGTGATGTAAAAATACATGATCAGATTGCAATTAGCAGCCTGACCTTCCCTCGGTGGTCATCACGGGAGACCGTGAACGCCGCAGGCAGCCAACACTCAGTATCTGTCTCGTTGAGTGTAACTTTTGGGGAGATTGGTCTGTTTTCACAAGATGTTGGAGGATACTACTTCCTCCATCCTGAGGGTTAAGTTTGGGAGGAAGTGGTATAGTCACCATAGAACTAGGGGGAATTCCCATTGTGGAAAAAAAAAAAAAATTAGAGAAATTTTACTCAAAAACTTTTAAATAACCCAGTACTACAGTGAGAAGAAACATTTCCCGGGCTTTGAATGAAATACCTTAAGATGTACTTCAACTTTTAGGTGGTTTATTTAGTTCTTGGTTAGCAGAGTGTTGCTGCAAGGACTGGAAAGCTGACAGGAAGTGCATCATATTCTAAAAGGGGCTGATTATCTGGCACAAAGTAAATGATACTAACATTGGCTTTTTAAAAACTCTCTGCTGAGCATAGTTACTTCTCAGAATATAATACAGTTTCATTCTTATCCATAGGCTTTCCCTCTTTTAATTCTTATTTTTAAAATTACATTTATATCTATATCTATATATCTATAGATATTTACAGAAGTGCATAAGTTTAATAATCATAGATTAATGGAAATGACAACAGGACACAGATGTTCATACATATACAGATGCTTTTATTATTCATATTATTTTATTTTTAAAGCCTTTTCTTGTAACACAACTGGACTTTATTGCTTTTTCCAAAAACAGATTTTGTTTCTACCACTGTGGTATACAAATAATGTTTTTATTTGGTTCCAATGAAATCACATAGATTGATTCCATGGACCTTACTCCTCCCATGTAATCTGATTTATTGGATCCCATAGTAGCCTTCAAATTTTTAATGTATCGAATATATAGTTTACTAAGTATATCTCTAGATTTTAGACAAAAATAATAAATATAAAACTTGTGGATATGTGTTATAAAATGTTCATATTAGTCTAAAAGAACAGGTTTGTTACTCATAGGAGGAGGGAAGTGCTAACACTTATATGAATACTTATGTGAGTGACCCTGTTCCCCATATGGTTAAACAGACAAAAATCTGTATTTCTTTCTAACATTTCCAATTAACGTTAATTAATTGTCACACTTGATGTGCAGGATCTGACTTGCCATTTGTAGATTGTAGCCTTGGTGTTGACTTGCTCATTTGGTTAGTTTCTTTGCTGGCTGGACTTTCACTTAATGTGAACACTTGCAGTGTCAGTGTTGTGAGTTTCCTTTCTCCCTCCCTCCCTAGCAATATATCTGATAGATTTAGGGGAGAGAGGTTACAGAAACTTTTACTTAAAATTGGGTATTGTTTGCAGATTTCAATGAATCACACTCGGCTGTTCCTCACTATTACGGGAGTTAGAGCACTAACTCCCTGCCAAATACATATAATGAGGACTTTGAAAATATATCCAGGTGGTTCTGTGAAAATGTGCCACTCAGATCTTTTGTGGCAGGAACGAAATTGACTGAAGAACGCAGTCACTGCTTCCGTGAACCCAACATTGTGTCATGCTGAGGGTGCGCTTCCCGTAGCCAACAAATGAAGGCAAATGGGCTAGTAGTACAGACCCATACCTGTGATATGTGTGGTTCTTTCATTGGAAGACTGGCTCAAAGTCTCCTTCTGGGCCTGGCCAAACCTTTCATGGAATTACCCTGGAGCCCAAGACTCTTCCCACCCAAAACTTTCTGCCCTGTCCTTTAGCAGAGTCAGACCTACATCGTGGTCTGGCAGCTAGCTCTTCCTGCCTGCTACTCTTCCTTCCCTCTACCCACCATCCCCCACAAGACTTCTCTTGCATGTCTAATCCTAACACAAGGTCTGCTGATCTGAGAACCTGAACTCACACAAATAGCACTGAGCTCTGCCTCTAAATGAATTTAAAAGTTACTTTTCTCTTCTGTAATCGAAATTAATCTTTGAACACTTTGGTGGAAGAGAGAACTATCTTCGTAGTCAGAAAATGTGTTTATCCATGTGGTTCATTTTCTTTATCTTCTGTAGTGACTACAACATATACAGAAGTTTCATTGTGGCTGTGGCACATTTTTGTATGTGATCTTGTGGGGTAATAAAGAGGGGAAAAAAAGAGAACAAAAAAGCCTCCCCCTTCCAAATTAAACCCAAACATAAGAATAATAATGTTTTCAACTTTCATAGTGATTTTTTAAAATATTCTAGGGGAAAAATAGAAGAGTCCTTTGTTAGTCTATATCCTAAAATTTAATTTTTTTCATTTTAAAAATAATTTGTTGAGATGATGGTCATAATAAAGTAACCATTATGAAGTGAACAGTGCAGTTGCATGTGGTACATTCTAAATGTACTAATGGAGGTTGTGCACCTCCAGCTCCCTCTGGTTTCAAAACGTTTCCATCCTCCCAGAGTAAACCCCTTACCTGTGAAGCAGTTTCTCCCCTGCCCCCCCAGCCCTTAGTAACCATTAATCTGTGTGCCATCTCTATGAATTTACCAATTCTGGTTATTTCATATAAAGGAACTCCTACAATAGGTGTACAAATATATACTCATACATACATACCCGTTGTCTGCTTTCTTTGACTTAGCACCTATAATTGTATCTTTTGTTTACTTCCTAATCAAAAATGTCCTTGGCACTAGTGATCTCACCCTGTTTAGGGTTGAATTTCTTCTTCTTTTTTTTTTTTTTTTTTTTCCCCAGCTCCATCTTCCTCAAAGTCTACAAAGAATCTTTGTTGTGGTTTTTTGTTTGTTTGTTGTTTTTTTCCTGTTTTTCCTTCTTGTCCCTCCCTCACAAACTTTGCCAAAAAGTTGTGGGGCTTACTTCTTCCCCCACATCAGATAGCTGTTTCTCTAGATCCTTGTACAAGAGTGACCATGAACTTTATATGCTGTAGTGGCTGTCAGAAGACATTAGTGCTTAACTTTCTGAGGGAATAAATAGATGTTTCTAGTTCTAAGGGATTTACCCAGATACCAAGAAGTTCAGACTGTGGGTAGCAGGAGCCTGGACTGGTTTTAAAGATTAACTTGGCTTGGCCCCTTGACAATTGTGGACTAAACCTTAGGTCATCATCTGTGACTGTGGCTGATGTTGGGACCAATCACGTAGGGGAATGGTTCTGAATATTAAATGAAATGGGATATTGGCCCCAGTTAGTGTGGTCCCTGCAGGGTAGTAAGCTTTTTGTGCTAGCCGTTCTCGTATGTTAGCCATCGTTGTGGTCCGTGGTGCTGTGGGGTGGGCTGTGGTGTGGTTGTGGTATAGGGGGCTTGCAGCAGTTGTGGAGTTGATGTTATTTACTACCAGAGCACGTGTGTCTCTGAAGTCAAGGTCTTCATAAGTCCTGGCAGCCTCCCAAGCAAAAAATAACAACTCCACTCAAGCTGGACAAAAGTACAACAGATAATTCCAAAATTCTATTGTAAATGAATTTGAAGGCAGAATTCTGTTGTTCATTTCTTTGGTGAAACTAAGCAATGGAATCCTGCTGCTTGTCAGACATTGTAACTGAAAATGGGTCTTGATCTTGCGATGATTTGCTTTCTTACCTGATATTCGACTTATCGAGTGTATCTATGTTAGTCTTTTAGCCTCCTCCCTCTAAATTTTTTTTAAGATTTATTCATTTGAGGGAGAGAGAGAAAGCAGGTGCACGCACATGCATGCATGAACGGGAGGGGCAGAGGGAAAGGAGAGAGAGAATCTTAAGCATGCTCCACACCCAGCATGGAGCCCCACGCAGGGCTCGATCTCATGACCAGGAGATGATGGCCTGAGCTGAAATCAAGAGTCAGACGCTTAACCAACTGAGTCACCTAGGTTCCCCAATCCTTCTTAATTTTTAAATGCTTTTCTCTGTGTTCAGAGCCCAGTTTAGCCTTGTGATGGCTCTCTGCCCAGCTCGTAAACCCATTACCTTTCTCTTCTTTAGAGGCATGACTCATTGACTTTTGCCTCTTAGTATCTTTTATGTCCCTCTTTCTCATTCCTTATAAAAACACATGGAGTTCTCTTTCCTTTTATAGGAAGGAGTGCGGCAAATGATTAAGAGTGAGGACACTGGATTCTACTCTTAATCCATGCTGTCGAACACTGGGTGCCTCTGAGCAAGGGTTTTAACCTCTCTAAGCTTCAGTGTCTTCATCTATGAAATGGGGAGGTAGTTATGCTGAGGACTTAAGGAGATGAACCATGTAAAATGCTTAGGACAGTTTCTGGCACATGGTCAATGTTATCTAATGATGACGCTCATGATGGTGTGGCTTATCTAGCCTCCTAATTCCTTTCCTTGGTTGAATTTAATCTCAAATATTATTAGCTGTTTTTAAAAGTGCATCTTGGCTCAGACCTTTCTTTTGAATTCAACTTCTGCCTTTTTAACGTCTTCCTGAATAGTTCTACCCCTCACATAAATGCGACTTCTCCGAAGAGCAGATTGTGTTTTTGACCTTCTCCATCTCTGTTGTCTTAAGGCATCACCCACCTTCAGGTTCATGCAGTGATCTTTGAATACTTGTGAAGAGGTCAACTTCCCACATTTCTAAAATAACCAAGTCCTGTATGTTCTCACAAGCTCATCATCATCTGTTTACTTCCATTTCTATGTCCAGGACCACAAATCAAATCTGAGACACCCCCTTCAGGACTCAGGACAGTTTAAGTGATGATGATGATGATAGCATCACAGTTCATGTTTATTAAGCTCTAACTTTGTGCCAGAAACTCTTCCAAGTGTATATAACATGTATCACTTTATTAAATCCTCACAAAAGCTTTCTGACATAGGTACTATTATCTCCATCAGAGCAGAAAAAACTCACGCTCAAAGATGTTTAAAAAAGCCTGCGGAAGGCCATGGTACTTAGACTTGGAACCCAGCCCATATGACTCAGGTGCTTGTGTACTTAATGACCCTCCACTGCTTCCTTAGCCTTCCCCCTTCCTTGCCAGTTGCTCTCCCTGCTTCCAGTGCCAGTCCTCTTGAGTTTTGAGAATTGCTGCCAGATTCCCGTATTACTAATAAGTGCAGTTCCTTGACTGAGAGGATTGGAGGTTGGAGGTAGGGCATGTTACTCAAGCTTAAGTGGGCATACAAATATGCTGAAATTACATATGGGGTGGGTTGATTTGTTTCTCAAAAGGAAACTAAGAGCTGTATCTTGGATAATGTCCCAGAAGCTCCTTGAGTTGGCATTCAAGGCTCTCTTTCAGTTAGTCCGCAGTCAGTTCTTTCTAGGCTTTCTCACAATATCCCCCGTCCTACACCTCTGTCCCAGTCAGACGTGTCCATTTACTGTTCCTCTTGCTTTATACATCCCTCCCCCACCTTCACTCTTGAAGGTTCACCACCATTACCAGATCCTAAGAGGGCCTGACATCCCCCTCCCCATTTTCTTTCCTGTCTGTTCTCCAAAGTTTACCCTTTGTCCCACCTCCTTTTGATATCTTCGTAGATGACTCCAGGTTGGTAATGAGAGGACTTTCCTCTAACTGCCACAGAACACGAAACAGAGGTGCCCACTCAGTAGCCCACAGGAGCCCATAGTGAAGCTAGCCCATCATTGCCATGGGGGTTAAACAACCCACCGTTGCCAGGTGGCCCGGTTTTTTGAGAGGTAATAGAAATCTAAATATATAAGTGCAATCTCATATATTTTTAAAGCTGACAATAAAATGAAAACAGAATTTCCAGGGGGCAAACAAAGTTTGTTTGGGGGCAGCCACCTGGTTTGGACTTCCGCTAAGGAGTATGTTGTCCCCATTTACCAATTGAAAGTTGCTCGTACTGTCTGCTAGACGGAATTCTCTTTTTATTTGTTCAGAGTTTCCAAAGTTGTTTGGAAGAAACTGACCCTCAGTTGTTTCTTTTGTAAATTATCTTTTTTTCCCCCACAGTAATTAGTACAGAAAATTTTAGAATGATAATGTCATGTAATCAAAATATTCATTGTAGCACATCGATCATACATGATACCTTGTTTGGGTGCCACCTTCTTTCACAAAAAGCGATTAGAATTAAAAAAAAAATAGCTATTCAGGTAAGACAGCAGTCAAAAGTTTCAAAAGCATTTGGCTTAAAACACACATTTCAATACTTATTAAAGTAAATTATCAGGCAACCTCTCAATTGCACGTGTTTTGTGAAGAGTTAGGGTTCTCTAACCAGAGAAAATTGGACTGAGTGCTTTCCTCTTTTTAATATTAGAAATGCAGATTGAAAATAAGCTTTTCAAAAAAATTGGATATCCATGTATTGTTATTAAGGTAAACTGAAATTATTTTCATTTTTCAGTTCTGAAGCAAGTAAGTGAATGAAATTTGCAGTTGATGACTTGTAATTACATCGATTTTCATTTTCCTTCTTGGGTATTCTTCAAAGTGACAATGCTTAAAGCAAATGGCACTTGATCAACAGCAGCTTTACGACACCCTAATTGCAGCAGACAGTTACACCGTGAGAATGGCAGATGAAAGGCTCTGCCAACTGTTAGGGCTGGTCAACCATCCCACTTGCCTCCGAGTCCCCAAGATCTTGTGCAGTGCTTGACTTTAGTTAAGGGGGAAAAAAAAGACATGTTGATGGGGTGGTGGTGGACAACACAGGACCCAGGAAAAATAGAAGGAGCTGACAATCTGTCCAACAAGAGATGTTCTTCTGGCAGGTGTATTGTATATAGAGAATACATAAAGAAGTGGCGGTCATTAAAATATGGTTACTTAAGTGAATGATTGCTTGAAATTTGCTCGCATGGTGAAGACCTCATTATAGACCATACTTGGCATGTAAATAAACTTATGTCAAGGGGTAATTAATTTGCTCTCAGGTGGAGTGATTTGGTCACCTGCATTGGACAAGTCCAATCCAAAAACTGAAGATGCTTCCTCTCCTCGCATTTTAAAATCTGCCGGGCCAGACACTCGTTTTAGAAACTGTTAGGTGGTTGCCATTTAGAAATTATGAGCAGAAAGCCGATGTGTGAGGACAGATGACAGTGTGAGGAATTATAGACAGAATGTGCCCCTGGGTGTTACTGAAGCAAGATGCCTCATGATGCAATTTCTGTCTTCATTTCTGACCGTGAATCTTCAAAGGGATCATTACCTAAAATTTGCAGTAAATATCAGAGTGGTAATTCTCAAACTTTTAACATAGATCAGACTTAGCTCAAAAAGCTTAGAAAATCCCAGGCAGTTGGGTGGGCCCTAGCCCCAGAGTTTGAATACCTGAGTATGAATATTTCGAACACGCTCCCAAGGGGGGCCTATGCTGCTGGTCTAGAGACCACACTTTGCTCACCATTTATATAGAAGACCAATTAGTGAATGCAAATGAATTACTCAAGTGAGTGCCTTCGTGAGGAATATACCATTCTGGTGCAAGAGAAATTGGGGTAATTCTCAGGAAATTCCTGCCACACAAAGAACGCCAAGCTCACAGAAAGCAGCCAGAGTGGTATTGTGGGGAAGGTAGGCTTTGTGTTCAGAGAATGAATATTTTCTAGGGTTCTAGGAATGAATATTTTCCACTTGGTAACTTTGTGACATTAAGCATGTTACTGAGACCCTCTGTGCCTCGGCCTCCTCATCTGTCAAATGCAGATGTCAGTAGTCTGTACCATGGAATTGTTTGGGGGCTTCCAGGGAAGGGCACAGGAAGAACTTCAAGCTCAGGAGTTGGCATGTGGGGAGGCCTGTCTCATTACATGACGATGTCCATAATATGCCAAAGGGAAGTCATTGCATGTGGGTGCATTTATGCCTTCGTCTGTTTGGGCTGCTATAACAAAATATTGCAGATGAGGTAGCTTATCAACAACAGAAATTTATTTCTCACAGTTTCTGGAGACTTGCAGTCTGAGATCAAGTGGCAACATGGTTGGGTAAGGGCCCTCTTCTGGGTTGCAAACTTCTCATTGTATCCTCACGTGGTGGCAGGGGCTAGGGAGTTCTGTGGGATCTTGTATATAAGAGCATTCATCCGTTTCATTAGGGCTCCCCCCTCATGATCAAATCACTTGCCAAAGGCTTCACTTTTTAACATCATCGGAATCTGCATGTACAGATTCCAACATGGCAACGTTGTGGGCACACACTCTGACCACAGCAATACATGTGGGAGAGATTCAGAGGTTATCATTTGTTTTCTGAGATCCAGGTGTCAGGTTTGGGGCTCCTTAGTTTAGGAGGTTTATCTTGTGCACAAAGCTACCTGAAGTAGAGTTCGTTGTCATGTCAGTGCTGTTAGTGTGCTTATTTAGAGTTTGATCTCAGATGTGGTCAGGGATATTTCATGAGATTGTTGACCGTGTATACAGTGCATTAATGGAGGCAGTAGCTGCCGTGACTGGTGGGGACAGTGGTGGTCTGTGGGAGAGATGGACCTATAGACAAATGGAGAGAGGGGAGAAATAGAAAGATGGAGAATTAAGAGATGAAGAAAGGGGAGGTCAGAGACAGGAAGGTGAGAGAGAACTAGGAATTCAGGGCTATCGTATCAAAATGCTTTCAAGTTAGGTTAAATGGAGTCTTTTAAGGCTTCTAATGTGTATGCATCCATCTGTACCATCAGCAGTTAGGTGCCTACTGAGTGGTAGGTGCTGTCCTCTCATATTTTGAGTAGTTCAAGAAATTCTGAGTGTCCCTTTCGTAGGAAGTATAATGGAAATGGGGGTGACCAACACATAGTTCCTGCTCCCAGGGAGAGTGCAAACTACTGGAAGAGGAATTGAAGAATAAATAAGATATCCTTATGCAAACGAGGGGGAAAAATAACATTACCAAGTATGGACTTTCTAGAACAGACCTAGTTAGAATCCTGCCTTCAAGCCTATTTAGCCATGAGATCTTGGACACGTTGGTTGTTCTCCATGACTCTTCAATGTTTTCATGGATAGAATGGAGGTGCTTCTGCTTTAAAGAGCTGTTGGTGCATGTAAAGGACTCAGCATGTGCCATTTATTGCATGGCTCACATAGTAGGCCCTTCATTAATGAAAGCATGGGCTCCTTGGTCTGTTGGGTGCTATTCTTTTGCAGCTAGGGTGGTGGCTTTTAGGCTTGGGTTTTCACCCATGTCTACTGTGATTATAGTGGAACAGAAGAAACTGGTAAGAGAAGAATCAAGAAGTAGAGTGTGAGGTCAAACCAGATTGAAGGAACATTTCTCTTTACCAGAAGATGTGCAAACCACCTTCTCTGGGTATATGAGAGAACTGGCAGGGCAGTCCATGGGTTTCTATAGAAACAATGACAGAGTGCAGAAAGAGGAACAAGTGATGGGTATAATAACCGTGGGTGGCTTTTTTTTTTTTTTTTTAAGGATTTTATTTATTTATTTTGAGAAAGAGAGAAAAAGCATGAGCATGGGGAGGGACAGACGGATAGAGAGAATCTCAAGCCAAGTCCACAAAGGGAAGGGAGCCTGACTAGGGACCTGATCCCATGACCCCAAGATCATGACCCAAGCCGAAATTAAGAGTCAGATGCCCAAGGTGACTGAGCCACTTAGGTGCCCCAATGGGTGCTTTTATAGACACTGTATGGTAAGGTTGCTCTGTCGTAGTCATTGCCCTATCATTATTGCTGAATTGTTTCATGGTATCCTTAGTCCTTGAATGCCAGAAAAGTGATTGCTCACAAATACACAGCTCACACCTGGTAGTTGTGGATCTGTAGTTTCAGATCATGGCTATTTGATGGTAATCAGACGATGGGATCGTAGCGGGGTGAGAAGGAGGGAATCTCCTGGAGACAAAAGAGACCAGTGACCATGGTCTCTGGAGGTACACTGCCTGGGCCTGGATATTGGCTGGGCCACTTGCTCACTATGTGCCTCAGTTTCCTCATATGTAACACTTGGTTGAGTTAGTTTGTGTCTGGCATTCAGAGCATTGCCTGCTAGCTAGTTACCCCTGAAGGGTTACTTAATATTCCTGTTATTTCACCTAAGGATATTCCCAACTTCTGACAGATCCCCTAGGGCACTGAATAAATGCAAGGTTGACACCCCCCTCCCTTTTTTTAAAAGATTTATTTATTTGTTTTAGAGAGAGGGAAAGAGTGTGTGGGTGGGGAGGCCATGGGGAGAAGAGCAAGAATCTTCAGCAGAGTCCCTGCTGAGCATGGAGCCGGATGCAGGCCTCGATCTCACAACCTTGAGATCATGACCTGTGCTGAAACCAAGAGGAGGGTGCTCAGCCAACTGAGCCACCAGGTGGCCTACAAGGTTGACCTCCTGAAAGCAGTACTATAAAATCATATTATATGAATATTTAACTCCTAAGAATTCTATACGTACTCTAAGGATAACCAACTTACATGTTACATATAATCATTCATACGACTGTTCAGAGTTTCTGTTGTCTTTTTTTCCTTCTTCTGCATTTTTTCTCTCATTTGTAGTAATAAATTACCATAAAATGAAGCTTTCACATGGGATCCTTTTTACTTCCTATGTCTGACGGTGTAGCTTTATTACACTTAAGAATTGAATACCCAAAGCTACGTATGCTATACTTCGTGGGTGATTGATTTAAGGCATTGTCCACAGTTACCGAGGCCTCGAGAGTTTCTCCACCATGGGTGGGTTGGCTGGTGGTCTCAAAACTTACTGCTGCCTTGTATTTTTTGATCAGCTTGAGTAGGTGTTTCTTACTTCTGTTGTATCTTAAATTGTGGAGTGAAGTAGAACCCAGTGTAGCACACCAGGATTGGGTGGCGTGGTGGGTATACAGCAAATGTTATTTTGCAGGCATTTTTTAAATTGTACCCAGGTTCTGTTCTGTTAGCGACTTACCTGTTCATTTTTCTTTGCTCTAATAATAGGTTTTTGCTTAGAAGGCTCTGTCCATTACTGAGCAATTAGAGCAAGATGAACATATTTAAAAGCTTTGGAGAGTAGAAGGAGGGGATGGCATTGAGCATAATTAGACTTCTGACAATAGGTTTTCATTTAAATGATTTTATTTTTTTGCTAGCGTATAAATACCTGCTAGCTTTGTTCATCTCTCACAGTGTTTATCTTAAAGCCTGTGTGTGCTTGTTCCCCACATTTGAACAACAGATTTGTTCCATTTTAAAACAATTGTGTATCTGTTGAGTGTGCTGAGGGGCTACTGTGGCTCAGAGTTGTGGTTTTCATTTTTTTATTTTTAGATTTCGTAATTATGTTCTGTAGTGATTCAACATGGAGCTAGCCCTTGGCCGTTTCTGTGTAAGTAAAAGCCCGCTTTACCCTTGCACATTTTGTCACTTCCCGCTACAATATCAACGTGCAGGCATCAAACATTGGTCCTTTTTTCTTTCCCAAATGCAAAGCTTGAGATTCCTTCTGAAACATTTAATTCATATTTTTAAGCTAGAACTATCATGTCATAGACATCACAACTTCTGTGCCAGATAGTGACTGTTTTGGAACATTTTTATTTATTCAATCAAGGCTAGTATTTTATGAAATAATTGACTTGAAAACTCAGAAGCAAAGTGAATTGTTAGAGATTACAATACTTGCATGCTGTCATTTATTTTGTCAGTAGTACTTCAGATTATTGTATTCAACTATTACTAAAGTGTGAGACCTACCTTCAAAGTACATGTGTTTTCTTCCTCAATTGAAGGCGTGATACTTGACCTTTTTTTTTTTTTTTTTAATGTTCAAGACGTAAGGAAAAGATGGTTGGAACTGGTGGACACAGCATTTTTTCAGGTTTTAGAATTTAATGGTAGAAAATGCTGAGAAATATTGACTCTCAGCCTGCGTGCATATGTGTATGCCCATGACTGAGCAGTTCCTGGTAATGAAGAGACAAAGCAAGACAGGGACTAATACACTATGAGAGGTTAACTCATTGCGTTTGCTTTTTCTTTTCTGTAGTATGTGGGAAAGAAAACAGTGTTACCATGCTCTCATTTGTGCACAAGGGTACCAAACCCTCAAATTAGAATTCGATTCTCTCAAAGACAGTGAACAACTTAACACCATCTAATTCCACTCTATGCTAAGATGTCTGATATAAACTCTATCTTTTAAGAAGTATGAAAGTTGTTATTATTAAATAAGTAATAATGCCTATGGAATTAAAAGAAAAAAACTATCTCCAGAATTGTAAGGCAATTTTGACATAAGCATTTTCCAGAAAATACTGAGCACTGTAAAGATGGTCACCTTCTACTTATTTTTTGTAATTAATGTCTTTTAAACAGTAAGAACTTGATCCAATAATATTTATGCTGAAGATAGATTATAAAGAAAATGAACTCTATTCATCTGGGAGACAAAATGAATGAGGACTGAACAAATAACAAAATAGCCAATGTTGAAAAACATTATTTTTACTAATAGATATATCTCTTCACTCTCTAAATGTCAATTGTGCCTTCATTTATTTTTTTTTTTAAAGATTTTATTTATTTATTCGACAGAGATAGAGACAGCCAGCGAGAGAGGGAACACAAGCAGGGGGAGTGGGAGAGGAAGAAGCAGGCTCATAGCGGAGGAGCCTGACGTGGGGCTCGATCCCACAACGCCGGGATCACGCCCTGAGCCAAAGGCAGACGCTTAACCGCTGTGCCATCCAGACGCCCCCAATTGTGCCTTCATTTAAGCTTGAAATCTGTGAACAGACAGCAGACTTTTTATTATTATTTTGTTTTTTTTTTTTTTTCAGCAGCTCATGTCCATGCAGATTTTTAAGTCTTTAAATAAGTAAGTGATAGTGATCACACATAGATTTAGGGAATGATTTTCAATCTCAGAATTATTGACACTTGGGGCTAGCTAATTCTTTGTTGTGACGGGACTGACCTGTGCATTGGGCTGTCCAGCAGCATCCCTAATGTGCTCCCACTAGATGCTAGTAGCATCCTCACCCCCAAATGTGAACACTGAAAGTATGAATAGACATTGCCCAAGACCCCAAGAAGTGAGAAAGGGGCAAAAATGTCCCTGGGTTGAGAAACACTGCTCTAGAGATGGGGACAGGAATATCTAATTCGAGTTTTCAGTGTTTTCTCTTTTATTATCAATCACAACTATGACTGGCAAGTCATTAAGGGCATTATAAGCTGAGCTCTAACCCAGTGGTCATAGCCAAAATAAACTACATCTCTTTGGCCTCATGGAAGCTCTAGGAATTCACTGGAAAGTAAGCACAAAAGACACTCTTTGTCCCTACTAATTTTTCCAGCAGTATACGTTCTTACTCCTCTGTTTTCAGTGCCAATTCATTTTAGTAATGCAACCCAAATGGTTTAGAATTGCAGTAGGTAATGGATAATCTACCTACTAGGCAGAGTTCATTTCTTCCTAGTGAATGAAAATGCAAAATGAGAAACGCCGCTCTAGATGCCTGGGCACCACTGAATTTGATTTGACAAGCTAATCATGACATCAGCAAGAGGTCTGTGGAAGGTAAAGGTGGTGTAGTAGGGAGCAGAGGCAGCGTCCGGGGAAGATGATTGCTAATGATAGCTAGAGGCCTGCTTTCTCATTCTCTGCCTCCTTCCAAATGCATGTTGTGTTTGCTTGATGTGCTTGTCATTTAGAAATTTAGACTAGACCAGATGCTGCGTTTGAAATCTTGTACACAGTACTGTTTGGTTTACCAAAGGCCTGTTGAAGTCACAGTATCCAAAAATGATTTCTAAGTGAGGGGGAATATCTCTGATTAGATTGAGTTCCATCAGGGAAGAATATGGACTCTAGATTGAAGCCATTAACAATGGCTCAGTTGTTTACTTAACAAAAAAAAAAAAGAGAGAGAGAGAGAGAGATGGATACGTTTTTTATGTAGATAAATAGGCATTTTAAAAATCACTTTGGTATTATCTGTATCACCAATTTGTAGAGTATTTTCTGATTTAAGTAATAAGACTGGTCTGTTTTGGACTAGGATCTAGATTTTGGTCAGGGGTGTTATCAAATCCTTATTTAACTCTGAGTGCCTGGGGGGGAATTACTTCTTCCACAACTTGTTTGAAATGTCATGTGAAAAAACATGGGTTATTTCTAAGATTTGGTGCTCTTTGGTTTTAGATCTTTGACCGTTTAATATTGATGCTAGTCGAAGGTCTTAGGAAGTGTACTTGTCATATGTGGCTGCCACTCCTCATTTCTTTATCCCAGAGAGACAGCACTGTTCCAGTCACTGCACTTTTTCCCTGCACTTTACTCCAGGAAGCCAGTCCAAATTGACCATTGTTGGCATATGATGGGTTGGTCTTGATTTAAACCCTGGTCGAGGTTACACGTTGGGAAATGTTACTCTAGGCCGGAGCTGAACTATATTTGCACGGCCCAGTATGGTAGCTGATGACATGTGGCTACGTGCGGCCATTGAAAACTTGAAATATGGTGAGTTGACTACAGAATGGAAATATGCATTTAATTAATTAATTACATTTAACAATTGATTAAATGTAAATAGACTCTTGTAGCTACCAGGTATGATGTTGGACAGCACAGCTCTTGTCATTGAGAAAATTTACTGAGACACTGTTTTGAACCCAAGATTGTGGTTACTCTGGGTCTTCCAAACAGACCACACCGACAGTGACAGAGCACTTGTCACAATTATCACAGCCATGAGCCCTTAGGCTAGCCACCTGGACAGAGGCAGGAGAATGATTGTATGTGTGAGCAATCCTAGTGAGTTACAATTGCAGAAGTCTGATTTCTAGAGGCCTAATATTAAACAGAGGCATCTCTGATACTGAAAGGGAGAAGGGGAGTCAATGCATACAAATATTTTTAAATCTACTCTCTTACCAATTCTTTGAAATTATGTCTATGAAGTGGAATACCTCTATGGGTTTTTGATGTTTTGTGTATACTATTTTCCCCCTCATATTATCTGCTAAACAATTTAGCACACCTCTGCTAAACTGGGGAGGAATCTTTGGGGCCGATCACAGGAACCGAATTTTGGGTAGTATAGAATCTTTTGTGTATGACATGAAAGAGCAAGGTGTTATCTATGAACTATTTGGTTATAGGATAAATCACGGAGTTTCAAAAGATGCTAGGTCTTTGGTCATGACAGTAAGTACCAGTAATGTGGGAAACAAAGGCAGAAGGAAATGTAGATAAAATTAAATGTCCATATAACCTGCAGCCCATTGAAAAAACTTGAGGTAGTTATAATGTACCTCCAGGAAGCTCCTAACTGTATTAATGTTAATGCCTTGCTAGAGGGAAAAACAACCTTAGTTTGACAATAACAAGGTCTCCTGTATCCAGTGAATCTTCTTTGGCATATGAAAATCCTTTTGGAACTTCCCTTATCTTTACTTCCCCCCATCCCAAAGTATATCATCAGTTGCCCCTCATAATCCTGGGGCAGCAGAAGGCAGCAGGGGTTAGCAGCAGCTCTCTCTGCCCATGGGTCCTGTCCTTCTGCTTTAATAAAACCACCATTTTGCACTGAAGACCTCTCAAGAATTCTTTCTTGGCCGTTGGCTCTGGACCCCACCAACCTCACCTATATTTCAAAAACTACATTACCAGGAACCACTCTGTGTGGCTCTTTTGATATGTAGTTGTCATCCTGGTGGCCCTGGGAAGTGACTTAAGTTTATAAATGCCTTTGAGTTTATAAAGCTTCCAGTCCTGCTCATGCTTGGACCAAGACATTGCAAGTCCCCTGTTCTCCTGTGGGTAACATGTATTGAACAAAATCACCTAAGAGACCTCCTTCCACATCTGCCTTACCAGGTGAAAAGGCTTATAGTGCTTGGAAACTGGTAGTGATAATAATTGATGTTTGGTTTGTTTTTCTAATATGTGTCTGAAAAGGTGGAAAATATTTATATTGCAAGACAGTTAAGCTTTGACATGTATGAAAGCATTGAAGATACTCACAGTAGCACTCTTTTTTTTTTTTTAAGATTTATTTGAGAGAGCGAGCGAGCAGGGGGAGGGGCAGAGGGAGAGAGAGAGAGAGAGAATCTCAAGCAGACTCCCCACAGAGCAGGGAGCCCCACCACTGGGCTCCATCCTGTGACCCTGAGCTCATGACCTGAGTTGAAATCAAGAGTTGGATGCTTAACCACCCAGGCACCCCTCACAGTAGCACTCCTCTAAAAGCCTTTTTAAAATTAAGAAAAGATTTTCACTTTATTCTCTTTTTACAAGGAAGTTGCAAAATCTTGAGAAGTTACCTTGAGTCTCAGTGTTCTCACTATAGAATGAAAAGGAGACCACTGAACCCTTACGGGTACTCTGAGACTTACGTAGATAATAAATGCATAGATTCAGCATCATGTGTAGACCGCAAAAATTGCTTCATAAATTATAGCTATTGTTATAGATGTATCTTAAAGGTTATATATTAAATAAGACACAGTATTGTAAATCCAAACACAAAAAGACCTAGAAATGCTCTTGGTAAAGGGATACTGGGGTAGGTGTTTCTTTTCTTTTTCCCATTCTTTTGTAATGCAAATCAATCTCCCTTAATTTCATTTGTTTTGTAAATTAAGAGATTCCTCTACCAGGTGTTCTAAAAGCTGGGCCCATCCCTACCTCTCCGAAATGGCTCTCCGAAACCTACCAGATGGTTTATTGTAACAACAAATAGGCGTCTCTTCAAAGCTATTGTCCGATTATACATAATCATGCTCTAATAACTTAAAAATACTTATGCCATTTCTTTTATTGATGAGCTGCTCTGAATGCTGGAATAAATAGCATGCCATGGAAATAGCATGCTTTTCCCTCTTGAGCCAACAGTACTCAGTTTTCCAGTTACGAAAAGAGAACAGTTGAAGTGTTACCACTAACTTAAGTTGAAGCTTTAGTATTATGAAAATACAGTTCCCTCAGAAAAATGGCATGCTGTGTATTTTCATATTCAATTAGTGCCCCAAATTTTCTGCATTGAGTATCAATAGTGTTTGAATTAACTAGGTAACTCTTTTAGTTATTCACTTCCTTAAAGTGACCTTTTAGGGGAATTTTGATTAATTTGACCTATTTCATCTAGGAGGTTGGAGTCTGATTGTTAAGAATTATCTGGGAAAAATGCTTTTCTTTTGGGCAGAAGGACACATTTAATTTTAAAATGAAATCTATTCCTTATGGACTCAGGGAGCCTGTGAATTAATGCAGGAATTGATATTAGGATAAAATCTTAAACAATTAGGGGTAAGTATCTAAAACTCAATTAACCTTTAACAGTTCACCCCATAGCCGTAGCATGCTCTCGTTTTCATTGCTGTGGGATTAAATGGATTCTTTATCATTATAAGACCAGACAAAAGTCAAACTCTGCAAGACCAGTTTTAGCCAGAGCACATTTGCGATTCTTCAAGGATGGGGATGTATACCACTTACTTGATTTGTAGTGCTTTCAATAGGTAATCTTCTCCTTCCTGTTGGTGCTTTATTTTTTATGACTCCATGCTGAATCTACCTTCAAGTTATTTTGTGATAATGAAATGAACTTCCCAGTCTGGGCCTCGAGGCCCAGATTCTTGTAGCAATCACCATGATCTCCGTATTACTTGCAGAGTCCGTGAGTCTGAAGGTCAGGCATTGCTAAGGATATCCAAAGACATTTTTCATTTTTTAGAAGCCAAAAAGAAAAGCCAAATGTCACACCCATCCTGAAATTACCTTAATAGTAAAATAATTTTATCATATCAGTTTGACATGTTAAACCTCTGTAGGTTGTTCTGTACTTTTGACAAATAACTTCCCTTGCTTAAATTATTGCTGAAGGATGATAGGACTTGGCAGAAATTTCTTAGGGTTTCAGCCTCCGAATGATCAATTTAAATGTCCATACCCATCTCAAGAAGAGACGTGAAAGTGCCACGCGTACCCTGATGGTCTCGGCGTGTAAGCTTTCCCTGGTCGGCCTTCTGAAGAGAGAGGTACGCACTGGAAGAAGAACATGGTGACACAAGTTATGATTGGATGATTTCCCATCACTCTTCATAATGAGGCTCTTTGGTTGATACGGTGGGTTTTAATAATGATGGCCTCCATATTTAAAATATCGACATTACATACTGTATCACGCTAATACATTTTCTTTGCATGTTCAGCGTTGACAAAGAATAACGAGCATTTGTGTCTGGAGAAGTTAACATATTTAAGAGGATTTAAGAAAATTAGCTACCATGATCTAAAGATAAAGTGTTCATTTCAACAAGTAGGGAGGGACAGCTTCTCTGTGTCAACTCTCTCCTACATCCTGAGCTAAATTGTGGATTTGTTTTGCATTGCATTTTTTCTTCTGCAGAGGAGTGTCATCGTTTTCACAGCCAGAACAGATTTTAGAGTAAAATAGAAGACTCTTTTCCGAAGGCAGCTGTGTTTGTATGTGTGTGTTGTGTGTACGTGTGTGTTTAGGAAAAATCTGTGGCAAACACATTTCCCACAGATTTTGATAATTTTTGGTACCACTTTATGGACTTTATCAGAAAGTTCACACCTTGTAAACAGCTAATCTTCTGATTTTCTTCCTTCCACCTTCGGTATTCACGTATCCAACAGATTAGCATCTGATAATATATGATTAAAATAAGGAAAGGTTTTATTTAAACGGTAAGTCACTCGGTCAACAGCTCTTTGCATTGCCGCTATGTTTCAGGCATGAACTATCATGGTGGGATCGAGACAGTTCTGATAGTTTCGTGGGGAAGAGGGTCATTAAACAAATAACTATTAACACTTGATAACTGCGAATGCCACCCAGTGCTGCCACGGAGACACAGAATACGCATGAAGTACAAGACTGGAGGCTTTGTCTTGCTGGGATTTTGTATGGTAACCACTAGCCACATATGGCTAGATCAATTTAATTCCAATTCATTTTATTTTTTTATTTCAACATAAAATTTAAATTTATTTAATTAAATTAAAATAAAATGAAACTTAAAATTCCCTCCTTCAGTCATACTATCACATTTCAAACACTCAGGGGTCCCATGTGGCCACCATGTTGGACAATACAGACCTAAAACACTTCCACCATTGTGGACAGTCATGTTGCATGCATTACAGCTAAGGTTCTGAGAGGCTCTGTCTGCAGAGCAGATCTTTAGGCTTACATATGATATCTAAGTAGGCAGCGACCCTATGAAAACTTGGGATGGAAGAGGGAAAAGGCCTGGCAGAGGAAAGCTCCAGTGCATGGAAGTAACCTGCATTAAACTTGTGCTGTTGTGTTTGCAGAGTGGCATTACTCCTATTCCCTGCATCCCTGTCTTAAGGGGATATAATAGTATCACTACTCTCAATATTACTGCAACCGTGCAAAAGCAAGTCCGATTGGGCTTCTGCTTAAGGATGGCATTATGTTCGAAGACTAATGAATATGACATCCAAAGTCACTGAAAAGCATTTTAAACTCTTTAATTTTTGCTTCAAATAAGAACAAAGGAAGAATTCTTTTGTATTATAAAGTGATATCATTTAACATTTTTCTCTCCCTTGTCTTACTACCACTCACCACTGTTACTCTTAAAGTCTCCTTGCTTCTTCCAGAATCCCACATGTCTTACAAATCTTCTCTAACTCAGCTCTCAGCTCTTCATTACATGCATTAACTTGTCCTGTTCCTGATTTTTTTTTTTTCATTTCCCCCCCTCATATCCCATTAATTGGCTGTTGGACAACAAAGAAAACTGTAAGAACTGGTTCAGTGAGTAGCGGTCTCTTGTCCTAAACAGACTTTTTCAAAAAGACACTGCCACACAGCTATTATCCCGTCCCAATATGAAAGAAACATTCCAAATGCTTATGGGAAAATTGATTATGCTATTTGGTCTTGACTTTGAGCTCTGCAGGTTTTAGAATCAAGTTGTTACTTCAGTATGGGTATTTTTCAGTCCCATGCTGGAATTCCTTTCATGTAAATGTCATTACTTTGCCCAAGCGACTCTATTGTAGAAAATCTAGTGCGTGGGTTTGTCTGATTTTTCGTTTGCTTAGCACACTGGAGGCAAGAAAGCTAGGATGGAAGACTCCACTGACCATAACTTTGAGTTTCCAAACTCTGTTATTATAACTCCAAGGGTCATGGTTTTTTGGTAAAGATATGCTGTCACTAAATTTAGCACTTTTAGTCCAGTTCAGAGTAAAATCTTACAGAATTGGATTTGCGTGGGAGGAAGTTGATTTTGAATCAGTGGAAGTCCAAGTGATTAAGTATCATTGAAATATAGGGATTTATTATTTTCAATTGCAAAAACCAAATATGGACTTTGTTGCTCAGCACCCATTTTTAATAGGTCTTTTGAAATGATTAGGTGAGAATTGTTTATAATTAAACCTTTGAGTTGTCCTTTTGTTAAGTTACTAAAGGTTTGAGATTGACTTGTTGGCTTAATTCCTTTGTTTTAAACGTCTGGCAGGGTCAAATCTTAATTATGTTTTACGTATGAAAAAATAATTGGGATTCATGAACATATTCCAGTATTGCATACATACCAAGAAGAACCAAAACCATTAATTTTGCAAAAACCGTATGTAATAATCCTGGGGCGCCTGGGTGGCTCAGTTGGTTAAGCGGCTGTCTTGGGCTCAGTTGTGATCCAGGAGTCCCAGGGTGGAGTCTGGCTCCCTGCTCAGAGGGGAATCAGCTTCTCCCTCCCCCTCCCCCTGCTGCTTCTTTCTCCTTCTCACTCTGTCTTGCTCACACTATCTTCCTCAAATAAATGAAATCTTAAAAAAAACTAAAACCCCACAAATGTAATAATCCTAATATGAGAATTGCCATGTGCTGTAGATTCTACTTTCTGTGCGGCTCATATCCTTTCACTTTTCTTCCTCAGTCGTGGGATCACTTGCCTAGGCAATAATCTCCTTATTAGCCTCTCTGTCTTCAGTTCTGCTGCCTTGAACCAATTCTCACATGCTTCCAAGTCTGTTTGCATGAGGAATTTGAAATCGAGATTTAAAGAATGACAGTTTAGTTATACATTGGAAGCTGGGGGAGTTCCATCAAATGTGCACTCTGCTTTCCTTAGATGGCTTATTATTTGTGGTGGTTTTTTCCAGTAATTAATGGGCATTATGGGGATAACCACTGCCCTCCTCACTGTCACCAAGAATTGCTGGATCTGTGCATTGAGCCAGGGAGATCTGTTAAAACAAGTGATCACGACCATTTTCTGCTTCTAAAACCTTTGATGTCTTCCCATTGCTTTCAGCATAGAGTTCTAAGTGAAGATGTTCTCTGAGCTCCTGTGATGGTGGCCTGCGTATTCTTTGACCTACTCCCACACCATTCTGCCTTGTTCTCTGTACTGCAAACACACTGGTTCTCTCTCTCCTCATACATGACAAGCTTCTTCCCATTTGATGCTGCTGTCCATCTGGAAGTTCATCCAGTCCTCCTGATTCTTTGGGTCTTAGCTTAAATGTGACTTTCTCAGGTCATTCTGCTCTGATTCGATCCTCACACATTCTCCCCACCCACAGACTATGCTAGGTCAGCTCAATCATCTCCCTCATCGTAATGATCACAATTGTAATCAGAGCACTACAGACTTAATGATAAAAGGAATATCTCCCTTCTCTGCTAGACTAAAACCTCTTGAAGGCAAGGACAAGGTTTAGACAGGTTATGTTAGTATCCCCAGCACCCAAAGCTGTGTCTGGCACATAAAAGCCATTTATTAACTATTAGTGGAATAAATAAACTTAATACAATTTTGGAGACACTTTGAAATTTTGATTTGATAAATCCTCTCTATTTGATTATGAAACCCAACACCAGCAAATTAAATTCCTCACTATTGACTTAAATCTTTATCACCAGCCTAAGTCATTTGATTTCCACTCTAAATGTACTGAACTCAATATCAAAAGAAACTTTAATTTCAGAAGAAGTGCACTGATCATATCAGCCACCAGACATTTTTTTTAAGTCTGTGGGCAAGTAGGAGTCCCAGATAAGAAAGACATAAAAGACATCCTAAAACATATTGAGTACTGAAGATAAAAGAGGCAGCTTATTAAAAAGAGGTTAATGCATATTGAAGTAGATGTCACTAATTTCATATAATTTTGCTGTCAGGAAGTCAATAGCTTTGTTCATTGAAGTAGATGGACCAGAATTTGTCCTTATGACTCTCTTGGTCTTGGACCAAGAATTTAGAATCCATGTGTGGGCATGTGTTGGAGGTGGAGGAGAGAAAGGAGACGAAGAAGAGAAGTAAAAAATAAAATGAAATGGAGATAAGCAAAGGGACTAATGACGTTAAGTCTGTCCTCGGACATAATGTTCCAAATAGGCAAGTTATGGAGGCACCACAACCCTAGATTAATCCCCCACTAATGTTCCCGCAGAATTCCCAGAATGTTAAGTATTTCTCAGGGAAAGAAAAAGGTGGTGGTGAAGGGGTGGTGGTCTCTGTTCAGGTAAGTTTGGAGGGTTGGTTTAAATAAAGTTTAACAGGTCTCTTCATTTTTATGACTTCTCGGAGAAAGAATATTTAGCATTTCCCAGTCTTGCTGGGCTGGAAACAGCATTTCCAGGTCCCAAGCACTGACAGCTCTAGGAATACCTCAGATACCATTCGGGCAAAGTTAGATGAAGCATTTAAACCGTTCCGGAACCTCCACCAGGCAGCAATTATGTCATGCCCTCTTGGCAACTCGTAAGCTCAAAGGTCTGATGATATAAAAATAGACGCGTTATCACTAGCAGGACCTTGACAATTTCTACATAATCATGAGGATCCCATTGTGAAAAGAAAGTAGAATATTAATGGGATAGTTAAAGAATCCTCCCTTTCACTTACCTGTTAGATAAACATTTTGAGTTAAAAAAAAAAAAAAAATCCGCCGCATCCAGATTAAGTTCTCAAGTAACCATTGCTCCTCTTCTCCTTTTCCTCCTGTATCCTGCTCCCACCTCTGCAAATGACCATCAAATAACCTAATGAACATCTATCTGGGTGTATTTTTTACAATGTATTTCAGAAATAGTGTTGCAATTTTATTGTATTTTCTAAATTAAATCGTAGAAAAGAATGATAACTTTAATATTAGAAATTATTATTGCTTCTCATTCCAATAATATTGAAAAATAAAAGGCTCTGTAGCAATTGCTGCATCATCTTAGCTAAACGTGACTGCTGACAAGGGCACACTTCATGTACTTCTAGTTACGTTGGACTGCTTTGATTTAATCCTCCTCATTTCCTCTGAGAAGGTTTACTCTGCTAAAAAATGCATTTTTAATAGAGATTTTATTATAAAGCATGACCTCTGTTTCTCTCACAAATGATTCTAATACCATTTTGATTCAAACCCGGCCATGTTAAAGCTGGAAGGAGCATTAGAGGTTGTCTAGTTTTATTCTGTGAACAGGAAGCTAGGGTCAGAGGCAGGAGTGGAGCCTGGGTCTTTTTTCTGGAGTTTCACGGTGCTTTTTCTTCCTCTCCACCTCTAGGTTGCCTCTTCTGTCTAAAGAAACAATAACATGTACCTCATAGCATTGTCCTGAGACTAAATGAGACTATACAGGTGAAACAGCCATGACACTGCTTCACATATAATACGTGCTCAGGAAGGAGGAACTAAAATTGATACCGCTAATATTATTGGCCATTCAAATGTTAACGGAGCATCTACCACAGGCTTTGAAAAGGCATCTGTCCTAATGGTGTGGACCCACCCTAAGCTCTCCACATTGCCCCTGGTACCAGATCTCCACGAGCAGCGTATAGTGGGGCAGTCCGCTCGGACAGTACCTTCCCTGGCTTGTTCCTTTATCAAGCAAGTATAAGGCTGAGAGAGAAGCTTGAGGTTAGAAATGGTTGAGGATTTGGAAAGTCCAGATTTGCTAAAGATACTCATTAGGGTAGATCCATGCTCTTAGGTTGCCAATTAAAATATTTTAGAATGATTACAGAAAATTTTTAAATTACTTGCCAAAGGATTATCACAAAATAAGAGGAAAACATCTAACACCTCTTGTCTCTGAATTAAAAAAAATGTACAGTTAACAGTGTACAGTTAACTCATATATATTTCATATAGTTACAGTTATATAGTTATATATACAGTGAGTTGACTCCTGAACAGTGAGAGGCACTGACCCCCCTCCATGCAGTTGAAAATCCACGTAGAACTTTTGACTGCCCAAAAACGTAACCACTAATAGCCTACTGTTGACCAAAATCCTTGCAAATAACGTAGACCATCAATTAACACATATTTTGCATATTATTATATACTGTAGTCTTATAATAGATGTTTTTCTTAACTTTTTTTTGGTATTTATTTTTTTTAAGTTTTTATTTATTTAAGAGAGACAGAGTGAGAGAAAGAGCATGAGAGTAGGATAAGGGGCAGAGGGAGAAGCAGACTCCCCCTGAGCAAGGAGCCGGATACGGTACTTGATCCTGGGACTCTGGGATCATGAACTGAGCCGAAGGCAGACGCTTAACTGACTGAGCCACCCAGGCACCTTTGTATTTCTAAGCTATGTGGTTTGTCTGTGAGTTGTCTTCCTATCAAAATGTTGCAAATCTTCAAAACGTTCTTTCAAATTGTTGCACATATCCAAAAACTTTTCCAGTATATTTACTGAGAAAGTCTGCGTATCAGTGGACCCAGGTGGTTCAAACCTGTGTTGTCCTAGGGTCAATTATATGAGATATACTATATACACACACACACTATACGATATATGTGGTGAGCTAAGGAGCAGATAAATGTGAAACTGTGTCTGTTCATATGTTAAAGAAAGAAAATACAGGTAGTGACTGGTCATCAAAATAACTAGACACTTTTTAAAAATATTTTTAAGAGCCGGTTGTCATACTGTTGTTGCTTTCAGTAGCCTCCGTCACAGCCACGGGCAGCACCCCACACTTCAGAACTGACATTTATTGCACTTGCGGTGTTCCCTCGTACTTTAATTGAAGTGGACATTTTTTTCTGTAACTCATCTGTCATCCAGTGTTTTTTGGAGGTACACTTTGGGTGAAGCGTTATACTAGATCGTGGTTGAGTAAAGATGTATTTGTTACACTTCCTTTCCATAAGGCATTTACAATCTAGTAGGGAACCAACAGGTCATTTCAGAGGTAGCATAATAAAAGAAATGGGTTAGGACATAAGAGAGGCTCAAGGAATCAGGTTGCTCTACCTCAGGAGCTTGGAGGAGGAGATATTTGATCTTAGTCCCAAAGATGAGCAGGAATTTAGTCTCAGGCAGGTGGTCTCTGGCTTGTGAAAAGGGTTGAGGTCTTGAAGCAATATCACCCATTCACCTTCAATCAGTTTGGTGTGGCTACAATGTAAATTTTCAAGGAGGAGTCATTGAACTTAAGGCAGGAAAGATGGGATGCAGTAGAAGTAGTATAAACTTTATTCTGGAGATTTGGGGGGAGTATTTGGTGGATTTTAAAACACGAGGATGATGTCAAGTTGGTGACTCAAGAGCTATGATGTGGATAGATTGGAGGGGAGACCAGTTTGAAAGCTGTGGAAATAGATTAAGTGAATAATGGGAAAAGTTAGCAGTAGAGCAGTGATCTAAACAAGGGGCTGACACTGAGATGTAATTAAGGGCAGGAACTATTGGGGCTTTGTGATGGATTGGACAGATGAAAGGGTTGATGGAAGAGAGAGAGGCATCCACTTTTAGGTATCTAGGTGCATAGAGCAACCAGAATGTACATTCATGAGAAGATTTTTGTGGGAAAAGGAATTCTGTTTTGGGGATATTGAGTTCAAAGTGGATAGCTGGGTGCCCATTTAAACTTGGGGGGAGGTTTGACTTTGGAATGGTTGATTTGGGCATCCTTAGCAAATTTACAGAAGCCCTGGGAGGAGTTCACTGGGGGAAAGGGTCTGGGGTTTGAAGAGAAGAGCACTCCAAACATTATTAATGTGTACCTGAAAGAGTATGGAGAGAAAATCTATTTTTATGTCAGCTTTTAGACTTAATTCCTTTGCTTGACCTCAAGTTGTAACTGAATTGGGCCTCAGAAAACATGAAGTCATTTTGAATCTTGGCCAAATATGTTGTTAATTCAAGCATGTATCCATAAACTTAATGCTTATGACATAAGTTTTTCTAATGGCTCTTCCTTTTATATATTATGAAAAAAATGACACTGTGTGTGAATGAAGGTTCCAAAGCTCTCTGACATAGACAGTGAATCACTTACTGCTATTGCAGACATTTTTCTTTATTAGGATCATACAGATATGTTACAAACATCTTCTAAATGTAGTTTAGAAATTATTGGCCACATGGTTGATCCTGTTTTTCTTTGTGGGTTAGAGATGTTTTATAAACTACTCTTGACTCTGTCTTTGTATTGGGTACCTTGATTAGGACTTCACTTGAGAAGTATTCTAAGGTCATCAATTGAAATTTCCATGTGTAGTTGGTCTACTGCCTATCAATTTAATGTTAAGATTGAATATCAACTTCTTTTTCAACCATGATAGAATAACTGGCACAATTTACCATACCGCAGTAACCGACACGTAAAACTGGACAAAGTTCTATGGCAACTGATTTTAGGCGTTGGAAGACAGTGTAGATATGATCCTCAGAAGGAGGGAAATACACAAGGTTTACTGATATCCATGAGGAGAGGCCAGAGCAGAGGGCGATGGTTTCATTTAGCTAAGGTGTTCATTTGAGTTTGATGTTCAGAGCTGCTGAAGTTGCTAAAATGAGATGGTCAGGGTACTAGGGAGAAGGAAGCTATGCAGAATGCAGGAGTGGGACTCAAGGGGGTTCCGTGTATGTTGTTGGCCAAGGACTGTGATGCACGTGCACAGAGTAGAACTCTATAGGACCTCGAAGAAGGCTTCCATAGGGCTGAATGTTTAACAGAGATACTGCAGGTCATAGCACGCTGTGAGATGTTGGAGTCCTCGCTTGGCTAGAGTGGGAGGGTCTTGTTGAATAGCCCAGAAACTCAGCTGAGAATATAGAAAAGTCACACCTGAGGAGTAAGAATCACAATCTAGAATGAGGGCCATGTCCTTAGAACTAAGAATAAAACCAAATAGACCCACTCTAATAGAGTATAAAAACTAGTCTGACAGGATCAAAAGGATCTGCCAACATCTTAATGACTTCCAAAATAATTCTTAATACCTGTATGAGAAGAAAAGATAATCCAGACACCCTGCTGTGTATCATGTGTAATTATGGTCTATAAGAAGCAGGAAGATGTGATACGTAATCAAAAACACAAGCAGTCACTGAAAATGGGTGCCAAGATGACAAGATATTAGAGTTAGCATAGCAACTGTAACAATGTTCAAGAACATAAAGGAAAAATTGGACAGTGCATGAACAGATGGGGAATTTTGGCGAAGAAATGGTAACTAGAAAATGAAGGTGCTAGATGTGAAAAGTGCAGTGGCTGAAATAAAAAAAAGTCATAGCTGGAATTAAAAGCCACAGACTCTGTGTGATAAGAGGTTAATGCACTTAACACCATATAAATAGAAATTACCCAAGCTAAGTAACAGTGAGAAAAAGAATGAAAAAAAAAAAAGAATTATTTTGGGGTGAGTCATAGTCTTAAATATAAAAACTAAAAGTGTAAAGCTATCAGAACAAAATGTAGAAACACTTTGGGATAGATTTCTTAGTGAACAAAACCACTAACTATAGAAAAAAATTTATAAATTGGACTTCATTAAAATTAAAAGCTGCTTATCAGAAGACTCAGTTAAGAAAATGAAAAGACTAGCTACTCTCTGGAAGAAAATACTTCTACATACATATAACAATGAACATGTATCCAGAATATATATATTTTAAAAAACCCAACAAACTCCTATACTTCAAATACTCCTATTCTTCAACAAAGAAACAAACCAATTTGTGTTAAAAGCAAAATATTTGAATTGTTATTACCAAAATATATAAAGATAAACATATATTTTTATGTATAATCAATATTATCATTAAAAGTCTCAGTATCATTAGTTAGCAAGAAAATGAAAAAAAAAAAAAAAAGATACCTACTTGAATGGCCACAATTAAAAAATCTATGGGGAGTAAGGATGTGGAATACTTGAAACTCTTGCACATTGCTGATGGGAATTGAAGATGATATAATCACTTTGGAAAGTAGTTGTTCAGTTTCTTGTACAGTTAAACATATACTTTATTACCCAGCAGTGTTATATATCCCTGGTATGTATCCAAGCAAAGTGAAAATATATATCCACAAAAAATATTTCTACACAAATGTTTTATAATAGCTTCATTCATAAGGCCCTACACTGGAAACAATTCAAAAGTCCCTCAAGTGAACAAATAAATTGTTGGGTATTCATTTGTACAATGGAATGCTCTTCACCCATAAAAAATTTACTGATAAATGCAAAAGCATGGATGAATCTTAAGAGTTGAAAGAAGTCAGACACAGAAGAGTACGTATTATAAGATTACATTTGCTTTATTTTCAGGCAAAACTTATCTATGACGATGCAAATCAGACAAGTGGTTCCTTGTAGAAATGATGGGGCTTGGCTGGAAGGCAGCACTGGAGAGCTTTCTAGGGTGATGGAAATGTTCTGTAACTTGATTAGGGTCTTGATTTCATGTGCATAAACATTTGTCAAAACTTGTCCATTATAAAAATCTGCATACTTCAGTTATTTATAAAGATTAGATTTTTTTTAACCAAAACATAAGCAATGAAATAATTCAAATTGCTGATTATGACTTTGCATAATAAATCAAGGTAAATTTGTTAATAAATGTATCAGTTGTTTCAAATTCATCAAATGTGTTCTGGCCAAGAATGTAATCTATGAGGGTTTATATATTTTCTGATTTGTTTGGATTTTTTCTACCTCTCATGGATTTTTAAGATAAGGGTTTGCTTAGAATCTCTGCTGTCTTTAGATAGGGGCAGACCTAGCAAAATTTCCCTCCAACGAAAACAATTTTTTCACTAGACAATTCACTGAAATGGGATATTCTTTTAAATCTTTTCAAAAAATACTCTGGAGGGACATTGAGGAACGTAAGCTATTTTATCCCAGGGAATTGGCTACTGATTGAGAAACAGACCCTGGATAATTGAAACCATTTGTCTAGGAGCTGAATGTCCAGGCAGGAATAGGACCTGACTTAATTGAAAGGAATTGATGATACAACGTTGAGAACCCGATCCTCTGAGAATGAAAACTAAGGGGCCAGTCGAGGGTCTGCTAGTATGTGGCATTGTTGGGGAAAGAGTGAGTTCATTTTACGGAATAGTTCTTTGGTGATGAGGATCAGTGATAATGAACTAACACAAAAATCTCTCCTCCTCCCTCACTTTCCTTAGAGAACAAACATAATGGGGCAAAGAAGAATGGCAAGTTGAATCCATCACGTGTATATTTTCACTTGACATAGGTGTAGCCTCAGCCTATGTGGGTAGAGAACATGATATAATGGCAAAAGCCTGAGACTGGGCATCAGAGACTCAGGTGCTAACTGTGTTACTGTGTGACCTTCAGCTAATTTCTTAGCCTTTCTGACCTTGTCTCATTAGGGTCTGTAGGATAAAATGAGACATCACATGCAAAGTGCTCAGCCTGTGGGATATTAACTAAATGCAACCCCTTCCTCTCCAAAAATTCAGCTCTAGCACATAAAAAATGATTGGTAGGGTTTCTTGATTCATTTTCAGAAATGAAAAATAAATAACAGAAAGCCATAGCCATTCATTGGCAAATAAATAGTTGCCATATTATTATATGTGTTTTATTTAGAACACCAATGTTTTGGTCATTAAAGGGAGGAGAAATGATTTGTAAATACCAAGTACCCTTTAAAGAGGCATTTAGCATCTATGAATGTTGCATGCTTCATGGACTAAACTGTTAATCCAGTGTATTTTATTGTTACGTATTTCTGTAAGAGAAGGAAGTAAGTTCTGTAGTTATGGCAATTGAGAGTTCAAGCCACTAAACATCCAAAGAATAAAATCATTTAGAAATCCTTGATGAGCAGTTAACTTTCTGAGCAACCATATCATAAGAATAGATCTTAAGAGCAAAGAATGTTGTTAAATCTTTGAAAGCCTACACGTTAAGTATGAGGTGTCTTGCTCTGCAAGAGATGACCTCTTGAATTCTCAGAACAGAAGGGGGTCTGCAGCAGTAATGCAACCTTCTTTGGAAATAACTAGATGAAAAGTGAATTATGTGTGAGAGAAGAACTATATTATTAGCAAAAAAAGATAGTTGTTTAATGAGTCATTAGGCTGTTTAGGTGAATTTAAATCAGTTATTATTTTAATGTATTATATAAGCGTAGTCTAAAGATCTAATTTTGGAAAGTGAATTGTGTTAGAATTTAAAACTCAGTAACTATATACTGAACTACTGAAAATTACCTTTATTTTTCAAAAGTTTGACGTGGACTTTTTCAGTAAATCAAGTTATTAAAGAAAACATGTTACTTGCCAGCTGGGATTCAAAGGGTATCTTCTTATTTGTCTCCCCTCATATGTTTTTAAATAAAGCTTTATGTTGGATTTTGGTTTCCCAGAGTAATCCCAGTTTCAGAGCTCTCAGTATTTCATGCTTTGGTTAGAGGTGCATGGTCCTTCCTCCACGTTGCTAAGTGAAATGCCAGTAATTTGATGGATTCGTTGGGAGGAACTGAATAAACACTGTATGTAACACAGTAATAGACTCATTCAAGCATTCTGTGCTCATTTGTTTTTATCTATGGGTACTTGGTGGTAGATCTTGAGATTTGGCTATTGCTCATATGTATACAATGTAATGTGTTCTCAAAGTGGTAGATGCCTATAGAGTGTGGCAGAAGAAGCCCCTAATTCTCTGGTGGGATCGAAAGAGCTGCCTTGAGAAGTTAGAAAGGCTAAGTAGGAATTCCCTGGCAGGAATAGTGGGAGAGCCTTCCATTTAGTAGCAGCACGGAGCGTACAGGCAGAGTTGTACAAGAGCATGGGTTGTTTGACGAACGGAGGCATTACGGTGCTCTTAGACCAAAGCATTATCTGGAAGGCTATACTAGTCTGCGTCTCAACAGGAAACAGATGGCACATTCAAACCACACTGAGTCCAAGAGTTTCTTTCCAATGTGACTCTATACCAAGTTGTGGGCTGAATGGAGGGGAACCAAGGAAAATATGAAAGAAACTGAGATTAGTACTAGTACAGCTGTTACTGTCCCTTGACCTAAAAGGACAAGAAGAGGCAGCTGCTATTGGAACCACAAAGGAGAGAGGTCTTGAGAGGGCAGTGACCTTCATTTGAGGAAGCCAGACGCAGGTGACCTGGCAGGAGGAAACAGAGCAATCAGTATCCTAACCTCTGTCCCCTTCTTCCCATTTCCTGCCTGTACCCTGTCCAGGAAAATAGCTTTTTTTCTTATGCAAGTGGAATCTGGGATTCCTACCTCTTTCTCCTGTATCGCCTTCCTTGAAGACTTGTATCTGTCACCCACCTTGCTTCTCTAATCACCATCTACATTTGGAAGAAACAGAATTTTTCCCTTTCAATTTCTGGACTTACCCAACATGAGTAAGTTGAAGGAGATTCCAAACGCAACCTGAAGTCGAGAGGGCCAGGGAAACTTTGTATCCACAGACGTCAGCCTTCAGGGGCGCAGAGGAAGATGGAGAAGGGTGTGGAGGGGTGGGTCTGGGCTTTTTAGTGACCTAGTTAAAACCCAGTGGGATCAAATCCCAGTTGCCCCTTATTTTCTAGCCATATAACTTGGGAAGTAGAGTTAAGTAAGTAGACTTACTTAACTCTTTTATGTCTTCAAGTTTACTCATCCTGTCTTCAAGTTTACTCACAGGCATAAGAAGAATATATGTCTTAGAGTTGTAGGAAATAAATGAGACCCATATAAAGTAGGTAAGAAAGTGCCAGGCATATAACGTTCAATAAATTTTACTCATTACCATATATATAAGCAGAATAGTAGCATAATTAGATTTGTTTGAAAACGTTAAGCAGTTTTCCATGTCGCTATGTAGATTCATGAGCAAGAACACAAAATTATATATAGATTTTCCTTATATATAGACACATATAGACACACATCACTTGGACCAGGTGAACAATTCAGGGGGGTGTAGATTGAAGGGGAAAAACAGTGGTAAGGATCTAAGGATCATTGTGTGGTTGCTGGTTTGGAAGGGGGCACCATTATTTTAGAGAAGAAAATAGCCTTTTCTCTTGGGCAGGTAGAATTTGGGATTCCCACCCATTTCTTTTGCATCACTTTCCCTGAAGACTTCTGCCTGCCACCCACCTTGCTTCCCTAGCCATCATCTACATTTTGACAAAACAGAATCTTTTCCTTACAATTCCTAGATATACCCACCTCGAGGAAGTTGAAGGAGTTTCCTGTGAGGCTGGGGGTTGGAGGGAGGCTTCCTGAGGCTCTGGTATTTATAGTCAGTCACTGTTGTGTAACTTCTGATTTCTCAAAAATGGGTTGTTTGTTTTGCTTTTTGCTCTTGTTCAAAATTTTATGGTCCTTTATTAAAGGCTCATTAAGCTTTTTGTATAACTCACCCTGTTTATCCCTTCTTACTGCCTTGTCGGGAAGGCAGTATGATTTATACTTTCATTGATGAAGAAACTGAGTCTCAGAAGAGTTAATAAAACTGGATGTATTATTGAGTAGGTAAGGTGTTCAGCCTCATTTACCTGTGCAATGACAATACGTTTGTGTGGAATATACATGTCATTTACTCTGCCATGATTAATTGAACACTTAAATGCCAGGCACTGCAGGTGACAGGGTAACACAGGTAAGGAAGGCCCTGTTTTTATCTGTGATGAGCGCACAGCACACATCTGGTAGGATCATTAGTAATAGAAACACACGCGCACACACACACACACTCACGTGTGCGTGCGCGCACACACAAAGTATGGTGGAAGAGATTAATTTGATCTGAAAGTGAAATTAAAAGAAAATATTTTGTCCTCCCCCTTCCCTGCCCCCCCCCAAATTCAAACATAAAAGCTTTCGTATGTGACGTGTATTGAGCTTTAAAATAGTAAATCTCCATATCTAGTCCCAGACTTGGGACACCTGTGTCGGAAGTCTTGCGTACACGCTGGCTGAACACCACTGTGCAATGCTGCAGGTCTCGAGTGGACCTGTGTCCCTTGCTTTTAGAATGGACGGAGGACATTTTTTCCGTTTTTTTTTTTTTTAACGAAGTGTGGAATAAAATAGGCCCCAGGATTTGACTTTCCTATGGATGGATCCATGCGAGATTGGGTATGAGGTAACATGAAACCTCATTGTTCTCCTGCTCTTCATGAGGGTCAGAAGAGGTTCTGATGAGAGTAGTTCTTTGAAAAGTAGTTAAGTTCTGTGTTCATTGTCACTGAGGTTTCAAACTCTCCCCTCTGTTCTTTCGCCGGAGGAGCGCCAATGTCTGTAATACTGTGTTGCTTTCGACGCCTTCATATTGGCTCCCCAAATCTCTGTACCTTTTCAACTTTGATCGCAGACCCCATAGCCGCCCAGAGGAGCGCCTCACCATCGCCACTGCATCTTCTGTGAAGAACCTGGTTTTTTGTTTCAGTTGCTTTGTCATTATCTTTGCATCCTGGGCAGTTACTCAGTGACACACTTCCCCAGTGATTCTATTTGACCTCCCCAGGGAGGAGGGTCTTTTATGTATGAAATACAGGGTTAGTTTGGTTGGTTGGTTGGTTGGTTGGTTTTTTTGGTTTGTCCCCTAAGAGGAAAAGGACACCTTTCTCCTCTTTGTTCCTTAACAAGTACGTTTTACTCTGGAGGTGCTGCCGGATAAGGCATCATGTCTATGAGATTTTATCTTCTTCATCCTATGGGATGAGTTTCTACATTTCCATTTCTTGTTTGTAGTATTATATTGTAATCTGTTTACTTCTCCCCAGTGGACTCTTAAGGGCATAATTTATTCATTTTTTCAACTGGGGGACATAGCACAGTACTTAGTGTTTGATGGGTATTCAGTAAGTGTCTATTGGGTGAATAAATGAATGAATCACTGAGTCAAAAGAAACAAGGAACCATTGGAGGGGGTGCAGTATGTCTGTATTTTTTTTTTTTTTAATCTTCTAGGCAGTGCAATGTAGGATGAATTGGTGGGAGGAAAACTAATAATCAAGAGGGTCAGCTGGAAGGTCTGTGAAGTCATTGAGACTTAGATTTGAATTTTGGCTGACACAATAGAGATAAAGAAATGGAAATGAATAGTTTTGGGGAGTATGATGGACACTCATTTTGAAGGAGAGAGTTGGGGCAGCGATCAGTCATATAGTCTAAGTTTGGGTCAATGGAGATGAAGTGGCCTTACTGATAAGATAGAGTGATTGAGAAGGGAAGCTTGTAAGAAGTTGTGCATTTGGTTTTGGCTATGTTGATTTTGAAGAAAACAGCAGGCATATTGTTCTAAGGGAAGAGAAAAGAATGAGTTTGCACGCCTGCTAGAAATTGCTGTTATTCTTTGACCTATTTCATTTGATAGGTGTTTTTGACCTCATTTTGTGCTCAAAATAAATCTCATTGGGATTATATGTCTTGCCAAATGTTGCAAAGAAACAGAATTAAAACTCAGGGCATCCGCACTGAAAAGACCTGGCTTTTTCTCTTCTACCACAATGGTCTTTTAGACCAAATTAATCACTTGCCCATTCAGGTTCAGTATCTAAACTCTGGTCATTATTGTCCCCAGTGTCTTCTATCACGCTGCCCTCTTCTTAGCATGTTTTTCCCCTTTTCCTTTCAACCTGGTGAAATTCCATTAGTCTCTTATGGGCCCAGCCCAGTCCTACCTTCTCAAGAAGGCCTCTATCACTGCTTTTTGCCTCACCTCTACCCAGCCCTTCCACTCTTCTACCATTTAGTATATTGACTTATTTAATATGCTAAAGAGTAGTCACGGATAGGGAGGCTGCAAAGTATAGTATAAACCATAAAAGCTCAATATTCAAATAGAATTGAAGAGGTGGATGCTAATAGTGGAAAACTTTGAAAGCTTCCCATTCGTATTCTTTGTCCAAAGCAGGGATCTGCCATTTCCTCAGAGTGAAAGAACCTTGAACATCCTAGTGTTTGTATAATTGCCTTTCATCCTGCTCTTTGCTAATTGTTAAGAGATCTCTATTAAATTCTATATTTCCCTCCCTCCTTTCCTTTTCCTTTTTCTTTTCCTTCCCTTCCTTTCCCTTTTCCTCCCTCCCTCCCTCTCTTCCTTCCTTACTTTTTTTTCATGCTGTACTTTCCATCACTCTGCTGCACTTTGGGGGATGGGAACAGTCGACTATGGAACTGAATTTGTCTAGAGGATTCTTAAATTCCATAATCTTTCAGGAAAAAGATAAGTTCCGGGTGATGAAAACCAGAACCTTTTACTCCTGCCTCCTTGGTTAAAGACAAGTGGTATGTGTGGGTTGTTATAGTGAAAGCAGGTGAGGTTGTAACAGAATTAGGAAAATCTATTTTATTTTTTTCAGTTTAAACATAATCTTTTATTATAGAAATAATACTTATGTATTGTAGAAAATTAGAAAATACAGATAAGCAACACAAAAAATATCAAAACATCATATTCCTGCCCCCCCCCCCCCAGAAATTGCCACTTTTAACACTTTGGATGTAATCCTTATGGATTTTTTTCTTTAAAATTTAAGAAAACATTGAGGTATAATTCAGTATAATTCAATATAAAATGCACAAATATTAAATGTACAACTTGATAATTTTTTGCATGTACATCTGTATCTTGATAGCTGTGTAACCACATCTCATTGAAGCTCTAGGTTATCCTCACCCCGGTTTTCCTCCTCCCTCTTCACAGTCCATATTCAGCCGCTCATGGTTATAGCTGTTGACTCTTATCACTGTATATTAGATTGCCTGTTCTTGAACTTCATATAAAAAAGGATTGTACAGCGTGTACTTTTTTGTACCTGGCTTCTTTCCCGCAGCATTATATTTTTGAGATTCACCCTTATTGCACTTGTCAATAATTTGGCCTTTTAATTGCTGCATGGTATTCCATTGTTAGAATATACATAGTTTGTTTATAATTTATCCATTCTCCTGTTGATGAACATTTGGGATGATTCCAGTTTTTTTCTACAGTGAATAAAATCGCTATGAACATTCTTGAAAAAGCCTCTTGGTCAACCTAGGAACTCATTTGTCTTTGGAAATGTGTATGGGTACAGACATGCACACTTAGAAATGAAATTGTGGGGTGATGAGGTGGGCATGTGCACACAAATGAATTTTTTTTTTATTTTTTGGTTTTTGTTTTATTTTTAGCAAAATGAGATCATAATGAGCTTGCTATTCTGAACCTATTTTTTTCCCAGTCAACAGTCTCTACCTTTCTGTTTCATTAATTCTGATTTTATCTGATACTAATCAATGTTCATATCTCCTGAATTGACTCCAAAATGTCTTTCACAGCTGGTGTATTTTCATCAGTATCCAATCAAGGACCACATTGCATCTGGTAGTTTCATCCTGTAAGACCTTAGGTCCTTGCTGGCTGGACCCGTCAGTCCTTGTCCTATGAACCTCTATCTAGGGCTACAGCAATATGACAACTTACTTGGAGAGAGAACAGAAGTCACAGGCTTTTTGTAACCTAATTTTGGAAGTAACATATCATTCTTCCTGCCTTTTATTCTTTAGAAGTGAGTCACTAGGTCCAGGCCACACTCAGAAGGTGGGGATTACACAAGGGCTTGAAAATCAGAAGGCAGGGATCATTGGGAGCCATTGGAAAAGATAACTTAATACTTAAAACAATCACATATTTGGGAAACTTTTCTTAGTTTTGTATCATGAAGTCAAGCAAGTCTCCGTGGTTCTGTGAAGCAGCAAAGTCTCTGCTCTATGAATCTCAACTATAACTCGTGGGGAAGAGTTCTTAGTACCGTGGTACAATCTATCTGATTTGGCCTGCACTTACTCAACAGATACTAGGTCCCCAATGCTGCGTAAGCACTGACAGTTTCTACCCCTGACCTAATGACCTTTTATGCCCTATAACTTGGTCAAGTAGACTACAAACCCCTTCAATGTAGTGGCTGGTGTTTTTGTAAGGGTTTGCAAAAGTCAAATATACAACGAAGGATTGTTCTGCATTTACAACACACATTACACTAGTTAAATCTTTCATCAATTCTATGAGTTAATTGTTACTATTCCATTTTACAGATGAGGACACTTAGACATGAAGGAGATGATGAATTTCCCCAAGGACCTACTAGTAAGGACCCAAGACAGATAAAACTCAGTTAATCTGGCTCAAGAGCTTGGGATTCCCTCTCTCCCTCTCCACCTCCCCCACTGCTCACATGCTTAAACTCTTTCTCTCCTCTCTCTCTCTCTCTCTCTCTTAATAAATGTGTACATACATATGTACACCTAAAAAATAGGGTTATCATGTCCAGGGTGCTGCTTGGTGAACTGAGGATACTAAGTTGAATGACTCTTTGTCCTGAAGGTTTCAGTACAGTGGCTCTCAAAACTTCAGTGGTGTAAAACATGTGGATAAACAGATAAACCCCACCTCCAGAGTTTTTGATTCAGGTCTGGGTTGGGGATCTATATGTTGTATTTCTAACATGTTGCCAGGTGTCAAAAATGCTGCTATTCCTGGAGCACACTTTGAGAGCCACTGATCTAGTGGAAGAAGGCCACTGCTTACATCCGAGCCACTGAGTCAAAGGCACGGAGTACTGAAAGCGTTCTCAAAACAAGGAGTAGTCTTACTCAAGGACTATGATGGCAGTGTGATTTGCTTCTCTGAGAGGCACCAACAGACCATAGTTCAAAGCTTTTGAAATACAGTAAATATGTAATTAGTATGAAAATATACACTGCAGAGGATAATATGCCTAAGTATAACATCCACGAATATTACCCCGTTGTACTGAACTTTCTGGCTTTGAGTGAGGATTTATGCCAGCCGATCCTTAAATAGTGTGTACAGCTTTGTTGACAAATGACCATTTGTGTGTTGGAACCCGGTGAAAGCGATCTTGGCTGGTGTTTGCCTGCAGGAGACGTGATCATCTGAAGCAGTCCCAAGTTTTTTGATAACTTGCGAATGCCTGTAAAGTATTTTGGGTAGATCAAAACCTAACAAGAACCGGTAGACTTGGAGATAAGAAATCCATCTTCAGCCGGAGCTTGACTGTGTTCTATGACTTTCCTCACCAGTATGGTTTTTCACCTTACTGCTTTGTTTAAAAGGTTCCTTTGCTGAATTTGGACTGTGTTCACTAGCTGTTTGGAGTCTCTCTAGCACATGTAGAGCACCTGGCTCAGTTCCAGGCACACATCTGACGTCAAACATGCGCTCTCTGCCAACGGGATTTGAGTTGAAGACCTATGAGAAGCCTTTAAGGTACACAGTCTCTCTCCAAGTTTTGGTAAAGGTGTTGGTAGGATTTAAATCTGTCTTTTGATTTAAAGTCTCTGGCTTTCTGATCTACAATAGCCCTTTTTTATTTTTCTGTTTCATAAAAGGCAATAGAAAACTTCTGTGAGTCTCAAATCAAGTATCTGGTATTAAGTTTTCATTTGGGGTGTGTGTGTGTGTGTGTGTGTGTGTGTGTGTGTGTGTGTGTTTAATCCTGTCAAAGCCTCTGAATATCTTGGAATGGCATGATGGCTGTCTATACTAGCTTTGTATTTTACTGTGGTTATCATATAAGGAAATAAACCAAGACAGATTTGTGTTTTTATAAAAAGTTGCCTTGCCATCTGAAGGTCTTCTACTTTGTCTGAAGGACTTAAAGTATTAACCCTCCACAGTCTTCCTCATTGTCAATTTTGTACTGGTAAAGAAACTTGAAGTTAGGCAAGTAAAACCACTGCTGAACTCAGTTCATTCAACAGTGGAAGTCGTGGTTGACATGACACTGGGAAACTTCCAGGAGTATTTTTGTACATGCATCAGAAAGCTCTGCTCTGTAACCTCTGCAGCATTATTAGGGACTGATGAAGCAAATCTCAAGTTTGTGGGTCTATATCCCTCCTAAATAATCAAACACACAATCTTAAATACACTGTCATGAATGAAATGTCAATTTTACAAAAATATATTTTAGTTTCTTCTACCTGTTAAGTTCTTTCTCTAGTACAGTGTGAACCACAGTGCCCTTCTGTGATGCAATGCCATGTATTTCTGGAACTTGAATCCCATTCATGTAAGCCATTTAAATTTTCCATTTTGTTTCTTGAGTTGAAGTGTCCATTTGATAATAACTCAGTGATTAAACAAAGATGTCTTCAGGATGACAAAGACAACCATTTTCACTCAGTGAAAGTATGTGATTACCTGCCTTCTAAAAAAGATTACAACAAAGGATGTATATACCTGCGAATTACAACATAAAGAGCTTCTGAACCAATGATTTATATCAGTTGACATTTGTCAACTCTATTTGTCAGGGTAGATTTTTTTAAAATTTTGCATTAAAAATTGGAAGAAAAAGCTTCCCCTATTTTCAAGCAATTCATTCTACTTGTGGATAGCTGCTACTGATTGTTTCTTTGCACGTCCATTGAGTTTTAAGATCTATTTCAGTTTGGCTTCAAATTCACTTTTTTAATAACAATTTTTTATTTCATTTAGATACACTAAAAAGTGTATGTAGCCTTTGGAGTTTTTTGAAATCACTTAATGTCATTTTCTTGCTTTCCATTTTTTTTTAATAAAGCCATCTGTTTAGTAAACATGGAAAATTGATTGATATGAAACCCAAAAAGTTCATAATGACAACTAAATAACAGATGACAGATTAGATAAGAACAAGTCATTAAGTTGGCCTATAAAAGGACAGCCATCTGCACCACTAAAACAGTCTTCCTATTGATGACAGTAATAATTTTCTGACTCCATGACAGCTAAGAATTTATAGAATAAAATGGAATGCTTATAAATCGAGAAGTGAAACTTGATTTTGGATAATTAGTGTAACCATTTTGTTCCAGTGTTACATGACAAGTGAATCGAGATTATAACAAAATCCTTTGAGAACAAATAATTATTCTGTGTATGCATGTTGTTGCTTCTGACACACAAAATGACTAATTTAGCATTATTTAGTTTGGCTGAATTATTAACAAATGTAGAGAGCCTAATTCATTGCAGATTAAGAAGATTTATGCTTCAAGATTCTTTAAAGTCCTAGTCCACAGATGAGTGATTTATAATTAAAACATAAATTTAGTGGATATGTTTTAAGAATAAACAATCATAGACCCCTAGGACTGGAAAGGACCATAGGGCCTTCTGTCCTTTCTTTGCCAATGCCGTCATCAAAGTTGAATCCAATTTTATGGTCACTAACAGAAAACCAAAGAATAACAGGAATAAAAGGGAATGCAGATTCTCTTACAATAATGAAATAAATTTAGTAGAGTTAAACAGAATCAGGTACAAACAGTTGAACCTGCTTAATTTGAGGGAACCTGTATCTGCTGACATTTAAGAACCAGAATGAATTAGTTGGTTTTAATTTATAATTGTTTTTCATTCTCTCAATGAGCTAATTTTCTCAGTAATACTAAATGACTTGAACCTTTGCTCTTTAATGTGGGCTTTCTGTTAAAATTAAATTTAGTAAAAGTGACTTAGCTGGTATTGGATTCTTGTTCTGATAACTCTTCTTTCTCTGATTCTTCACATCCCATGCAGAAACATCTTAATTGATACTAATAACATAAAATGCTGTGAGATTGGTTTGGCTTGGGGCTTTGTGGAGAATCGCCCTAGGTTAGAACCTAAGGAGATGTTGTTAAAACTGCGTCTGTGCTTAGCAGGGTGTGGGAACTTTATGCCTTCTAGTATTAAGCCTTAGATTTTTATCATTTTTATGGATCTGATGGGCCACATTGACATGGGTAGAAAAAGTTTAAAAATACAAAAAGGAAAATAACTCACTGATAATACTACCTTTCACAGAGATTTACTAATACCTCTTCAATGTGTATATTTTGCTCTGTATTTATCTACATTTTAGAAGTAAAATGGTCATATATTTTAAACAATATTTGGTACCTGCTTCCTTTCCACTTAATATATTGTGAGCATGTCACAGGTCAATGAAAGAAACCCGAAACTTATTATTCAGAACTTGGTAGTGCTTGAATCATTTACTATATTTGATATTACCAGTTCTTTATTGTGAGGCATTTAGATTGCCCCAGCGTATCGTCAAGACAGAAAAATTCTGGCACAAAAATCCCTAGGTAATCTGAGTTTCTTTAGAATTCCAAGGAGTAGAATAGTTAGGTTAAATGTATAAAACTTGTTAAGGCTTTTGCTGCATACTACCAGATTTCTCTCCAGAAAGCTCTCAGGCCCATCATCACTGTATGAATGTCTATTTCTTTGTATGCTTCTTATTATAATAATAAAAAAAAATCTTTGCAGTTATAACAGTGAATATAATGTCTTATTTTAATTTGGAATTTTGTTTACAGACATTGTCCTTTTTTCATTTGTTTCTCAGCTGCTTAAACAGAAGTGCTTTTTTCTCCTTTGCCCATCTCATTTCTAAAGAGGTAACTTTATTATTAATAATTTGTAAACTCTTTTTATATTAAAGCTTTTATTTTGCAGAATGTCATATATTTGCAAGACAGAAAAAGCTCACTTCCTTTTTGTTTGATTAAAGCTATTATGCCAGGCAAAAATTCATGCTTAATAATTTATTTTCTAAATTGATTAGATGAAGAATAATTCAGATTTAGACTCACCGGCACAAAGAGGTGGAAGAAGTGTCTGTCACTAATGGTGTGGGTCCTGTGAGATCTGGGGGGAAGGCAAAGAATTCTGCTTGGCGCTTTTTGAACTAAGCCTTTCAATAGCCTGTATTTGGTCAAGCATTTAACTTGCAGTGTACTTTGGATAGTTCCTAATAGCCACTCAAACAATTAGTCTTTTACTGACTAGGCCTGAGCATCTGGAAAGAAAGAAAAGAAAAAGAGAACCCAACACTGGCTTATTTGGTGTTGAGGAGCTGATGATGGAGGAATGGGTGGAGACAGGGGGAAAGGATTCAGTTTCTTAGTGCATCAGAATTTCCAATGTTCTTCAGAAGTCAAGTTTCTTCTTAATACCCATCACCGGCCTATCCCAATCCCTCACCCCCCTCCCTTGTATGGTGCACTGGGTGTTATACGCAAATAATGGATCATGGAACTTTACATCAAAAACTAAGGATATGCTGTATGGTGACTAACATAACATAATAAAAAATATTATATATAAAAAAGTCAAGTCTCTGAAGGAAGTACTCATAATGAGAGTTGTGGAATAATATTAAGAACACCTTGAAGTTTCTTCAGGAGGAATGATTTCAAGTTTATCTTGTTAAACCATTGAAATGAATGTGAAGAACTGGCCTCTGTACAAATCAAAGTTATTCTACTGAAAATTAAGGCTGTCTGGCAAACCATCTGTTGCATTTATGGAATTGGTCTCCAAGGGAGGTGCGGGTAGCGGACTGTATCTTCCTCACAGAGTGGCAAGGCTATTCCAAGCAGAGGGAACACTCTTATTTCCTGGTACTTGACAAAACCAGCTGAGTAGGAACCTAAGAAGAAATGCTTTTGGAAAAACATAGCTCACAATGTGTGATAGGAGTTAATAATATGCATAAACTGCTTGAAGCAAAATAGAGAAAAAGTTAACATCTGGGTATACTGGGTACCCAGAATATTTCTTCCATTTTTAACATGTGTTGGATTGTAAAACTAAGAAGTTTTCCTATTGTTCTGTATAAACCTTTTACCTTCGAAGACCCCTGCCTTAGGCTTACTACCAACAAATTCAGTGTTTCAGAGCTCTTAGCATGTTTTACCTGCATTGTTGAAACTTACCATTACCTCATCATGGTTAAAGTGCTTCTCTTAGCTCTTGTACAGCTTTGGGTAACAATATTCATTCATTTACTCTTTGCTTAGTACTTACTAAGCACCTACTATGCACAGGGTACTCCCCCACATCCTAAAAATTCAAAAACGTGAGCTATAATCCCTGATCTCAAACAGCAATTACTCCTGTCAGTAAGACTGTCACTTAAAGAGGTAATTATACTGTAATGCATGGAAATGTGATAATAGAGGGGGCACAGGATTTTTAGGGAAACACCGAGGAGGGAGAGTTATCAAGGAAGGCTTCTTGGAATAAGGGCTACCTAGTTAAATCTTTAGAGGTCATAGGGGTTAGCCAGAGCTAGGAATGAGAGGCAAAAAAAAATGTGTGGTTTTAACGAGGGTCTAAAAATGATTTTTTTGTGAGCAGGGAATGACAAAGATGATTGATCAGTTTCCTTGCCAAATGTAGGCACTATTAAATTCTGTAGATTTTCAGATGCCCTAGGGAGAGTAGTAGTATGACCATTCGATAGGATTTTTTTGTCTTGCTATCCTCACCATATCATGTTGTTGTTATCAGTTTATTACGGGTAATATCAGTTAGCTTGCCCATTGCTTTTAACTGTGGTATAAAAATGTTTATGATGTGACTTTGAAGGATGATAGATGGTAGAAACTGCTTTTCCATAGTCCCTGTTGCCTAGACTCTGCCCTTCTCCACCCGTTTCACATATCATTAGACAAAATTCTAAGTCAAATTAATAATACCACCTTTCTCCTTTTCTGCATATACAGTTAGACCAGACCTGTCTTTCCACTGTGCAAAGAAAATGGAGACCAGAGCTACTCAAAGTATTGGTTTTCCATGTGAGATAAGGAGCTTGCACCAGAATGGAACTGAATGCATTTCTTCTTTCATTTTGAAGAGTAAAGTCTTACTATGAAAAGTAAGCATCAGCCAAACTAAACAGTGTTCCTTGTGAGGTAGATGATTTACAGTTCCATGCAAACTCCTTTTATTAAGTACCTACTACTTTGTAACAAATTATGCCAAACTTGGTGGTGTAAAACAGCACACGCTGTTTCTCAGTTTATGTGAGTCCTAAGTCCAGGCAGGTCTTAGGTGGGTTCGGGCTTCTGAGTTTTACCAGGCTGTGATCCAGGTTTCAGCCAGGGCTGTGGTCTCATCGGCAGCTGGACTAGGGAAGGATCCACTTCCAAATTTCATCAGGTTGTGGACAGAATCCGTTCCCTTGTGGCCCTAGGATTCGGGGCAGCTCACTTTTTCAGAGCCAGTAATGGGGAGAGAGACAAAGCGTTCTGGTAGCAAGGCAGTGTCTTACATAACATATGGTAATCACGGATCTAACAGCCCAACACCTCTGCATGTTTTCTAGAAGCAAGTCACAGGTCCTTCCATCACACAAGGGAGGGGGTTATACAAGGGTGTGAATACTAGCAGGCAAGGTCATGGATGTTATCTGTCTACCACATTTCTTACCTGTTTTGAAGCCAAGAATAAATAGATTGAGGGAGAACAGCAGTATTTCTCAGCCATACCTTACGTAGCACTACTGGTGGAATCCAGTGAGGAGGGAAGAAGATGAAGAAACATTTCTTGTTTCCTTTTAGCTTCCTTGATAGAAACAAAGGTGACACCATCTTTTGCAGCACCCAGATGATTAAACATATGTTTCACTTGCTCTACACAGTGATTTTTTTTTTAAGTTGTGACATCATTTACAATTTTAGAGTAATAAGTAAAAATGTTTATCTGTGGTTCCATTTAAAAAAATAGAAAGCTCTAGTAGCTTGGGATTCTAACTTCCTGCATAGAGAAACTGGCTAAGGCTTAGTAGGAGAAACCCAGATTGGATAGTTGGGTTACTGAAATCGCTACTACTCAGTTACCAAATGCACACTTACCCTGAGATCTGGCTGTTTCTACTCATTTATTATTCCTGCTCTGGTTTCTTCAGGCACTTGAGATAGACATCCTCAGCACCATTGGTTACCCAGTCCCAAATGGCATTGTTGTTTTTACCGTGTCCTTCATCCCCCGGCTGTAGTTACAGTAGCATGTACTATAATGATCTATTCATTCTACTTCTGTAGAACATAAACGTTACTTTATAGCATTTTTGGGTGAGTGGCTACAACACCAAAACCAACTCTCTCCTGTCCTTTTATCTGAACGATGGTTTCCAGTACCTTAGTTTCAGCCACTGCAGCCACATGAATAGACAGAATGAACTAGGGAATTGTAAATACTTGGGAGAACAGATGTCTACATAACCAGGTCTTATCCTCAGGGAGCTGATAATCTAGAAAGAGTATATGACATTATGCATAAATATATCAGTAATGTATAATTTGCAACATATTATCTTATGCATTTAGCAATTAGATTTACTTTCCAATACGTATTTTTTTTATAAATTTATGAATTTATATATTTGATATATTTTTTTTACTGCTATTTCTTTGGAAACATTGACCAAGTTGTGATGAAGTTTAAAAGAAAAAATTGATTTTTGAATCGTTGTGTTTTGCTTTTTTCTCAAGAAGCTGTATTTGCTGAAGTTTTTAATGAACAGACTGTTGATCCAGAGACATTTATATTTTTGTTTTTTTAGAGTCCCCAGGAAAAGGTAGACTTGTGATTAATCCCTTGGGCTATGTTTGCCTATCACTTACATATTTCTAAAACAGGTATTAAATCCCTTAATTGTAGGGAGTGGTCAGTTTTATAATCTCCTAGGCCAGCATTCCAACAGGCATTTAGAAATCTGTAGTTGTTATATTTGTTTACATGGTAACCATTAAGATATGACCATTTTAAAGATTTTTATGTATTTATTTTAAAGAGAGACAGTGAGTACATGCTCACAAGTGCAGGGAGGGGAAGAGGAAGAGGGAGAGAGAATCCTGAAGCAGAGCACTCCCCCCGCCCCGCCCAAGAGCAGAGCCGGACCTGGGGCTCAGTCCCACGACCCCTAAGATCATGACCTGAGCCAAAATCAACAGTTGGCCGCTTAACTGACTCAGCCACCAGGGGCCCCAAGATATGACCATTTTAATTTCTTTCTTGTAATGCCTTCTTTATCCAGCCCATAACATTTACAAATGAGTTGACATCAGGGGCATTCTTGGTACCTGGAACAGAAGTTGACCTTTAGTGATGTGTGGGTTGAATTCAGCAGGTGATGTGTTTGGTTGAATTAGCTTCCAACACTTTAAAGTTGAAACTTTGCATACAAGTGTTAATTTTTCTTTTCTCTTTAAAAAAATAATGATTTATCGATTGTTTTAATAAAACACAACACTGGTTTGACTTTATGAAAACTGGTTTCTCCATTAGGAGGGTGAATCTTAGTAGAAAGCCTATGCATGAGCATGTTGGATGTGAAGTAATAGCACACTGCACTAGTGTGGATTGCTCATGCATCTGGTGTCAGCTGGGGTTACGTAGGCACCTTGGCTGATCTTGGCTATATTCACTCACAAAGTGGGGGTTGGGCTGGCTGTGGGATGATCTAGGTTCACCTAGATGGTCTTTGACTAGAGTGACTCAACTTTGCTTCAGGTATTTCTTATTCTCCAGCAATTTAGCCTAGGCATGTTCTCATCCTGATGGCCGGAGGTGGGTGGGTGGAGAGAGTGTGAAACAAACAGAAATACACAAGTGCTTTTCAGACCTATTTCTGAGTCCCATTTGCTGGTATTCCATTGATCAAATCAAGTCATGTGGCTCAGCTGAGCATCTAAAGGTGAGGTCCAGTGTGTAGACAGGAGGTCCTTGCAGACTTACACGGGGTCATCCTTGCGCTCTCTCCCTGCCACACATGCTGTGTTCTCCATGCCCATGACTTATTTCAAAATCCTGGGTGTACTTATACTGTATGTGTGGCTGACCTTTGCAATCTTTTTTTCTTTAGTAGCTTTTATTTTTATGATTTCTTAAAGATTTTATTTATTTATTTATTTGAAAGAGCACGCAGGAGCAGGGGGCAGGGGCAGAGGGAGAAGCACACTCCCTGCTGAGCAGGGAGCCCGAGGCAGGGTTCCATCCCAGGACCCTGGAATCCTGACCAGAGCTGAAGGCAGACGCTTACCTGACTGAGCCACTCAGGCGCCCCTCTTTAGTGGCTTTTAGTGTATACGTTAGTTTTCTTTGTGGGGAAAAAAAAATCCAAAAATGAATCTCTATGAGATTCTTGGTTTTAATAAATGCTCTATGATTTAGTAAAAATTTGACACTATTAAATGTAAAAAACCTCCAACATTATTGGGAATATACTGTATAAAACTGCTAATTTTGCTTAAAGGTGGAAATACTGGGTTAAAAAAAGCAACAGTAATTAACAGCCTAACCGAAAAACTCCCCTTGGTAAGTAATTGTTCTGTTCTTTCAGTTATTTATCCATTCATTTGCGGAACAAACATTTGTCAACCCTCAGGTGTGGTGAAAGAGTAAGGACTTCATAGAACTTTGTATTTTGAATAAACTTGGTGTAAATTCTGTCTTTGCAGGACGATTCATTTTGCTAATTTATTGTGATTTTCTTTTTTAAAAAGAAGGATAGGCAGATTTGGGGTAATAGCATAGAAGTACGTGTGAAAAAAAGTGGATCTGAAAAGAGGATTGAATGTTTTAAATTTTGCTTCAAACAAGAGAATCATCTCCAGGCTATAGAACAAATTTTCCTTCTTAAGACACATTTTTGTATACCTACAGCCATCCACATCCACAATAAACATTGATGTGAACGTGTTACAGTTTTGTTTTAGTAAATTGCATGAGTAATTGTCCCCCTAGCACTTGCTAAGTTGATGCTTCCTTTTTTAATGGCCGTAATATATTTGTAAACATGTTTCTTAACTTACTTGAAAACATGTTGGTTCCATCTCATTTATTTGCAGACAACTTACTGTCTGTTGAATGTTTAGCTTCTTTTTTTTCTAATGACTCCTTTGAAATATTATTTTAATGAACCTATGAAACACATCATTGTATTCTTTATATTGTGGTTGGACTGCTAATGAGACTCATCCATTAAGTAAATGGCTTTGTAGGCAATGCAAATGTAATAAATAAAGTTAGTCTGTTCTTCTTTACTACTTTTCTGCTGATGGGCATACCACATGCTGAGAAGGTAATGTTTCATGACCAAAACAGTTCAGTTGGTAGGCGGATTGGGAATCTTTCCATTTAAAAAAAAAAAAAAAAATCATAAAAGCATACTTGCAACTCCAACTTTTGTTTTTTATCGAATCATAAGACAATGTATTTTCAGTGCAGGCATTCTATTTCAAGATGGAATGCCTTGTAGAACAAATTAAGTATTATATGATTCATAGAAGAAAAAATGCTTCTCTGTAAATAGAAAAGAAAAAAAATACTTAAATTTTTTTTCTAAGAAAACAACATCAGTACAATGGATCACACCAAAAAACTAAATTTAGGTCCTTTGCAATTTGCCCTTTTTTATGGACTTGGTTTTCTGCTTTTTCAAAAGGAAATAGAGGTGTCAAAAATAATTTTGCAGGTGTTGCTTTACTGGAACGACCAATTTTACCTTGGGCTCCCAAGTTTCTTCATTGTTGCAGTAAAATTTTATAAGCCTTTACTTCTCAATATTTAATTGGTGAGAGCCATTATTATTATTGTTATTATTTTCACATTCATAATGGGATAGTTTTGTAGGCTTATGGCTGTTTTGATCGGTGAAAACAAGATGGCATTGCCAACTGGTTATTTTTCTGCCACTCTTATGGATAGCTTAGCCTGGCTGAACTGGCAGAATTTCTAAATCTTTACAGTTGTCAAGGATACCAGCCTTGAAGAACAGAACTATGAATTGATGAGCGTTTTCTGGGGTCCTCTCAAAGGAGTTTCTGTGGGTTTGGGCACAGACAAAGGCAAATGTTGGCAGAGAACAGCCATTTCTTCTCTAGCCAGCCCTTTGCCTTTGCTTTAAACCCAGTGCCCTGGGGGTTGATTTGGTAGAAATGAAATGTAAAAGGGAGAAGATGTACGATCACGCTTTGCACAGCAACAGAACTTGAAAAACTGGTTTCAGCTTTGGGAGTGATTTTTCCTCTCAAGAAGTTACTGGTGCAACTTGAAATAGCAAATGTTACCTTAAAAAAATTAATTAATTGAACGCATTTATGTGTCGCAACGCTTGTGAATTCAGTCCTTTTTATAACTGATGGCATGTCATAGTTTTTAAAAATGTTTATTTTCTTACATAAAATAGTGGTAGGCCTTCATAATGATGTCATCTAAGATTCAGTAAACTCTTAGTTTGGGATTTAATTGCTTCATTCCTTTTAAAGATAGGGGGGTAGTGGAAGGTAAAGGGAGTGTTACTGTCTTTAAACAAAGGTAGCTTTATGAGTTTGACAAAGGGAACGGTGCTCTCTTTTCATCTCAAGCATGATTTTGTGACTCCTTCATCATTGTCTAATCTACAAATTCCAGTTTTCCACTTTGCTTGGGTCCTAGAAATCTTCGTGATTTCTCTTTCCCTCTGAGCTTGAAAAGGCAGTTTTCAGCCAAATGCCTCCCATAAGTAAAAGACAGAAAATAAACTTGACTGAGGACCTTTTTGAAATGATGATTAATTGCTTTTTAAAGGAACTATTCTAAAGATATGCTAAGCTACTCAGCAGTAATTTAAAGTTGGCAACCTGTGAACAGTTCCCCGTCTGCTCCACGGAGGTCAGCCAGCTTCTGTTGGATAACTGTAGTTGTAGAGTTTGAAAGCAACGTGCAAAATGCCATCCTTAAAATTGGAGCTGTCACGTTAAATTATGTCACATTTGATGACCGATCACAAGAGAAAGTGATACATGATTTTTATAAACACGAGTCACCAAAAGCAGTCTCATTGGAATTCTCGTTGTCTACCATTGTTAGGCTACAAGTTATTTTCTGGCAGAAATTAACAGAATCCAGGGCTTTTAAAGGAGACATTAAAACAAAAGGAAAGTTTTTCTATTGTTGTAGACAGTTCTATCCATGGTGTATTAGAATGTAGATGGGGGGAAGAAAGAGATTCTACTCTCACTAATTGTAAATTGCAGCGTAGACCAGCAGGAAAAAAAAAAAAAAGAAAAGAAAATATTATGCATAGGGCCACAGAGGATTGTGTGTCAAGTCGTGTTGGGAAATTTGGGGTGGTATCTGTGACATATCTGGGGGGACCGTGGGGAGGTGACATTAGAATTAATCACTACCCCTCTTCTCTACCATGTGTACATAGACTTACTCTAGACACACAGCAGAGTCAGTAGCTGGAGCTCTAGCTACAGAGCTATAACTTTTCCCTTTTATTGCATGCTGTTTTTCTGTAGTTCTACCTTAGATCGCTAGAGAATGTGTCTATTTTGATCAGCATTATGATTAGATAAGTACCTTGCCCTATCTCTCTGTGCCTTTACCTCTATTCCCCACACTAACAAAATTACAGACAACATTCTGTATCTCAATAGATCGTGCAAAGTAAATACCTTTTCTTGAAATATTAGTGTTGGTCTACGAGGCATCTGTACACCTAACAATTTATGCTGAGTTATTCTGTAGTTTTTTAGCATATTGAGTTACATTTTTTATTTTATTTAATTTTTTATTTAAATTCAATTAGCCAACATAGAGTACATCATTAGTTTCAGATGTAGTGTTCAATAATTCATCAGTTGCATATAACACCCCGTGCTCAGCATTAAGGAGGGCACATGATGTGAGTTACATTTTAAATAATTATAGAGAAGATCAATTTTATTACACAAACTAACATGCAACAATATAATCATTCTATAACTTAATTTGATTTCTCTTTCAAATATCCATTCTATCAGATTGATGGGAAGAATGATGTAAGTATGTTAGGGATAGTATTTCTCTTTTTCCTGGATATGTCCATGTTCTGGGGATGGAGCAGGTCCCTGCTGTCATTTGTTTACTCTCGTGTCTGAGGAGACACCCATTGTCCTACGTGATCCTTCCTGTGCAGTCTGTGTCATCACTGGGGTCTGCATATTGCTGCTGTCTACAAAGAATCTGGGTCATAGAGTTTCTGTTCTGTCCATGGCATTCATGGGGGCACAGGGCCCTTTATCTTTCACATGGTGTTTGAGCACCAGGAACTTTGGGTAGAATGTGAGGTGTATAAAATCCTGAAAGGAAAAGTCACAAACAAGAGCCTTGTTGTTCTCGTAGGGTTCTCCCTTGTGGGAGGAGGGAAGGGTCTCACTGGACTCCAGGATTCCCCAAAGCTCGCTGGAGGTTGACCCATCTCCCAGGCTTGGCCCGGGAGCAGCAAGTTCTGCGTCTTTATCTTCATTGCTTTTTCTCTACACTTCTCCCTACTTCGAGCCCAGGTCGTCTGGATGGAGGGAATGATGTTTAGAGTTGGGGCAAGGAGAGGCCATGTTCTTAATCATGATGTTTTCTTGGTTTTTTGTTTTTTTGTTTGTTTGTTTTGTTTTCTGTGACTCGATTTCTTTCCTTAAGTCCTAGGTATTCTGACACAAAAGCCAGAGAGACCTTCCATTTTTTCTCAGCTTTCTGCTTTGTCATGTTCCTCCCCAGAGAAAATGAGTATGGATTGTCTAGCTACCTGAATAAGGAGTAGGACAGGTGAGGAAAGAAGAGTCCTGGGAGTAACTGTCAAGTGATATTGGAAACACGCTTCTTTTTTTTTTTTTTTTTTTTTTTTTTTTTTTAAGATTCTTTATTTATTTATTCGACAGAGATAGAGACAGCCAGCGAGAGAGGGAACACAAGCAGGGGGAGTGGGAGAGGAAGAAGCAGGCTCATAGTGGAGAAGCCTGATGTGGGGCTCGATCCCACAACGCCGGGATCACGCCCTGAGCTGAAGGCAGACACTTAACCGCTGTGCCACCCAGGTGCCCCTGGAAACACGCTTCTATCGACACTCATTTTTTAGTGAGAGGATATCAGTCTTGTCTTCATAGGAGAAGATGATAGAGTTCAACAGGCATAGACGTTGAATTTCTACCAAAATGAGCTTGAATTTGGGTTCCCCTAGTTAATCACTCTGGGCATGTAGTGTAACTTTTCTCCGTCAAAATTAGCTGGAAAATGGTGCTGATGATGAATTCCTTGAGGAGATTGAATGAGGGAACTTGTATGACAGCATTTACTTAAAAAGCCAACAAGTATAAGCTTATTCCATTTTCCCCTCAATCTGTTTAACTTCTTCATTTCTAACCACTCTGTGTAATTCTCAGCTTTCAGTGCCTCCAGAAAATATTTTTACCTCCTCTGAGTCTGAGTTAAATTTTTGGCTCCTCATTCAAAGCCAAAATCTTGTCAGTCTTGAAGTTCTTTTCTTACTGTGTTTCAAGTTAATTTTAAACCTTTATTTGAGGGAAGAGGGCAGCTCAGTGTTTATAAGATTATATAAACTCATCTTGCTGATGTCAGAAGAAAAGGATACTCCATCTTTTTTTTTTTTTTGAGGCTTCACACTAATGTGAATATATAAATAATGCTACAGAACTGTATCCTTAAAAATGGTTAAGAGTGGGAAATTTGGTATTACAGGTAGTTGACCACAATACAAATTTTTTCAAAGGCATTCAGTGCCTAAACACAAAATATTGATAATGTCAGAATTCCAGGCACTCTATTTTTTAAAAAATATATATTTATTTATTGATACAGCTACTGTGGAAAATGATGTGGAGGTTCCTTAAAAAATTAAAAATCGAAATACCACATGATCCAGTAATTTTGCTCCCGTGTATTTACCCAACAAAAACAAAAACACTCATTTGGAAAGACACATGCACCCCTATGTTTATTGCAGCATTTTTACAATAGCCAAGATATGAAGGCAACCCAAGTGTCCATCAACAGATGAGTGGAAAAAGATGATGGGGTGTATATATACAGTGGAATATTACATAGGTCCTTATTTTATCTATTAGATTAAGGGACCAATGAAGTCTTTCCAGTGCCTTTCAAATCGTGCCCGGTGATCGGCTGCCTGCTCTTCGATGCAAAGAGCTATCGTGCTTTTGAACTTTTTTTCATGCAATTGTTCATTCAGCAACTACTTCCTAAGCTCGTGATGTGCACAGGGGGCACTGATCCAGGTTCTGTGAGCATTTCCCTGGCAGCCCAGCATGCAGCCTTTGCCTAGCTCTCGCTAAAATACCCATGAAGACACAGAAAGAAAAAAGAAGCCACAACACCCGTAATAAAGATGGAAAGTCAGTCTCACTATAGAATTTGGGAAAGAATGATCCTCATGATAAAGCAGAGAGCTGGCTAGAGGTGTCTTCTCAGAGATAAGCACATAGCATCACCTACCTTCAGTCTATGAAAGATGTTTGAGAGAAAGAGGGGGGAAGCAATAGATAGTGTGTTATTTTCAAGGTATGGCTCTTAACACAGAGTTTGGGGTGCAGTAAAGAAGATTTCATACAAGTACTTATGACTTGTGATCAGGTGTTCTTTCCATTCTCTGCTGCCTTTGTTTTCATGTGGATTCTTCAGGTTTCTGCAGAGTTCACACATCTGTGAATTTAAAATGCAGTGCTGTAATTGGACAGATTTTAAGTTCACCATGTAAAGTTAAACTGCCTATTTAATCCTTTGAAATAAAATAATAAATTCAGCATAGTATTGCCTCCCTCCAAAAAGGCTTGAAACAGAACTACCCTTGTGAACTGTGCAGTATGGACGTAGCAGCTCAAAACAACCCAACTTCATGGTAGAATACAATAAACATTCTTTCTCAATAATTGAGGAATTATCTTGCAGTCATCTTGCATATTTTGCTTAAAAAATTTAGGTCATTTCATGTGTGTATAGTTCATCTTTCTAACTAGATAATTAACTCGTTGATGTTAAGGTTTGTCCTTGGTTTATGTCTCTCAAGAGCAGCTGATGCAGCCTTTAGCATCTGAGGGGCAAGGATGACAGAAGTCCTGAAGTGGATTATCAGTGTCTATTATGGGCACAAGAACAAACTTTGGAGCTCATGTGCCACGTATTTGTTAGTTCTATTGGGACATAATACATGTTTTCATTATGGGATGAGTCAGCAGGGAAAAAAGCCCCAATTGTTTTTTAAATTCTTTTATTACCTAGAAATATGCAACTTCAATTGCAGTTGTCTCTTTTCACTTGGAATTTATTTTTGTAGGGTTTTTTAGTAAAATTACTTAAGACTATTGGGTTAAAATATCGCAGTTAAGTAACTATTTCTGTGATAAGGTCTCTATTGGCATAACTGCTAATGTGGAAAAATGGAGTTGAGAGAACAAAACTTAAGAAAAAAAAAATATCCACCCAAAAAAGATTTTGAGACAGAAAACCTATGCTAGAGCCTAAATTGACATGTTTGCATTTAAAATCAAACCAGAGGTATCACAATCCATCTGTTTTGTCAGGGCTTCTAGGGAGTGATTGACAACTTTCAGAATCTACTCTTTTGGGGAAAAAAGAAGGATCCCAAGGTTTTCTCTTTTTCTTTTCTTTTCCTTTTTTTTTTTTTTTTTCCGATTGCACAGTCTGCAGGAGTTCAGGGGAACATTAAGAATTAACACGAATAGCAATGAGGTGAGACCACGGCCCACCGTGTGGTCTGGGGCTGTTTTACACATGGTGCCTGGGAACAAAAGAGCTCGAGTTGGTTTCTGTGCGCACATCTGCTCAGCAGCACAATGTAGTTAATTTCAGTCAGTCGTGTTTTGATTCACAGCTGTTATGAAGTAGGGATTCCACTTTTGTCATATTGGCTACAAATATTTCTTTCAAGCAGATGAGATTCTTCTTTCTGAGGGAGGAAATAAAATCCAAGAGGGTAAATGAGAAGAGGTAAGGAGCTGGGATAAGTGGATGGGCCAGAGTCCCTCTCACAGGTATATGAAGTGTTGAGAGCTGATTGTCATCAGAAAAGCTGTGTGTGTTGCACTGTATCTGGTGTTACTGGTATCTGATAAGCTAATCTTCTTATCTTCTGCGGATGTATTAGTGAGAATTGGGAAGAGGAGTATTATTTTCAGACCTTCATTGTTTTAGGGTATGGATAAGAAATAGAGCATGTGGACTCCCAATGAATCACTGTTCATTTAACAAATAGGAGATTTGGGGAAGTTGGGTTATTTTTGGATTCTGAGATCTAAATCCAGGGGGAAAAAAAAAGAAAGAAAGAAAAGTTACATCCAAGGAAAATATTTGAAGATCAAAGAGCCAAATCACTCATTTTATATATAAACACACAGATGCATAAACACACATTTGTATATGCATGTATATAGTAATCTTTGTCTTTCGTAATAGTTGTCTGTAAGTGTATATATTCACTCACACGTAAGAGAAATAGCAAATGTGGATGTTGATAGATGATATCTACTGCGGACACGGGCCATACAGGCTACAGTCCAGATGGTGTCTTCTCTTCTTGGTCACTTCCTTCAATCCCCACAAGCAGTCTGGAAAGGGGGCTTTGTTATCTCTGTTTGAGGGTTAAGGACATGGCAGTCATACATACAGCTGTTGAGTAGTGTGCTGAGGTTTGAGTCAGCCCCTTCCGATCCTCTCCCCTCCCCAAACTACGTTCTCTTTCCACTGCCCCAAGCCTTATCTAGTTCTGAAGGAAGGCTGACTTTGCAGCTGGTCCTTCATATACCTGTTGGTGACTTATATGCTCTAATAAAGAAATACACTGTGCAATCCCCACGGCAGTGCCACCGTTATGTTTCGTGGTTTTCCATATTCACTGGAGCTGTTCAGATTCGTCATATCGTGAAAAACAACATGTGTCAGATCTTTCCTTAGCACCATCCAAGGAGGCTAGCAATTGGAAATCTTTACTGTCTTTCCCGAACTCAGTTTTGGAAAACAGTGTGATGAAGGATTTTTCTATCAGTTCCAGGTACAAGAAACAATTTGGTATATATACTTTGGATGTTAAACTATTGGAGTTTTTGAATAATTTGGTAATTTATAGAGAGAGTAAGATGAAAATTTTCGTGGTACAGACTTGTGGAAAATCAAACACATATGGTCTGTCATGTATTGTGACAGTGTCAGCAAGTCTTCCGGGTAGTAGCGATTAATGGAGAAGCTAGACTTAAAGTGGAATGTGGTAGCATGTGGGCAGTTTCCTAGGATTCGTCTTATCGATGCAGAGCATATTTATGTTGCTGTTTAGAAAACTCGTTCCATCATGCCTCCTGCTACATCTCAGATCTGACGCTTTTCTCAAGGTGTCTACGCAAGTGGGGAAAAAATAACTTTTGGAAAAACAATTTTTTACAAATGGCAACTTGCACATATGATATTTCAAATTGTACGAAGTGCTCAGGCTTGACAGTCATGTGCGATTACATATTTCAGGGTACACGCCAGTGTCCTTACAAAGAGCTCCCTGAGTTTGGTTGTACTTGGTGACCAGGAAAGCAGACTGTTTTCATTAGGGAGCCTTCAGACATTCCAGTCTCGTAATGCTCTGTCCTCATTCCCTTCCTGCTATCCCTGGACTCTGGGAATCCCAAGTGATCCCCTTTCTTGTGTGGCTTCCCAAGGATGCTTTGAGCATGTCTGTCTCATTTCAGCGCTCTTTTTCAGCACTATGACCCAGGGTTTTTCGAGCACTGCCTGTGCTGTGGACAGCACAATATGAGGAACTTCTGCACCAGGAAAGTGGCCTGTGGGAGATGTGGGCAGTTTTTGTGGTGGTTGTTGTTTGTTTTTGCCATGGTTTTGTAGTATTGTCACTTAAGTTGTTCTTGTATTTGCTACGACAAAATGTGCTATGCATTCTTTTTAAATTCATGATTAGCAGCAAAAGAAGAATGGTTGCATGAGTCAAGTATTCCTTTAGTCAAACATTGTGTGCACCAAGTGGCACCTGGGTGGCTCAGTTGATTAAGCGTCTAGGTCTTGATCTCAGGGTCATGAGTTAGAGCCCTACGTTGGGCTCATTGGGCTCCATGGTGGACGTGGAGCCTACTTTAAAAAAAAAAATGAGTGCACTGAGAATTCTTCAGGCATTATCTCATTCAGGCTTTTCAGAGGACGATATTGAGGCAGAGTATATGAGCATATAACTAGAAAGCAGTGAAGCCACAGTTTTTTGGATTGCAGAGGTAGGCTTTTAACCATTGTTTGAGTATTGAAACTCCCCCAGTATTACTTCATCTCTTCCAAGTGGGTGAGACGAAATAGAGGATGCATATATTGTGATTTTTTTCTACCCTTAGATAAAACAATATTTATTCTCTTGTCAACTATACTTTAATTTAAAAAAAATAAATAATAAAGGATTCTTGGGCGCCTGGGTGGCTCAGTTGGTTAACCATCTGCCTTCAGCTCAAGTCATGATCCCAGAGTTCTGGGATCGAGCCCCGCGCCGGGGGGTTCCCTGCTCAGTGGGGAGCCTTGCTTCTCCCTCTGTCTCCCCTCCCCAACTTATGCTCTCTCTAACTCACTGTGTCTCTCTCTCAAATGAATGAATAAAATGCTTTAAAAAAATAAAAAAAAGGATTCTCTAATATAGAACACAATATTTTATCACATTAAAGCAAGAGCCAGTGTCACTGATGTAAACTTAGCCCCAGAAGTATGTCAGTGAGCCTAGCTTCCTGTTGTAGAAAAGTGAAACTATCACTTAAGAATGGCTAAATTTTTGCCTGAGTTTTTGTCTGTGTGTGGCCAAGGAAAGGAGCAAACTTTATATATAAATCAACTTTCCACTTATTTTACTTTCTGTCTACATCTCTAAGCGTAACTAACAATGAAAAGTTCCTTTTGTTTGGTTTGACAGACTGGAACTGCAAGGATGTGATTTGTTTTGTTTTAAAGCCATCCCTTAGTTTGCTTTCCAAATATATGCTTTTCCCTCCCCTACTCAATTCTCTTGTTTTTTTTGTTTTGTTTTGTTTTTTACAAGTTTTCCAGATTGCTCATGTAGTGCTTGCTATTATCTAACATGATGCTCTCCAACAGAACTTCCTGCAATGATGAAACGTTCTATACCGTGTAGAAGCCACTAGCCACACATGGTGATTGAGCCCTTGACATATGATTCTTGCAACAGAGGAACCGAATTTCTTTTTCTTTCTTTTTAATTGTTTATTATGTTAGTCACCATACAGTACATCCTTAGTTTTTGATGTAAAGTTCCATGATTCATTATTTGCGTATAACACCCAGTGCTCCATGCAATACGTGCCCTCCTTACTACCCATCACCAGTCTATCCCAATCCCCCACCCCCCTCCCCTCTGAAGCCCTCAGTTTGTTTCCCAGAGTCCATAGCCTCTCATGAGGAACGGAATTTCTAATTTTAGTTAACTTAAATTGGAATAGCCACATGTGGCTGTTGGCTTCCATTTTGGACAACATAGATCTAATTAGCTTCTGACAAGTGAGGTGCTTCTGGACCGCACAATGTAAGAAATGAGAGAAATTAAATTTTGTGAGAGAATTTCAAGGTGTTCTCAAGTGTCGTCAGACAAGAATATGTTCTTTAACAGTTGAGTTTTAATCATTTTTTCTCTCTAGTCCTTTAAGAGATGACTGTCTTCTAATGTCCTTCATAACTAAGCAAGAGCGAAAAAGGCGCTCACCTGTCTCCATTTCCTTGTGCTTGGATTTTGTACAGGCTTGAATGATGCACTTGCTTCTGAATCAGCCCAATGTGAGCACTTTGTATTTGCCATAACAAGAAGAAAGTAGCAAAGTAGTCAGCCGGGAAGCAGGCCCGACTTGGTTGAGATTTTCAGAGTACATAAGAATGCACAGCTTGCTGCTGGTGTTAAGCATGTGGGGAAAGGCCTTGGAGAATTATTTTTCTTTCATGATTGAATGCTAGTACTTGCTGGTATGTGGAAAAACAGTCTCTTGCTTGCACAGGCAAACAGCTGTTGTTATTAGAAAAATAATCATTATGATAGAAAGCACACGTTTTTCATGTCTTCTGTCAGATCTGTCAGAATATGTTCTATGTTAGGCTGTGTATGTTTCATCTGAAAAAAAGTAATTGGAAATTTAGCATATTTTAAAAAAAAGTTCTGAACCAGAAATGGGAGCATGTCATGCTTTTTCTCTATCCTCTATGTCAGCACTGCCCAATAGAAAGAAAGTACAAGCCACAAATGTGATTTTTTAAAATTTTCTAGTAACCACATTAAAAAAAAAAAAGTAAGGGCGCCTGGGTGGCGCAGTCATTAAGCGTCTGCCTTCCGCTCAGGGCGTGATCCCGGCGTTATGGGATCGAGTCCCACATTGGGCTCCTCTGCTGGGCACCTGCTTCTTCCTCTCCCGCTCCCCCTGCTTGTGTTCCCTCTCTCACTGGCTCTCTCTCTGTCAAATAAATAAATAAAATCTTTAAAAAAAATAAAAAATAAAAAAAAAAGTAAAAGGAAATAGGTAAAAATTAATTTTAATAGAGTTTACTTAACTCAATATATCTAAAATATTTAAATATGTAATCAGTATAAAAAGTTAATGAGATACTTTGTATTACATTTCCCTGTGATGATTCTGAAATCTAGTGTGTGTTTTATACTTACAGCACGTGATATGGCTAGCCACATCTCAGGCGCTCCCTAGTGACACATGGTTAATGGCTAGGCTATACCCAATTGGACAGTGCAGCTCTCAGTCCTTACTCAAGACATGGTGAACTGTGTTTGAACTTTTTTTTTTTTTAAAGATTTTATTTATTTGAGAGAGAGAGAGCAGGAGCAGGGGGAGGAGGAGAAGCCTCCCCACTGAGCAGGAAGCCCAATATGGGGCTCAATCCCAGGACCTTAGGATCATAACCTGAGCCGAAGGCAGATGCCCAACCCACGGGGCTACCCACATGCCCCTGTGTTTGAACTTCTGAGGGTGATTTGCTGAAAATAAATGAGGAATTATCAGTTACCCAGCAGAGATCATCAGTGAACCTACTACATGGCTGGTCATCAAGGAATTTACTCTGAAATTTTGATCAAGAGGAAAGACAAAGATACAATAATATCGGGGCCATGTTTATGAATACAGTTATGGCTTAAAATTTCTCTTGACACTTTTGGTGCATCCAGCTTTTCTTGCTCAAATTGTGACAACATCTGAAGATATTTTTAATTCTAAGTTTGTGGAAGTTTTGTCATTTTGTCTCTAACACAGAACCCATAAAACTGGGGATTTTCTTGGAAATGACTTTTTAAAAAAATTTACAAATCGGAGATTATTTTATGGGCATAACTCAATCTTTTGTTTTAACCTAATAAAACAAAAATATTTCTATCCTAATTAACTTCAATTAGTACTTAAGATGTTTTTCTAATACAGCTTTATTATGTCACAATTATATAAATCAAATCCAAGTTTTTAAAAACATGGATTCTGCCTAGTTGTGTTGTAAAGGGCTATTTTCAGTTGATGTTAGAAAGGGCATTATTAAAAAATTCTGTTCCTTATATCCTGCAACTGCACAGTTACTTGAATGCAGACAGAAAAAAGCAATAGTGACTATCACTCAGAGGCTACATCTTTGTTAACCACAAATAGTCAATTGGTTTAATTAATACGTATTTTTTAGAAGACTTAGGATATGAAAACTTAGGTGAAACTCACTGGCTGTTTTGGAATTGTTTATGTATCTCTGTATAAAGTATAGTATGGTTTCTAGATTCTATTGCATCAACAGATATTTGAATCCGGAATTTTATGCTTTTAAAATCTCCCTGAGCCTAATTTTCCTTGAAGTGTAAATAATATAAGCTGGCACAGAGTTGGGATTCAGTCACTACTGGTCAGAGGGGAATGAATGACATAGGTAAGCACAGAGTCCAGACCATTGTAGACACTCAAGGTTAGCTCTGAGTGTGTGTGTGTGTGTGTGTGTGTGTGATATTGCTACAATATACATGAAGTAGAAACTATTTAAGAAATGTCTGATGTTATAGGAAGTTAAATGTATGTATTTCATGTATTAATTTTTATATTTTTTTTCTATTCAAATTTCCTGTAATTTGGAAAATTTTTATAATAAGTGAAAAAGCTTTTAGTATTTAAATGGCTTGAAATAAAAGAACCACAGTTCAAATACATCTCGCAGGACGCAATATCCAGCGCGATTCTTTTTCAGATGTGAAGTCTGTAGTACGAACAACTGTGTTTACCTCTTCGACTCCATTAGAAGCAAGGGACCTATGGCTTCTTCGGGAAATAGCTGAATGGTTTCATATCTCAAATGTTACCTTTGTTTCCCCCTTGACTCATGAGAGAGCAGGCGTACAATTAAATTGATTTTAAATCACATTTAGCATTACGTATTGATTAGATACAAGTGCTCTAAAGCAAATGTCACATTGTTCAGCTCCAAAAAGCATCTGCATCGGATCACAAAAGCAATAGGAGCTCTCATTTCTGTTAAGTAATGCGGCCAATGTTATAAGTCATGAGAGTGAGATACACATGGTTAGTAAATGGTTCTCAAACCTTATTATTGTAATGCAGCCTTCAATTCAGTGTATTAGCTTGTTCTTTATTCTCATTTATATTTTATTACCTTGGAATACAGTCATAGGATCCTGGAAATGAAGATTTCTTTGAAAACTTTAGGAACAATTTATTTAAAGTCTTTTGTTAAGTGGCATCTAGGAGCAGACACAGTGTCGGCGAAGCCAGGTTTTGAGATCAGGTTGGGTAAAATGTTTCTCTGAGTCAGCTGTGATAGCATCTCTAAGTCTCTGACTTTATTTCTGTCATCTTCGTTTCTGCAGAGCAAATTCCTGGTTGTGTTAGAGGTGGAGGGAGTCCAGGAGTGGACGAGGGATAGAAGTTAGAGATTTAAAGTCTTACAGTGATAAAAGCAGTTCTCCCCAAAACAATTGCCTTTTCACACCAGGGAGCCCCCAAAATGATAGCAATAAGAGGAGAATCGGCCAGCGAGTGACCTTGCCATCCTTTCAGCCTCTTGTGGGCTCCCACAGGCTCTGCCGCCTACCTGAGCTTTGGAGGTGGTGTGATTACTAACACCCATTCTCAGCTTGGGCAGCCGCTCCGGGGAGGAGAGCAGGGCCGCTGTTCAGCTCATGAGTCCCTGGCATCTTCGTGACTTCCTGTTCCACTGTGTCTGTTTGATACCCCGCCTGTGTTCTCTCTGATGATGGCATGTGCTCACATTTCCCTCCGCTGCTCAGATAGGCTCAGCTAACCATGGCCTTTCCCCACGCCCAGGGGCTAAGTCACCCCAGGTATATTGGGAAGGCAGCAATGCTCTGTGTTTCAGGGCACAAACAGGGCAGCTACCCTGGTTCCAAGTCTGTCTTTGCCATTTAGTAGCTTTGAGATTGTAGGTGATTGTTTTTTAACCTCTCATGCTAACATTAAGATAATAGACCATCCTCCTGGGGTAGCTGTGAAGACTACCTGCTTTAATATACGTAAAGTACGGGGCGTCTGGGTGGCACAGCGGTTAAGCGTCTGCCTTCGGCTCAGGGCGTGATCCCGGCGTTATGGGATCGAGCCCCACATCAGGCTCCTCCAAAATGAGCCTGCTTCTTCCTCTCCCACTCCCCCTGCTTGTGTTCCCTCTCTCCCTGGCTGTCTCTGTCTCTTTCGAATACATAAATAAAATATTTTTTAAAAAAAGTACTTAGAGTGGTGTATAGTATAGATACGTGTATACACACATACACACACGTATGTATAATGCTTCATAAGCATTAAGAACCATCCTATAACCGAATGGCACACGTCCTCCTTTACATCTCCCTTGTTGGGCCCACTCCTCATTTGGGGGGTACATAATATACAGAATTGTGACAAAGAACATGTGTATTCAGGACAGTTGTGCTTTAATAATGTGGTAGGATCATGAGGCACAGCTTGTATGGATGGACTTCAGTAGAGTAGGTTTCTTTATTAAGGAACCAGAGTGAGGAAGAAACCATGGAGGCCTAGCAACCCAGGGCAGGCATGGGAGTAGAAGTTGGAGGTTGCCCGAAAATGTATCCTTGGTCTCCTAAAAGAAAAATGAACTAGCCATAACCCATGCCTCCAAGGTGCTTAACAGATAAGAAAATGGGCAGTTACAACAGAGTGTGTAAGGTACCAACAGCCATGGGGGAGGGGTGCTGGAAGCCAGAGGTGGAAATAGTGGGAGAGAAATCTGGACAGGCCTCTGAGGGATGCAAGACAAGTAGGAGCCAGCTGGGCCATCAAGGAAGGGCAGTCTAGGCAGAATGGACAAAGAGTATGTGCAAAAGCCTAAAGGTCTGGGTACTTCCTGAAATCCAGTGTGGCCGGAACATGGTGTAGGTGAGGTAGGGAGAAGCCATAGGTGAGTTGAGAAGTAAGAAGATTGGGATCATGTGGAGGCCTTCAGATCCATGCTAAGGTATTCCGAGGGTCCTGGTAGTAATAGGAAGCCTCAGAAGAGCTTGGAGTAAGGAGAGTTGGGGGTCATGTTTATACAATAAAATTTAGGTCTGGCTGCCGTTCAGAGAAGGGAAGTGAGCAGATCTGGGGGCTGGAGCTTCTGCTTTAAGACAGATACCACACTGGCTTTCTGTTTTCTAAGGCACTGAGGACTGTCATGTTCCCTTAGCTAAAAGCCACATTTAGTCTGCTCCTGGTGTTAGGTGGCAAGATGTAATTGTAGCAGGTGTAAATAAGATTTTGCAATCCAACTCGGCAGACAACAAAACCGAGACTGATGGCTTTCCAATCTTGCACTTCTGTAAAGAACACAGCAGTGAACAACCCTGTACATACATCTTTTAGGCACTTGTCCAATTATTTCCTTAGGATAAATTTCTAGAAGTGGGTTTGGTGTTTTTGGGCTTTTGACGTATATGGTCCCGGGACAATTTGGATGCCTGTGATCATGGTAGATAAACAGGTGCAGAGTTCTGTGGCAATGCTGAGAGCACAAATATAGAAATGGGGTGTGCAGCGAGCAGTCATGCCTGGGTAGGCACGCATGCCTAATTTTTCTCTTTGGACTTCTTTATACCACTGGTTCTCTTCCCTGGTTGCAGGAAGACTTGATTGGATGAGTACCTAAGACTGACGGGGTGTTTGTCTATAATGACAAGTGCTTGACTGTAGCAGCAAATGATGAGCGGCCCTAGGGAGACATCACCACCCACTTGAGAGAGATCCATGAAGGGTTTATGACCCGTTTGAATCCTGATCGAGCATCACTGTCTTGACCCTCAGGGAACCAATTGTCTGGAATACTTGCTCTGTCAGTCTGAGCGATGTGCTTAGAATCCCTTTGAAACCTGGGAGCCTGATTGTTTGTAAAACACAGAGTGAATTATCAAAAAGCCCTAGAGATTGGAAATATTTTATTGTCACATTCCACAGCCATGTTTGCTAAGTATATTGATGAGAACACCGGAGCCCGTGTCGAGGATGTCGGCTTACTGCATTCAGCTATAAATTATTATTTGAAATTACGAGGCAATGAAGTTTTAATTTTGATCATACCAAATAAAAGGGTTTTGTAAGTTTCGCCCTTTTGTTTCTTGTCTGTGGTAGGAATGTTTACTTACCAAATGTGATTCAAAAATTTCTAGAGATCTGTAGAAAGGTAAAAACACATATATTGCTTATAAATAGCTACAGAACGTGTGTCTGGTGTGCTGAATTTGTTCAACTATGTGTGGAGGGGCAGGGTCGGCGGAGGAGGGGAAGCAGGGCTAGGATAGGAGGCACAGCAGATAGGGCTGGACAACTTTGCCCTTAGTGCTCTGCTTTCCTTGGATGACCCTGGAGAAAAGGCAAGAAGGGAGATAGAATAACTGTAGAGTCTTGAGGTTCTGTACTCCGTGCTGCTGGCTACCCCTCAGACCCCTTCCCCAAGGTCTAACCCGTGTACTGCCCTTCAGTTGGTTCCTTAGTCAAAAAGAAATGAGCTTTGCTTGCTCTGAGCAGCTGCGTGAGGGTCCTTACTGTAGGTTTAAGTTAGAGCGCCGTAAGGATTAGTAGAGGGATTGCCTGGTGATCCATATTCTCTATTTGCTTTTCTGTTTGCTTATAAAGAGGGCCTTGTTAAAATACTCTAGTGTGGGGATGGCCAAGGGCCTCTGGCGAGGAACAAGGTACTTTCTGCACCCAGGGAGGCTGCTCTTGACTATTTTTTAAAAGCTAATGGCTAGAACTCTAAGAGAATAGTGGTCACAAAAGCTTTGTTAAATTTTAAAATAGTTAGCTAAACTTAAAAAATAATAAAAAAAAAAGAACAGGAAACTCCTGTATAAGTAGGTGTGGGTAACATCAATATTGCTCTTTGAACAGTCTATTCTTCTCATTTGAAAAGAACAACTATTTGTCATGGTTCTTGTCCTTGAGCTGACAGTTACCTAATTAAATGCATATGAAATTCAAAAGGCTTTACTAAGGGACAGTAATTTTCCTCCATTGTTTTTAAAGTTGCTGGGATGAAAGAATTACGTGGAGCAGATAATGGATGGATTCTTCCATTGCACACCGAGGTCCTGAATCGACTAATCATGCCATGGTTATTCATCACTGTGTTACCTTATAATTTGAAGTTAAAGGTACCATTTTCATTTATTGCTGACGCCATGGGTAATGTTGGTTCCAATTTTTGAAGACTGTGACCTGGGTAAGGAAGCTGCCCCTAGACAAGACCACAGCATAAATCAAGACAAAATTTTGGTTTGGGATAAGTTATTGTGCACCTACAGGGAACGTCCTGATTACTGGTGGTCTTTTTGTAATCTCTTTTGTAGAATGTATGGAACTTGAGATTTTCATATCTGTACTCAGCAAGGATGATTGTTATTTTGATGGTAATTGATCAATGTGTTGGTTTTTTGCATGGTAATTGATCGATGTGTTGGTTATTTGCCACTCTCGCCCATATCCCTGTCTTTCTCCCTTCTGCTTTCCTCTGTGTCTAGTCTCTTCCATTTCTGTCCTGTGGATTTGTGGCTCCTTTACAGATTGGATCTGGACCTGATTAATAGGATGGTTAGGCAGGGAATCAGAAGACTGAGCTTGAAAGCATTTGGGGGTTCTCCTACTTTTTCCCTGATGGAGCATTGCAGTTGGCAATGGCTACCCCATCTAGTGGCCCTTGCTCCATGCCCCGTGCCCCATGCTCCAGCCTTCACTGGGCCCTCGTATCACCGTTGTCTCCTTTACCCTGTGAGGTGTAGGGGTGCCATGGCCTCCTGCTGTGGCTACTCTCTGAGTGCATCCACCTTCCTTGTTTGTTCCTTTCCCTGCCTGCCCTTCTGTTAATAATCCTTTTGTTGTAGTTTCTTCATTTGAACGATCTGAGTTGGATTCTGTTTCTTCTGACACTGTAATATAATAGTGACAGGTCATTCACTGAGTATATAGTAGTGAGTCTCAGACTTCAGTGTGCTTAAAAATCCATATTCTTGGGATCTCTACCCCTTGGGAGATTCCTGGGGCAACTCTGAGTCCCAAGATTCTGCATTTTATAGAAGTTCTCAGATAGTTCTAATATTTTGAGGAGCTCTGGCCTCTGAAGAAGGTATATTGAGTACTTAAGACTGACCCCTACAAAGCTGTGCAAATGTACTCCTAATTGGAATTGGGGCAAAATGTTCCTCTTCTTTGTTCCTCTTTCTTCATGGTCACATGTCACATGCAAACAGGATATTCTCATCCAAAATCAAACTTAGACCAAATGGTGACAGGTAACTGTTTCTCTTTCAGTAGAGACCATCCCTCATCATTCAGGACCAATTGTATATTTTACACACCTGCTCTGTTTTTAATGTCACTTAATACCTGTTACCCTAAAGACTATTTGCAGTTGCCCTTTGTAAGGGTCTCCTTTGATCTGGGCAGTAAACCGGAGAGCTGGCTGGCTTGGGGATGTCACATTGTATTTATTTACTTACACATTTATTTAGCACCTACCATATGTAAGGCATGGTGTGCATCAGGGTTGTCAAACCACAGCTCTGGGCCAAATCGACCCTCGGACCCTTTTAGTACATAAAGATTCATTGGAAAACAGCCGTGTCTGTTTATTTGCATATCATCTATGGCTGCTCTTGTCCTACGTTGGCAGAATTAATAGCAAAATAGAGAAACGTATGGCTTACAAATCCTGAAATATCTACCCCTGACACTTAGAAAGGTGACAGAGCCATGGACTAGATCCTCGGAATACATTGTAAATAAGGTAGGCATCATCCGTCATCCATTGCTGGGGACACAGCAGTGGCAAAGACGACCCTTTCTCGTGAAACACATCTTATTGGGAATACAGAAGGCTGTAAAGAAGATGAGGTTTGAGATGGATAATATGTTACAGAGTGGTAAATTTTAGGGAGAAAAATAAAGCCAGGAGAGAGGACAAGCACTGCTGAGTGGAGGGTGCTATGATGTGGGGGGATGGCCACGAGTCCTCCATGGAGAGGAAAACCTCAGCCTCATTTTCCTGGTATTTTTTTCCTGTATCTTCCACTTCATGTCTTCTTCCACTTCTATAATCAACATTGCCAGATTCTATCAAATCTTACTGTGGAAAGTAGAGAGTTAGTTTTCAAGTACGGGGGTCCATCAGTAATAGAAAGTTGGCGGACAACATGGAGATGATCCTTTGGCATTGGACAAGTCTTATCCTAGGAAGCATTTTTCACATTCCTCCTCTTCACCCAAGGGGAGATGTGGGCCACAGAGCAGGAACACGTTTTACTCCAGCTCCCTCCCTCAGCTGGTGCTCACTATTCCTGTTAGCTCTTGGGAAAGGCAGAGACTTCTGGGGAGTGACACTGTGCGTTTTTTCGATATGTAGTAATTACCAATTACTGAGCTGGAGGGGCGGTACATGTAAGATTTAGGATGTTGCTGAGTGTATTGCTAGCTGATCATCAAGTTCTTATCTGTTTTAAGTGATAGGAAGTGCCCACACTAGATATATTGGCATCCTGTTCCCCTTTCATGGCAAAATTTAGGTAGAAATGGTTGATGATTACATACATTTGGAAACATTTCAAGAGAAATTGTATAGTCCAGAATGTAAGTACATCCAATAAAAGTGTAACATAACCTGATTATCCTGTAAGACACATCTTCCTCCTGGTCCCCACTGCTCCGATAAAATGCCCTCCCTCACTGGACGAGGGACAGTGATTCAATTTTGTTCTGAAGTAACCATTGTAGTTTGACTCTGTTTTATTAATTCCCCTTTGGTTTGGTTTATTACATTTGAGATTTCTTCTACTGTTGGAAATTTAGCTACATATCTACATTATTCACCAAATCCTATTAGACTCAAAAATTTAAAAAAAAGCATTTTTAGCAACAGAATAAATTAAGAGAGGTAAGCATTAAACCCAACTCTCAAGGCATTGCTTTATGCTAGATTATTGCTCTGTAGCTTCCATTAATTAGATTTCGAAAAAACAAAATTTAAAACAAAACACTTTCACTAAAGGAAAAATTTCAAACTTTCCAGGTCTTAGTTTGCACTTACAGATGGTGTAAAGGATCTATTTTAAGTATATTAAACTACATCTAATGCGTATACACTGCATGTTATTTAATTTATCAAACATTTCTAGTGACAGTCTAAACCGAATATGAGGCTTAAGGGGTTTAATAATAATTTAATTTGGAAAATCTTCGCCCTCTAAAAATCCTCTCTGGCCACTTAACAGAATGCAATAAAAAATAATTATAAAATATGCAATATACCTTCATATATCTACATGTCCAGAGTGTGTTTTTCTTTCTTTAATCATCTATGAAAATACATATATGAATAATATGAAAAAAGACAGTTTGCTATTTCACTCTGGATATAAACTGTGGTGTATTCTTTGTCAAGTATTAAGAATAAGAATCGGGGGATATACGTAACACAGTGGGAACAGTCCAGTGACCTTGATATGATGTGAATTCATAAATACCTAAAATGCTCGCTATCGTCAAATGCGCTTCACTGATGCCTTGTATTCAGAGAAGAAGGGGAAAACCTTGCTCTCCAGGGGATTTCTAATGTGTTGAGGTACTGGCACGGTAACCCATGTTTATGAATAAAGACAAGAGTGCACCAAGTTGTCATTAGCCAGGGTTAAAAGTGATAACCTTGAAGCACAAAGGTTAGAAGTAAAGTATGAATTATCATCGAGGAATCAAATCAAGCCATAGAGTGGACCCATTTGCCCCTCCTTTGCCATTCATTTCTAACTGTGTTTAGCAGAGCCTCTTTGGGAAGGGATAAGAGGCAATTTTCAGCCCCTTAATCCCCCCCCCTTTTTTTTAAGTTTTTATTTATTTATTTGACAGAGAGAGACAGCCAGCGAGAGAGGGAACACAAGCAGGGGGAGTGGGAGAGGAAGAAGCAGGCTCCCAGCGGAGGAGCCTGATGCAGGGCTCAATCCCAGAACCCTGGTATCAGGCCCTGAGCCTATGGCAGACGTTTAACAATTGAGCCACCAGATGCCCCTCCTTTATCCTCTTTCACCTAGAGCAGCTGTGTTGTTGACTGCTGGTCACTGAGATTCTGGGAGGCTGTCTGGGTCCTCACTAGGAGCAGGAACCCTCCAGGGATCCAATCCCAGGTCTTCCCTCAGTAGCAGTGAGACTTTGGGCCAAGTCACTTAGCCTCTCTGGGCATCACAGGTTTGTTAGGAAGACTGAATGATTTCATGTTTGTAAATAGCGAGCAATATTTGGATGCCTGAGTATCCTGATACAGATAACTATTGTCAGCAGCAGCATTGTCGTTGTTAGATTTTATCTGAACAAAGGGTTCTATGTCTCAAAGCAAGCTTGGAAACCACTCTTCTAAGGGGCATTTCTGGCAAGTTTGGGAAGTTCTTCTCTACCTGTCTTTAAGCCCTTCTCATTAGCCAAGGGGAAGTTTTCTAAGGCTTACTAAACTTCCTTTTAAGTGAGCTGTGCACAGGCTCCAGGCTCCAAGCCTCAGGCAGGGATCCCTTCCAGCAGAGTTTAACATCTCCTTTGTTTCAAAGTTAACAGGGTTAACTGTCTGTCTCTGGGAGATGATACTGGTTTTCTAGTTATGGTGGAGAGAGAACATTTCCATTTAAATCAAAGTCATTTAAGGATGAACTGAGCAGATGTAAAGAAAATAGATGGCCAATGATAGCACAGGAAGCACAGAATGAGACCAGAACTATGTACTTGACTGTGGGTGGGGAACTACTCCAAGGGAGCGCAGCCTCCCAGGTGGAGTTTGGGGACCTCAGGGTTCAGGCCTTGTTTCCAGCCTGCAGTGTGACCTGGGGCAAATCACGTAACCTCTCTGAGCTTCATTTTCTGCATCTTCTGGGACTTACGAAGTCTCTCTAGCAAGATAACCTGTATCTTGCCTTCAGAAGTACTCAAAATTACCCAGTGGGAATCTTTAGGCTCCAAAATTCTCATTCTCTTTTATTATCCGTGTGATTGGTAAAGTGAAGGTAAAGGTAAAACATGGCTGGCCATCAGTTAAGAACGCTGGAGGCAGGCCAAGCGGGGTGGCGGAAGTAATGCATTGCATCTGGAACCGTGGGAGCCAGATTCCCATTAGCACCCTTGTTTTCTAGCTGAGTGATCTTGGAAAAGGCAGTGTACCTCTCTGGACCTTAACTGTTTGTTAATCAAACACAAGGATTGGGTAATAGCATGTCTGAGTTGCCTCCAAGTTTCAGGAAGTTGGGGCTTCCTTTGTGCCTGTTGGTGAAAACCTTAAGTGAGTATAATAACCACTCTTTCCCTGTCGCTCTTGCCAAGTGAATGTAACGTCACACGCAGTAACATGTGTGAATGCACCCTTAACATTGTAGGCATGCCACTGGTTTTAGTACTTAAAATACTAGTGTGAAGTCCTGTCACGGAACACAAAACAAAACACCAAAACAAAGCAACATAAAAAACACAGGAATTTCAGTCTTACTCTACTCCAAGATCTCTCGCAATGTAGAGACTAGGAGGCATCATCATTATCTGGAAATGTGTAATTAAAGCAAACTGTTGGGGCCACAGTATTTCTGTGGATTGTGTTTCGACAAGTATGTTTCTAAAAAATTCTGTGGATGTGGAATGAGCGTTTAGATGGATTCCTTTTATCTATAGGAAGTCCTTGGATTCTAGCAATTTCCCTGTAGGCTTGGGAGTTCTTCTGTCACTTACTAGTTGTATACTCTTGGCCATGTTAATGGATCTCTCACGGCTTGATTCCTCATCTCTAAAGTGGGGATCGTGAAACCTCTCTTTCAAATTGCTGTAAGAATTAAATGAGATATTGGCTGTCCATCCTTTGCAAGGAGAGTACCACAATAGCAAATGATATAGTAACTCTTATTTTTAGTTTGGGGAAGCCCTGAGCCTGCGAAAAGGAGAGAACCAAGCATGTGTTGGGTTCCCCTGATCACACAGGAAACAAGTTAAATGACCTTTACTAATTTTCCCCAATTTTCACTGAACTTTATAGCTCTGCCTTAATTCCGGCCATATCGTTAGACCTAGTGTATAATTGAACACGTTTTATTTAATAAATGAGTTAAATGGGTGATCATTATGATTTGGGTTTCAGTTGAGTCCTTGAGGTAATATTTGCTAATATAAAACTATAGGCAATTTTGAAGAATTATCATAAAGATTAAAATATTATTATGTTCCTCTATTTCAAATTTATATCTCCCTAATTATAATTATCATCTTTCCTTTTATGTTACTTGTAATTTCAAATTTATAGCACAAGATTTATAAAAATGTATATTTCTTTTTATTTGATTGGATGTGTATAGGTCAGTAACTTTGTCTTTTTTTTTGTTTGTTTGTTTTAAGATTTATATGAATGTCTGAAATAGATACCCAGAAGATAATTGCCACCTATTTCAAATGTACCATTCAGAATATATAGCCATTATTCCCATTATAGTGATTGGACAAGGTTTAACATTTGAATTTCAATCAGAGTAAAAAGCATCAGGTTTTTTTGTGTGTACCTGTTAAAACACGTCGTTATTGGAGACTATTTATGCCCTGATGAAAATTCTAGAAAAAAAAATTTTTTCTCTCCAGTTAACCATTTTTGTCACTTGTTGTTGCTTCCTCTGAATTTATTTGTAATTTGTGGCACTCAAATCTTATTTTAAGGTTTTGTCCTGAAAATATTTTCTTAACCCCCCACCCAGTCATACTAACACTGCCACTGTCTCCCCGACTCCCTTTCACCGCCAGCCTTTCTTTGCCTTTAGTGAACATGCTTGCTTCTGGAATTTTATACAAGGATAAACAAAATTAAAATTAAGGGCAAACTTTAATTGTTTTCATCTAAACAACGTAAAAATATGAAAAGCGGCTGGACGATTTTTAACTGAATTTGAAAAGTTGATTTTAAGTGGTTTAACTTAAAATATGGACTGGGGGAGGGTGTATACAGAAAGTCACTTAGGGGTACCTGGGTGGCTCAGTCGTTAAGCGGCTGCCTTCGGCTCAGGGCGTGATCCTGGCGTTATGGGATCGAGCCCCACATCAGGCTCCTCTGCTGGAAGCCTGCTTCTTCCTCTCCCACTCCCCCTGCTTGTGTTCCCTCTCTTACTGGCTGTCTCTATCTCTGTCAAATGAATAAATAAAAAAATCTTAAAAAAAAAAAAAAAAAGAAAGTCACTTTAGAGAGACCTTGTGCGGGAGAAATTGAGACGTAAGTTGTCAACCTGTGGAGCACCTTGAAACCGAGTTATCAGAAGAGCTCCCAGAGCCTATGTTTTTATGGGAAAGATGCTATGGTGTACCTTCTTAGTGAATCACCTGAAAGCTTCCCCAATTCCTTCCTAACAGAATCTTACTTTATGTAGGTGTCCACCCCTTCCTCACAGGATTATAGGAAGGTGACTCCATCCCCAGGACTAGGGGTCCATCCTGGCGTGAAAAGACCAAAAGTCAGCAACCCAAAACAATTTCTGATAATTACAATGCAATCATTAGCAGAAACAGCTTTGCACAGCCTCTCTAGAAGCTTCTCACCGTTACCACTTTATTCATTCAGTCTCACTGTGGTGTGTTGCATTTCAGGTGGGGCCATTTGCTGTCCTTGCCATGGTCTTCTGTACATTCACAAGACAAGTTCCTGTATCTTCCTGTAAATCCAGTTCTGCACGTTCCAGAAAATCAGATACATTTCTCTAGTACCACTTTAATGTGAAGCACTGACTGCCCTTTTTCTGGCAGCTAGTTATCCCAATCTATATACTACTCCATTACCCACTCTGCTCAGTGTCTCCTCCCCCCAGCCCCGAGAAACATCACCTTGTCAGAATGTATACTCAGTTGCAGCAAAAATCAATTGTACATATTGATCAGAATTTGTCAGCACAACCTTTGGAGATTCATAGCATACCAGTTTGCTCTGCCATAGTGGTTGGGAACCCCCAACCAACTCCTGTAGAGTGAAGGGGGTGAGTGGGTTGGTGGGTAAATGGGTAAATAAGCACATGAATGAATTAGTTTTAGAAAGAAAGCTTGGAGAGATTGTAGTAGGCTGAAGGGTGGTCCCCAGATGTGTCTACATCCTAATTTCTAGAAAGCTGTCCTAATTCCTGTTACCTTGTGGGGCAAAAGATCTTTGCAGATGTGATTAAATTAAGAATCTTGAGATGGGGAAATTATCCTGGATTATTTGGGTGGATGCAAAGTAATCACAATGGTTTTGGTAAGAGGGAGGCAGGAGGAGTCCGCACCAGAAAGAAGGCAGTGTGACAGCGAGCAGAGATTGGAGCGGTGCCCTTTGCAGATTGGGGAAGGGGACACAAACCGAGGAATACAGGCAGCCACTAAAAGCTGAAAAAGACACGGAGACACATTTCTCCCTTTAGAGCCTCCAGGAGGAACCAGCTTGGCCAACGCCTTGACGTTAGCTCATTGAAACAGACTTCAGACTTCTGGTCTCCAAAACTATAAGAGGATAAATCTGCATTATTTTAGGCAATAAGGTTATAGTAACTTGTTACAAGAGTGATAGGAAATTAATACAGAGATTCATAAACTTTGAAAATGTCAGTTAATGGGCCCTGAAGTCAAACAAGTCAACAGCTGTATGACCGGGAGTCTCATGCTCTTCCCCACATCACATGGTCAGGGTGCCCATAATTGTGGTCTTGGCCCTTCTGATGTGATGTACGTGCAGTGACAAGGCTCAGAGGACCAGGGACTTGGATAGAATTAGCTTAACCTATTTCTCTGTTTCCTTAAGGTGTTTCAAAACAAAACAAAACAAAAACAACTTAATTATTTCAGAGAAGGAACATTTCCTTCTCCTGTCTCTATACCCTTCTCTGCAACTTTTCCATACTTTTTCTGATTTCTATTTCAATCTTGGTTCAGTGCTATTTCTTTCAGAGAAGGGAAATAAAACTACCCAGAATTGAACCTGACTTTGTTTTTGCAAGTTCTTTCCTTTAACTTACAAGGAAAACTGCCTGCACTCTTTGTCCTTATTGTGACTGGGGGGGTTGGGGGGTGGGAAGGGAGCTTATTTTCAATGTGTTTCATGTCCCAAAAATCCTACATTGCTTTATCACTGCATTGTAACACGACTTGTTAAGCTTTTTTTTTTTTTTATGATTTTATGTATTTATTTATTTATATTTATTTATTTTAGAGAGAGAGCATCTGCGCACGTGCGAGAATGAATGAGGGGTGGGAGTACAGAGCAGAGGGAAAGGGACAAGCAGATTCCTTGCTCAGCCTGAGGCCTAACACAGGGCTTTATCTAATGACCCTGAGATCATGACCTGAGCCGAAATCAGGAGTCAGATGCTTAACCAAAGGAGCCACCCAGGCACCCCATGACTTGATAAGATTTTTTAGTTGCCTGAAATGGAATCTTGGACTGGTAATTCTCAGTACAAATGTTCCTATAGCACCCAGGAGACTTTGACAGTTTCTCCTAGGTATTAGTTGTCACACTGGTACACTAATTTGTTAATGAGAGCATATCATTATTTTGATATATTAATTGGCGTTTTTATGCGTTTTCACCCCACGCAAACTGCATGTTGGTAGCTTTGTGATAGTTAACTACTGCAATATTCCATGACATTTGAGTGTGGATGGGATTCATTGAGAATAGTGAGCAGTAGAAAAATCTAATGAGCAGTAGAGGATTTCTAACAGGCAATCAGGTAAAGGGATTGCTTCACTCTGATAATTGCTGTTTTTCAGTTTATCAGTTACAAAGATTACAAATGTCAGCCCCACGTTAAATAGAATCCTCAGGAAAGTTTAGTTGTGTATGCATTTGTTATGGGGATTGATTTTTAAAAGTCCTTAACTAGACTTTGTTTTGTGGGTCTTCATTCATACCTGTAACCAAAAAAAAAAAAAAAAAAAAAAAAAAAAAAAAAATTAAATCTGTATCGATTATTTGGTTGTCTTAAATACAAAGTTCAGTAACAAATTGAACCCTAGGATATAAGATTATATATTATCCACTTAAAATTGACACACTGCTGGGCAATATACTTTGCCCTGAAATTTATTATTATTAGATTCCTGTACAGCTGGTCTACAGATTTCATTGTGAATAAGAATCATTCAGAGTTACATAATAAAATATTAGTTCTTGGGCCCCTTCCCCCAGAGATTTTGTTTTAATCAATTAAGAGTGGACTCTGGAACCCCTACTTTTTGCAAGCACTACGGATAATCCACAAACCTTCAGGCTATACTTCAAGAAACATTGCTATATGTAAGGCAGTCCATCAATAATGACAGTAGTGACTGTGCTATGAAATTATCTTAAGACATTCCTTAAAGTCCTTTCAAGTCTTTCCAGAAAAATAGTTGTTGGAACCACTGCTTGCCATATGTAACTATGCTGTGCTAAATTACAGTACACTTTTGAAAAAGGCTTATTCTCACTCAGTGAGCCTGTGGCAATTGTGAGCTTCTGGATTTCACTCAAATTTGTAGCGATGCAAACGACATCCTTTAGATGTGGCTGTAATGCATTTAGCTCAATGACAAGGAAACTGGCAGATATTTCCAGAAGACGTACCAACGGAGAAATAGTGCTTGCTGCCAGTAGCTTGATCTGCATACATTGAACATTTAATAGTTTGTGTTTTTTGCTTATTCACTTGTCCTAAATGCTTAATGAATAGGCTCTAAGGCTTTAATTTTCAACCAATCCTAAGTTTATTACTAAAGTTTATCAAGCAATAAACACACTATTGCACTTACACTGTCATGTTTTTATAAAGCAGTTTATAAAAGGTGACATCTGGCAAAGAGGCAGATCTATAAAAATCATGCTGGTGGATGTAGTGTCATTTTTTCTGCCATACTCCCAGAAAGAGTAATATTATTTTGACACACACATACATCCCCACTGTCAAGTTTCTATTTTTATAGTTAGCTTACTGCACATATCCTTAAGCTATACAAAACCTTTGGGCTAATGCAAAAAGTGACATTTCTGCATATTTATTACAGTACTATTTTAGAGGTTGACTTTGCCTGATAGGATTTTTCCAGAACAGTGTCATTTTCATGACACTAGGCATTGTCAAGAACAATACTATTGTGCAGTTAGTCAGGAAAGGTCAAATATGGAAGGACAAATCATAAATAGCTTAATTTAATGCTTGGCATGATTGTTTCTCAGTATTTGTTAGATATATATGGAGAGAAACCTATGTGCGACATAACCCTGAGAACAGTTCCATAAGTAGCCAGAATCTGAGCTCATGTTTGGGTCAACACATGCCCTCTCCTGTGATCCAGCAACCCCACTCTTAGGTTTATGCCCAAGAGCAATGAGTGCATTTATCCACCAGCAGACTGTATAAGAATGTTCCTGAGAGCTTTACTTATTAAAGCCCCAAGCTAGAAGCAACCCAAATGCCCATTAACTAATGACTTAATGTAATAGACATAAAATGGATCCTTCACAGCAATAAATATATACCATCTACTGACTTGTGCAGCAACATTAATGAATCGCAGTGATAGTTGAGTGGAAGCAGCTAGATATTAAAGAGTACATGCTGTGTGATGCACACTATTATAAAACTCAGGAATTGGCAAAACTGACCTATGATGATAGCAGGTAGAATAGTGGTAGCTGCCTCTGTGTATGTGTGTGTGTGTTTTGTGTGCTGTGGTTATATATGTGTATACATATGCAAAAATGCAGAGTGTGGTACACTTAAGATTATCCCATTTATATATTCGGAGTACTTATTGTGTAATAAACCACTCAAAAACATAACAGCTAGAAACAATTTGTCATTATTAGATCTCAGGTGGTTGTGGGTCAGAGACTCACACAGGGCATTGCAGGGAAGACTGGCTTATCTCAGTTCAATAATGTCTGGAGCCTCAGCTTAGTTGACTCAGATGACTAGAAGTGGGTTGAACGTCTCTCTCCTTCCACACATGGCTCTCTTGGGTTTCCTCGTAAATTGTTTCTAGGTAGTCAGATTTCTTACCTTAGAGAAATCATGGCTTTAGGAGCAAGTGTTTTAAGAGAGTAGGTGGAAACTCCAATTTCTTAAGACCTGGGCATAGTAGGTTCTACAGAATTCTGTTGGTAAAAATACTTACTGAGGGGCACCTGGGTGGCTCAGTCAGTTAAGCGTCTCCCTTCAGCTCAGGTCATGATCCTGGGGTCCTGGGATTGAGCCCCATGTTGGACTCCCTGCTCAGCGGGAAGCCTGCTTCTTCCTCTGCCCCTCTTCCTACTCATGCTTGTGCGTGCTCTTTCTCTCTCACTCTCAAATAAACAAGTAAATAATCTTTTTAAAAAAAGTACTTAGCTCACCAGACTCGAGGAGAGAGGGACCCAGACCCCATCTCTCAGTGGAAGGGTTATTAAAGATGTTGTAGCCATCTGTGTTTTGTTATATTGTGTGTGTGTGTGTGTGTGTGTGTGTGTGTGTGTGTGTGAATTAAAACTTTTTTTAAAGAAAAAATCAGTAGCAGTACTCTCAAAACTTTCTTCTTTGGAGGGTATTGTAAAATGTGATTCTAGTTCTGAAAATCACAAACAACCAAAGAAACCCTCCATCTGAAATCCATTTCCAATAGATAATGTATCTTCTCTTTCTTTTTGAGGTTGAAAATTCTGTGATTTTTTTTCTTATTTTATTTCAAGTTTCTGGGCTTTGAGTTTTTGACTTTTTTTTTTTTTTCTCCAGGCTTGGGTGAACTTAGACTTTTATTTAATCATTTACAGCCTATACTTAACTGTCAGAGTGAAGTCAGATAAAGCTTTTGATACAACTGAAATCCTTTGCTTCTTTTGATGTATGGATAATGAATTTGCCCTCTTATAGTCAAAGTGTGATTTTTTAAAAAAAGAAATCCCATATCTCTTATTAATCATCTATCGGAAATATGTTGCCCAACAGACCTCTTTGTAAAAATCTTTATTAGTTGATGAGAGAAGGTCAACTGAATTTATGCAGGAAGGTTTTATGTACGATTGACTGGAGATGTTTATTCAAGCTAAATGAAGCTGGCAAGAAAGCAGAGCCTTTTAAACCATTGGGCTTCCTTCGAACGTGCCACTGATGGAGACAGCTTGGACAAGCAGTGTGTGTACACAGAAAGCCACATTATCAAACATATCAAAAGGTCTCCACATCAGTGCACCGAATGTCTCTAGCAAAGATAATTACTGCACGCGTGCCTGGCATAATCTGGGTCAAGAGCAGCACTTCAGCCAGATCTTTAAACAACATGGTACATCTCATTTGAAGAAGTTTTCAGGGCCATTTCCCAATTTTGTGCCAGTAACTTCAAAGTCTGTTTTACAGAGTCAAGACTAGAAAGATCTAACCTCGTCCTCTCAGATTTTCTTTTTAATTAATTGCAAAACGCTATCCTTTTGCTCCCCCTGAGAACCAGAAAGGATTTATGCAGTAATTCCATATCACCATAATTTCAAGTCGCTGCTTTCATTTGTCACTTAAAGAGCTTTGCAGTATATAAAGCCGTCAACCCAGTACTGTGGCAGTATCACTTTGTCAAAAGAGAGTTGTTTGCACTTTATGTGACAACCTATTTGTATAAAGTCCCGGGGTTTGAACTAAATATACCCCATGAAGTCTGAGACACAGATGATGGAATCTCGCTTGTAGTACCCACTCTTGGCCTCTCACACTCGTTCCCATCAGCCTTCACACTCGGTCTCCCTAATCTAATGTGACTGTTTTTAACAGATCCTATTAATTAATACAATATGAATGTTGCTTCAGCCACCTTGGAAGGCACATAGTTCTAGAGAGTTCGCTTTTGACACATTAGTTCTCTCTCGCTGATCCCTGACTCATGACTATTGTAGGCTGTTTGTAAAAATGGCATTTAAGGGAGGTGTCAATGTACGTATCTACATATGTATTTATATAAATGGAATAGCTAAAGCCTGTGTGTGGGTGTGAGTAATCTACATGTGTGAGTCAGTGAGTATGATAGAAGCATGATCTTAGGAATCAGCCGGATTCTAGTTTTTGGCCCTCTACTCACAAGCAGTATGACCGTGGGCAAAGTAAGATGTTTGAATCTGGTTGCTCCTCTGTAATTTGGGGGAAAGAATCCCAATGTGCATGATTATCGGTAGGGTGCCTTGGGTGGCATTTCATGAATACCAGGAAATCCCAATGTTCTAATAACTATCACCGTTAGCACTTTTTTTTTTTTTCCTGCTATGACTTGAGCTGATTCTCTGTGGAACGTTTTGGTTTGCTTGTTTGCTTTAATTGAAACATTTTCAAGAATTAGTTCATATCAAATTGTTAACAAATGAAAACAAATATATATTTGACGTGTATTTCATGTCGATATCCTTCCCAGTAAACTAGGTCCTTAATGTACAGTCTTTGAATCAGGCTCGCAAAGGTGCCCACAGTTTAACTCGCACAAGCTTGTTCAAAAAGTGCAATCTCAGGGGCGCCTGGGTGGCTCAGTCATTAAGCGTCTGCCTTCAGCTCAGGGTGTGATCCTGGGGTCCTGGGATCGAGCCCCACATCAGGCTCCCTGTTCCACTGGGAGCCTGCTTCTGCCTCTCCCACTCCCCCTGCTTGTGTTCCCTCTCTTACTGGCTGTGTCTCTCTCTCTGTCAAATAAATAAGTAAAATCTTAAAAAAAAAAAAAAAAAGTGCAATCTCAGATCCCATCCCAGACCTGTTGAATCAGAAACTGCATTCCAACCCTTGTTTTTGTTTTGTTTGTTTTTTTTTAAGATTTTATTTATTTATTTCACGGGGTGGGGGGTGGTGCATGCGAGTGAGCACGCACAAGCAAGGTGAGTGGGGGAGGGAGAAACAGACTCCCCACTGAGCAGGGAGCCTGATGTGGGGCTTGATCCCAGGACCCTGGGATTATGACCTGAGCTGAAGGCGAACGTTTAACCAACTGAGCCACTCAGGCGCCCCTCAACCTTTGTTTTCACACTAAAGTATAAGCAGCACCTTTCTAATAGAATGACCACTGGTTTTTGAGTTGACAGACCTAGGTTCTGATGGTTTTTAACCATGACCTTCAGTAAGAAATATATTTTATGTCATTACCCAGTAGAGGGGAGCATACACACTCATAAACACTTGTAATTAAAACAAAAGTTTCACCGAGCAATATTTATCCTTGCTATATGCTAAGCACTCAGATATTTTTTATTGTATTTCAATTTTAAACTCAGCAGTCATGGCTCTCTGAATTGATTTTATAATTGTTTGTAAAGAAGTGTTGTGCTTATGTGACCTTGGGCAAGTCATTTTTTCCTCCCTAGGCCTTGGTTTTCTCCACTGTAAAAAACAAGTGGGTTGGGCCAATTGATTTCAAATGTCTGTCAGCTTGAACAGCCTGAGATGCTCTTTGAAATGTGAAAATCCACCCCAGGACCGCATTTAAGAAAGGGCTTGTTGGGGCACCTGGGTGGCTCAGTTGTTAAGCATCTGCCTTCGGCTCAGGGCGTGATCCCAGATGCCTGGGATCGAGCCCCACATCGGGCTCCTCTGCTGGGAGCCTGCTTCTTTCTCTCCCACTCCTCCTGCTTGTGTTCCTTCTCTCACTGGCTGTCTCTCTCTGTCAAATAAATAAATTAAAAAAAAAAAAAAGGGCTTGTTGGTTGGTTATTGTATGTGTTGTGTTGTTTCATTGAGAGGGTCTGCGGAACACAGACAATGATGGCTCCCACACCACAGCTTTTGCATAACAAAAGCTCACAGCCCGGAGTGGTAGACAACAGGAAGTAAAAAATTGCGTGCAGATCCTAAACATGTGTTATTATTTAAAGCAAACAAAACACACTGTAAGCTTTTAAAAATGTGCATACTTTGTCAGTATGTAGCGAAAACATAATGAGCTAACTTTTTCCTGTCTAATACACAACGAGAATATCAAGCAGTCTTCTCTTTACAAAAAGTGGTACCTGTATGGTGGAGAAACCTGCCAGACCTTGACCAGGGATCAGAATTGACTTTACCGATGAGGAGCAATGGATATTGTGTGCCTCCCAGAGTGATGTTCTGGGAAGGCCAAGACTCGATCAATATGGTGTTTGGGCAGGGGGCGCCTGGGTGGCACAGAGGTTAAGCGTCTGCCTTTGGCTCAGGGCATGATCCCGGCGTTATGGGATCGAGCCCCACATCAGGCTCCTGTGCTATGAGCCTGCTTCTTCCTCTCCCACTCCCCCTGCTTGTGTTTCCTCTCTTGCTGGCTGTCTCTATCTCTGTCAAATAAATAAATAAAATCTTTAAAAAAAAAATATGGTGTTTGGGCAGAAATACATAACATGAACCTAATCACTGAAACGCACCCAAATAAGGACTAGTTCTATTTAAAAACAAGTATGTGGGTGGGGGGTGGGAGTGAAGATGGAAATGCATTGTTATACAGAAAAACTCAAAAGACAGATGTTGGAGATTAAAGGATACTAAGGAGACACGGACACTAAATAAGCTCTTATACTGATCTTTTTTTTCTTTTTACATTTTTAAAAAATTTTTCTTCTCATTAACATGCAATATTAGTAGTTTCAGGTGTACAAATACAGTGATTCAGCACTTCCCTACATCCCCTGGTGCTCATCACAAGTGCCCTCCTTCATCCCCATCATCCGTGTAATTCATCCCCCCCACCTACCTCCCCTCTGCTAACCAGCAGTTTGTTCTTTATAATTAAGAGTCTGTTTCTTGATTTGTCTGTCTCTTTCGGAAATTTGTTTTCCTTTGCTTGTTTGTCTTGTTTCTTAAATTCCACATAAGGGTGAAATTTGCCTTTTCTGACTTATTGCACTTAGCATTATACTCTCTACCTCCATCCATGTTGTTGCAAATGGCAAAATGTCATTCTTTTTTATCGTTGAATATTCCAGTGTGTGTGTGCATACATACACACACATACACGCACACACCCCACTTCTTCTTTGTCCATTCATCAGTTGATAGGCACATGGCTGTTTCCATATCTTTGCTACTGTAAATAATGCTACTGTAAACACAGAGGTGCATGTATCCTTTTGAATTTGTGTTCTTGTATTCTTTTGGTAAATACCCTGTAGTGCAGTTGCTGGGTAGTTCTATTTTTAACTTTTTGAGGGACCTCCATACTGTCTTCCACAATGGATGCACCAGTTTGCATTCCTACCAACAGTGCATGAGGATTCCTTTTCTCCACATGCTCCCCAACACCTTTTGTTTCTTGTGTTTTGCACTTTGGCCATTCTGACAGGTGGGAGGTGGTATCTCATCCTGGGTTTGATCTGTATTTCTCTGATGATGAGTGATGATGAGCATCTTTTCATGTGTCTGTTGGCCATCTGTATGTCTTCTTTGGAGAAATGGCTGTTCATGTCTTTTTGTGTGTGGCTTAAAACATTTCTCACTCCTTTTACCTATCTAAAGTGGGTTGTCAGGGAAACTGTGGTCAGGAACTCATGCTGAAGAGTGCGTATAGTAACTCAATTCCACGACAGTCAGCCAGGAAGATGGAGGATACATTTGCATGTATCCATCTCAAGTGTTTCCATCACTTAAGAAAAAATTTTTATTTATTGCTTTAATAGCCACCAAAAGACTGCATTTTGTTTCCTCCAATTTGTTTCCTCCTACCTATCCACTAGTTATGTTGGCCTTCAACATATTGTTATCATAACACATGTGCATAGGTATCATACATTTATACACACGTATGCACATTCTTTTTTTACCCCCCAAATTTTTAAAATTTAAATTCAATTAGTTAACATATAATGTATTATTGATTTCAGAGGTAGAGGTCAGTAACTCATCAGTCTTATATAATACTCACTGCTTATTACATCACGTGCCCTTCTTAGGGTCCAGCACCCAGTTACCCCATCTGCCCACACCCCTCCCTTTCGGCAACCCTCAGTTTGTTTCCTATGGTTAAGAGTCTCTTATGGTTTGTCTGTTCATGTCTTTTGCCCATTTTTTAATTGGAGTATTTGCTTTTTAAGTGTTGCATTTTATAAGTTCATTATATAGTTTGGATACTTATCCTTTATCAGATATGTCATTTGCAAATATCTTCTCCCATTCTATAGGTTGCCTTTTAGTTTTGTTGATTGTTTCCTCTTACACTGGATCTTAAACTGGAGGGAGAAATGCCATCAGGGACATCACTGGGTTAATTGATAAAATTGGAGAACAGAAGATGGTAGATTAGATAAAATACTGGACAAATGTTACATTTATTGAAGTTAGTTACTATGTGGTGACGACAGAGTATCTTTTTGTTTTTTAAGTATAATTGACATAGAATATCTTACATACCTTACAAAATGATCCCCATGATAAGTGTAGTTACCATATGCCACCATACAGTTATTAAAATATTATTGACTATATTCTCTTTGCTGCACATTACATCCCTATGACTTACTTATTTTATAAGTGGAAGTTTGTACATCTTAATCCCCTTCAGGTATATTGCCTGCCCCGCCCCCCCACCAACCCTTCCCCTCTGGTAACCAGTATCCATTTACCCTGTATATACCAGTCTGTTTCAGTTTGATTTTGTTTTTAGATTCCACGTATAAGTGAAATCATTAAGTCTGATGGGATGGCCAGAGCTGGAGGGAGAAGGCATGGGCCAGGGGTGTTAGGGTGCTCCATGTCACCTTGGAAGGATGGTTGGAGCTGGAGTGGGCTAGGGGCTAGCAAGAGTGCCTAGACCTCGTGGTCCTAGGAGGCCAGCAAGAGTGCCTAGACCCTCCTCTATACTGCCAAGGTGGAGAGGAATGTAAACAGTGGCACTCACCAGTCCCTATGACCCAGGAGAGAGTTCCAGCAGCTCCCCCCATCTTTGGACACTGTAGGGTTAGTAAATGGGTTTTCTTCACCTCTAGTCTAGTTGCCTTTTAACCCACCAATTGATTTTTTTCTGTGCCCAGGGCAGGTGAGTCTGCATATAGGCCCCTCAGAGACATCCCTACTTTAGGTCATAAGGTCCCAGGTGGGGTTCTTTCCATTACCACGTCTCTGACTGTCCTGCCTTTCTCTCCTATGGAAGGTGTTCATTCAGCCCTCAGTTCTTCAGGGGAGATTCCTGTATATACAGGTGGAGATTCAGTGTGGCTGTGGGAAGAGAAGAGTTTGGGGTCTTCCTGTGCTACCATCTTAGACCACCTCCAGAATATCTTTTTCTAAAGAAATAGATATTGAATGCAATTTATTTTAAAATAAGGGCAGGAAATTAATAATGTGTATAAGGAGAATGAGAGAGTGCAAATGATAAGCAGGTGGAGAAAATACAAGTGAATCTGGGGGTGTGCACAGGTGTTCCCTGTACTTTTTTTTTGTTCTTGGGGCTCGTGAATAAGTTTGAAATTAATTCCAAATTAATTTTTTTCTATTTAATTGTGTTCCTATGTGTTTCAAGGATGCTTAGAGTGGTTTTGCCTTGGAGGTTGTGCTCATGGAAGGCCAAGTTTGGTGGAACCGGAAGCTCCAATATTCTCTAGTTTTCAAAGAACTCTTAGCTCTCTCAGGAGCTGACAGGAGGGACCTGAAGTCCCTCCTGCTCCTACCCTTGTCCCTGGGACATTTTGGTCTTTGCCCCTTCTATCTACATACTCCTGATCCAGTGCTCAAATGTATTATTGATTAACTGGCTCCTTTGGTTCCATTTGTCTTTCTCACTTGGCCTGTAGCTGACTCTGACTTCTACCCAGTTCTTGTCTGAGTTAACTAAATCCTTACATCTTTGAGCACCAATCTGTTTGAGAGAACATCACTCTTTTTTAGATTTTGCAGAATATTTCAGGACCCTCTTTTAAAAACCACTGTAGAATAGGGACTCAGATACTAATAGATGTCTGGACATATCAGGGAGTCTGGAGACTTTAAGTATAGGTTTTGGGCTTTACCCACAAAACACCTAAAAAATTTAAAAATTATGGTCTTTTCCCATGGCAGGGGAATGCTGGGAGAGTAAACAAAGGTGTTGCTTGCCTATCTGCTCTACCAAGTGCCTGCATGACCAGATTCCAAAGCAGTGGCATTCTGTAATTGTTAATTATCTTTGAAGACACGCCCTTGTGCTCAAAGAGTTGCAGTCTTATTGATGAGGTGAGACACTTGAATGTGAAGCCAACTAAAAGCTTATGTGATTAAGTGCATTCAAAAAAATTATAGTAAGTAACGCATGGTAGGAATGTGGGAGACCAAGAGACCATTGTGGCTTTAGGGGCAGCTTGAGCTGATGGAAGAAGGTGGAGAGCAGTAGGGATGTGTCTCCCAGGATCTATAGAAAGAGCCCCCTGGGGCGCCTGAGTGGCACAGCCGTTAAGCCTCTGCCTTCGGCTCAGGGCGTGATCCCGGCGTTATGGGATCTAGCCCCACATCAGGCTCTTCCGCTATGAGCCTGCTTCTTCCTCTCCCACTCCCCCTGCTTGTGTTCCCTCTCCCACTGGCTGTCTCTATCTCTGTCGAATAAATAAATAAAATCTTTAAAAAAAAAAAAAAAAAAAAAAGAGCCCCCTAATGGCTCTATCATGAAAGGGGAAAGAAAAAAAAAAAAAAAAAGACAGGAAAGGAGACCAGGAAATGAAGCATAGAATATCAGATGATTTACTGAAAAATCAGATCTCAGAGTCTCAGGGATAAGGGGAGAGGGCTCATCCCTTGGCCTCAAGCTGCATTTTCACAAAAAGCCTCAATTTAGACTTTAGATTTTATTTCTAAAAGAGGAGAGTTACAGAAATGTTCTGGTAGGAATGCAAAGAGGACTCTGTCAACCTACCTCACCATTCACTGGCCATTCACTTTGAAATTAAAAAAAAAAAAAAGTTCATTTCCATTACCTTATGAATATCTTAATTATTCTGATTTTGTTTCATGGTGCTTAAAGTAGTCTTTCTAAAAAAAAAAATAGACTATACTTTTGGGACTATTGGTTTGAGATTTTATTCCTTTATTTTTTTCAGTATACCAAGGAATTCAAAAGTGGACTTGGTGGTCTCTCATCTTCCCAGACTCCATCCATCCCCATCCATCCCTTTAATAACATCTTACAGTGTGTTTCATGCACCTGGGAGGTGGATTTCCTCTCTCCCTGCCACATCTCTGCACCCCCAAGATAAATGGTTTCAAACCTTCACTGCTAGCAAAGTTAGTGTTTATTGTTAATTAATTACTAGCACTTCCTTGACAGAACATAATGGAACTACAGAGCAATCACTTAGAAAGGGAAACAACTGTCAATTATCACTCTAATGAATCCTGTTTAGCAGACGTGATGGCAGCCCAGCTGATGCACATGCTTCTGTGCGTGCAAAGTGGATCCCTTAAAAACTCCATTCCTGTGCTGAGCGTGTGATTTGCAAGATAACCATTTTCAAGGCCAGATGTTAAAGTGGTATCAGCTGTGGGTAGCAGTGTGGAATTTGGAACTATTTTCAGAACTAGTGATTAACTCTTCCTTGTTAATATTTGAACGCGAGTAAACAAACAATTGCTAACATTAAAAATTTTAAATGGTATGATAATGGTGATAATTATTGTGATGTTCATAGCAATGATATAATGTAATGGGTGACATTTATTGAATTATAGGTGACAGGTCCTATACTCAACATTCAATATGTATTATCTCATTTAATTCTCAAAATAATCCAGTGTTTAAAAAAAAAAAACAATGTGCGGAAAGGTAAATTAATGGCTCTTGTACAAATATAAAATAAATATGGTTCAATATCTTATTTAGCTCACTAATTGATGAGGGACCTAGTAAGATGTTAAAGTCAGTCTAAAGATCATATGAGATTTTATATATACATGCAATTTGATAGGTTGTTGGGTTAGATACAGAGCAGGATAGTGTCCTGCTGGTCCATAATAGCTCACAGAAGTCACTATCTCCCATCAGGACTGTAAAACAGCCCTGTAAACAGAAAGCAAACCCTGGCCGTGGGAGCACTACACTGAGGGAACGCAGCAATCTCATTTGCGTATTTCCAAGTTTAAGGTGATTTTTCAGAGGTCTGGAAAGGTAGGTAATGTTATAAACCACACATTACCAATGAAGAAACTGAAGCTTTGTGAAGTTAAGTATCTTGCCCAAGGTTATAGTAAGAGTTTGAGCTCAGACTAACTCAAGTGTGACTCCTTACCAGCTGGCACTGCGGTGATGAACGAGTTTAGTAAACATGGATTTGGGTTCAACTCCCAATGACCTTGGGCAAAGTAATTACTATAATTTTTTTAAAGATTTATATATCAGAGAGAGAGAGTGCATAAGCAAACAGGGGGAGAAACGGGGGGGGGTGGGGAGAAGGAGGGGAAAGAAACTTGAGGAAACTCCTGCTGGGTGCCGAGCCATAGCGGAGCTTGATTCTGACCCCTGAAACCAAGAGTTGGCCACCCAACTGACTGCGCCAGCCAGGTGCCCCAGGTAAGGTAATTATTGTGCCTTAATTTTGTCATCTGTGAAGCAGTGTTGCTAATAATACTTTTAACTCAGAATGGTGTTATAAGGATACAGTGAAGTGACATGTTAAACCATAGTATTTACCACACAGTACTCCCTTAGTAAATGGCAGCTCTTGTCATCGTTAGTAATGATCGTATGACCATGTACAATCTCCATATGCTGGACCTACATGTGTCTTGAAAATAGCAGTGTCTCCATCTACTCTACCTGGATTGGCCTTTATTGCCTAAGAATCTGAGCACAGCCACCATATAAGCTCCAGGAATCAACATGACAGGAAACCAGCTGTGTCATGATGTTGGTCCAGAACCATGATCAGTTTCAGCTGACACTAAGAGTAGGTTGATGCTGGAGTACTTGGAAAAATGCCCCTTCCCCTGGGAACAAAACAACAGTACACTATGTCTCATAATATATTTGCCCCTGCTATTTTATAAACTGCCTGACTTTATAGATGCATAGGTCCATGATTCTTGTAGCCAGTGTCAACTTTATTTTTTATTTTTTTGTAAAGATTTTATTTATTTTTTTTGGGGGGGGGAGAGAGAGAGAGAGAAGGTGAGCATAAGTGGGGCAGAGGGTCAGAGGGAGTAGCAGACTCCCCACCAAGGAGGGAGCCCGACGTGGGACTTGATCTCGGGACCCTGGGATCACGACCTGAGCCGAAAGCAGACACTTAACTGACTGAGCCACCCAGGTGCCCACCAGTGTCAATTTTAAAATATCCTCAAAGTAAAAATAAGTGTCATACAACATAAGCGAGAGTAGATTTTCCTCGATGGCAAAAATCCAAGCATGGCATTCAGTCCTTCCTGGAGCTCATATTCCTCTATATCACTGAGAATGAATTTTAAATGTTGAGGACTTATTTTTAAAGTTTTTATTTAAATTCCATTTAGTTACATACAGTGTAATTTTAGTTTCAGGTGTACAACATATAGATTGAACACTTCCATACCACACCTGGTACTCATCACAAGTGTGCTCCTTAATCCCCGTCACCTATTTCACCCATCCCCCCACTCACCTCCCCTGTGTTTGGGTATTATCGTATTGTCCAGCTTTGAGCAGATGAGGTGTTAAGGCATTCTTATGAATTTGTCTTTTGGAATGAGGGACTGCTAAACAATAGAAATCGAAAGTCAGATGACAAAATGGTGTGTGGTTGGTGAATTTACTGATTTTAAAAATAAGACATCCTGTTGTGGAGTTGGAATTTTTTGAGTAGATACTTCACTGGAGGCAGTTCTACAATGGATCCTTATCTCTGAGAGAGAGCCTTACTGAAGTCAGCATGTCTGTATTTAATTACTCAGGTATACCAATAATTTCTCTTTATGCTCTTTTCTTTGTTATGTGGGAAAGAAGGAAGTATTCACGTCCAGAGGGGAGTATGGTTTCTTGATGTGGAATTCTTTAAGAACACATACAAATGACTAACTTTGCCTTCTCAGGATTCATGTGTCAGATTTTTGCCCAATCACAAAACATACGCAGCATGTAAGCATTTACTGTTGTGATTAGGAGGAAGGCAGATACTCTAGTGATCAATTCTCCATTATTTGCTTGTTATTATTGATAATACAAACAATATGTCTGTACTCTCTGAGAGCTGACAAGCACCAAGTATATTTTTAAACATGCCAAATGTGTTTAGTACTCCTCCTACATATTTCCTTAAATTTGTAAAATGTAACATTTTTTGTTTTATATTTAGAATTATTGCCTTATAAACTCTCTTGCCATACTGTGAACAGTTCAAAGAAACTCAGTTTAGTTTGCACAAAAATTATTGTGAGGAATTGTTATGAAGATCTACTATCAAAGGGTTGAACGGTTGTTCCTAGCGGCAATAAAGTGGGTTGGAAGAAAAGGGAGCTGGGGAACCTCTCAGTCTAGGGACATTTAAGGGGCATACAAATGACACCTTGTTAACTCATGTCAGGATTCCCCCAAAATGCTTTTACAATGTGTCTCCTTCACAGCAAGGCTGTAGACAGGCTTAAGTAGGTTAGCTCCAAATTTCTATTCCACATAGCCTTTACACCCTGAAAGCAAATATATTTTCTCTTTTACTCTTAGTTTTCTCAACAAAATAGGACTTAAGTCACCAGTGAAATATTGCAGAATGTATTGACTTAGGGGAGATACGTTTTCTACTTTTAAGTTCTTTGGAAGTTCAGTTGATGTATCCTTTACTGTAGCTTGACAGATGCCCTGTATTTTCGTTCTAATCAAAAGTCAGACTAAGTCAAGAAGGGAATCAGGAGTTAATGAAATTCCCTGTACGTTTGTGTCTTTTCAGCTTCATAACAGTGATAGATCCTAACTTTTAATTTTTAAAACCTCTCATGAAGACATACTACAGCGTTAAATGTGGGCTCCTTTAGAAAGTAGTGGAATTATGTTTTAATTGCATAGTCATTAACTGACTAAATTTGCTTTTTCCAAAATACAAATTTTTAAATTAGCCTTCCTGACCTTTATAAACATTCTAAGTTAAGGTAGAATGGAAGCAATGCAGTCTCATTAACTTTAATAAAGTTCGATAAAAATTCTAAATTTAAAATACTGTCTTCATAAAACAGTGTGTTATTGCCAAAGCATTAAGTAGCACATCAGAGTTTAGAATTATTAAATATTACTAAGTATCCATTTAGAATGAGATTTATTTTATGATTGCAGACACCTCCAAAACAAATTGACACTCAATTGCAGTGCATTTTGATATGTAAAAGCACCATTAATTACTGTTAATGGTACTTCTCTAATGTATGTAAATACATCATCTGCACCCAAGCTCATGGCAGTTATTTCTTATTTCTTTCTAGACGGTTTAAAGATCTTAATTTATTAATATTCACAACAAGTCAAAAGATAAACACATTGTTTTGAAGCTCTTGATGAATGGCGATTGGGGACATACTGTGCTTGGGCTGAGAGTAGATATTAGTTCGTGGGCAATAACTCATGCAACAGATCCTAGAAGAGAGACGAAGAGTTTAAACATTATTAAGAGTCTCTGGAAGCACTTTATTCCAAGGCACCTCAGATTTGGAAATTTTATTAGCCTCACCCTATATCTATTTCATTATTTGTCCCAGGCATGCTAAACACAGTGCCTGCTCCTGCCGTGGTAAGCATTATTTTAGATTCCCTTTACTGAATGTGATTGACAAGGACTTTTTCAGGAATACATTGGTAGAGCAGTATTTCCTATTTATTATGTCCTTTCATCTGTGCCTGAGCTAGAATATTCATGCAGCTGTTATAACGGGCTTCATGTTGTAAAAGTAATAATAATAATTTTTTAAAAAGGCATATTCTGTGTTTTCTAGCAACTCCCCATCCTCAAATCCTAACAAAGTGAATGCCATAGAGACTCACAGGTACGCTTTTCACCAATTTAGATACAAGATGTGACACCTGACAGACCTGATACATCAACATATGGATCATTGTCAAATGCCACAGGTTGTGTAGTAGGGAAGGAAAGGCAAGTTTTTTTGGTAATGAAATATTTTGTGCCATTTATTTATTTATTTATTTATTTATTTATGACTATATATCCTGGTACTGTACTTTTCATCTCCTTGACTTACTTTATAGCTGGAATTTTGAAATTTTTTAATTGTAGACTAAAGATTCTACCCCCACCCCCATATCTCTTTTAACTTTCTTTGATAGAGACACATAACAATCAGCTTAGCTTCGTTGCTCAATAGAGTATCAGTGAAAAATTTCAAATATTGCTTCTAATTTAGAGTTGCCAGATTTAGCAAATAAGAATATAGAGGCCCAGTTAAATCTGAGTCTCTCAGGCAAACATGAAAAATGTTTTAGTATAAATATGTCTCATGTGATATGTGGTACCTGATATACCAAAAGTTTTTTATTACCTGAAATTCAGCAGCTCATCCTGTGTTTTATCTGGGAACTCTAGCTTATGAAGATAGATCAGTGCTTTCTATGAGCATATAAACTCATACACTGGTTGTCTCAGCTGTAAAATGGTGGTAAAATAGTGATCTCCCAAGACTGTTGGAAGGATTCAGCACACTGATATGAGTAAAGCTTCTGGAACCATTCCTGGCACTTAGCAAGCACTGTGGAAGCATAAGTTTTTGTCCCTAAGGTGGTTGCCATTTGTTCCAGTGTTACACACCTTTTCTGGTATCCTACTGATACAGATCTGTTAAGATGTAAAAGAATCTTCCCAGTGCAGTTGACAGAAACTATGCCAACATACAGTTTGGCCCAAGTGACCCTTGACCGAAATGCTTAAAAGTTTAAAGTGTTTGAGTGTTCACAGGCATTGAAAAGAGCCACAGCAATGACTTCAGCCTTTGCATTTTGTAGAGACTTTTTTAATACTTATTATGATATGTCAAGTCTGCTCTGGAACATATATGTGTTTTAGTGTAGAAGTATAGAAAGGATAAAGGAGACAGATAACAGCTAAGGTGCTAGTCACGGTTGATAATAATCAAAACAAAGGTAAGCAATGTGAGAGTACAAGAGTACATTACACCAGATAGAAATTTACCATGGTGGTGGTTGATGCTTTAAAGGTAACATGAGCAAGTGTTCCTAATTATTAATTTGTTATCCCCTAAGAAATACCAAGTACTGGGCACCCCCTATCCTTGCTCTGAAAGTCCATGTAGAATTCCGAGTAGGCTGGATTATAATGCAGGAACAAATGATATCAAGATCTCTTTGGCTTTACCAACCGTGATTATTTCTCATCCTTGCAAGGCCCACAGTGGTCCAGGTGACTCTCCAGGGCTGCTCTCCTCCATAGAGTGACTCACCCTTTTGTCCACCACTGTCTCGTGGCAACTTTATCTGAAGACTTCAAAGTTTACCATAATTGCAGGAGAAGAGAGGCATGGACACATTACCACTGATCACAGCCTCTAACCCTGAACTGGTTCTGTGTCCTTGTGCAGCAGCAAAGGGGGTTCAGAAACACAGCCTTCCATGTGTCCAGCAACACACACCTTTTAGGAGAGGACCCAGAATGGTTTGTACTGGTTTGTCACACTAGCAAATATAGCTGATGATTGTGCTATTTCTTTCCCCAGAGCCCAGAAGCAATGTCAGAATATTCTCCACTGTGCAGCAGGCAGTAGTTGGCAAACAAAGCTGGCAAGAGTATTGAAACCCATTAGCCATCAACTGTACCTCTCTCATAAGCGAGTGAAAACACCTATTGTGGTAGGAATTTTGATTCATGCATAATGATTAGTGCTTTAGAAATGAGTGGAAATAGGTTCTTATGACAGTTTCTATCACAGGCTCATATATATTGATTTGAATTTACCATCACTCCAGGCTCTGTGTGATGTGGGCAAAGGTAGTTTTCAGGTATGCCAATTTATCAGTCTTGATGATTATATTTTAAAAATGTTTTTCCAATTTACCTGAAATTGAACTCCTCCCTAGCTTTATTCCCATGCAACAAAAATATTAGAAGTTTTTCATAGCTGTGACAAAGAGGGGGAGAAACTTATTAACTGCAATAAAAGTTGAAAATTGTTTTTTGATCCTGGCGTAAAACCGATGGCATCAAAGCTTTTTCTAGCACAAAGCAATCTTGTCGGTGATACCTTAAAATGCTACTTGTTGAGAAATTCAGATCAGCCCCCAATTGTGCCTGGCCATTTCAGTTTAGTTTCACTTAGATGGAATTTTCTGGTGGGTGACACTTTCTCCCAATTAACTTTGGTGGAGGGACATAGTGACAGAATGTTCTCAAGTCAGAGATAGGAGTTAGATGGCAGTGAAATATGACTGTTGGAAGACTGGAGAATAGTAAAGGAATCCTTTTAAATCCAAAATTGTCCTGCCATGTGGTTGGTTGCTTATGTCAGTCCTAATCAACAAAATTTTTTTTCTTTTAAATAGCTGTTTAGTTCAAGACCCTATGATAGACACTGATGAATATCAAGTTATAATGGTGGTGTTTTCTAAACATAAAACCTGAGACTTGAAAGAGAGAAGTATGGTCTATAATCAAATACTTGGGTATGCTTTTCAGGATTACAAAGTCAGAGGAGCTAAGGCAGGAGAAATCACTCAAGGTCAGAGTGAAGGTTTGTAGGAGATAAAAGGTCAGTGAATTCTCTGTTGATTAAATGTGGCCGGAGGGGAGAGAAGATGAAGAGCACCCCACACTGAAGTCATAGACATTTAGTCAGAAGCTGGTTTTTTTGCCCCTTTCAATAAATAGCAAGCTTTTCTTGAACTCTTAGTGATCAGGGGAAAAAAAAAATGACATAAAGTAAAACACAAAACATAATTTAATTCCCACAGCATATTGATTTAAAATGGCCTTCAGTTAATTTCTAATTGCAACCTCCTGATACTTCTTTTAAAAAGCAATTAAAATAGATGCAAAAACATATCAATCTGACGTTGAATCATAGCCACTTTAAATACATTTAGTCAATGTAGGTATTTAAGGATCTCCTGAGAGCAAGCATTTTGTTTTCTAAGATTACTCATAGTTTCTAATTGACAGGACCTATATTTAGCATTTAATGTATGGTTTTCAAACCACAGAGGTTAATGTACAAATGCGTTTTCATTGTTTAAAATCCAGGCACTGGAGAAAAACTGTACTCAGCACCCCATCCCACCTCCACTTTCCCTTCAGCCCTTCTCCTCCAGCTGTTCAAACTTAGGTGTGAATTCTTTGCTACCTTTTCCTAGGTATTTATTTTGCTAAAGCCTACTGATTATAGACCATCAGGAACACAGTCGAATTCCGGGGTAGATTTGTTAGCCCACTACGGCAATGGTGAGCACATACCACGAGAAACGTGGGTGTCTCAAAAGGACAGACGTGAAAAGGGGTACTAGAAGTTATCGAGGGCTTGAATCAGTCATGGGATAGTTTAGGTATTGCTGAAAATGTCAACTAAGCAGTTTCTGCAACATAGTTGATTAGTCTGTGAGGAGAACACGTGACACTGAATAAACGAGTAAGAGTTTAAGCTTTGTCTGTAAAAAAGGCTTGGTTAGGTACAGCTTACCTGTTTCGTGAGTCATAGTGCAGGTTTGTAAGTTATGGTTGATACTACCACTCCCAAGTAATACATATGTAAGACAACTGGTGAAACATGCTACATGTATATATTTCAAATTTTTCTCCTTGTCTTTTTGAAGCAATGCTGATGCCAGATGTCAGAGTTAACTTTCCTATTTTAAAGCACTGATGTTAGTTTTATTTTATTGATCATAAAGCTATTAAAAAGAGTTAGAGTGATGCTTTTAGAGTAGATTTTTATTTTAGTATAAATCATTGAAGGAAAAACCATTTCAGTGTTTTGAATGAATGAATAAATTATATTCTTGACAGAGGGGAAGCCTGAATGGGATCCAGGGATCTAAGGAACGCTGGAGAATCTAGCTTGGGTTTGGGAAATCTGATCTGGGTACTGGAAAGGGGATTCTGGCTGCTGTTTAGAGAAGAGCTTAAAAACCAGGGAAATCAGCATGGTGACTATTAAGATAGAGGTTATAGAGAATGGGGCTGGGTCTGGGGCTGCTGGAGTGAGGTGGACAGATTTAAGAGAGATCCAGAAGTACCATAGCAAGACTTTGATACTCTTACTAGACCAGTGGGGAATGCCTCACATGTTTCTAACATGCACTGGTGTATTAATAATGGCTGAATCCATGCTGGAAAATGGGAAAAACTGGAAAGGACCGGGTTTTATTGAAGCAGGATGAGGGTAGGTGGAGAGTTCATCATCGCAATGAAATAATGTGCCTTTTGTTTGTACCTTAACTGAAAATGGACCAAATATCTTTCCGTATCCTCTGTGGTCTTGTCCTGACAGCAACTGTGGAGGGGCTTCTAGGCGAGTATCATTTCCATCTTATAGAAAGAAATCAGGATTGACTGAATGTTCAAGTGACAGATTGAGTCACAAGACTATTAAGTGACAATCCTTCCATTAGAACTTGAGTCTTTTGATTGTATCTCTCTTTGTTTTTTATCCCTTCCTTTGCCTTTTCTCCAGTAAAGCTATGATAGCCTCTTGCTTCCTCTCCTTTGTCTTGAATCCTCTGGCATGATAGGATCTGGTGCTTTAACAGTGAAGAGCAAAAACAGTTATTAAAAAACAGAAGTAAAGGGACTTGCACATCTGGGAAGATGGAATAGTTTCTCTTTTCCTCTTATTAACTCCAACTAAAAACCCCGGGTATTACATAAAACTAACATAAAAAGATTCTGAAAGGTGCAGAGAGGAAGTCAACTAGTCAGGGACCTGGAGACAGAAGAAACAATACACTAGTGAATTCCTTAGCTTTTATTTTTGCCTTAGATATCACAGCCCTAGAACTAAAGAAGCCAGCAACCCTCAAACACCGAAGGCCTAGACAAAAAAACCAAAACAAAACAAAAAAACCAAAACAAAAAAACTCCTAACAAAAGTGTGTTCTCTCTAGCTGAAGGATTAAGAAAGGGGCAGTCTAGCAATATAGGAAACTTCTAGACAATATCTGCTCTACTCCAGCCGTACACCACCAGACAAACAAACCCATGCTGTAGTGTTGCCCCACTTCCAGCAGTAAGGGTCAGGTGGGGAGCCTAAACTTTTACCCTTACTGGGCTCTACTGAAGCACCCCAACTTCCTTACCAGGTTAGTGTCAGAGAAGGCCAAATATGGAGCCCGGACTTTCATAGCCACTTGTAGTAATGACTCCAAATGGGGAGCCTGCATTTCTACCCACCAGCAATAAAGAAATGCTCCTCTGTTCCTTGAGGGAGTGGCATCAGAGGAGGCCTAATGGACAGTTAGGACCCTCACCGCTGCTTAGCTGTAACAAGGCCACATTTTCCCAGTCATGCGGAAATGGCACCATGTATTTCAAATGCTGAAAGAATTACCAAACCGGAATTCTATGTCTAGTGAAAATATTCTGCAGGAATAGGGGGCAAGGAATACATTCTCAGATGAAGGAAAACTATTCACTTATTTCTTCATTTATGAAGTTCAATACCAAACAATAGAGAAAAAAACTGTGGACTAACATCCTTCATAAATGTAGCTGTAAAGATTTTTAATGAATTGTTAGCAGATAGAATTCAACAGATTTAAAAAGAAAAATAATTATGATCAGTGACCAAGTGGCGTTTATTTGAAAACAAAATGATGTAATTCACCATATTAATAGGCTGAGGAAGAAAAATCACATGATCCTATCAATTCCTACAGAAAAAGCATATGGCAAAATTCACCCATTCATGATAAAAACCCTCACAATACTCAAAAAAGGGGGAACTACCTTAATTTTATAAAGAACATCTACAAAAAAACCTACAGATAACATCATACTTAATAGTGAAAGATGGACTGCCTTCTCCTTAAGACTGGAATAAGACAATAGCCAGTCTCCCACTATTTCAACATAGTATTGGAGCATCTAAACAGCACAGTAAGTCAAAAAAAGGAAATTAAAAGGATATACAAATTGAAAAAGAAGGAATGAAAATGTCCTTATTTGCAGATGACTTGATTGTCCACATAGAAAGCCCTAAGGAATTTACCCTAAGACCCCTCAAAAAAAAAAAAAAAAAATTCCCAGAAATAACAGATGAGTTCAGTAATGCTGCAAAATACAAGATCAGCATATACAAATAAGTTACATTTCTTGATACTAGCAATGGGCCTGTGGCCACCAAATTAAAAATATACTACAATTAACAAGCACTCAAAAAAATGAAATGCTTAGAAGTGAATCTATCGAAACATGTATAGGACTTACATGTTGAAAACTATAAAAGGCTGATGAAAGAAATCAAAGATCTAGATAAATGGAAAGACCTACTGTTTTCACATATTAGAAGGTTCATTATAGTAAAGATATCAATTCTTCCAAAGTGATACACAGATTTAATGTAATTCCTATAAAAATCCCAAGACTTTTTTTGTAGATATAGATAAGATTATTCTAAAATTTAATGTAAAGGCAAAGGAAATAAGATAGCTAAAACAAATTTTAAAAAGAAGAATAAAGTGGTAGGGATCATTCTATCTAATTCTAAAACTTATTATATAGATCCAAAAATTATGACCGTGTTAATTGACAGAAGTGTAGATACATAGATCTGTCGTGTAGGCACAACAGAATGGAGAACTCAGAAACAAACCTGTACAAATATGTCCAACTGATTTTTTTTTTTTTTTTACAAAGATGCAAAAGTAATTCAGAGAGGAAGGATGGCCTTTTCAACAAATGGTGCTGGAGCATTTGGATATCTATAGGCAAAAACTTTAAAATCTTGACCTAAATCTCACATATTGAACAAAAATTAATTCCAGTGTATCAAGAACTTAAATATAAAACTCTAAAACTTTTAGGAAAAAAGAGAAAATCCCTGGGATCTGTGTCTAGATAAGAGTTCTTAGACAAGAAATGCCATAAAGGAAAAATCATTAAACTGTACTTGAACAAAATTAAAAACTTCTGCTCTGTGAAACACTCTGTTAAGAGGCTGAAAAGATGAGCCACAAATTGGGAGAAAATATTTGCAAACCACATATCCAATAGAGGACTATTACTACAAATTTATAATGAACTCTCAAAATGTAATAGGAAAAAATGGCAAACAATCCAATCGGAAAATGAGCAAAAGGTATGGATAGACATTTGGATAGACATTTCTTCAAATAATCACATGAAAAGGTGTTTTACATTATTTGCCAAAAAGAAAATGCAAATTAAACCCACAAGGAAATATGTCAACACACCTATCAGAATGACTACAGTAAAAAGTGACAACATGGAATGCTGGCAAGGATATGGAGAAAATGACTCCTCTCATCCATTTTGAGTTAATTTTTTTACAAGTTTTGAGGTGTAAGCCAAGGTTCTTTTGGGGAGGGGGGCTTTGAATGTCCAGTTGCTTCAGCATAATTTGTTGAAAAATCTACTTTTCCTCTGATGAATTAATTTTTGCACCTTTGCTAATGAGAATGTGACCCGGTACAGTCACTCTGGAAAACAGTTTAGTAGCTTTTTAAAAGCTAAATATACAACTACCATACAACTGTACCTTTGCATTCTGGGACCTTTAACCCAGAGAAATGTAAACTTAGATCTACACAGAAACCTATACATAAATATTCATAGCAGCTTTATTCATCATAGCAAAAATCAAAAACCTAGATGTCCTTCAGCAGGTGAATGATTATATGAAATGTGGTACATTACATCATGGAGATTATTTAAGATTTGAAAGATCTATTGGTACACAAAAACCCTTGCATAAATCTCCATAGAAGTTATGCTGAGTGAAAAAAAAAAAGCCAATTTCATAAGATTACATGTTGTACAATTCTGTTTATATAACATTTTTAAAATGACAATAGTATAGAAAAGGAGAATAGATTGATGGTTGCCGGTGGTTGAGGGTGGGTAGGGAAATGGGGCAGAAGGGGAATGGGTGTGGCTACAAATGGGCAACATGAGGCATCTGTGGTAATGAAAATGTTCTTGGGGAGAAAACACACAAAGGTTAAACACTTTAACTGGGGCAGTTTGTTTATTTTTGTAATTGTTATTTTAGGCACAGCATATGACTGTAGTCATTGTTTCTGTATTCATGCTCATTGGTGTTTAGAAAATAAAAGTATGGTATCATGAAATTAGATAACGTATTCTGATCTGACTTCTCTTGCCAACTAACTTGTCACCTTGAGTATGTTCTTCATGTCTGCTGGAACTTAGGTTCCTCTGGAGGGTTCTGTGGTGATGAAGCTCAGAGGTTCCTTCCAGCTGTAGAATTTGATAGTTTCATGTTTCAATACATCGAATGCACTTCAGCGTCTCTAAAGTATACTCAGACATGCAAGAGTGCGTCTGTTAGGTTATTTATCCTATTTCATCAAGCACGTTTTGCATGGGTTGTTTTAATGCATGGAACATAACAGCATTTCTTGTCCACAGTGACAAAGTCAGAGACCCCCAATCCTCCTCCTTGCAGTTCTTTAAGTACTTTTGATTACTACTTGTGCCTCTGAAGACATAGCTTGGCTTTGCTTATGGAAAGCTGTTGAAAAGGACTCACAGTGAATGTTGGTTAAAAGGGAATTGGAGGTTTTGGGGTAGAACATATTGCTGAGATTGCTTTTTATAATTTGCCATGGTTTTACCTTCTCATGAATTCTTTGGTATCATCTAAGGCATAGTTCACATTCTGAACTAATCTGGGGCAGGGTTTGCATCACATGTTGATGAAACTTAACCTGCAATAGGTCTTATTCATGTGAAATTTTGTGATCTGAAAGCCCATTTTCTGAACTTCTTAGTATATCTTGGAAACCCTTACATCACCATCACTCTTCATCTAAAGTGGCTCAGTCAAGTGCTCCCTGTTGATTTTCCCTAAGTCCTGGGAAGAGAGCTAAGAAGTACACTTTCTCAGGATGGTTTTCATGACGTTAAACATGGGATTCCCTCCTTTCCAATGCCAAATAGCAGGTATATTTTAGTGCCTTCCCTTATGCCCTATAATATTGGGAAGAAAACGTATAGTTACGTGACCTTGAGGTCTATACCTCACCTCTTTCTGAACTAATGGACATTGATTAAACATTGTCTGCTGTCAGGGAAGGTGGGTAGAATGTGTGCTTGCTTTATTTCTATAGAGACCGGTGGCTTTGAAGTTAAAGAGTAGGATCTTTACCGTTTTTATCATCTTGGGTAGCACCAGTGTCCTTCCTCCTTAACTTTTGTGGTTTATAAGTTCTCTGGTCTTTGACTTGAGATTTTTGGGAAAAGTGCAAATTAGACATAAGTTATCTATTACTATGAGTATAGAAACACCAATGGTCAGAATTTCCAAAGCCCAAATTTTTCCACTATTACAACTAATGATCTAATATAGTATTTACACTGTTATATTCTCATAGAAAAATAATCTCAGGGAAGAAATAATACCTGTAAAACAAGATGTATATTATAGTATATTTGAATATCATCTCTTGATTACTTATGTTTTCAAAGGCATTTTTATGCTTTGAAAGCTCTGGGTTTAATGTACTATATGTATTGGCATCAGGGGAACCAAAATGAAATATCAGTTTGATTTAGGGTTGCTCTGGAGAATATTTTAATGTTTCCATTCAATAGTTTATAATATATTTATGCTTGTTTATACATATATACTTGAGCAGACTTCTAGTTTGGTGAATGTATTTTAATTGACTATCAAGATGTAATAATAGCCATTTGGGGAAAAAAACCAATAAGCAAAAAAAAAAATACACTTTCAATTTTATTTTACAACTCCTTAAGAGAAGGCAATTTAACAGATTGCACACTTTTTTGTTCTGCAGTGAAAGCTTTTCATGAGGTTTTTTGATATGTCTACTGATATCATTCAGTATTCATCCTTTGATATCCTGCCTTCATCAGTTGGTATTTATAATTGCTGTGTGTGAGGTATCGTGGCCAGCATCTTAACTATGTCTAATTATCAAGTCACAGGTAGAACGACCTTGCTGTAGTCACACCGTTTTGTCCCAAGTATGATATGCCCTTATACTATCTTCTAAGGCTTTCTTAGAGCAGAGCCTATTATTTAGGTTTGGTTTTAAAAGTTAAAAGAAAAAAAAAAAAAGGAAGAAAGCAAGCTCAAGAGTAATGAACAGCAGCTAACATCTAAATTAGGATGCGCCCCCTGATTTTCTCAGACTTCCCAACTTTCATGTCTGCAGGGGAAGGGAAACTCCCATTTGTTGAGGATCTGCCTCATGCCTGGCGCTCTGCTCATCTGGAGATGGTATTCAACTATGGTATCATATACATCTGGGTTTATACTTACTATTTCTTTTTTTTTTAAACTCAATTTATTTAATTTTTTAATAATAATTTTTTATTATGTTATGTTAGTCACCATACAGTACGTCCTTAGTTTTTGATGTAGTGTTCCATGATTCATTATTTGCGTATAACACCCAGTGCTCCATGCAATATGTGCCCTTCTTATTATTTCTAATTCAATTTTTCACAATCACATTAGAGACAAAACATTGTTGGTTTTGTTTGGGCAGCACTGACTTTTTTTTTTTTTTTTTAATATTTATGTTATTTTGGAGTGAGTGCACATGAGGTGAGTGCCCAAGGGAGAGTGGGGGAGAGGAAGAAGCAGATTCCTGTGAGCACAGAGCTGACTTGGGGCTTGATGCCATGACCCTGAGATCATGACCTGAGCTGGAACCAAGAGTTGGATGCTCAACTGACTGAGCCACCCAGGTGTCCCAGGGTAACACTGATTTTTAAGTATTTTATTTTAGAGGTGAAGTTAGTGTTTTGATCATTGTTGCAGCTGTTGTTCTTACTGCCACTCATGACCACCTGGGTGCTAACTTGACCAAGACAGTGGTTGACCTGGAGAGACAGGCATGGCAGCTTCAAGTAGAGGCTGTCCTCTCTGGCTGGGCATTGACATCATGTGGGACTTATATTCGTTTCCTAGGGCTGCCAAAATGACCACAAACTTAGTGGCTTAAAACAAGAGGACTTGACTCTCTCATAGTTCTCGAGGCCAGACTTAGGTGTGAGCTGGGCCACATGCCCTCTAAAGGCTTGAGGGGAGAGTACTTCTTTGCTTCTTCCAGGTCCTGATGGCTCCTGCTCTTCCTGGGCTTGTGACACCCTATCTCGTCATTACCTCTGTCTTCCCTTCCTTGTTCCTGTGTCCACAACCCCACCCCCTTTTCTCTTCTGAAAACATCAGTCATCAGATTCAAGGCTCATCCTCAATGCTGGATGATTTCGTCTTGGTATTTTTAATTAATTACATCGGTGAAGACCCCAGGATCAAGTCAGAGCTAACTTCATATCAGAAAGCATGGAATGAGGCCACTTGATTTTCTCCGTTTCTCCAGGCGTTTATATCTGTGTGCATCCTTCCACCATCCAGCAGTGCCCTGGAGCAGACTTAGACTCAGATCTTCTTAGTGCAGGAGTCTTTTTTGATGCCCCATCCCTTCTTCTCACCCCTGTATCTCCTCTGCCTGGGAAGCCCACACTCAGAAGGTGAGGGGACTACACAGAGTGTGAATCCCGGAAGGTGCAATCCTGAGGTGCCATTTTGGAAACTGCCAAGGGTAGGGCTCTCCCCCCAAACCTATATTATTTTGTTTTGGAGTATCTCCTAACTATCTCTAGCTTGGGGTACGTGCTGCCTTTTTGCTCCTGCCGCATCTTCTGAGCACAGAGGAGCAGCTATAAATTGGTATACTGACACATAAGAGGTTAAAGAGTTAGCGGGGACAGCCACACAGAGCATCAAGAAAAGTACTGTGATAAGAACCTCTATCAGCTGATATCCTGGTGGGTCATTATCTCCTGAATTATTTTGCTACATGATTACACATGAACTATTGAGCTTCAGAAATAAACCGCTATAGCAGGCCAGGAGGGAACAATATGAGCAGTCATTTAGAATGTGCCGCTGCAGAGAGAGTCGCTAAATGGCAGTTCTTTGAAACCCCTTTACCAAACTATAGTTTGTATATCTGCTGTAACCGCTCCTTATAATAAACCATAGCAGCTACACTCTCATTGCCTGTTCTAAACACCCGGTTCTGAAACCACCATTCCAGGAGGATATTCTTGGGAGAACACTGAACATCATTTCTAGGCATTTCCAATTCTACATAATTAGAATAGAAAGACTTTCAAGTCGGCTTCAGGTTTTAGCTTGTTATATAAATAAGTTCACAGGAATCTCAAATGCTTTACAGAAATCTGACAGCAGCTATAAAAGGCTTTTGAACATTTTTGTTGCCAAAGTCCCAGGGATTGCTGGAATCTTAAATAGCCCATTTTAAGCTCCAATTCAGAAGCTTTTTGTCATGTTTAATAATGTGGTGAATAATTCCTTTTCTGTTAGTCGTTTCCTCTTTTATAATCCACAAGGATCTTTGAGCCATAGAATGGATATTTTCTGGAGCTATAAATTAAAAGTCCTTTGGATCCCGAACTTAAAATGGCCTTTTAATGTACCACTTCTGTAAATCCATTTATCTAGGTCTAAAGATTCATTAAAATCCATTTAAATGAAAGCATCATATAGGTATGTGTCCAATTCAAGGGGTGCTCATTTTGAAAGGAGAATGCTGCAGAAGACATTGGATATTCCTACATACAGTAGGACATTTAATAGGAACAAAATTTTTATTTTTAGAGAATATTAAATATTAGAACTACCTTTCTTTTCCTATTTTTCCCCCTTTCTTTTAATGTATAAGGGTAGTTAGAAGTTTAGTCCAGGGTCCAGTGACCACCTTTGGGTCCATGGAGAGTGTTCATGAAATCTGTGAACTTGAATAGGAAAAAAAAAAAAATTACATCTTCATTTATACTAACCTCTCACTGGAATTTAGCATTTCTTTCAAACATGAATATAGGCATAAGACCAGAGTAACATTGGTACTGTTTGTGACATTGTGACCAAAAGAAATCATAGATATTGCTTAATCATATTAGAGTTATTGCAAATACCTCAAAATAGCATTTGGTTTATTACTCCTTTAAAAATAAAGTATTTATTAGACCTGCTATTGAGTTTCATTATTTAGTGTCCTAAAAAAAAGCACTTGTTACTATATCACAAATATGTTTTAAAATATTCTGATAGCTATACTTCAGTTTAATTTGTATTCTTTGTAATACGATGTGTATATATATAAAGTAGTCTCCACATCCAGCATGGAGCCCAACATGGGGCTTGAACTCACGACTCTGAAATTCAGACCTAAGCTGAGATCAAGAGTCAGTTGCTTAACAAACTGAGCCACTCAGGCACCCCTTACTATGTACTTATTAATTTTAAAAAATATTATTCTTAGAGGTAATGCATAGGCTTCATCAGGTATCCAAAGGTGTCCAGGTACACACACATGTACATATATATACATGCTCACATTGTGCTGGAACCAAGAAAGCATGTAGAATGAATGAGAAAACCTAGCATTAATTGATCAAATGTTGGATATTAGGCACTTCGATTGGATGGTGTCCTTTCGTCTCCACCAACTTTGTGAGGAGAGGTCATTATCATTGGCAATTAAGGCTTACAGCAGTAACCAGCCTCCAAAATGGCCTCCAATGATCCTTGCCTTTTTTCTATCCCCTCTCCCCTTGTAGAGTCCCTGCCCACAGTGTATCAGGTTGACCTCTTTGACCATTGTAATACAGTGAGAGCAACATTGTGTAACTTCTGATACTAGATCATAAAAAAGATTGCTCACTTGGGGGGACTCTAGTTACCATATTGTGAGAACATTTAAGCAGCCCTATGGAGAGGTCCACGTGGCAAAGAATGAGGTCTCCTTCTAACAGCTAGTACCACCTTCACAGCCTTCTAAGTGAGTCATCTTTAAGGTGGATCTTCCAGCTCCAGTCAGGCCTACAGGTTGTTCCAGACACAGTGGACATTTGGACTCCTCCCTCCAGAGACACCCTGAGCCAGAACCACTGATCTCAGCTACTTCCAAAATTCTTGACCCACAGAATATGTGTGAGATAATTTTATGATTGTTTTAAGCCCCTGGGTTTGGGGTATGGTTTATTAAATATCAGTAGATACCTGATACCCAGGGCTTACATAACTTTCCCAGGGTTGGAGGACTAGTAAATGACAGAGGTAGGATGGGGACCCAGCTGTGTTGATAAAGAGCTCTATTCTCCTCCACTTAGCAAGACAGCAGTGTTCTGAGAGAGAACCCTATATCCGTTCTCCTCCTTTTCCTTCATTACTCCTTTTTCTCTCTCCCTCTCACACGCCATAGACATGTAGTACTTGACAGTTGATTAAGTAGTGGGTCATCTATTTCCTACTTGATCCCCTTAACTTCTTGAAGGAAATTAGGCAGTGTAACAAAAACACTTGATAAAATTTATTAAGCAATTAATATGTTCTAAACAGGTTTCTAAGAGTTGAAATCAATCCCAAAAAGAGTCACGTATGTTACACTCTTATCACCCTAATGTGACAGGAAGTAAATGAAATTTCCCTTGATCTTCGCAATAACCTTGTCAGGTGGGTAGGCAGGTGACACGTCCCCATTTTATAGATGACTTGGCTGAGTTTAGTGTTAAAAGGACTTGCTAAAGCAATATGGTTTTTCTGTGTTAGAAGCAAGAGTAGAACCTGCTTCCCCTGATTGGAGTTAATCTCCTATCCCGCTGATACGAATGTATTAAAAGATAAAAGAAGAGTCACTAGGCTAATTTGTACAGCATTTATTTGAAGTAATGCCTTCTCTGTGTAGATATGAAAATATCTGAAGTCTGTACATTTCTTTGGAAGAACTTGGGTAAAGACCATCTTAACATTTGAATTTATATTCCCAATTTGAGGGGGGGAAGCAATGTGCATTGGATGGTGAATTGATCTCTGGATTATCCCTTGACCTTTTGGTGACATTCAAATGAAAGAAAACTAAACGAAATGATATATCTCCGCAGCATTCTAAGCCTACTGATATAAAATGTAATTTAAATACCAAACACCAACTTTCCCTGTTGCTCTTCTGTCTGATTTTTAAATAACATTTTCATTATTGTTTCTATAGTAGATTAGCCTGCTAGTTAGAAGGAAAACTCAAAACAAAATACATTTAAACCTGTAAATATCTTTTTATTTGAGAGAAAGATTGGGTGCTGTGAGAATTACAGTAAATTACTTAGCTGATATACACTAATATTGAAAATATCCTTTATAGATACTTCATTTAAAAATTTATTTCCACTCAGTAAAATGTGCATACCATCAAGGGACTTGGAAAAGAGACAGATACATAAAAATAATAACAAAAATGCATTTGAGAGAAAAACTATTCACAACTCCTCTCACATTCATATAAGTTAATTTACCTAGTTTTATTTCAAAGCTTCTAGAAGTCATTAAGAAGATGATCAGTGGCCCCACAGAAAAAATAGACACAGAACATTGTGGCATGTTATGTTTTCCAGAAATGGCCACAATTATATTTCCAGAATCTGGTAGAAGCTGGTAGAACATCTGTGTTCTATCAGAATCTTGCTAGGTTCTGTTAAGATATGGAGTCTGTTTGTCTTTCTCTTGTACCTAGGTAGGACTTTGTTACTGCCTCTGTGCATAGAATACTGTCCCTCTGGGCACATACTCTCTGTCCCTCTGTCCTATCCTCTCCCCATCTTGGGATACAGTCCTCTGAAATCCAATCACCGTGTGACGAAGGAACCCTAACCATGTGAAGAGGATGGCCATGTGACATAAATGTTCCAGCTGACAACCCCAACCAGGGTCTCAGCTCAGAGTCAGCATCAAATATGGGATGTCCTAAGTCCTGTCTTAAAAGATGGTTAAATCAGGCCTACCCACAATAATCTCCCAAAATGAAACTCAACTCATTAGACACTTCAGTTATATCTGCAAAATCTGTTCACAACAACACCTTGATTAGTGTTTGACTGAATGACTTGGGACTATAGTTCAGCCTAGCCAAGTTAACACATTAAAAAGCCATCACAGGCATCATGAAGATGTCCTGATTTATAAATATATATATATATATAAACATAGATATATCTGTATATATAAATGTATCCTATATAAATATATATCATATATATTTGTAAATATACACACACTCCTTGAATTAGGTATATACTTCTCATTCTGTGATGTAACTCAGAGGTATAATTCTAAGAAGGGTGGGGTGGCAGACCTCTGTAATGATAAATCACAAGTTATAAAACTTCTTTGACATTGTTAATGATACCTTACTTTTGTTAATTTCTCTCTCAGAACATTGGCAAAAACAAAGTAGAGTTTGTTCAAGTTGTGACATTTGATATTCTGCATGTTTAAAATTATATTTTCAGTGGAAGTCCTTAAAGTTAAAAGGCTTTTGCTTTGTCTATATTAACTTGACTGTCACAAGGCAATTTATGTTGTCTTGGCTTGTTCATATTCATGAGACAGGTATTGGTTTATTTATTTAAAAAAAAATCTTACACAGGTGCTTGATGGAGGGCAAAGTATTATTTTTAAAGAGTTAAAAATATGACTTTATTACAGATGTAGAATAAATACGTACCAAGTTTTAATAAGTCTTTAATGAGGAAGGCAATGCAGTGCAGGAATAATCTGAGACACTGGGTATTTGCGTATTTATAGGCATTTTGTTAAAAAGGAGAGGGCAGAACATGTGAATGAGATTGCTAGATTAGATACAAGACTGGTAAATATCCTACAGAACAATCAAATCATAATCTTTGTGATTATCTTTTGTATTAGACAAAATTTTGCAAGATGACCTGTAACTTCTTAGTAGGTGTAAAATAATCAAAAAATGCCTAGCAAATTTATAATCAGGTATATTCTCTTAGATAATTAAATCCATAGGTGGGCTTCGGAAAAATATGCTGGTACGATATTGAAAGGACATACTATGTATCACCACCACTATCCTCCCCTTGTTTCCGATTTCATGATAACTTTTTAACAAGGGCCTTCATTTTTGTGTCATAATAGCTGCCACAATGAAATTCTTTAAATAGTCCATGTGTTAGTATCTTAGAAACATTAAGATATTAAAAAAAGTATATGAATCTCTTAATTTTTTCTGAATTTTTCTGAGATTATTCTGAAACAATAAGTGTAAATTAGCAAAGAAGGTGAGAAAAAGAAGTTGTGAAAATGTAGTTATCCCCTAATACCATGATTTTTATCATACGGTTCCACTCTCTAAATTGGGAAAACAGATGGTAAAACTCACGAATTATGGGTACTTTCTAGATAACCTAACCTGTAAATACAATCAAGTGGGATAGCCTCCAGAATTAACCCAATAGAGAAATTCAAGATTAGACCTTCTCTGCTAATACTTTCAGTCTGCAGTTATCGAGTATACTTGAGACTGCATTCCGTGAGGTTATTCTGGTTTCATTAACGTTTTGTCTAATTTCCACCCGAACATCTACTTTTCACTTGCCTTTGCATTTACCATTTGCCAATGTCACACACTGAACTAAGATTCTTAAATGTAATTGACACCCATTTTCAAGAAATAAGGGTTTCGTCATGAAGGGTATTTTTAGGTTTATGGTAAATTTGTTCTCATTTTTGGTTTGTTCTTCAGACAAATAGTGTAATATATATTGTTCTTCCTTATTCTTATTGAATATTTTCTACTAAATCTGTCTTTTTATGATTCTAAAATGCCAGCTTCAGTTTTTTTATTAATTCATACTGACCCTGTGCAGAGCTGTCTATCTCAACTTAATGACTCTTTATAATATATGGATGGCATTCCCCTGCCATTAATGTTTAATGAATTGGCTCCTGATCCAATAGAGTCTAATAAAGGTAATCACTAGAATACATTGTCTTTCTGCAGTGCCCTAGAAACTTTTTTATATTCCCTATTGTATACCTTTGGCCCATAGTCTTCTTTTTTGCCTTTTCCAATGCACTTTTGCTCAACCTCTTTTTCATTATTTAGTCCAAATGTATACATTTTTACACTTAATTTTTTTCCAGGTCAGGATGACAGTCTTCTGTGTGGAAACTTTAATAAGTATCAGCCCACATGATTGCTGGAGAGAAAGGAAACCTTTCTAAATACAGAAAGAATATAGATGTATTAATGTGCAAGGTAAATACTTGAAAAAGGAATCAAGGATTCTTATCGGACATATCTCTAGCTGATTGGTATTTTTGTGTACTCTGAATTTGAGGCATGCGTTTAAAAACAAAATTTGGGTTTTAGAATTAGGTAGTAGTGATGGATACATAACTTTGGGAATATACTAAAAACCATTGAATTTAGTACTTTGAAAAGGCAAATTTTATGACATGTGAATTATGTGTATGTATGTGTATGCGTGCGTGTGTGTGTGTGTGTGTGTGTGTATCTCAATAAAAATATTGGGACTGAATGAGTTGAAGGAGCAAAGCCGAGCATCTCCTGACATGATAAACACACACACATTCTCCCTTTTATTCACTCTAGTAAATGGACTCTTTCCATATCCCCAGTGAAAGGGATTTTGTTGTGCGTGGGAAATGGATCTGACATCGGTCTGTCACTAAAGAACCTAATCCGAAGCCATGTTTACACCAGCGTGCACTTCCTAAAGTCATCCTTCATTAGGATGTTTCGATTATGAGGGAGTTTGGCTCAGCCATCTATCACATCTGAACTGCCAGTTATTCTCTGTTTTGAATGCAAGCCCTATTCTTGGAACTTAACCCATTTCCAGCTGTCTGTTGTATCTACCTTGGGGCTCCGTAGACTTAAAGCCATGGTCTAAAACAGCTCTGAGAATGTTCCTAGCTGCTTGAATTGGGGGTTTCTGGTTTCTAGATCCTGTTCCCAGGGAGCATCCCGAGTAAGTTTTTAGATGCCCTTTTCTTTGTGTTTTGTTCCCTTTCCTTTCCTTCTTTCCTTAAAAATTAGTGAACTTTTCCTGTCCATACAATATCCATTTATTTAGATCTTTTATTTCTTTCTTCAGAATTTTGCCTTCTGTGTCATAAAGATCCTACATGTGTGTGTATTTTGTTGGATTTATACCTAAATATTTGATTTATTTATACAAATATAGATGTCATTGTGTTTTTTAAAAAGGGATTTTATTTTATTTATTTTTGAGAGAGAGAGAGTGAGCTTGAGCGGGGGAGGGGCAAAGGGAGAGTGTTGTCTTAAGACAGCAGCAGTTTGTTGTCTCACAGTTCTGGTGACCAGAGGTCCATAATCAAGGTGTCAGCTGGTCTGCACTCCCATCAGAACTCTACGGGAAAATCCATTTTTTGTCTCTTCCAACTCCTGGTGACTCCAGGCATGTCTTAGATTGTGACTGCATCATTTCAGTCTCTGTGTCTCGGTCACACTGGTTTCTCCTACGTGTATCTGTGTTTGTTCTTTATAGTTAAAAGAGCCAGTTTCTAAGGGTGCCTAGGTGGCTCAGTCAGTAAAGCATTTGCTTTAAGCTCAGGTCATGATCCCAGAGTCCTGGGATCGAGTCCTGCATTGGGCTCCTTGCTCAGCGGGGAGCTTGCTTCTCCCCCTCCACCCTGCTCGTGCTCTCTTTCTCTCTGACGAATAAAGAATAAAATCTTTTTAAAAAAATAAAAAAGAGTCTGTCTCTTGGTCTTCCCCTCTCTTTTTCCCATATGATTGGTTTTTTTTTCTTAAATTCCACATATGAATGGAATCATGGTA